>NC_141697.1:1213078843-1214278843 GCF_964263255.1 Lissotriton vulgaris
GCTGTGGTTGGCTCAAAATCCGGATGGGGACAGTTCCAGGAGTTTGTGGCATTCCAGGTGTTGTATGAGTTGCTGGGTGATCGCTTTCTTGAGAACCTTTGCTGGATAAAGGAGAAGAGAGCTGGACTGGTAGTTCTTTAGTATGTATGTATGTGTGTTCTTACATAGCGCTCGACTTACCCTTGGGCATCTCGGCGCTTGCATTGGGAACCCGTCCTGGCTTTTCCCTGTGAGATAACCCATACTGGGCACCCCCCAAGGTGAAAGCCAGGCATCCCGTCGCGGGGGGCCGTAGTGGAGATTAAGCAAGCTATTGCCCAGAGTTGCAGAGTGTGAACCCGTGATTCGAGTAGGCACCGAAGTGAGAATTATCGAGTCCGTGGACACTTCTCAGACCCTGCCGCGTCGGGAATTGAACCCTGGTCCCGGGTCTGACCTCTGCTTCAGGGTATGCCTCCTCTAACCAGTGAGCCACACTGGCTCACTGGTTAGAGGAGGCTGGGTCATTTTTTTCCAGGAGGGGTTTCACTTCAGTGTGTTTCCAGTCCTCAGGGAAGGAGGCCGAGGGGATGGAGGTGTTCAGGACTTTACTGAGCTCATCATAGATTCTCTTGTTTCCGAGATTGAGGATGTGCTGGGGTCAGTGGTCCATGGGTACTCCCAAGTGCACAGAGTGCATAATGGTGGTACTGTTTTGCTTGCTGAGGAGGTCCCAGTGGGTGAGCATGTGTTTGGGGTTAGTTTTCGTGGGTGTGAGCTGGTTAATGCTGGTGGCGGTCAAAGTTTTCGTCGATGGCCAAGACCTTGTCATGGAAGAAGTCAGCAAGGTTGTCGCACAGTTCCTGGGAGGGAACAATTTCATTCTCTGTGCTGGCGGGATTGAAGAACTTCTTCACGGTGGCTCAGTGGTGCTGTTTTTTGTGCTGGCTTTGATGTGGTCTATTAGGGCATTCCTCTTAGTTTATTTCAGGAGGCGGTGCTACTGGTACCTCTAAATCAGTTGACATGTTTCTGCTGTTTCAGCCTCGGTAGTGAGTGACAATGGACTTAGTCCACAATGCTTATATTATACGGGGTCTGCTTACAGTGTGATCAATACAGGTCACAGTAAAAAAAGTATAGATGAATAACTGAACTTAAACAGAAGGAACGATTACACAGAGGGGATCTGAGGTGCATCTGAAAGACGAGAGTGTAGCTTGAGTTGTGAATTATGTCACTCAGAACCATGAGCGAGAACCGTCCCTTTTAGTCACAGCTTTCCATCAATAATTTTGTATTATATATTAATCCTGTACCCTATCATTAAGAGGCTTTAGGAATTATTGAACTGTATTGATGTATTTGCTATGTAAAATTTGTAAATATACAAATAGTAGATTGCTTGTGAGTAGGGTAAGGTTTGTTCACTTGGAACAACAAGCAAAAAGTTCTCAAAAGTGTGTAACTTTTGTTTAGCCATTTATCACTTAAGAACGGCATTTATTTGTGTTTTCTTTTTGTTTCTAATCTTCTAAGCAGCTTGTCTGAATAACAAGATTTTGAAAAGCCTTTTAACAATAGGGTACAGAATCTATTTTGGTTTTCCTGTTTAACTTTATAGCCTTGTATGTGATGAAGTTGTGTTGTGCTTTCACTTCACACTGAATTAAATGTATACATTAAATCAAAATAACTTAAGGTATGATCCCAACAAGCTATGAACAATGCATGATTGCAAATTCCCTCAACTGTTTAATGAGTGTAGAAGACTCTGACAGAGATCAAGGGATGCTTCATCAATGGACAGATTACCTCCTTTCCACGTAGTCCAATCTGTCCGGGTGCTCCTCCTTTACCCGGTTCACCTTTCTCTCCAGGGTCCCCTTGGTCTCCCTGAGAATGAAAACATAAGCAAACAAGACTTATTGGAATCAGCAAATCTCATAATCGCTTCTGTTTTATTTTTATGTTGGCCGACTGGGGCACCAAAGAATTCTACAACACAACAAAAGCAATATAAGGGAAATGCAGAACAGTAACAGAAAGACAATGAAGGAAACTTTAAATAAAATAGTCCTGCACTGGGCTCAAAAGCACAAAACAAGCAAATTAAAAGATTCCCTTTGGACCAAGCAGCTTCAAATCACTCCATTCAATATCAATACTGTAACTCTCTATTACATTGTGGAAAACCATAATACGTTTGTAACGTTCAGGTTCCTTGAAGAGGTTGTGCAATGGCACTTCACGAAACCTGAACATTACAAATGTATTATGGTCTTTGGCAAATAAGAGGCAGACCGAGTGAAGATGTTTTTAATAATGGAAGCAACTCCATAGATGTCACAAGTCCCCTGACGAAGGGAAGTTTCCCGAAATGCATTGAAACATTTTTTAATAAAAATCGTGACATATGGATTGATTTCACGTCTCCTGCGTTTCGACTTATATCAAACATGGCTTCTGGATGGATAAAATGAATTAAAATAAACTGGGCAAAAGAAAGCATAAACAATGGAGTAAACTTAGAGGAAAAAAAAGATGAAACATGATGATGTGATGGATTGGATTAATTCCATTATGGCTGTGCAGTTTGATTGGAGCCTAGTTTGGTTCTTACATGTTCAGTTTAACTGTTGAAGAGCACAGAAGGCTGTCACCAGAAGACTGAAGGGTTCATTGCTTTGGCACTAAGGGCCCGTTTCACAGAACTAACTTAAGACAAAATCCTAAACTTACTACTTTTGGTATTCACAGAAGTTAGGATTTTGTATTAAGACAGACTTAAGACAGACTTAAGTTAGGATTTTGTCTTAGTTTGTCTTAAGACAAACTTAAGACAAAATCCTAACTTCTGTGAATACCAAAAGTAGTAAGTTTAGGATTTTGTCTTAAGTTAGTTCTGTGAATCGGCCCCTTAGAGTGCAGTCCTTTGAGGCCAACAAAGCTAACACGCATTCAATTCATACCATCAGAGTTAGGCAGAAGAGAATGTAGGAGATGTGCAGCACAACACTGGCCAAGCATCCATGCAAGACAACCTGCACCAGGTGCATGCTGACCACAGGCAGCACATTATATGGTATATTAATATGCTCATTCTTCTCCCTGTAAAGAAGTAAAAGGGTGTATATAGTTAATGAAAGGTCATACCTTTGGTCCACTTTTGCCGCTCAGTCCTGCAACCCCCTATGGAAGGAAGAAAGAACAATGTCATTACTAGCACTATTTGTTCACATTCTCTCTCAGTTGTCCCACTGGGAGATTTGCCATGAGCCGTAAATAATGCTTTACAAAACATTAATAATATTTAGTAGGTACCTGGTGTAAGAAAGAGTTATTAGTTGAGGGGGCTTGGAATCCAACCTAAATGTTAACCTAAAACTGTGTCGGCGAACCAGTAAAATCACTGAGTAAGCCTGAGCTCACCCACTGGTAGCTAGGCTCCAGAGCAGACAGGCTTACCACACAGGCAATGTGCAAAGTGTTTATGCAGTAATCCAACAGTAACATGTTTCCTTTGACAAAAGTGTTCCCTGTCATTCTAAATTCTACACATTCAAAGCACTAAACAGACACAAACAAGATGTTTAACCATACATCACCTTAACTCAAAATTCCGTTGACCAGACTGCTATGAAAAAAGTGTCACTACACTCGTAGACAATGTCACCAGACATCCACTTCCTTTTTTATGAAACTACACAGCACAACAAACTCTCACATACATCCTTACAAGGAGGACACACTGCTCTGCTCTACATACTCACACACAAATGCGCAGTCCAGCACACTCGGACGCACTTGCTGGCTAACGTACAAGACAAATGGTGAAGTCAAAGAAAGCACTTCATCTGACCCAGTACCCCACCCTCTGGAAACTGCACCAGAAAAAAATTGGGACATCTTCCAAACACAATCGTGACAGTCTCCAGTAGATACATACTGAGAAATTATTGATACAATAGAACAATTAAAAGTACAGCTGTATAGCAATACAACTACTAAACCACATAAGCAGAAAAGGTACTCATCTACAACACTCTAGAGCGACATCAAACATTATGATTCAAACACAATACTGACTAACTACATTTTAGGCAAATCGAATAAAAGACACCATAAAACAATCACAAATGTGCTCTTCCACCTGCACCACACAAGTATCAAATGTTCCTGTTTGTACAGAATGATGACAGGGCACTTATGGCGAATCTCCCACAATAACATGGGGCACTACACTGCCCTAAATTTTCACTCCATGGAGTACTCTCCCAAGCAACGTCTCATGACAGGGTTCTACACTTCACTACATTTTCACTCAACAGGGTGGTTCCTTCTGCCACCTCTGAGAACAGGGTAATAGTTTTCTCCAGTTCAGCACACCATTGGGTACTATCTCATAAAACCTTCAAATCTCATGATGGGGTAAAACTCTTCCCTTCATCCATGACACTTGTACACACACAACTAGCATTTGTCTATGTAACAGCACCCAGATGGTTCTTTCATGCTCTTCCCCGCACTGCTGATAAGGGAATCAAAAATATAGAGTTAAGAATGCATCTAAATAACTTACCGGCCCATAATTTAAACTTCCCAACCTGTCTTGTAGTTTTGAGCACGCAGCCCAACTCAACCATTGATATGACTGCAATTCGCACAGAAACGTAATAACCAACACATGCATTACCAATAGGGCGTGTTCGGCACAGGGCAACATGCGATAACCAACAACCTAACTGTTCCTCAACCTAACGATTATTATAATTATTTACACACCACCATGAAAGTACTGTAACACATCTCAAACCCAGTGTTGTCAACTCGCTAGCCACACTACAAATACTATAACTCGCCACTCTACGATCCCCAGTGAAAATGTAGAAAAGGCTGTAGCGCTGGAAAGTTTTGTGGAGATTCGTCAAACGGGGGCAACGCTATTAGCAAGTAGAAAGCTGAGGAATTCTTATCCTTGGGAATCATAACTATAACTACAGAGTGGCTAGTTGTAATACTTATGTATATATATTCACTGAAAAAGAATAAAGGGACGTTGTAGTTAGGAGAAAATATCAGTTGAAACATGCTGTTTAAAGCATACAAAACCAAAATACTGAAATTCCCTAGCTATTGTTATCTCAAGGAACTATAACTTATGCCCTGAAGTAACTACAACTCATGCCTCCGACATGCACTGTGTTTCATCAATGATGTAATTTCAGATGTTGCAATGATGTTGTAAGTGATGTCATAGATCATGTCAAGAGTGATTTAATAGGTGGGTTAATTAGCAGTGCATGGAGAGGGTGTGAGTAATAGTTACTTTAGCAAACACAAGAAGATGATGGGGGTGAATGTCTGAAATTACATCATCGTTCTTTAGCTCTCTTTACCACCATAGTTCAGACCCAACTATATGCAAATCAGTCTTAAGCCAGTGCCTCATGGGAACAGTCCAGCCCAAACTGGCAAGCCAGGTCTTCCCTGGACCGGAAACAAGCATCCTCTGACGGGTTTCGGGGTAACTCTCCTCATCAGCCAGGGTAGCTTGAATCGAGTGGCAAAGTGAGCAAGGACCAAAACATCTTGGCAAACCCTGCCAACTTAGGGCGAACAAAACAAACACAAGGAGATGATGGATGGAGCGCTGAAACTTTTCAGACACTCACCCCCAGTCACAGATCTGTTTTGAGTCCATCATCATTCTTTAGCTTACTTTGCCACCCCAGTTCAGACAAAGTTATATGCAAATCGGTCTTGACCCTGTGCCTGTTCAGGCTGGACTGTTCCCATGAGAAACAGGGTCAAGATTTATTTGCATATAATTTGGGCTGAATTGTTTCCATGAGGCACTGGGTCAAGACAAATTTGCATATAGCTTTGTCTGAACTGGGTTGGCTAAGTGAGCTAAGAACGATGATGGATTTAACCCAGATCTGTGACTGGGGGTGAGTGTCTGAAAAGTTTCAGCACTCAGTCTATCATCTCCTTGTGTTTGCTTTTATAGTTACTTTAGAGCACGAGTTATAGTTCCTTGAAATAACTATATGCTGATGGGACAGGGAAACTAGCAGGAGCAGAGCAATGGAGTCCTTGATGCCTTTTAAGGCTCAGGAGGGTGCTGCCTGCCCCTTTTTGATGGATTTCAGCCCCGGGGGTAGGGGTCCCGAGGGCCTAATAAGGCTCGGGGATGGGGGGGGAGCACCCATTAACAGTTTTTTAGGGCTCAGGACTGAGTTCCAAGTCTAAGATGGCTGCCGCCACATCCTGGTTGATGTGGTAGCAGCCAATTAGAGCTTAGCTTGAGATTTGTCAAGTCCGCGGATCCTCTGCATCATATATACAACATTTTTTTGTGCATTAATTGCCCAAAAACTACTGGATGGATGTAAAATATTTTTTTAGAAAGCACTCTTTTTGGATCAAGATCTAGCTTTCTGCCAAACTTGGAGTAAATCCATGAAGTTGTATGGGCAGTAGCTGTGTCTAAAGTTCCTATGGAAAAATAAATAGGTAAACACATTTAGCCCCCCCCCCCCCTTTTCTCAACCCCGTGACAGATTCCTGCGAAATATTCCCAAAGGAGCTGATGTGATTTGTTTTGGGTTGAATAGTTTGTGAAGATTTGTCAAATGGTACCAAACATATAAGCAAGCCAAAAAATGAATTTCCTTTGGACATGATCCTAACTATAACTAGCCAGTGACAACCGCCAACGGATAATATATATAGATATATGTATTACTTACATATATACACATATTACTTACAGGAACTTTCATTTCAGCAAGCCCTTTTTCTTCTATATGTCTTGTTATTGGATAACTTCTCTATGAGCCATGCGCAAGAAGCGCATCTACACACAAAGTAGTACCATTAAGTGCAGGGGCTACTATGGCCATGTTTGCTTTTTGAAATAAGACAAAAACCATACTGATTTTAGTTAATGTTGTTGTTTTTAAAGATTTATGAGGGCACAGTAACTTTCCCAAAAATAAAATTTTGCAAAAATCATGACAAAACAAAACAAAAAAGCATTGACATAGCTGAAAGGCAGGCAGTCAATGCCAGACCTGTTGGCGTTGCCAATGCTTGTTAAATCTTGATATGGCTATGACTGTTTAAGCTCAGGGGTGCTATATTAAATGTGTACATGAAGTGGTGCCTACTCAAATATACCTGCTCATATGCTTGTGAACTCTCCTATTACTCACCCTTTCGCCCGGCTCGCCTTTGGCTCCTGGTTGTCCAGCGGTGCCGTAACCTGGAGACCCCTGTGATGGAAAGCGAAAGCTCACTTAATTATGAAAAGGTAAGACAAATTAGAAACCTGCAGAGAAACCTGATAATAGAATTCAACATTGGCACCTACTTTATCACAGGATTGAGGGGCTTAAGTTGAACATTTGTGCCCACATGCATCAAACTCCCGTTTTGCGTTTCCAAATTTGCGAATTTTACCGAATCGCAAATATGGATTCGCAAAACGGGATGCATCATGGAAAGTGCAAAATATTTCCGATTCGGTAAAATTCGCAATTTTTACCGACTCGCAAATATTTTGTGACTTCAAAATTGCGAATTCGCAATTCCCATTGATTCCTATGGGCCAAAAGGCCCATAGGAATCAATGGAAATTGCGAATGGCACTTAGAAAATTTCATGGGTGCAGGGGGGGGTCCAAAGGACCCCCCCCCTGCACCCCCGAAATGTAATTTGAAATGGATGTTTCACACACACATGTCCTAAGGACATGTGTGTCTGTAACATGACATCGTTTAAAATGTAAATTAGTACATTTTAAACATTTTTCGCAATTTACCACGAGGTTCAACCTCGTGGTAATTTGCACTTCCAAACCTTGTTCTCGCAATTTCATTTCTGAATGATGCATTGCATTTAAGGAATCGCAAATTTGCGATTCCTTAAATGCATTCGCATTCTGGAGAGTCGCAAAATCAGCGAATTCCATTCAGAAATGATGATGCATCTGAAAAAGCACTTTTGCATTCGCAAACGGCCGATTTTAAGGAATCGCACCGTTTGCGAATGCAAAAGTGCTTGATGCATGTGGGCATTGGACCGAAAGGGGAAAAAAGCGCTGTCCCCAGTTAAGCACACCATTCACACTACATAGTTAAAAACTATGGTATCATTATATCTGGGGCTTCCCTCTATCCCTTTTGATTTAAATTCCTAACTGGTCTTTGTAACAAATATCCAACATTGATATGTATTGGTGCGATTTTGACTAAACCTAATGCCGTACATGCTGGGCTTTCCTGCGGGAGTTACTTTACTCACTTAATGAACTGCCAGTTTGCCCGTGTGATTGCAACTTCTCCCAAACTAATCTACACCTTATCTTTTTCTGCAAATTTTATACGTCACACATCGTATTTATTATTCCTCTTCTGTGGTAATACAAATTTGTGCAATGTCACCCAGCTCTTTTCTTTCTCCAAATGCTCCCCGATTCTCAAGTGGGGGTTTCCCTTGCTATTTGTTTCCCTCTGAGGCGGAAGCCGGAGGTCTTACTGTGCTCCCTTGCACCTCTCATATATTTTACATAGGTGAAAACGATTGTGACAATAATTTGTTTTTATGCTCTGTACATATTTTAAACAGCTCCGTTTTTAGCACATTGTCCCCTGAGGTGAGATTACTTTACCTAGACTCGAACTGCCCTCCCTCAGCGCCGCTGAAGTCAGGCGCAGGGAAGCTTGGAACAGAACTTGGCCGCCATCTTACTTTGGGAAGGCTGGCCGAGAGCTCTGCGCCCCTCCCGCCCTCCCAGGGTATTTAAATCGTGTCTCTCAGATAACGCGTGTAATTGCTATTTGTTTCCCTCTGAGGCGGAAGCCGGAGGTCTTACTGTGCTCCCTTGCACCTCTCATATATTTTACATAGGTGAAAACGATTGTGACAATAATTTGTTTTTATGCTCTGTACATATTTTAAACAGCTCCGTTTTTAGCACATTGTCCCCTGAGGTGAGATTACTTTACCTAGACTCGAACTGCCCTCCCTCAGCGCCGCTGTAGTCAGGCGCAGGGAAGCTTGGAACAGAACTTGGCCGCCATCTTACTTTGGGAAGGCTGGCCGAGAGCTCTGCGCCCCTCCCGCCCTCCCAGGGTATTTAAATCGCGTCTCTCAGCTAACGCGTGTAATTGCTATTTGTTTCCCTCTGAGGCGGAAGCCGGAGGTCTTACTGTGCTCCCTTGCACCTCTCATATATTTTACATAGGTGAAAACGATTGTGACAATAATTTGTTTTTATGCTCTGTACATATTTTAAACAGCTCCGTTTTTAGCACATTGTCCCCTGAGGTGAGATTACTTTACCTAGACTCGAACTGCCCTCCCTCAGCGCCGCTGTAGTCAGGCGCAGGGAAGCTTGGAACAGAACTTGGCCGCCATCTTACTTTGGGAAGGCTGGCCGAGAGCTCTGCGCCCCTCCCACCCTCCTCACGCCCCGCCCTAATCATGCATAAAAACAACAACACCGCCCGTCCACGCAGCGGGCGGGCGCAGCGGGCGCGTCGGTGGCGCGCTGAAGGCGCGCCAAAGGCGGGCCCGTCTGCGCCCGTCCGCGCCGGGACCGGGCCCAGGGCCATAACCCCTGCTTCTCGCACCATTTATTCTCGCAATGAACTCATGGAGCTGTGCCCTTCATATGCTCCGCTATGTACTAAATCTGATGTATCGCTCACACCACCGGCATCAGGCACACGGTGTTCACATTGTAATTCTCCGTCCATGCTTGTTAAACCCACGCCGCATATCAAAACCCGAGCTACTGAGGCTGACACACATATTTCCATGGCACTTGTCAATGCGCGTTCCTTGAGTAAGCACTGCCAGGACATAGCCGACCTTATTAATGATCATAATTTGGATATCCTTCATATTACAGAGACTTGGTCCGACGAAGCATCTGCCCCTGACTATGTTACGGCAGTTCCCCCAGGTTATAGTGCCTATCGGCAGGATAGGCCCAAAGGTAAAGGAGGTGGAATAGCCATCATAGCAAGAGACCTATACAAAACGCGCTGTTCACCTATCCCTATCAATGCATGCGAAGCCATGCATTTTGATATTAATCTGGCCCCCACGTATAATTTTAAGGGAACACTGATATATAGACCCCCTGGTACTAGATCCGCGTTCCTCGCAAATCTTACCAATATCACCGAATCTATAGCGGCAGAAGAATTCAACACGATATTGGGTGATTTCAATTTTCATCTAGAGCTTCACAGTGATAGGGATACCACAACCCTCGTATCAGACCTAGATACGATGGGCCTTAGACAGTTGGTTACAACCTCTACTCACCAGGCAGGCCATACGCTGGACGGAATCTTCACTAATGTGGAAGGACTGTCCATCACTTCTGTTCTCCCTATGACCTGGACAGACCATTCAGTGATCTTTAGTAAACTTACTATCAAAGGTCCGCAGAGTAAAAAAGTGACCCCTGCCATAAAGGGCACGTTCAAAGCGTGGAAGGACATTAACCCCAATGATTTAATGCTGCTTCTCAACACTACAACCCCGGAACTATCCACTGACCCAACGACTGCCACTAATCAATTTCAAAAATGGTTGGGTGAAGCTTCAACTCAGTTGGCACCCACCAAATCAATTTCTAAAAATAGAAATAGGCCTAAAGCTCAGTGGTACACGAAACAACTAAAAGACCAAAAACAACTTACTAGGAATAAGGAACGACAATGGCGAAGAACTTATGACACTGAAACCAAGGACAATTATAAGAAAGCCTGGCTACTTATAAATCAATGATAATAACAGCAAAAAAGGATTATTACACTCGCCATATAGAATCTGCCAAAAATTCTAGTAAAGAGCTTTATCACGTTGCTAAAACCCTTGCGGGTAATGCCCCGGATCTTAATCCACCCCCATCACAAACCTTATACGATGCCTTGTCAGACTTTTTCTTTACTAAAGTCAATGACATTTATCAAGCTTTTAATCTTGACCAGGTCCACAGTAGTGTTACTATTCCTCCGATCACTCCACTGATTCCGGCTAGTACCACTATGACCGCCTTCAATGCCCTTACCACTGATCAAGTTAAAAGCATTTTCAACACGATTAAAGCTGGATCAGCTTTGGATCCCTGCCCTACCTCTGTACTTGCCACAGTACCAGACATAGTCATCCCCATCATAACCACCCTCTGTAACACTATTCTGGCATCCGGATCCTACCCTGACTCGCTGAAAAATACACTAATCAAACCTCTGCTTAAAAAACCGGGGTTAGATAAAAGCGAACTAAAAAATTATCGCCCTATTGCAAGTCTCCCTTTCCTAGCGAAGGTCATGGAAAAGGCCATGAACCAGCAGTTGTCAGCTTATATAGAGAACAATCATTTGCTGGATGATACACAGTTCGGCTTCCGCAAACATCACGGCACGGAAACCGCTCTCATTAAAGCAGCCGACGACATAAGAGTCATCCGTGACCAAGGAGGTACTGCCGTACTAGTCCTCCTTGATTTGTCTGCTGCCTTCGACACGGTCGACCAGAAGATCTTGGTCGACCGTGTCGAGAGGATGGGCATTCAGCTTACTGCTAGAGATCTTCTGGCCTCCTTCCTGGCCAATAGAACCCAGGCGGTTACCCTGGGCCCCTTCCAATCGGCCGACTTGTCGTTACCGTTTGGGGTCCCTCAGGGCTCATCCCTGAGTCCAACACTATTTAATATATATGTGTCGGACCTTGCTAGTGTCATCAAAGCCTACGGGATGGGCCTGACCTCATACGCCGACGACACCCAGTTGGTTCTGGCCATAAAGGGTGATGGACAGAAGATGGCGGAGAGTTTCCAAGATGGGATGACTGCTATTAGTGAGTGGTACACACACAAAATGGAAGGTGCACACAATTAGAGTCACAAAGAGCAATAATGTATTATGTGTTTTCTTCTTTATTTAGTAAAGTTCATTGGACATAGGCACAGCCAACGCGTTTCGTTCCATCTGCCTTTAGGAACTTCGTCAGGGCAAAAGAATATATATCTGTACTATTGCCGATGTTGGATACGTTTATAAGGATCAGTCCAGTAATCACCAAATGTAGGTCAAAGTCTTAAGATCTGAATGGACAGCGTCCTCAATAGGAAAAAGATGGAATCCTAAGGGTGTCTTCTCAGTAGGCCAGGGCTGTCTGATGTCAGGTATGTCATAGGTTGGTAATCACAAATGAATTAAATATCCAAGCGGGCTCTAGTATATCTCGTGGGGAATTTTATAGTGTGGCTCCTCACTTCGTTTTCCAGGAAGAGCCAATTACGTGGACGTAACCGCCACCAGTCCGTAATCTGATAATGTGTTTGTGGCAATGACCACCAAGCACCTATAATAGGGTGCTCCTGTCGAGTAGTTCCGTATCCCGTGGCGTCTTGGAGTCTATTAGTGAGTGGATGGCAAGAAATTGCCTGAAGCTCAACTCCGATAAAACGGAGGTGGTTATCTTCGGTAAGCTCTCCCCAGCCTGGTCGGCAACCTGGTGGCCAGCGGCCATGGGCACACCTCCTTGCCCCACGGTCAAAGTTAGAAACTTAGGTGTCACCTTTGACAACCAGCTCAACTTCATGGCCCATGCGAATAAAGTGGCTGCTAATGCTCACTTTAAGTTACGTATTATAAGGAAAATCATACCTTACCTACCTGAATCAGCAGCAAAAACACTAGTCTCTTCGCTAGTGCTGTCTTCATTAGACTACTGCAACGGTCTGTTGCTTAATGCCCAGAACAGAGTCATCAAAAAATTACAGACCGTGCAGAATGCCGCCGCCCGCGTACTTTCAAAAAAACCCAGATTTGCACCCATTTCGGACACGCTTAAAAAATACCACTGGCTGTCCATTCACAATAGGGTCAAATTTAAATCTCTGTGCACTGTTTTTAAATCACTTCAGGATTTAGGACCTCGATTCCTTAAAAAACAACTGATTCTTTACAATCCCCCGAGAATGCTCAGATCCACATCTTTTAACCAACTAGTGGTTCAACGTAGCCGAACAGTTTCCTGGGGTGATCGCCGCTTTTCAATCGCGGCCCCTAGACTTTGGAACACCCTACCCATCCACATAAGAACCAGTCCTACTCTTCTTCAGTTCAGAAAAAAACTGAAGACATGGCTTTTTAATCAGTAATCCACTTTTCTGCTTTTTTCTGTCTAGGGTGAGACTTCAATGCAATTTTAGCGCCGAGACGCCTAAGGGTAATTGTACGCGCTCTATAAATGGCATTAAATAAATAAATAAATAAATATTATTTATGTATGGGCTTAACAATTAGGAGATGAATTGCCTTGTAACACTATTTTAATCACAGTTTGTATTTTTGTATATTACTCTATGAATTGGATGGATTTAATAATTACCTAATAGAGGGTTCTTAGCTTCTGTTATTAGCTCGGTTTCTACCTTTTATAAAAAATTGCTATTTGCATTTGAATTATAGGAAAAGTGATGTATTACTGAATATGCACTTTATGTTGTACTATATACTTATAGCCCGCTGTAGCTGGCTTTACCGGCTATTAAAGGCCTGCTACCGGGTTAAAGGCTTGAGCCGAAGGCGTGGGACTTTAACAAGGGAGCGGGACTTTAATAGCTGGTATAGCCCTGCTAGGAAGGGCTATAAGGCTATTAGAACATTCTGCCACTAGAGGGCAGAATTTTGTAACAAGTAAAACAAGGACCCCTAGAAGCTCGAGGGGATATAAATCCCCTCGAGTTCTGAGAGGCCTGTGTAAAACATTGGAATGTTGCTCTGCGGGCCTTAAAAGCAGGGAGCACTCCATTGTCTTCAATGGAGCTCCCAACATTCCAATGTTTTATTATGATCATATTTTTAAGATTGAATAAAGTTAATTGACTGACTGACAAACTTTCCCAAGGACTTACCTTGTGGGATTTCTCCATATATTCCTGTAGGCCAGTCAACCCTGACCTAGAATCCACATCGACTGCAAGCTGCTGGGGCAGCACCAGATATTGCCACTTTCATTCGGGGAGTGGTGTTTATTTCTTATGTTGCACCTGATTTTGCCTGCCTGGTTACACTCAAGTACTGAACAATGCCCCTGACATGTTGGGGTACAGCCCAGGATTTCTTATTTACCCCTAAATGTTCGCACACGGTGCAGCAATACACAGCAATGGCGTGTGCTTGTGGAGTCCTATCACAGAGCAAAAAGTAGCAGTAGAACGTGGAGCCCGGAGTCCCCTATGTCATCACAGCAGAGCTCAGCCAATGTCATTGCACATTGGCGTGACATCACAACTGCGTAAAATGGCTCCCACTGCTAGCAGCAACAATTACATAAGCAACATAAAACTGTAGATGGGTACACATAAATAGCCTTCTTCCTTTCTTTAATGCCACTTGAGATCCCTTTCACAAAAACATCCCTCTTAAGGGTAATTTCTGATCTTCAATCCTTTATATTTTTTCAAAAGCAAAAAGCCATATTTGTTTGGTACTCACTCGATCTCCCTTTTCTCCTGGTTCTCCTCTGTCGCCCTTGGGCCCTTCTGATCCTGCAAGTCCCCTGTCACCCTAAAAGAGAAGGGGAAGATTGTCAGGAAGTTAAGAACCTCCTCTAAAGATGGCACTTCCCTGCTCTTAGCTGTCTTCCAGATTACACAGCATTCCATTCTGAGGGTGTTGGAGGGTGTTATGTTGAGTAGGAAGGCTGATAATTACACAGCATTTAGCACAACACATCCCCTGGAAAGAAATTACAGGTCCACAGAATCAGACAAACCTTCACTATGATCAAAACACGGTGAAATAACGGCACCTGAACTTTGGGAAGACAATATTAGCTGTGCAGTGTCTAGACGCTTCACAAAGATTGCACTAAAACAACTAGATTAATGTGTATTTACATTTTTTTATTAACATAATACAATATACATTTCTGCAGGTTCATTGGGCCCAACGTGATTGATACACAAATAAATTATGACTCGCAAAATACTGTTTTGCGACTGGTTATTAGGAAGGGGCTTTTCCTTCCTAATAGCGACCCCAAAGCTATGTACAAATGGTTTACGACTGCAATTGCGGTTGCAAAACACTCGCAAATTACCCCCTACTTCAAGTAGGTGGTAATGCAATCGCAAATGGGAAGGAGTTCCCAGGGGATCCCTTCCCCTTTGCAAATGCATGCAATATTATTTTTTAAGGGCAGGCATTGGTCCCAAGGAATTAAAAAAAGTGGCTTTATTTAAAAGCAGTCCCAGACATGGTGGTCTGCTGAGCCCAACAGGCCACCATCCCTGTAAGAGACTGCGGGCCGAAACCTGGAAGAGGCCCCCCCATACTTTAGAGTATGAGAAGAGCATTCTCACAAGAGAAGCTGCTTCTGAAGAGAACACATAAGAGTTCTGTGTGAGGATGCACATTTGCGTAAATTTTACACATGCAGAATTTCCCATCCGGTAGAATTTCCTTATGAGTAATTTTCACGCCTCCCGCCACTAGAAATGTGCGACTCTTCTAGATATCCAGGGGCATTCCATGCTTCTCTGTGAACTCCATGAACGTCGGAAATTTGCTGCAAGCAGGGCCAGTTTTAGGATTTGTGGGGCCCAGGGTGAATTGGAATGTGCGAGGCCCCTCTACTTTACATAAGTGACACCTTCAGAGCTCCGGAAGCTGCTTTGTGCAGACTCCTCCTGGGCTGCAGATCCCCTCTCTGCAGCTCTTTCACAGCTCAAATCGGGCTGAAGGTGTCAGAATAGCTTGGAGGCTGAGAGTTAAAACTGTGCAGACTGTAAGGTGCTGACAATAGGTGATCTGCAGCGTCTCTCAATGGACAGCCAGGCAGGACACACCTGCAATTAGGCCTCCTTGCAACTGGCATAATATGGAGTGTCTCCCTCCCTTAGGCCTCCCCACACCATCCCTGAGAGGCCCAGGGAGGTGGACCCCTCCTGTAAGCCCAATTGCAAACAAACACCTTTCTTTAGTGGGATTGGCAGGGGCACAAGAGGTTTGGTGGTGTGTTGCACAGGTGCGGGCCCCATGCTAGTGGGCTGAGTGCGAGTGAGTGAGCAAACTAGTGAGTGGGTGAGTGAGTGAAGAACTGTGTGTGCTTCTCTTCAGACCCTACTTCTCCTCAGTGATAGGGTTACTACTAATCGTCACACAGGGGAGTATTGGCCTACAGGAAACTGAAAAATGCTAACATAGTGTCACCTCTTCAAGGTGGTAGAGCATGTGTTAAATCTCCTAGTATTGCATATCTTTTGATGTGACTGACTCTGCCCCACCATTGTAGACTTTCAAAACAACAGCCTGCCATGAAACACCCCTGACTTTCGTGTGACTGTTCAGTTGACGACTCCTTTCTCAAGAGGTGTTTGTGAATGACCCTTGGTCACAGGTTCAAATCCAGTGGGGTAAATGTTCTCCTAAATGTTTTGTTAGAGCCAGAATGTGTCCGTCGTCCATTTCCTCTCACGGGCACAATTGATCCAGACCATCAAGCGCGAGAGCTCAGTGAAGACTGCTCTGTTGTTGGTTTTCAACTCATGTCCCTTCACCATTATTAGTCTAGAGGATACGTGAAGAGTAATACGCTGGTGCTCTCTCTCACCTGCTTTCTCATTTACTCGCTCATTTGTTTACTCACTCATTCAAAGACCCACATGTTAATTTCCTTTCTCACTCACCTATTTACCAGTTCATTCACTCACATATTCAAAGAACCGTTCACTCACTCATTCATTTGTTCAATCACTTACTCATCCAAATACTTCAAAGTACATTCAAACATTCATCCAATCACTCACTCATTCAACCATTCCCTCTTTTTAAGACTCATTTTATCGATCTTTCATTCACTTACTCGCTCATTCAAACACTCACTTATTCAAAGACTCACTGACAACTTTGCTCATTCACTCACTTACCTGCTCATTTGTTCTCTAACTCGCATATTCACAGTAACTCACTCACTTACTCACTTGTTCATACTCTCCTTCAAAGACTCACACCCTCAATTACTCACTCAGTCATTCACTTGTTCAATAATTTGCTTATTCAAAGACTTACTCACTCACTTGCTTGTGTGCTCACTCTCTCACTCTCTCACTCACTCACTTAATTTCTCACTTGTTTACTCTTTCCTAGACTACTGAGCACATGGGCAGTATCTCTGAACTCAGCACTGTTACCTTATCCCCTTTAAATCCACCAGTGACAGAAACCTAGAGGGAACACAAAGAGAAAATGATTACTCAGCATTAAATAGAATAAACCAGGAGTTACACTAGTTGGGCAAAAACACATTTTAGAGGTAGTGAATGACCTGTACAACTTACACCCACACATCTTCCTTCTCTAAATTTACCAAACCCTTCAAAGTGCCATGAGGGGAGCAGTGTAGGCGCTAATTTAAGACGCGGTCTCTGGCATTGTTCTGTGCTGACTGGTGTCTTAAGTAGTTGAGGAGCTGCAGTAGCGATATTTTTTGCACTTTAGACAGTGGTCAATAGTTGTTTGTGTGGTAATTTAAAGGCATGTGCTGATTTTGGATGGAAATGTAGAAGCACTGACACAGCTAAACAACTGAACATAACACAATAACTTGCACAAGGCAACTGAACAATACAATTTAAACATAACACGGCACAGAACAACAAAACAGTCAAAACAGAATGCAACACAACAACACCTTGTAATAATACAGTGCAAAAACACTTCACAGCCAGAACAAAACGCAACACAACATATAAGCACACACATTCTGGTCACACATTAATGCCTATGGTGACCTGTTTTCATATTATGCTGGTAAAAGGTTTTTGCACCATGCACTGCCATAACTAAGAGCTGAGGACGTGAAATAACTCCAGTCACAAACGTTTTATGCCCCTGCTGTTCATACATATGCACAGAAAGATGCACAATGTCAAATGATACACAATCTTCACTTTGAACCTGGTTTCTTGACTTTAGGGCTTGTTTGGAGTTTGGTGGGTGGAGATAAGTCAGTTGGTATGGCGTATGCCCGCCATTTTTAGAGTTGGTCACCACCTGGACGATACCGTCCAGCAAACCTGTTACATGTTCTTGTTTTTTAAAAGCAAAATCCCAAAGCAGGATTGAAAAACATAAATGAATGACCCTCACACCAAGGGAGTTGTCTCCCATGGTGTCGGGGTCATTTAAAAATGTTAACAGTCCATTACTGCCATGTTTTTCATGGCAGTAAAGGAGAGTAAAAACTGGGTATTGACCGCCCACTTTAGATCTATTGGGCAGTCAAATGGCCAGACCTACAACAGCCCTTATTCGGTCAGCCCATCAGAGGAGTATGTCAGTGATGGAGACAGAGTAGCCTATGACATGCTTAAGGTCTGCCCATCTGTAACTCATGCAGGCGGACCTTCAGTTTGGCAGAGAAGGTACTCCGTGACTGCGGCAACGGAGTACTCTTTCCGCCTGACTCTAATCAGCCCCTTTGCCCATTTAAAAGAGACAGAGGAGGCACATCACAGGATGTAGTTAGCCCCTGAATGTCATTTTAAGACACTGTGGTTCTAGAAGGGACATTATTTATTGAAGGATTGATGAGCATGCACCAGATCCGCTGCTCCGAGCCTCTACCAACCATGGAAACAACTGCCCGCTATTCCCGGGCTCCATTGATGTACAGCAAAACGGGTGCGCGTGGCTTCCATTGAAGTTTGATCGAAAGTGACAAATGTTTTGATAGTCTCTCACAGCTGTCTGCAAATAAATGTATAAACACCTTTATGAGGGGAATATTGGCAAAATGAACCCAGCCAATGAAATGTCAGCATATTTAACTTAAAACTGAGCTTTGTCAAGTGTGGGTTACTTGGCTTTTCTTATGTTTGACACTTTTCTCAGCAGCTGTCCACTCCTAGAAGCAAGAAACATAATACATTCTGTGCAAAAAAAAGCAATCTCCTCCCAATGCTCACCGACTTTCCAGGTTCTCCGGGGGCTCCTTGATCTCCCTGAAACAAAAAAACATCAATGAACTATGGGAAGCAACACCAAGGGACGAGAGAGTAGTTATGTGAAAATGAATTGAAGAGAGCACGTCAATGCCAACCCGGCCACAAAAAAACATAAGGGCACTGCGGGAGCTTGGAATGATGAAGGTGAACATCACAATGGGGACAGCTGCAAGGCGTCCGAGAGTAGGACAGCAGAAAGGCAGGTGTAAGCCCCACTCCTTGAAGCGGCAGTGCAGAAGAGACTACAACTACAGGACAATCAGCCAGACATTAACTGTCAGGAAAACAATGGAATACATGTAAAGGAAAGAATAGCCTAAGACCTTCTAAACAGTAGAGCATAGAGTATGTTGGCAAAACGGTGAAGGCACAGGGATATGTGACCTAAGATGGGTCGGTGAAGCTGTCTATAGAGTTCCAGTTTCCCGATGGAAGTAAAGTGGATAAGCTGAACTATGGACTGACTGAGGGGGCGTGGACGTTTGGTAAACAAAACAATCCTGATGGAAAGAAGTCAATACATAGGTGAAGGCATCGATCCATTCTGCAGATGATTCATGCCCATGCAAGAAGCTTGCAGATAAGGTTGTCTTATTTGCAAATGATGTGAAGAACCAAGATACTCCTGATGCATCAAAGGGAGGAAGCATCTTGAGGCATGCTTTGGAACAGCAGCTGGAGTGGTCCAGCAGGTGGAATACTGGTTTTAGTGCAGCCAACTACAAGACATCCATCCAGGATACAGAAGCCTGGAAGAATAATACTAAAGAGAGATCTCAAAGGTCATTAAACAAGGAATGGATTGTGGGGTTGTCTATCAAATGATCTCAAAACAGAGCCTAATTTAAGGAATTATTACACTGCATATACCACATACTGTTGACCTTTTCCCTAACTTGTGGTGATGAATCATCTCTTGTAACAAGGAATTAAATGCATGCACTGATATCTCACTTCATTCATTTAAAACAGACCTGCCCTCAAAGTCACTAAGAGACTGATTTATAGTTTGGTGGAGTGGGTACTCCTTTGGAACAGAGATGGAGTCCCCTGTCCTGCCAAACTGAAGCCCGGCCCATCTCCTTTAGGATCCGGTGGAGCTTAAGTATGTCAGCGACAGAGACTACTCCATCTCTGCCGCTGAAAATACTCTACCGATGGCCTGATGGAGAAAGGGCCCTTGGAGGTTTGGCAATTTGTCTGCTCTCCCTATTGGACAGATAAATGGCCAGGTTTACTTTCACACATCGCCAATCAAAATGTGGGGATAAGTGAAAGTAAAAAGATCTCAATGACCCTCACACCTTGGGTGAAAATGACCATGGTGAGAGGGTCATTGTTTTTTTTATTTACAAAATAAAATCCCACTTTGAATTTTGTTTTTGAAAATTAAAAAAAATACCGAAAGTGTGCCGTATGGTACCGTCATGTTGATGGATCCACACAGCACACTTTCAATGCATTGAGAAGAACCGCCGTGACGGCGATTCCTGCCAATGTTAGAGGTGTCAACTGGGGCAGCAAAATCTACAAATACGGAGTAGAGTTACTCCATTAGAATGAAGGAGTATTTTATTCTGTCACCCTGACAGAGTAAAATCTATACACTGCAATCTAAATCAACCACTAACACTTGTAACAAGGATATGAAGTGAACTTAAAAGGTAGTCTGAGATGATGAGGGAAGTATATGACCAGCAAACAATGGGTAGGATGTTTTATTTCTGTCCCCAACACTTTAAGGCTACATCTAGGATATTGGGCATTATTCACAAAAGGAATTCTAGACCGTCACTCCTATAAGTACTGAACCTCACTAGCTCAAATTTATGGTTTTCCAGTTTTCACAAAACTCAGCAATAGAACACATGGAACCTGCAGCAGTCACAGCTTTCCTGGTGTATTACTCAGCATGACATATGCTATTTTTTTAAAAAGGCTGCCCGATGCTAAAGCACATTTGTTTTCATTTTATTTCTGCTTGAGGTAATGGAGAAAAGCATTACCCTTCACCCCAACCAAATTGGGTTTGATCCATTTTCCTTTCAACTCTGGAAAGGAAGCTACTACAGTCCTTTTCTGTAATAAATCACTAAAGATTTTTAGGGTTAGTGAAGGCCTACATGCTTAGGAGTTTGTTGGTGCTCAGACACTTGCAAAGCAAACCATGCCTTGATCCACCCACTGCAAACCTTTGCTTGAGATTTGCAACTCATAATTCCATGCACTCCTGTTGAAGATTACCCAGTTTTGCAACTATTTACGCCGGCAGGATTGCCTTGTGGATAACTGTCAGGACAAAATGTAGCCAGTTTTTTAAACAATGTTTATAGCCATAAATGGCTTTGTCTATCAAACCCATTGTTTCCAACCACAGAGGTAACACCTCCAGGAGAACTGATTGAAATAGTTCAGAGACTGGGAAACTACATGGGGCAAGATTTAGGGTGATCATGTGTGTCTAAAGATGGTAACTACAGAGGAAAAATGGCAGATGTCACAAGAAAAGTTAGGGAGAGAGGATTAGCAAGCAGCAGTCAAAACAATGTCTGAAGGTAGTGAATCAATGGAGTAGGTGGTCCAACCAGTCTGCGCAATTCATCCCAATCTCAGTGGAAATTTACTGTTCTCCAACGTGCGCCTTTGTTAATCATCGCAAGACCCAGATTGTAAAGCACAGTAGGCTCACTTTCATGCCTGGCTACCTCAAGGATGCCATCTACTGCTGTTTACCAATTCTTGACTCTGAATGTGAAGATTGTCAATCGCAATAAGGTTTCTAAGGGGACAAAGCATTTACTGAAGGAATTGCGATTCCTAAATAGCGATTTTTAAGGAATCGCTATATAGGAATCACAAAAGCCTACGCATGTAGGAATCGCTATAATAATCACGATTCCTACACATTCTTTAATTGCTACTCGCAAATTGCTAGTCGTAATTAAGGAATGCTGTCCCATTCATTCCTTTGGGACTTCAGGCCCATAGGAATGAATTGGAGATTGCATGGGCAATTTATGAGTTCCAGTAGGTACTCACAAATTGCTTATGGAATTTCAAGGGTACAAGGGTGTCAAAATGACACCTTGTTGCACCCCTGAAATCGATCTGTGCACATATGTTGCACTCACACATGCCCTAAGGGCATGTGTGTGCGCAACATGAAACTTTAAAAAATGCACAAAAGGTTTTGCAAATTACCATGAAGTTCAACTTCATGGTAATTTCCTACTCCTATTAGCGAAATTGCAAATTTTTTAACTTTCATGCATTGCATTTAAGGAATCTCAATTTGGGATTCCTTAAATGCAATCGCAATTTAAGGAATCGCAATTTAGAGATTCCTTAAATTGCGATTTTTGCATTTGGGATGATGCAACCCAAATGCAAAAATACAGGTCGCTAAGGGGCAGATTCTGAGAATCTACCCGTTTGCGACCGGTTTTTCCTTTGATGCATGTGCCTGTTACTGTCTTAAGTCTGTGTTCTTGTTTCCTAAAGGACAAATATCTGTCCCCATCCAATATAGTTGGGCTGTAATGTGGCTTAGGACCAGCTATAATAGTACTTGGACAATCCAGCTCAAAGTTGTATGAAACACATTAAATCCTTGAGCTTGTAATGAAACGTTCTAACAGATTCCTACCTTCTCGCCACGCGGTCCTGCAGCTCCAGGGACCCCCTGTTTAGAGCACAAAGCAGATGACAAATTAGGGTCCATGATGAGTACTGATGTAGGCATTGTTGAAACACAAAAGACAGACTTGATTGAGTGAATGGAATCAAGTGTTCACCAGGAAGATAGCCCCCATATCATTTCATGAGAATGAGCAGATATGTTGACTTTTCCATGAAGTCAATTCAAAACTTTCTGTAATACGTGATGGGTGCTTAGAGCATATCAGCCTTCAGAGAATGACCAGGTAATTACCAGATACAATTATTATTTCTAAATATATCACATGTACTTTTACATATGTATGATCATGTACAATAGATACAATAATGAGTAGCTTTTATGACACATCTGTCAAATAAAGCTATTTTGATTGATTGATTAATACAATAATGAGTAGTAAAATACATTTCAATTATCACTGGTCTGAATAACTATTTTGTTGAGTAAAACATTTCTCTTTTCCCTGGACCTAGAGAAAGGAAGCATTCCCACTGAAGTGCAAATAATCAATCAACATTCCTAGTGTTAATACAAACGATCCAATCAATTCTTCGAGAGCCAAAGTTTCATCATATGTCTCATAAAGCGCTGCTCATGCAGGAGTAGACATTTATCTTATAGGTCTTACATAGGTTTGGGAGATAAAGGATGTGACTTTCATGCTCAAAAAGTATGTGAATGTTATGCCATAGAGAAATCAATGTTTTCTCCTCTCTACTATCAGGCCTGATAATATCCTTTCTATGTGACATCACGTACAGGTCAGTGGGAGGTTCAGTTTCACTAGTTTCTTTGGATGCCATTTCAGGATATTGTGCAGTTGGTTTTTGACACATCTGAGTACTGATGCCTTTATCAACTGAGCAAAATAATGATGGATTAAACTGTCTGAACAGGGGTGGCTTGGTGAGCAAAATAACGATGGATTAAACCCAGATCTGTGACTGGGGGTGAATGTTTTGCCAATGTGCAACATTCCGACCATCATCTTGGGTGTTTTGCCTTTTTCAACTTCGCATGCCATGTTCTGGCATTAATATGAGTTTCTGCCTTGGCAGGAAGGGTGAGGAGCTGTTCATGATTAGAGACCAGAATTCCCTCTTATATTCGCTGTTCATTGACTCCATGAGTGAGATTCCTGCCTCTTCTGTAGTGTTTCATCCAATCAGTGAATTACAAGTAATTTCCTTCTTCCACAAATCGATCCCTTTAATTACCAAATGATTTTGGCTCCATTAAAATCGACCTGGTCCCTCCTTATATATACAGGATGTTAATATGGTCTTTTCCATAATTAAGAGTTTAGCTTTAACTTTCAATTTCTAAAAACCAGAAGCGGTTTTAAATCAGCACTTTTTTGTGAAAGTTCCTCAAAATAAGACACTTTTGTACTATGCAAGGCAGATATATATCGCCATCCACATGAAAAACAGTAAGGGTTGGTGTGCAGTTTTTAATTTGTTATTGGTTATCTTTGATTAACAAAAATACTGTGCATGACAGGTGTGCCTGCAACACGGGAAGATAATGGTCAGCTGGGCGAACACTATCCATACTAATATAATAAAGAGAGAGCCCAAACCTTTGAGGCGGGTAATCTCAGGAACCACAGCACCCAATAGAGTGTTGGAAAGGGCAGTTGCAGCAGAAGGACATAGGCTATGCAGACCCCCACATATACATTTAAAAGGTAAAAGAACCGTGCCAGCAAAGTATTCCCTTGTGGGCGTATATGCGTAGTGCTGTGGGCGTGTCCTGGGGGGGTGACAAACGCTGGGGGCGTGTGGTACGTTCCGCCCTTCAAGCCATGTCTCATATCGTGTGCTAATCCCACCCTGCTCCCTTTAAATACCCCTGCATCCCATAATCATAAACCTCCCTTACTCCTTAAAATACCCCAACGCCCTTAAACACTAACCCATCCTAACCCTATAAATATACCCTGTACCCCAAAACCCAAACTTATCTCTAAACCCTAAAAAATACCCCTGTACCCCAAAACCCAAACCTAGCCCTGAACCCTATAAATACCCCTGTACCTCAAAACCCAAACCTACCCCTGAACCCTAAAAATACCCCTGTACCCCAAAACCCAAATCTAGCCCTGAACCCTAAAAATACCACTGTCCCCAAAACCTAAACCTACCCCTGAACCCTAAAATACTCCTATACCCCAAACCCCAAACCTAGCCCTGAACCCTTAAATTACCCCTGTACCCCAAAACCCAAACCTACCCCTGAACTCTAAAAATACCCCTGTACCCCAAAACCCAAACCTAGCCCTGAACCCTAAAAATAACCCTGTACCCCAAAACCCAAACCTACCCCTGAACCCTAAAAATACCACTGTAGCCCAAAACCTAAACCTACCCCTGAACCCTAAAATACCCCTGTACCCCAAAACCCAAACCTAGCCCTGAACCCATAAATTACCCATGTACCCCAAATCCCAAACCTACCCCTGAACCCTAAAAATACCCCTGTACCCCAAAACCCAAACCTAGCCCTGAACCCTAAAAATAACCTTGTACCCCAAAACCCAAACGTACCCCTGAACCCTAAAATACCCCTGTACACCAGAACCCAAGCATAGCCCTGAACCCTATAAATACCCCTGTACCTCCAAACCTACCCCATAACCCTTAAAATACCCCTGTACCCCCAAACCCAAACCTAGCCCTGAACCCTAAAAATACCACTGTACCCCAAAACCTAAACTTACCCCTGAACCCTAAAATACCCCTGTACCCCAAAACCCAAACCTAGCCCTGAACCCCTAAATTACCCCTGTACCCCAAAACCCAAACCTACCCCTGAACCCTAAAAATACCCCTGTACCCCCAAACCCAAACCTAGCCCTGAACCCTAAAAATAACCCTGTACCCCAAAACCCAAACCTACCACTGAACCCTAAAATTCCCCTGTACCCCAGAACCCAAGCATAGCCCTGAACCCTATAAATACCCCATTACCTCAAAACCCAAACCTACCCCTGAACCCTAAAAATACCCCTGTACCCCCAAACCCAAACCTAGCCCTGAACTCTAAAAATACCACTGTACCCCAAAACCTAAACCTACCCCGGAACCCTAAAATACCCCTGTACCCCAAAACCCAAACCTAGCCCTGAACCCTTAAATTACCCCTGTACCCCAAAACCCAAACCTACAGCTGAACCCTAAAAATACCCCTGTACCCCAAAACCCAAACCTAGCCCTGAACCCTAAAAATAACCCTGTACCCCAAAACCCAAACCTACCCCTGAACCCTAAAATACCCATGTATCCCAGAACCCAAGCATAGCCCTGAACCCTATAAATACCCCATTACCTCAAAACCCAAACCTACCCCTGAACCCTAAAAATACCCCTGTACCCCAAACCAAAACCTAGCCCTGAACCCTAAAAATACCACTGTACCCCAAAACCTAAACCTACCCCGGAACCCTAAAATACCCCTGTACCCCAAAACCCAAACCTAGCCCTGAACCCTTAAATTACCCATGTACCCCAAAACCCATACCTACTGCTGAACCCTAAAAATACCCCTGTACCCCAAAACCCAAACCTTGCCCTGAACCCTAAAAATAACCCTATACCCCAAAACCCAAACCTAGCCCTGAACCCTTAAAATACCCCTGTACCCCAAAACCCAAACCTACCCCTGAACCCTAAAAATACCCCTATACCCCAAAACCCAAACTTAGCCCTGAACCCTTAAAATACCCCTGTACCCCAAAACCCAAACCTAGCCCTGAACCCTACAAATACCCCTATACCCCAAAATCCAAACTTAGCCCTGAACCCTAAAAATACCCCTGTACCCAAAAACCCATACCTATCCCTAAACCCTAAAACTACCCCTGTACCCCATAACCCAAAACTATATCTGAAACCTTAAAATACCCAAACACCCCAAGACATATACCTCAGTACCCCAAAACATATACCCCTATACCCATACTTACCTTAACCAAACATTAAAAAAAACACATGCTTTTACCATTCATGGATTTACAACGAATTTCGTTGTAAATGTATGCATGTTAAAAGCATACAAAATGTAATGCCATGCGTTATAATGGCATTGCGGAGTCATGGTACTTTCGTAATGAAAGTATGTGGAGTGATGATATGCGGAAAGAAAGTTGCGGAATAATGGGTGTTTACCCTCTCCAGTAAGTACATTGGTGGCACAGCTGCCAACATCTCCAGCAACATACTCATATTTTTTCACCACCCATTTGAAAAATGCACAGGTCTCTCTCATTGATGGCCAGCACCGACATACACTTTTAGACACACCTCCCGCCACAAGTTCTAGAATTGCGAACTTTAGAGCTGGGGAGCTACGTTCGAATCTCGGCATCAGCTCAACATCCTGTGATTTCAGGCAAATCGCTTTGTCTCCCCATGCCTACCACAAATGAATGTGTTCTTCTGTAATGTAAATTGTGCTCATGCCATGTTGTCGAGTTTGCGCTATATAATATTGCAAGGAAAAATAAAGTAAGGAAACTCGAGTTCACACACTACTGAACGCGCACTCAAGTGCATCAGCAGTGCACTGTGAATCGGAGCGTTTCACAGGCCTGTCACAGATAAGAAATGCTATCAAAACGAAATCCTACAAAACAATATTTTACTGTCCGGCAGCAATTCATACCCGGACAACGTCTGGATGGGCTGCTAGTTTTTCTAATATGTTATAGGCAGGGGAAACCCAATAAACGACGACGAACCTGCAAGGATACATTGAATGCCGTTCGAGTTCTTGTTCAAAAGCGTCTGGATATCCCTTCCAACTTGACTTGACAGCTAGCTGAAATTAGGCCAACGGATGTGGCCCGATCCTCTAATATCCAAGATTTCACTCGTGGCTGACATTGCGCCCCACGTTTACTGCCGTCTTCGATTGTTCTATTCGGCTTCTTGTCAGAAATTCCAGGGAGTTCTTTCAGCATTGAAAAATATCGTCCTGATGATGGTCTATTTGACGACTGCCCTCTAGACCGAAACGTCGACACTCCATCATCTCCTTTAGTGCTGTTTTGACACTAACTCACAACCATTCTTTATTAATTAATTTAGGTTGTTTGTTTTATCCATTAGGAGTTGATGTTTTTAGTTATGAACTGTAGAGAAAATATTGTCTACCTCTGTTCATGACTTTTGCTCTAATTCATTTGTCTGTATCTATCTCCCCAATTTTGTTGCAGTAAAACATTTTTTGTCAAAATATAATTTTTGCTCTGTGTGTTCTCTCTTTTCCTTCCATTAATTTATTTACTTTTGTATAATAAGATTGTTATCCTGTGGATACTATTGAGTGTGTTACATTTGTACAACTCATCAATCAAACTGAGTATTTTCTAAATAAGTCCCTTGTAGCATACTCTGACTTTAATCATATAGTTTTTCTAATATAACATCAAGTCATGTAGGGGTGTCATCACATCATATAATACTCGGACGATTGGGATGCAACTATTTAGTCCAAAATTAATATTGTCCATCTCCTCCTGCTGCATCACAGTATATAGAAGGAAGGGTTAAATTTCAAAGCGCTCTGTGGCGTAGCCGAATTATGAATCTAATACGGGGGTTAGGTATTTAATACCTCTATGTGCGTCTGTAGATTCACCAATAGCACCTCCCAATCTGCTACAAAGGGGAGCCTACGCAGCCCGCGAGCTTCCTTTTGACTTAATGTTGTTGCCTCAGCCCTGTCCAATTTAAGCATCACTAAACACCAGTGGTTAACATCTGGCAATGTTTGTGCCTTCCAGTTCATGGTGATGAGCCTGCGGCCAATAAGTAATGGCAACTCAATGAAACGATTTGCAGCTTTAACAGTTACCGAGCGCTTGAATACCCTCAACAACTCCCCTTCTATCGTTTACACATCAGTGCAGCCAGTCGCCTCTGTTAATGCCCCTGCAACCATGGGCCAGAATGCCGCAGCTGCTGGGCAGCTCCAGAACATGTGAGCCATGTGAGCCATGTCCGCCCCCGCTTAATGGCATCAAGTACAATTGGTGGATGAATGAATGAATTTATCATTTATATCGCGCTCGAATGCCCGAAGGCGTCTAGGCGCTACAGCGGAGGAAAAATACCAGAGAGGAAAAAAAAAAGATTAGTGCAAGAAAAGCCAGATTTTTAACGCCTTTCTGAAAAAAAGAAGAGTTGTACTGTTCTTTATGGGTATCGGCAGTGTGTTCCACAATTTAACAGTGTGGAAGAAAAAGCTGTTTCCTAGCGCACCCTCCTGAATTTGGGTACCTGAAGAAATTTGCTTGTGGCTGAACGAAGTGTCCTGTTTGGATGATACCATAATAGGTGTTGGATGACCCGAACATTCTGTGAAGTGCCGTTAGAGTAAGATGGGCCTTACGTAAAATGTTATGTTGTATATACTGGAACTTAGCATTCTTTGACAGTTTTCTAGGGTACACAAGCGCACGATCCCATTCCTTCTGCATGAGTGCTCTACCTATGTCACCTTCCCAAGTTCTGCGGAGTGCAGTCAAGTGGTCATGCATAGTGTAGGCCAATGCGTGAACAAACCATGTAATAAGGCGACGGCCCCCTCCCATAATGTAGAGTGTGTGTCCCAGTTGATGATGATCCCGTTCTGTATCTGTGATATGCCACAACCGGTCTAGTTCAGCTTGTAGTCGGCCCTAGGCTAAGAAATGACCCGCCGGGAGTTCATTTTTCTCATGTAGCCTGTCAAAGGGATGAACCACCAGTTTTGGCATGAGCTCGTACTAACTACCTGCTATGACCTTACTCAAGATCTTGTAATCTGATCCCAACATGGAAAGCAGGAAAAACAAGGATAACCCCAAAGGAATCCTCCCTGGCTTTGGGAGTAACACCAATAGTGATTCCTACAGGGTAGGCAGGAGTTGGCCTTCCATTAAAGCAGGTTGATAAACCTCCAGCAGCTTGGGGGCCAACAGATGTTCATACACTTTGTAGAATTCAGTTGTGAGCCCTGCCCCCTCCCTTTCCCTGGTCTATCACAGATCTGAGGCAGAAGGATATCAAGTGTCTCCCAAGAATCACTTAAGATGGGCATGCACTGAAGACAGGGTTAGCACTTTAATCTGCTGGCATCAAAGGCAGATAGTAAGCCGCTGACATCTTCTGACCCATGAGAGAGCAGTACACACACACAAACAGACAGACACACACACAACTACACACACGTTCTCTGTCACTGTCTCTCTCTTTATCTTTAGCTCTATTTCTCTTTTTTCCTCTCTCTCTGCTTCTCTTCGAATACGTAGCAGTGAAAGGTAAAGGATGACTGAACTAGACCTTCTGGGAGCTGCGCATCTAGATTGCAGTGACAAGAAATTAGTTACTTACATGTAACTCCAGTGCCCCCTCATTGGTTGAATCATTCTCTGCTGTCAAGTTGGGAATCCCAGATACATTAAAATTGCACTATACAGTGTAAAAACATACAACTTATAGTATATAATGCAAAAAGGCCACAGGCCTGAAAGAACACAGTATATTTTGTGACACATCCACCTCATTTGAAAGAACCCAAACTTCAGCCAATAAAGTAAAAGCTTAGGCACCCCATCTCCCCTTAGAGGCCACCATAGATCAGATTTCTACAGCAGGTCGTGTGTGAGGGAGTCCCCTGTCAGAACTCTAACTTTTCAGGGAACTTGAAATTGTTTCCAATTTGGTCTGCCCTGGATTTGAACCAACCCTTTCTTCAGCTCTGATCTGCTGTGAGTTGCTTCTACGAAAAGAGTGTTTATTTTTCTGTACCAGTGAGATCTGTGGTCTGCCAAGCAACTGCCACCAACTGTCACTATGGCTGACAAGGAGAAATTGTTCATCACACATTATGGTGGTGGGCAAATCCCCTTTAAAAACAAAATGCTTTTACATAAAAAAATGAAAATATTCTACAGGTCTCAACTTTTTCCTATTCAGGCATCCTTTTTAATGATACCAACTCTTGGTCTCATTTAGTTGATGCAAGGATTGGAGGTTTTAATCAAAATATTGAGGCCATCTTAAGATTCACAAAAAAACTCGGCTCTTGGCCAATAAAAGCTATCAGATTTTTATAAACCACGTACGTGCGCTGGTACCTTATATGGTGTCGGAGTCTGGGGTTGTTCTAATATTCTGGGCCTACAGAGAACTGAAAACATGTTCTTGAAACGAGTGCTGACAGTCCCTAAAAGCACCCCTGCTACTATTTGTCATAATGAACTGGGTGTAACCCCATTGTCTTTTTGTATACAATTAGCACATTTGATGCTATGGCATAATATTTGGGTAAAAGAAGAAACAGTTCTGAACCGTGCCATAATTTTGGACTGTTTGAAGTTGGACTGTGTGAGAAAAATTCCCTGGATTACCTACATACAAGAACAATTGGAGAAGTTGGGTCTGCCGGATTGTTTTAATATCCCAGGAAACATATCTACAATCCCAAAAGCCAAGCTGAAAAGAGACTTTTTTTCCTATTTGAAGCATGCTCGAGACAGTCAAGAGATGGTAAAAAAAGGGTTGTTGAGCACTCTTTGCTAGTCAGCTCCCTAGGAACTGAGTCCTACCTCTCTTTTTATTTTAATCATGCCAAAATGTTTTATCTGATTAGGTTTAGGATGGGCATCTCTCATTTTTTAGTCTCATACCCACGAGACGCATACTGTGATGCCAAACTAGAATTGTGTCCATGTGATTCAGAGTCTATACAGAGCAACTTGCACTTTATGTTTTTATGCAAACTTTATATTAATCCAAGACATGCTATTTTAAAGCCATTGTTAAGATTTTTAAAAATAGGAAAGTGTCGGTCCGCATTACACCATCTACTTCTAATAAATGATTAATTTACTTGTTTGATGATTTATAAGTACATCTCCTCTGCAGTTCGGCTCCGGAATATTGCTGGAAAAGGGAAACATCCTTTACAATGGAACCGTTACAACGCGGTACCGTTACAACGCAGGATTTGCAACTAAAGTTGTTAGAACAACTTTCGCTGGAGGGCGCTCTAGGATAGGGGATAGTTTAATTTACTGTCCAACACCTTCCCTACTATCCACGGGGACTGGAGTTGGAATAGTAAATTAAACTATTCACTATCCAGCGCCCCCCAACGCAAGTCGTTATAACGACTTGCGTTGTTAAACCTGATTCGTAAAGGTACGTGTTGTAACGGTACGCGTTGTACCGTCATACATCCTTGGAATATGACTCTTTGTGAACTGATCATGTTGGTTAAATTTTATTGTGTCCACCTTTTTGAAATGTTTTTTTTTATGTGTGTTCTTTTATGGTTGATACTCAGCCGAATAAAGATTTTGACTGACTGAAACCTTTTTATCTTGTGGCAGTAAGAAGATGTATACTGATGATCCACACTCACAGTGTATTTATTGCTTTTATCCTAACTAAGCATAAGGCAGCAGATTGCACAATTTATTCGTCTTTCTCCACGAAGACTCTTAAGGACAGAAAAAGGAGTCTGGCATTATTTTTGATGAATAAAGAGAACTTTCCTCCTACTAAAGGAGATGCCCCCTCTTCAGGGGAAGATTTCGTGAAAAGTGCCCCCCCCCCCCCTCTCGGCACTCCTCTGAAGGCAGCGCACCAGAGGAGACTTGTTCAAGTTCCTGAGCATGATTTATGCACCTCCTATGCGGACAGTGGCATACGCCATCCACCTGATCACTACACCAGCATACATTAATGTCCCCACTTGTCCCATAGATAGAAGAAAGCACCTACCGCAGTCCCAGCGGGTCCAGGCTGGCCTGGTATTCCAGCTGTTCCCTGAAATTGAAAAAACAAATTGCATCAGTGTCATCTTATCCCATCTTTACTAATTGTATCTGGTCCAAACGGACCACAAAAATGATTAGGAAACAAGGGAGAAGGAGGGGATCCTAACTAGTTCCACCTGTAAGAACCAGCTTGTTTAGCAGAAACCATCTCAAACATTGAAGGAACACTTAACCTGGTACCAAGAAATCACCTCAGATGGGAGATATTCTATATCTCGACCCAAATACCAGGACCATGGGAGGTTTGAGAGCCTTGCATCCTCTTAAGTATTGATGTAGCATGTAGCTTGACACCATGATTTCATCATACGGTAGTCCTACACTACACCTTATCCAGCAAAACAAAACAATCAAGGACTTGCTACTCCATAGACTGTAATTTTTGACACAAATGTTGGATAAAGCCACATAAGAGAGTTAAATTATCTGAGAAGTAACTATGCAAAGAGGTTTGGTGCCGCCCATCTTCATTTTAAATAAAGGCAATACAAGAAATCAACACCATGATGCTTGTGATAAAAGGGTATGACAAACATTTTACCACTTCAAAGGTTCACTACTCCTGTTTCAGTTCCCAAGGATTTTTTCATTTAGAAATTATAGACATCTATTGGTCATAGGACTTTTTCTTACCTTCAGCCCATTCAGCCCCGGAGGCCCACGGTCACCCTAAGCATTGAAAGAAAATAACTATTAATGTTAGGAAATGTGTACTTTATCTACATTTGATTAGATGAGAAGGAAACGTTGGTTGTCTATAGTCCTACTTCTCTTCCAGGGCAGTTGGGGTCATACAATAGATGAAGGTGGCGTGCATGTCCCATGCGTTACACAACAGTTGAAAGATGGCATACACATCACAGAGCTTCAATAACTTCATAAGCATTGAATAGTCCTGTCCACCATTCATGGCCAAGGGTGATATTTCTCTATGGAAGGGAAGTACCACTCTCTGTATATAGACAAACATCTAAAAAGCTTCACTAAATTGCAAAAGCATAAAAGAACATTTGAACTTAGGGGTGGATTGAGGGTCACGGATGGAGTTCTGCAGCCTGACACGTATGGCCATGATGTGCAAGGGACACTGAAACCTCTCAGCTACTTCTCAGCTTTTATTTATTGCGTTATCACTAACCAAAGTGTCCTGAAACAAGCACCCTGTAGAAGGATGATTTATGTGGCTTATACAGGAAAGGGTGGTCTCCATGACCCAATGGAGATCAATCATCAAAGACTCAAGACTCCCAGTCCTCGGGCTGGGAGTCCCCAGAAGGTATCTCTGGCACCTAAGGTAACTATAACTCGCACCCTTGGCGTGCACTGCTAATTACCGCACATATTACATCACTCATGACATTTTCTATGACAGCATTGATAATATAACTGCAGCATTCAATTATTCATGAGAAAATTGTGCATGGCAGGGGCCCAAGTTATAGTTACTTAAGGGCACGACTTACAATTAATTGAAATACCTATAATGGGGCCAGCACATGTTATGGGGGAGGGGAACACAAGCCCCCATTCCTGGGCTCAGGAACCCCATCTGCAGGACCCGGTGCTATTTTTTAGGGGGCAGGGGAGGGGGCATGGGACCCCCCCTTCCCGGTACTCATTTAGTCTAGGGGACCCCATCATGGGGGTCACCACTATATTTATGGGGGAGGAAGGCACACAGGCCTTCACTCCCAGGGCCAATTTTGACTCCGAGGACACCATTTCCTGAGGCCCAGCCATACTGCGAAAAGGGTGGGGCAAGTAGCTCCCCTCCAAAGGCCACTAACAATACTGCTCCCTGTGGGTAGGTGCAATCTTTTCATCTGTTTCCCTGCCCCCTTCAGTTAAAAGTCCACTCCCAGAGGGTGGGCGCATTCTTCATACTCCCACCTGTAGGGAATGTACTTGGCATTTGCTTCCGCTTGGCAGGAGTTTTGAAATTGCTCCCACCATGCAAGAGAAAACACAGGTTTTCAGCCTTGCACTAGTGTGGGCAGGGAAGCCGCTAAGTCCGGGACATAACACATGACCCGCCCTGGGGATGGGATCCCCAGGGTGATTATGGCACGGGGAGGGGCATCCATATTGCCCCCCTCTCCTTTGTAATTGTGGCCGGGCCCTGGGAGGGGAGCCACACGCGCCCCTTCCCCCAAATCTATCTATTGTTCCCCCCTGGACCTGGTCCCCCTGGGGTGCAATATAAAAGCACTGGAGATCACGCTTTTTTTGCCATGGATCTTTCTCGAATTTGTGGGTTTTTAAAAAAGAAAACATTTTTGCCGCAGCCGGGGACCCTGTGGAAGCCCACCACCAGGCCAAGAGAGTCAGGTTATTCCTACCCTGCTCCCTTGTTGTTTTTTGGGTGCCACTACTTCCTAGTTGAAGTGCTGGCAGTCAATCATAAAAACAACAGTTCATGGACAGAATGCAGAACAATGTCATACATTCACCCCAATCCAGAGCTCTGGGCCTAAATCCATCGTTTTTTTGCACTCAACACCACCCCAGTTCAGACATGGCCATATGCAAATCAGCCTTGACCCTGTGACTCATGGGAACAGTCCAGCCCGAACTGCCAAGCCATGTCTTCCCTGGACCGGAATCAAGCATCCTAGGACCGGTTTCTGTCTATCAGCTGTCATCAGCCAGGACTGTTCCCATGAGGCACAGGGTCAAGACTGATTTGCATATGGCCATGTCTGAACTGGGATGGCTTGGTGAGCAAAATAAGGATGGATTAAACCCGGATCTGTGACTAGGGGTGCATGTTTTGCCATTGTGCAACATTCCGTCCATCATCTTGTGTGTTTGGCAGTCAATCACAGCATTGCTGTTGGCACGTGGATCTGCGTCTCTTTTTTTACTAACTGTAAAACTACTGAACAGATTTACATCAAATTACGAAAGGCACTTTCTGGACCAAGATCTAGCTTTCCGCCAAATTTGTTGTAGTTCCGTTCAGCGGTTCGGGCTGTAGTCGTGTCTCAAATCCCTATGGGGAAAATGCATTTTGGGAGACCCCCTTTTTCTTGGCCCCTGCTAAACAAATCACCCCAAAACTTTCCTGACAGCAGCGGAAGTGATTGGCACACTAGTTTTGAAAATTTCCTGAAGATTCAGCAAACAGAGCCAAAGTTTTTTAGCAAAACAAAAAACACTTTCCCTACAAAAATTAGGCCCTAAATATAACTACCTACTGGTGACTGCCAGTAGAAAAAAAAATGTGTATATATATCATTTGAACAAGGCTCGAATGAGCCGAAACATACGGCGGCATTAAGGAATAAAACATTGAATTGCACTAAGTATTTGGTCCACGTCTTTTGTTGGAGAGAAGAACCTTGAGGCAAAACGCGGAAAGCAGTAATATATATATATATAAGAGCATGCACACGAGGGCTGCATGAATATGGCTTCTTTAATATAACGGGCCTCCCACAACCCGGCAGCCAAGAGAGACTCGCTTCGGCTGTAACAACAGCCTTTGTCAATCTGGTATATATATATATATGATCACCCCCACTCTGGTACAGGGAATAACTGATGAGAACAAGAATGCACTGTATATCAGTATATCAACACTTTCAGAACCAACCTGACACCAATGGAATACCCTTTTAAATAAGCCATTCAATCTCATCATTAACCCTTTGCTTCCACATGATCTCACCTTGTCTCCCGATTCTCCAAGCTCTCCAGGCAATCCTCGGTCCCCCTGATAGAAACAGACACTTTTCTTTAATGTTTAATTTTGAGAATTACATGTTTACAGATTCCACGGTATGCACGTGAGATTCATTAATTGCTTATATTTTAAGGTGAATGTATTTACTTTTTTTTTTTCCAAAACTTTATTCGTGATTGTATATTCAGGGCATAAGCATACATTGTTAAGTATTGAGCATTTATTACATCACGATTTTCCAATTTACTCCCAGTCTGTAAAAAAAAACGGGCCAAATCGCTTTAACCAGGTCGTCCACATACAGTTACATGCACAATATCAGGGTCCTCTGTTATTGACAGGACATATCCCATACCCACCCATTCCCTCCCCAACTATTCATCCCCCACCCACCAAACCCGGGTGTCAATAATTTCTCAACTATTCAGTCTCCGCTCCACGGTGATGACCACTCTCAATCCAGAATAATCGATATAAACATAACTAAACACGTCCGTTCCATCTCAGCGTCCATTATACTCAGCCTTCCTCCCTCAGGGTATAATGTGCTGTCATTCGCTTTGGGACAGTGGCTGGTCTAATCTGTCTAACTCCATTATCATAACCTGCCAATCCTGTGCCATGGGAGTTTTCCGCCTCCCGCCCTCCTCCTCTTTTCTGAGGGCAAAACATTCTGCTCGGCCCCACCTCACTACCTCCGCCTGTCATGTCTCTACCCTGGCCGCTCTTGGGGATTTCCACCTCATCGTAATCATCCTAATCGCCAAGAGGAGGGCAAGATCTACAAATCTTAGTTTCGTTTTTAACGGCTTGGGACGTGGGCGAGCTCCCACTAAACAATATAAGGCGCTCTCCTTCACCTGTATCTGTGAAACCCCCTTTATTGTCTGGCATACCTAATGTCTGACATAATATCGACAGACAGAATATCGAACTACAAAAATATCGGAACAAAAATATCGACATCAAAAATATTGGAATCCTATCTTCATAAAGGTAAGTACAAAAATATCGGAAAAAAATATCGTAGTACAAAAATATCGGAATAAAAAATATCGTTTTTTTAAATGTATTAAAAATAATGTAAAAATAATTTTAAAATACATATAATTTTACAAATATTAAATAAAAATATTCAAACAAAATTAAAACTAATACATATACATTTAAAATAAATAAAACACTTAATAATTTAATGTAATTTTATTTTTTTAATGTTATTTAATTGATTTAATGTAATATTTTTTTGTTTTTACCCTGTACACCTGTACCCCAAAACCCCAAAACTGACCCTGAACCCTAAAAATATCCCTGTACCCCAAAAACCCAAAACTGACCCTGAACCCTAAAAATACCCCTTTACCCAAAAACTGAAAACTGACCCTGAACCCTAAAAATACCCCTTTACCCATAACTGAAAACTGACCCTGAACCCTAAAAATACCCCTTTACCCATGAACTGAAAACTGACCCTTATCCCTAAAAATACTCCTTTACCCAAAAACTGAAAACTGACCCTGAACCCTAAAAATACCCCTTTACCCAAGAACTGAAAACTGACCCTGAACCCTAAACATACCCCTTTACCCAAAAACTGAAAACTGACCCTGAACCCTAAAAATACCCCTTTACCCAAAAACTGAAAACTGACCCTGAACCCTAAAAATACTCCTTTACCCAAAATTAATTAATATTATTTAATTACCAATTAATTATTAATTAACAATAACAATAAAGTAAATATATTGGCACATTAGCTGTAATTAATTTAATTTAATAATTAATATTATTTTTCCCAATTAATTAATTAAGAATAACAAAAAGTATATATAAAAAATTACTATAATTAATGTAATTAACTAATTAATATTAATTATTTACCAACTAATTAATACTTAAAAATATGTACAAAATTATATTAATTAATTAACTAATTAATATAAATAATTACCAATTAATTATTAATTAAAATATGTACAAACATATATTAATTAATTAATTATTATTAAATTACTTCCCACCCTATTCCCCTATAAACCCATAACCCGCTACAGAACATATTTATCAATTAATCAATTAATTAAAATTAATTAAAAATTATTTCTCAATTAATTAATTAATAATTCCTACTAATTAATAATTAACTTAACATAATTAAATTACTTCCCACCCTATTCCCCTATAAACCCACAACCCGCTACAGTAGTAAAGACAATATTTAATTAAATTACATTAAAAATAAATAATAAAACATAATAAATACAATATAATATACACTAAATTTATTTAAAAATTGATATTTGTAACATCGAAGTTATTTATTTTGATATTATTAACATCGATATTTGAAACTTCGATATTACTGATATCATACTAATATCGATATTAAGACTGTCGATATTACTTACCTTCGATATTTTGTCCCATCGATATTTAAACTTCGATATTATTGTATATCGATATTTAAAACTCGATATTTTGTCTGTGTACCGGCATACCTCCCTCCAGTAGCTGCCCAGCTGTGGGCATGTCTAAAGCATATGTAGGAGGCCCGCCTCATCCACCCTGCATCGCGGGCAATGATGGGGGGCATCGGGAAACATCCGGTGAATTCTCTCCGGGGTGAGATATACCCTATGGAGTATCATGGCTTGGATGAATTTAAATTTCACATTCCGGGAGACCCTTTTTGGGTGTTCCAGGACCACCCACCAAGTTGCGTCTGTAATTTCCTCCCCGGTATCTTGTGACCAGATCTCTCGTAATGTGGTAAGGGATAGTGCAGCATGAGTTCTAATCCCTGTATACAGCCAGCGGACTAAGTGACCCCCTGCCCCCATTTAGTGCATCAGATGTACTAGCTCATGCTGCTGTGGTTTAGTGTGTTGTGGTGCCCAAGTCGTCCTAATAAAGTGAGATACAGTAGTGTGCAATAGGTAATGTCTGTCCGAGGTCCCGGTCACCTGCACAAAAGTGCGATGATCAAGCAGTAAACCGCCTCCAAAGAAACTACCTACCCCCTCAACTCCGCTCTCCATCCAGTGTCGTAAAGTATTTTTGGTGAGTCTTCCCTGCGGTGTCGGGATGCCCAATAAGGGGATATTATCTGCATATGGCAGTGCAGACGACGTGTAAGCCAGCGCCTTCTTAGAACAGAGAAGGGCAGTGCATAGCAATGGGTGGCACAATCTTGTTATCTTACTTTTGGGTAGCAATAGGTTATGTAAGTCGCCCCGAACCAACTGTTCCGTTGTCCATCCCATCTCATGGAGGTTCCTTCCAGACAGCCAGTAAGACAACCTTTGGAGTTGACTGGCGTAATAATACCCTTGAAAATCAGGGGCACCTAGGCCCCCTAGAGAGGTACCAAGTTGTAATTTACGCAGAATAATCCGTTGTCTACCCGACCCCCATATAAGAGTGGTCAGTAAGGTGTTTATTGTCGTGAAAATGCAGTGTGGGAGACATATGGGTAGATTCACAAAATGATACAGTAAGCGAGGTAGCATTACCATCTTTGCTATTGCAATGCGGCCCATGACTGACAAAGGCAGCGAGGTCCAAAATCCGATACTGCCACGGAGGCCAGCGATGGCCCTAGAGATATTGCCATCTAACTGGTCCTCCGTTTTTCTGTATGTGCGTATCCCCAGGAACTTAAAGCTGGACTGAGCCACTGGAATCATGTAGTTACCGAATGATATAGAGGGCGGATGGGGTGCGTCCCAGAAGTAGAATCCCACAGACTTTTCTGGGTTTATAGCCAAGCGCGATACCACTTCAAACTGACGGAAGGTATCGTATAATAGCGTATGATCAGCCTCCAGGTCCCGGAGATATAATAACATATCATCCGCATATATGGAGAGTATATGGGATGACCCTACCATTGGAATGCATAGTGCAGTCGCATACTTGCGAAGAGCAATGGCCAGTGGTTCGAGCGCTAGAACAAATAGCATTGGGGACAGAGGGCACCCCTGTCTGGTGCCTCGGTAGACCGGGTATTCGGCCGATACATAGCGCCCCGTTCTTGCCCGAGCTGTGGGATCAGTACACAACAGCCTGACCCATCTCAGTAGAGGGGCCGGGAAGCCAAAGCGTTGCAGGGCCTCAAACATAAAGGGCCAAGAAAGTGAATCAAATGCTTGTTTGAGATCTAACGCAATGCATCCTGCCTGTTTTAATTCTGTTGGTGATGCCGCCATTAGTGCGTGCAGGCGTCTCGTGTTTAGGGAGGTACTGCGCCCAGGAAGGAATCCACACTGGTCTCGATGTATGAGCGCAGTCAGATGAGGTTGGACACGCAGAGCAATAGCTTTGCTCAATATTTTATATTCTGTGGACAGCATGGATAAGGGCCTATAATTTAACAGCTCCAAAACATCCCTACCCGGTTTAGGTATGGAGGTCACTAATGCCTGCATTGTTGATCGTGGCAGATGACCCTCTTCGAATACTATCTCATATACCTTGTGTGTCGGCATAAGTTGAATAGAACTCCACTGGGAGCCCGTCCATGCCCGGTGTCTTGTTTCTGTTTAAGTTCTTAATCGCTGCACGTATTTCATGTTGAGTTATAGGCCCCTCAATCGACTTCTGCACGTCTGCTGTTAATAGGCGGAAGGGAAGATCCCTCAAGAAATCAGTTATTTGCGTGAGGGCTTCCATCTCGGTCCGCTCATACAGTGCCTTTAGGTGATCGTGAAACGCCAGGTTAATGTCAGATTGAGTACTCACTAGGGTGCCCGCCTGGTTATGGACCTGGGTAATGATCCGGGTTTCGCACCAAGCGGGCTAGCAGAGAGCCAGAGCGATCCGCCTCAGTGTGTTGCCTCTGTAAATAAGCTTTGCAATCAAGGATACGCAGTGTTTCCAGCATCTCTGCATGCAAGATGTGTTGTTCTTGTAGGGCCTGTTTGAGGTGAATGTATTTACAATACACACTGCCTGTTGTGATATTTTGTAATTTACAACTTAAAATTACAGTTTATTTGCAGTGATATGAACAGCTTCCATCTTTTCCATCTACTGCTAGGATACCTTTACACTGAGGTGATAACGCTTTGTAAATTCATCTACATTCATCCATTGCAACATCTTCATACTGTGTACATTTCAGAACAAGTACACAGAACATCTTGCCACAGAGTGGTACAGTTGACACTGTCCAGTTTTTGCAGCAAATGTTGCAATGTTCATATGTGGTTTTAGCTGCAGATCCCTCTGTGTGGATCCACTCACCAAGGTTTTTCCAGCATTAACCCTTAACTAAGTACTCCCACCTGAGGTCATCAGTTTATCCAACTCTCTCCACATATTTTTCAAACTATCATCCCAGACTCCTCTGTTAAAGAATCATAGTGGAAAGACTTCAAGTGATAATATTCTTTGCTCTATGCTCTCATCTGCTAAAAGAAATGTCTAGATAGATTGAGACCTCCCTTTATTCTTGTACATAAAGTCAAGTGCACTGAGGCTGCCTTGGGGGCTTGTGAGACTTTAACAAACCCGACAAAAAAAATCCACTTGCTGCTGCACTATTGGTTAGTTGGCCATTGCATCACTACTTCTAAAGCTAGACCATGCCATCAAAAGATGGAAGAAAAAGACGCAGGATTATATCAGGAAACAAGAAGGGCAACTTCTTATACATTCACTAGTTTATCTGGCTTTCCACATTGGTTCATGGGATCAGATACATAATTCCAGTATCTTTTTATTCATCCCCTAGGTGTGCTAAACACAGAGACCAACAGGCTCAGATCGGGTATCCTTCGTGAGAAGTTGATGGTCCCGGTCCCAGCGTGTTTTTAGATATCGAAAGAGGTCCCGCATTCCATGGTTGGACATAACTGACTCCCAGCTGGCCATGATTTTCCAAAGTACATTCCAAACATTGACTCAAATGCCTGGCCGGTAGATGCTATGCCTTACCAGTGCATGGAAATATTCAGTGTCCTTCGTTTTCCCCTCTAGAGAGTTTTTATAAAAATCTGGAGGGAACATTCCTAGATTGTTCATACACTTTGATTTTGGCCCTTGTAGTATTAAAAAGATAATGAGGTGCTTTCCCTTACTGAGACCAATGCTTAATATCCACAACACCACTTCCCGTTCATTCTGTCCGAGTGTCTCCTCAATCGATTTGGATGGTCTGGAGAATGGAAGGGTGTAGTTCAGAGACAGCATCTCTCTACGGTTCCTATTCCCATTCTTCTGCCTTTGTTGATCAGACCCTCTTCTGCTTCTCTGCCTTATGGTTTATGCATACTTTTGGTTTCTTAACAGCATTTAACGCAGCCTTCATAGCCCTTTTTTTAAGTTGTTAAATTTCTGCAGGTTGTCTCCTGCTTGAGGTATCAATCGGCAGCAGGGAGATCCTTCAGGCAGCCATTTAACAGCCTTTCCAGAGACAGGTAAATGCCTCTCGTCCTCTCTTTCACTGAACCGCCCCATCAGTGTTCCCCTCTTCATCACACTTGCACCAGACCTAGACCAGTTTAAGTGCAGGCAAAGAACAGTCCTTTGAACATTTGGTTCATCCCCTGTGGGTTTTGTTGTTTAGAACGATTATCTTCTTGGAAGCAATCACTTTTTAAGCAGGTTGGTGGCATCTGGAGCCATGATTCGTATTCTCCTTCTTCCAAGATATCCTCAACCTCAGATTTAATCCTTTCTTCATAAAAAAAATCTCTTATGTCCACTGGGATCAAGTAGAAGTCCTTCCAGACTTCCTTAACTTTTCCTCCACCCTGACTAAAAATGGCTGCACTTACTGGACGGTTAATGAGCTGTTGAGATTTATTTGGAGGGGACTTATTTGTTTTGAAGGTTACATCACCTCTTTTTCTGCAGATCCTGGAAACTGGAGGCTGACCCATTCTCTCCTACTATAAGCCGATGGGCAAAGTCTGCCATTTTGGCCATACATCTAGGTTTACATCTCTTCCATAATGTAAAAAGCTGCACAAGTCATGTTTGTTTTCAATGAACAGAGCAATGGCATGTCCGTTTGCTAAGATTCCAAGACCCAAAGCTACCAGATTCCATGAACTAGGATTTGGTATGGGATCAGGCTGAATTTCAATAGAGTTCTGGTTCTTGTTTGATTAAATCCAGAGGTGTGCCTACTTTCAAGATCCTCAGAAAGTGGTGAGCTCGTCAACCAAGCGGGCGGGGGTGTTGGTCGTGATGGCTTTGTAGTTGGTGCAGCTGGTTTTGAAGATGGTACAACCAAGCAGTGGAATCCAATCAGGGTGAGGAGATTTGTCATGTTTCTGCAGGCCCTTGATGAGGCTTGCGGTGGCATGTATGACTCTCGTAAAGAAGGCCCAGTGTAATGTTTGGGAGGCCAAGGACTTGGACATTTCCACCATCCGATGCAGTTGTACGAGAGTTTGAGCAGCAGTTCTGAGGCCCCTTTTTAGGAGGAACAGTTGCACTTTTTAAGTAGGGGGAGTTGATACCAAGCTCTCTTGAGTTTAGTCTTCATTACTTTAAGGTTGTGTTGTTGCTTGAACCAGTTCTTATTCACTTCCTTGCTTTTGATACAACCATTCGATGGTATACCAGAAACCGTAGGTCAAACATCAATTATTTTGTTTGCTTGTTAAGTTATTTATTTTATTTTGTGTTTGCCTTTTGTCTTCATTGACAAGAATATAAAAATTAATCAATCATGGGTACAAAGTGAAAATGGTTCTTGCCGGATTACGGTTATTATTTGAATGTACAATGAATCTTTTAGATCCAAGCCATCTGAGCACTTTCATAAAGCAGTTTTTGCTGCAACTAAGCTTTTTTTTTAGCACTGAAAGTCTTTGGTTAAAAAAATAAAATCCTGTGCTTAAAAGATCAAAATGAAATCCTGTAAAAACTGCTTGTTGCCACATCTTGTCTCTTTTTATGGTAAGTAGATTTTCCATGAATTATAATATATTGTTATTTTGGATGAAATCATGACCTGACCCATACTGACCTTACTGCCTTGTTCTCCCGGAGGACCTCTTGGACCCTAGTGTAACACAAAAAGACAAATTAATATAAACTGCAAATATACATTTCTGCTCAACGTACCCATTTGCGAGAGTTTGAGCTATTGGCATTGTAAATGACATTGCCTTTTATTTATGTGTTAATTTTCAAAACATATAAATAAAAGGCATTGTCATTTACAACACCAAAAGCTCGAAATCTCGCAATTGCAAGGCCTACTGCATTGCAAATGCTGGTTTGTAAAAGCACCTCATGACGCACTTTCACTTTAACGGCAGCCACGCCTCTTTTTTGGACGCGGCCAATCTAAAGAACGGTGTGCGGCTGACCTTAAAGTGAAAGCACAGAGCACACACATGAAGACGCAGAATTAGTAAGCAGACACAGAACACTTATGAAGAAACAGAATGCACACTGGATGGCACAGTCTACAGCCAGGTTGATACAGAATTAGTAAGGAGTCACAGCACACATGAGGAAACAGAACACACACAGGAAGACACAGACTCAGTAATCAAGCAGAGAACACATGAAAAAGAACGCACATGGGATGACACAGACTACACAGAGTGTGACACAGAATAAGTAAGCAGCCACAGACCAAGTGAGCAAAAAACACAATTCAATGTAATCTTTATTTGGGTACAAAGTTATCCCTAAAAGTCTGTTAAAAAACAACAAACCCCACATACAATGTGAAATAAAACATATAAATTGTTAAAAATACTCAAGTCATAAAATTAAATATTTAACATACAAGATATGACGGCCATAACGTAACAGCCATGCATGAAGCAGAACTGTATAATTTAGATTTAGACTGTGTTCATCGAAAGGCGAGCACGGTCAGCGGTTTTCAAGAAAGCACCTATGTAAAAATAGACTCCTCATTATTGAGTTGAAGGAGCTTAGAAAAGAGCTATGATTGAAGTAACGTTAGAACGAGTGCTGTGCGATTGCGACGCAATATGGGGGTCGGGCCTTGAAGCCTTTTTCCTTCTTTACAAAGGATGGGAGGGAGGGTAAGTTCAAGGCATTGAAGGTATCATTTGCTGTGTATTACATGACTATATCGTTACCTCCTTTGATATGTAGCTTCCGATACCAATGTATACAATATGTGTTTGCGCCGAACTGGAAATCTCAATAAAGTTTGTTGAAAAAAATCATTATTGAGTTGAAGGAGCCTACTAGATGCTACCCTAAAGTCGGTGATATTTTTCTTTATTAAAGGGAGCAAAATACGCTTCTTTTGCCTGGATTGTGTTACATTAAAATATGCCCCAGATCTCTGCCACCTATGTAGACACTGGGAGTAAAATGAACACACACAGGATGAACAAGCAGTTGCTTTATGTTTTAGCGTGAAAAATGGGGCATGAGCATGTAGGGACCCCTATTTGGCAAGTGGGATATGCACTTCTTGTCCGAACTGGACGAAGGGCACCAAGTGGGTGTGTGAGCCAACCAGTGCTGCCGCTGTCAGTCAATGATGCCTATACCATCAGGCAGCATGTCTAGTTATGGTGGTTGGAAACGCGCTAGTCGGAGAAAGAATCCCGGGCGAGCGGAAGCCCAGTGTTAGCTCCACGGACGTCGGAAGTTGAAATGACGTCGCTGCAAGCCAGCGTCGCAGTGAAACTAAGGGCTGCCGGTATCTGTCACTGACACCTATACCAGCAAGCAGCATGTCAGGTTGTGCACGTTAGAAGCGCACTAGTGGGCGAAAATATCCCGGGCAATCGGAAGTCCCGCGTTTGCTCAGTGATCGTAGAAAGTTATAAAGACATCGCTGTAAGTGTCGCAGAAAAACTAGGGGCAGCGCATGGGTTATGCTAAGTTCAAGCAGAACACAAGTGTGGCGGGAAGAGCGCTCATGGGGTCCTCACACACCAGGTCGAAGGTGCGGGCAATGCCGGTACTCCAACGTGTCTCCCCAAAGTCTGGATATTACTGGCACTGCAGGACCGCCCTCATCTTAAAGGGAACGGCCCACGCGATGCGGAAGTCGGAAGTCTCGCGATAACGCGGCTCCGAGCTACGCCGCCATCTTGTCTCGAACTTTCACTGCCTGACTGCATGGAGAAAGCCTGACCCTGCCTCACAGAGGTGCTCCATTATGCCAAGGAATAACAAGTCCCGGGTCCCAGGAGAGGGCCTGGGTGAAGACCAGTGAATAGCAGGGACTCCCATGCCTAATGGGAGAGACCCGCGTCATGCTGCGTTGGAGGAGCTGGAGTACCGCACCATAGCACCGGGTGATATGACACGTTTCCTGGGGTGGGTGGCTGGCTTGGGCGGTGGGCGCATGTGTGTGTGTGTGTTGGTACGCGTGTGTCTGTCTGTGTGTGTGTCTGTGCGCGCTCTTGGCTCCTTGTAAGCAGAGCCGACAACAATAGGTCTCGCTGCGACAGGGCTTCGCCCTGTATCGCAGGTGCGAGACCTAAAAAGATTTACAATGTGAATATACTAGTGTATTTGAAAACCCAAATGGAACGTGTAAAACTGTAGCAGCATGCAAATTGCAGTTATGCATTAGCAGAATGCAGACACAGAAAATCCCTTTTACAACATCACCTGTATATTTTAAGAAGGCATTGTGAAAGCCAAGTACAGTATTTTATATATATATATATTTTATTTTTGTAACTTTACTCATTTACAAAGGAAACCAATAGGCAAACCTCAGCTAAATGCTAGTATAAGTTTAGACACACTGCAGAAACATTCCATGGCATCGCCACCATGGAAAGGCCTTCTCCGCCAAGCATCCTGATATGGATGGCGGTGTCTTCCAGACACCGCTACCATATAAGGCCCAAGTTCCGCCGGGCAGGCAATCAGAACGATTGCCTGCCAGCGGAAATGCGGCGGACGGTCTTTCCGTCCACCGCTGTACCCCCGCCATTGTAATATGGCGGGGGGGGTAAATGGAGGGCGTGCAGGGATAGATGTCGGGCGGATCGGCACCTAAGAGAGACAAGATTAACAACTTAAAAAGTAATGGGTAATATATGCCTGAATTAATCCTACTTGGTGTGATTTTCTTTGAGCAGCTTCCCATTTAATAGCCTTTGAGCATATTGGACTATTAGAGGGGCCGCTGAGGCCCAATGAGGCAAAAATGTGTTTGTAGGCATCCTTCATTACCATGCAGAGGGAATGTAACTTAATGAATTGAATTGTTCTTACTTTAAAAGGTTTCCAAGTAATAACTTCTATATGGGAAGTCCGCTTCCGTAAATGTGCAGACAAGCTAATAAACGGTGAAATGGAATGTGTTTAGGGAATTTACAAGGGTTTAAGACTGATTCAGTGATTTACATTCATCACTTTTTGGTTATCCTGCTGCATGGCGTTAACTGACACTGAGAAGGGTAAAAACTGACATCATATAATAATGTTTAGATTGTTGAAGCAGAATTAAAGGTTCACATGGTTGTTGATTTTCCATAAATCCACAAGAGAGAGGGTGAATGCTACATCAATGCATGAATAGACCTTGGGCAGCATATGGAGCTGTGACTGCTAACGTTACTAGGGATAGAACTGATACCTCCTCATTACATCAATATAATTTAGAGTAATAAACATTGGGGGAAATGCATGATCACATGAAGGAAAACTACTTAATTTCAAAATGGAGGTCTGCTTTGCAGAACTGAGCAATTTTGCTGCTTTAAGCCAAATTATGTGTATAACTTGCAATTCTGAAATTAAATAATTACTATGGATATGCTGGACAAAGAATGGGTTCAAGGATGTTGAGAAGATGAGATTCCACTGAAAGGCAATGGGACTCCTTTTTTCCTTCATCTCACTGAAGAAATCTACAGACAAATGTTCCAGTCACGGTGGATACTACTGAGTGCATGGGGTACATATGCGTCTAGGCCTTCCTGTGCCAACATTGACCCACCTTTAAGTGCATTCACCTATGGAATGTCAGTATGAGCTAGCCTTGCCTGCATCAGACACACCTCGTGAAGCACTGTGGGACACAATGTCACACACTGAAGGGTTTGATTGCTGTTCGACCCCTTTGGCTGCTGTTGGACAAGCCTATCTTAAAGATTCTGCACCTCTTTATGCCAAAATCCTCTACAGCAATAGACGTCCCTGAGTCTGAGCTGTACCACAATAATTGCATACCATGTATGCAGATTTGACCCCTGCATCATAGGGTTGACACAACAAAGCAAATGTCTGGTTATCTTGTAGATATATTTCTGAACCAAACCATTTCTTCTCTGTGCCTTCTTTGTAAAATGGACCATATAGATACTAGGCTTTTTCAGGAGGGCCTATGTACATTAGTCTTTCTTCCATTTTTAGTATTCACTGGTTTATATAATGCCACTGTGATTAAAAACAATGCTGTGTGATAGTTATTGTAATTGGCACAGCCCAGCCAGGTAGGCACTGTTGATCAACTTACCCGATCTCCAGGATCTCCTGTCCGCCCTGCTGGACCGGGTAACCCTTCTCCTGCTTCGCCCTGTCACCAAAAATATAATAATGCAGTGGTTAGAGGATGAGGATGTGTTTAATCAAGCTCCTATAACAGGAGGAGGACAACCATAAAGTACCAGCATTGGGGGAAACAACATGTGCTGCATTGCACATGTTTTGCTTTTTTTGCTGACCTTGCCCGTAATTGGCCAAAAGAAAAAAGGCACGATGCTATGGCCACGTCATTTCAAAGGCACACACAAGCTGCGTCATCATGCAAGTGCGTAAATGCCTCAACGCGCATGTGCACATCTAAAAATTACACAGGTAAAGTTATTTTATTTACTGTTCCAAGATGGATTGGAAAATAAATAAAATAAACTTTCACTAATGAGAAAGTGTTTTTAAGGTGGAGGGGTTGCCAGCAATTTGCTACCTGGCCCTTCCCCAAACGTTTAAATATAATAAAAAAGGACCGTGGGGGGAATGGTGGAAGGCAGAGGCCGCAGGTGAAGCGGAACTAACTTGGAATGTGCAGGGGGGATAAAATTAAAATAAATCCAGTTCGAGGGAGGAATGGAAGGGCTGCGAATGAGGTAGTGAGCACATAGGGATGAGAGAAGAAGCTCAGGGGAAGAGTGTAACCCAGAGTGCGGGGGTGTGGGAGTTTGGCAGGGGTGACCCACATGAGAGAGAGAGACCAAAGAGGCAAACGAGGGAAAGAGAAACAAGTACCCTGCGGAAGATATTTAGCAAATGAGAAGCACATGAGGGAAAAGCTGGAAAACACAGGCACACTCATTGAGTGTTTAACCAAAGAGGAAAAATGAATATGCTACTTACCAGTATGCATCTGTTCTTGGCATGTAGGGCTGCTAACATTCATATCTTTGCATTAGATCGCCACCTAGTGTTGGGTCCGGATGATCGCACATTGTTGTCCTGGAAGAGTCTTCGAAGTATCCTGAGATGGGTGGCTCCTCCCCTGGACTACAGTGCGCATGGGCATCGGCTCCATCCCCAGATTGTTTTTAGCCATTGTGGCAGAGGATGGAGTGGCAAGTGTAAAGGATGTCCATGCTAATGATTGAATACAATAGTATATCTGCAGCTGCGACAGGCACCGGGGAGGAGGGTGGGCGATATGAATGTTAGCAGCCCTACATGCCAAGAACAGATGCATACTGGTAAGTAGCATATTCAGTTCGAGGCATGTGGGCTGCTAAATTCATATCTTTGCATAGAATACATAGCAGTCCCTCCATCAGCGGCGGTTGCCCGTGCCAGCTGCAGAAACCTGAAAAAGTGTCTTGAGAACAGCCTGCCCTACAGCCGCTTGCTGTTTGGAATGTACATCAACACAGTAGTGTTTTGTAAAGGTATGTGGTGTAACCCACGTGGCTGCTCTGCAAATATCCTCTAGAGGAATGTTTCCCAGGAAAGCCATGGATGCCCCCAACTTGCGTGTGGAGTGTGCCTTTGGGGGTATTGTTAAAGTGCGCTTGGCTTTATGATAACAGATTTGGATGCACTTAACAATCCATCTGGCTATTCCTGCTTTGGAAATTGGGTTGCCTTTGTGTTGTGGTGAGAAGGCAACAAAGAGTTGTTTTGTCTTCCTAAAGTGTTGTGTCCTGTCTATGTAGTACATCAATGCCCTCCGTACGTCCAAGGTATGGAGCATCCTTTCCGCCACTGTTTGTGGGTTCTGGAAGAATGCAGGCAAATCGATAGTTTGGTTGAGATGAAAATGTGACACCACCTTTGGAAGGAATTTGGGGTTAGTACGTAGTACCACCCTATTTGGATGAATCTGGATGAAAGGCTCTTGTATCGTGAGTGCTTGCAACTCACTTACGCGTCTTAGTGACGTAATGGCAATTAGGAAAGCAACTTTCCACGTTAGGAATTGCAGTTCGCACGAGTGCATTGGCTCAAACGGTGGTCCCATCAGCCTGGTGAGGACCACATTGAGGTTCCACACGGGAGCTGGCGGTGTTCTTGGGGGAATGACTCGTTTCAGTCCTTCAAGAAACGCTTTAATGGCAGGCACCCTGAAGACTGAGAGATGCTGCCTATTTTGAAGGTAAGCTGCGATGGCGGATAGATGTATCCGAATAGAAGTGTACGCTAGTTTGCTCTTGTAAAGGTGTAACAGATAGCAAATGATGTTAGGGATAGATGCATCTAGCGGGTTTATGTCATTGTCTGCACAGTAAATGACAAAACGTTTCCATTTTGCGGCATAGCATGCCCTGGTTGACGGCTTCCTCGCCTCCTTGATGATGTTCATGCATTCAGGAGGTAGGTTGAGGTATCCAAACTCTAAGACTTCAGGAGCCAGATCGCTAGGTTGAGCTGTTGCGGATCTGGATGCTGAATTTCTCCATGGTTCTGCGTCAGAAGTCTGGGCGTGAGGCGCAGTCTTTGATGCGGGACCACTGAGAGCTCGAGGAACGTGGTGTACCATGCCTGGCGCGCCCACGTTGGAGCAACTAGGATGAGTGTCATGGAGTGTTGCCGTAGTTTCCTCGCCACCAGTGGTATCAGAGGTGTCGGGGGAAAAGCGTAAGCAAATTTGCCTGACCAGTTCATCCATATCGCATTGCCCTGCGATTGGGGGTGTGGGAACCTGGCGGCGAAGCTTTGGCATTTTGCGTTCTCCCTTGTGGCGAACAGGTCTATGTCTGGACGCCCCCACCTTTGGAAGTACGGCTGGAGTACCGATGGATGTATCTCCCACTCGTGCATTTGATGACTGTATCTGCTGAGCAGATCCGCCATCTGATTGTCCTTCCCCGGGAGGTGTTCTGCCATGAGGAAGATGTTCCTCTGAATGGCCCACTTCCACATGCTCTGAGCCAGGTGAGACAGCTGTGGTGAGTGGGTGCCCCCCTGTTTTTGGATGTAGTACATCGCGGTCATGTTGTCCGTCCGGACTAACACCACCTTGTTGCACAGATGTACAATGAAGGACTTGAGCGCCATGAAGATCGCCATCAGTTCTAGATAGTTGATGTGCATCTTCTGTTGCTGCGTCGTCCATAGTCCCTGCACTGTGTAAGTTAGCAGGTGTGCTCCCCATCCCTGGAGAGATGCGTCCGTTGTCAGGATAACCTGTGGCACTGGCTCCTGGAACAGTCGGCCCTTGCAAAGGTTGTGTGGAGTCCACCAATGCAGAGAGTTGTATGCCCGACTGGTAACCAACACTAGGTCTGTTAATTGTCCCTGAGCCTGTGTCCACTGATTTGCTAAGCACTCCTGGAGCGGGCGCATATGCAACCGTGCGTGAGGGACTATGAAGATGCAGGAGGCCATCATGCCTATCAACTGCATGAACACTCTTGCTGGAAGTGAGTGTCCCGGTCTGAACTTCTGGATTAAAGACTGTATGCCGTCTATCCTGACCTGGTTTGGTTGTGCCGAGGCCGTCAGGGTATTGATTGTCGCACCCAGAAACTGCCGGACGTGTGCCGGCTGAAGGTGTGACTTCGGGTAATTCAACGAGAAACCCAGGTCGTGAAGGAGGTGAATGGTAGTCGACATGTCCGCGGCGCACTGCTGTTCCGATCTGGCTTGAACGAGCCAGTCGTCGAGGTAGGGGTAGACATGGATGTTCTGCCTCCTGAGGTGCGCTGCTACAGTCGCCAGACACTTGGTAAAGACCCTTGGGGCAGTTGTGACTCCGAAGGGTAGGACTTTGAACTGATAATGCGTGCCCTGGATAGTGAACCTGAGGTACTTCCTGTGGGACGGATGTAACGGAATGTGGAAATAAGCATCCTTGAGATCTAAGGTTGCTAAGAAGTCTCCTTTGTTTAACATAGGAAGAATCTGTTGCAGTGTAAGCATGTGGAAATGCTCTGACAGTATGTACAGATTGAGGGGACGGAGATCCAGAATTGGCCGTAGAGATCCATCCTTCTTTGGAATGAGGAAGTACAGGGAATAAACCCCTGTGCCTTCTTCCCCCACTGGCACGAGCTCGATTGCCCCTTTTTGCAGCATTACCAACACTTCTTGCTGCAATAAGTGCAAGTGCTCTGCGGACATAGGTCTTTGCCTTGGTGGAATGTTGGGTGGAGTGGACTTTAACTCTAGACAATAACCGTACTGGATAAGCTGTCGCACCCACCTGTCTGTGGTGATGTTGGTCCAGACGGGCAGGAACTGCTGTATTCTCCCCCCGACAGGTGTTAAATGGTCGGGGGGCAGTGACAGAGAGTCACTGGTTGCTTGGGGCAGAGGAGCGTGAATTGTTGCCTCCTTTGCCACGTCCTTTGTTGCTGTTTCCCCTGTAGCCCCTCTTGTTTTGTTTGGGGTACGAGGACTGTGCTCCACCTCTAGGGAACTGCGACTGTTGACCCATCTGTCCTCTGGTGACTCCACGGGCACCTGAGCGACGAAAATTATTGCCCCGAAACTGCTGAGATTGTAGGGCCCCCATCGATTTAGCAGTTTCAGTGTCCTTTTTAATCTTTTCCAGGGTGGTGTCAACATCTGGACCAAACAGTCTATCCGGATTGACTGGTTGATTAAGTATGGTTGTTTGAATGTCAGGTTTGAACCCCGATATGCGGAGCCAAGCCTGTCTTCTGAGCATGACACTGGTGTTAACGGCCCTAGCGGCTGTGTCCGCGACATCAAGTGCGCACTTTATGGCCGCGTTGGAGATCAGTTGTCCCTCTTGTATAAGCATTTTGGTGCCCTCTTGAAACTGCGGAGGCAGGTGTTCTACAATCTGCTCTAGTGTGTCGTAATGTGAACGATCATAACGTGCCAGTAGTGCCTGTGTATTTGCAATACGCCAGAAATTGGCAGCCTGTGCAGCCACTCTTTTGCCTCCTGCCTCTAGCACTTTGGACTCCTTATCCGGGGGAGGAGCTTCACCCGTTGTTTGGGAGTTGGCCCTCTTGCGTGCGTTTGCTACCACCAAGGAGTCAAGCGGCAACTGTCCTCGAATGTATGCAGGGTCTGCAGGCGCTGGTCTGTACTTTTTTTCAATACGTGGGTTGACCACCCTCGCCCTGGTAGGCTCTTTAAAGATGTCCGCAGCGTGCTTGAGGACCCCTTTGAGCATAGGCAGTGTCTTTACATTTCTTTCCGAAACTGAAAATGTGTCGAATAGAAAGTCTTCCTCAACTGGGTCAGCATGCATGTCCACATCATGATTAGCAGCTGCCCTCTCAATTAGTGCATGAAAACCTGCAGAATCCTCCGTAGGGGATGCACGTGTACTGAAGGACTGTGGCTCTTGCCCCACATCTTGGTTGCCTTGGTCCCCAATGCCATAATAAGAATCTGGCTGTGCATCAGGTTCATTTACTGGGAATGTGTATTGTTCATCTTCACCATAGTCCCCACTGTCAGAGTGGTCTGGAGACGGTGTTGGGCTCCTTCCCTGAGGAGGTAGAATAGGTTCCATGAGGACAGGGGCGTCCTGTGGAAACTTCTTCTTCTTTAGAGGAATGACGTAGGATTCCACCGGCTGCGAAGTGATCTTTCTCTTGTAAAGGGTCAACTTCCCCGTGTCCGCATCTATAAAACACTCCGAATCCTCTTCGGGGTCGATCACTTGACCTGAAGATGTCCCCGCCGTAGAAGAATCCGACTTCTTTGGCGTCGATTTAGAGGAAAAAGCCTTTGGCACCACCTTTGGCGGTAGAAGGAAGAGGAGCTTGCTTGCCGGCTTGTCCGGGACATCTGCCGCCTTCTGCGTCGATGGCGTTGGCGTCGACGAGGAAAGAACCTTGTCCTTAATTCTTTGTAGCGAAGCAGCCACGAGAGATGCGTCGGTGACCGATGACTTTGGCACCGACGGGGTGGCCTTGCCCTCGGATGCGACGTTCCGGAGGTCTTTTAGAGGGATGGACGGCGCCGACCCCGAGTCCTTGGAGCGATGCGCAGATGTCCCCGTTGGAGCCGGTGCTGTGTCGGTTGCTTTAGCAGGCTTCGCCGGCGCCGGCGCGCTTGTCTTGTGCGTGCCACTTTTCTTAGAGGATTTCTCCTCTGGCGCCGATTTCGACCCTGTGGAATCGCCGTGTTTCTTCGACTTCTGCGGACCGGAGGTCGACGGAGTCGATGAGGCCGTCGTCTTACTTGTTTTCGCCGTTGCGACCGCCATCTTAGGGACGTTCGAGTCCTTCACTTTCGGTTTCGGTTTCGGGTCGGCCATTTTAGGTGTAGTCGAGACCGTTGCTTTCAGTTTCGGTTTCGAAACCCTAGGCGCAGCAAGTATGTCCGTGGCCGGGCCGACAGGCGGGGCCGTGGCTTGCGCTACAGGGTCTTGGGTAAGGCCGACAGGCGATCCCACGACCCCCTCGTGATGTTCTTCAACTTCGGGGCATAGCTCGTCCTCTGAGCTATCTTCCTCGGCCCCATAAACCATGGCGTCGTCCCCTACCTCGTCGACGTATTCAAGGCCCTGACCCACGACTCCGTCGTCGTCACATTCCGGATCGGCCTCGACCTCCGTCTCAGGCGGGGAGATTTGAAGATGATGGCTCTGGTCCTCTTCTTCTTGGTCGCCGAAGATGTTATCTGGATCCGGGGCCGCTTGCTTGGCCACAAGGCGCACCGCGCGCCGAATCGTGAGAGTCTTCTTCGACCTGAACTTCGCACAGGCCCGGCAACTTCCTTCGTCATGGTCTGGCGAAAGGCACTTATTACATACCGGGTGTACGTCTATATGTGGGTATTTGGACCCACAGAGCGGACAGAGTTTAAACGGACTCCGCTCCATGTTGGGAACTTAGTGTCGAGTCGCGATGAGAAGGCCTCGATGTCCGAAGAGTTGTAAGAAACTCCGGTGATTCCGGCTCCGGGAGACGGAAGAAACTCGAGACCGTACGCAAACAATACCGACGTGAAGAACCCAAAGCCTTTTGGCCGTGAAAAATGATGTTTATTCGGTTCCGACGGAGAGACGTCGAGACCGCATCCGAACCCAATGGCGGAAAAAAACAATCTGGGGATGGAGCCGATGCCCATGCGCACTGTAGTCCAGGGGAGGAGCCACCCATCTCAGGATACTTCGAAGACTCTTCCAGGACAACAATGTGCGATCATCCGGACCCAACACTAGGTGGCGATCTAATGCAAAGATATGAATTTAGCAGCCCACATGCCTCGAACAAATTGTTTCCTAAAAGTGTGGAGGGAAAGGAGGTAAGTCAGCCAGTCAAAAGGATGGTAAAGAGGCTGTAAACCAGGGGAAGGACAAACACAAGAGGAAAGAAGACATCAAATAAGAAGCGAGCAAATAAGAGTGACAATAAAGCCAACCAATGGCAAGCAATGGGCGGGCTGTAAGCCCACTGTAGGTTTTGGTAAGCCCACAAGAAACCTGTCATGACCAGACAGCTTTGCCTGCCCAGTTGGTGAGACTTCAAGAAGCAGCAGCATCAGCCACTGAAATCCCTTCTTGTAAATGGTCTGGATGGACACCTGACCGGGAATAGGAGGTCACATGGCACATGTCAGGGTTAGGCAGATGGGAAACATATGTGCCTCTTGGTGTTTAAGGTGACAGGAAAGCTAGTGGGAGCACCTAGAGGCTTTAATGGCCCCTTTGAGGCAGTGATATACCATCAATTCAGGGAGTATCCAAAATGGTAGCCAAGACTAATCCGCTAGGGAGAGAGATGTGACAGGGTGTTGTTATGGCCATTCCGTGTTAAGGGTGAAAAGTCAACTGGACTTTTATGACCTCAACTGTTGATGTGAAAAATGGTCACCTGGACAAGCATCCCAATGTTTTGGTGACAGAAATGCTGTCTATGAGACAAAGGACTTAAAACTCAAAGTAATTAGGATATTGCAAATCACTGACACGTTATGTGACAAAATAAGTGGCCTAGACTGTATGTAAAGGTTCTTCATATAGTCACTGAACTCCTTGATGACTTACAATCGCTTACATTTGTGGGAATGTTACCAATTGTAATACAGTGGGGCATGCTCCTGGTGTCATGTCCCCAATCATCTACCTTTCTTAACTTTACAAGTGTCCTCGCCCTCCATTTCCAAAGAATCCATTTATGCTCACAACATCGGACACTGTACTGTGGCACAAGAACGTGCTGGTGATAGGTTATGACAGGCAGATTCTGCAGTCATTGCTACAATACAGGCTACTTCAGGCCTCAGAACTAACCACAGAGACAGGAAACGTAAGGCCGGGGAATTCAGAGGATGTTACGCTACATACTAGTGTTACAATATGTGCACAGGCTGGAGGGTGAGATGTGTACATGCTTTGCTCTTTACATGTATTAATTGAAGTGTCAAATAAGGATCAACTCTTCTCTTTGAAAGAAGCACTGCTGAAACCCTGAATAAGTGGAATAACAAGTAGCAGTGAACTAACAGGGGCAGACTCTACATTTCCAAAGCGGGGTATTTCACAGTCCTTTAAATGTCCGGTAGACCAAGTGCTCCTTTCGCGGAGTTTGCAGAGTTTTCTGCACTTCGCACTCCGCAGAGTTCGCGGAGTGCAGAAAACTAGGCTTCGCGATCTGCAGCGGAGTTTTTTCCCCGCTCGCAAATGGTAAGTTCGCAGGCGCGAGCTGCCACTCAGGTAGAATTTCTACCCGAGCGGCAGGAATACCAGCACAAACTGTAGTTCGCACTGCACTCCGCCACTCGCGGAAATTCGCTGAGTTTTTTTGTAACTTTGTTGAATTTTGCATAGAAAAACTCTGTGAACTACGCCCAGGCCTGGACATGACACTGATTTGCAGCACCCTCCCTAGGCGGCTTCAGACCAAATGGTCAGCATGAAACTATCTTAGGGTGTTTTCAGTGATACCAGCAAGGTAGCCCTAATGGCTAGTCCACCTCTGTGTAGTGCCACTAATATCCAAGCATTTTACCCAAGTGGTGGCTTGCTATTACCCAAAGTTACCTACAGTAGTTGGAGGCATTTACTCATTTATCTTTAAGTAACTTCATTTTGGTTGTACTTCAATAAGGCACATCGGAGTAAGAAGTCAGGGTAAAACTATGAGACTGCAAGTGTGCGTGTGTTTGTATGTATGTGTGTGTCTGTATGTGTGTCTAGGTTCTTCCTGTCCATTCAGCATCTTGTCTCCCACCAGTTATTGTTAACTTAGGTTACCTTGTCGCCCTTCTGTCCTGAAAGTCCAGCTGGTCCTCTTGGCCCTGGGCTGCCGTTATCACCAGGTGGGCCCTGGAAATGGGAAAACAACAGAAAAAGTTGCTTTGGTTAGTGACTCCAACGCTTCAAGCACCAGAATAAGAGAATTTGGATGCCTCCTAAGTTCACTAATGATAAGAGCAGTGAAGAATTAATAATTGAGCACAATTGTTTTACTGAACTGTTCTTTTTCAGGGTGTCATGAATTTATATATTAGAACGCTTGAAATACATGTCCTAGGTACATCTCACTCTAGGATCCATTGCAAATGCCATTAATTAGTCCATCTATGAAAATGCATGTTACTTTTAAATACCTTCTGGTGTGTTATGAAACATAGGCACATGTAGACCATTGATAAAATACTGGGGATTCTATTATATTACATTTTTTAATATTCGACTTTGGTAATTGTTTATGTATTGTTACTATTATTGTTTGCCAGTCGCTATACTATAGATTATGGGGCACATTAGAATGGCGGGCAGACTTTGTCCATGCGGTGCCTGCCATGTTGCGCATGGAACTGCAGAGGGGTACCATAGGTACCCCCATGTGTACCCCCCACCCTCCAGAGTCCCTGGGGGCCCATAACGGGCCCCCCCAAGCAATTCCAGCATGCCTTTCCGTGGCGGCAATGCCGCCACAGAAAGGCATGTTTCCGCCCCCATAGTAATATGGTAGGCGGTGTCTAACAGACACCGCCACCATATTAAACTCTTTTCCACCCGGCCGACTGGGAGGAAAAGCGGCGGACGGTCTTTCCATCCACCGCGGTCCCCCTGCCATAGTAATATGGCGGGGGGAAACGGATCACCACCGCCATGCGGGCGCTGGCGATCCGCCCAAGATCCTAATGGGCCCCTAAGTCTCTTAAGGATTGTAATACCTTTTGAGTTTTCCGAACCAAAGATGGCGGGGGCACATGTATATAAATTACCCCACAAGGGTTTGGAGAGTCTGAGCAGTCTCAGTTCTCACTTGTTCCTCCTGACTTAGGCTATGGTGAGTCAGTGAGACCCATTCCTGTTTTCCCAGCTCTTTGACCCTGCAGACTATCCGCATGAGCCCAATGGCAATGGGAAATCTATTTGGGGGCTAAAATGACTTTTGGCCCACTATATTCACACCCAGCATAAGGCAGTTTCGAACTCCTACTCTGAGAAGTAAAAATCTGTATAAAAGGCGGAGATGTTTGCATGGGTCTGGATTCCTTCGATTGGATAGGAAAGGTGTCTGCTCCTTGATCTAAGTTTTGTCAACCTTTAACCATTTCATAATATTGGAATTAATTCAAAACACTTCAAATTAGTGATCATAGTTCAAGTCTTGTCAGGCAGCAATGGTCATAGCTCACTCATAAGAGCCTCTTCGCACTTTCAGCCTTCTGGGGGCCTTCCACATGCCACATGGAGTCTGAGACAACCATCAGATAGCAAAGTTGACTGACTGTGGGTTTATGAATTTTTTGTTTAAGGTTCTTGCTTCTCTCTCCAGTTTTGTTTTGTTGTGTTGTGTTAAATGCCATTTTTTTAGCACTCGTGTACCCGATAGCTCTGATGATCTTAACAAAGATGCACGTTTTCAGAGTGCAACAGAAAATAAGATATGAAGATATAGTGTAAGGCCGCGGTTCTTAACCTTTTGACTTCTAAAGACCCCCACTGAATCATTACTTGAATCCAGGGACCCTCAGTCCCCCTCCCCGTTATTTTTAGAAGCCAGGGACACCCAGCCTATACAATTTAAATGATTTGGATCTAAAAAAATAGACACAAAATATAAAAACAAATATACACCCAAAAATTGTCAAATATTCAAATATTTTTTGTAATTCACAATTAAATATAGAAAAAGTTTTTCTTCTTTATTTGTACATACTTTATCAAAGTTAATTGATCAATTTTGATATTGTTTAATTTTGTAAAACAGTCATGGACACACTAGGTGGGCCTCGCCGACCCCACGCAGCCTCGGACCACAAGCTAAGAATCAATGGTGTAAGGCAGAGCATTTCAAATAGTATATGCCTGAGCAAACTCCAGTCATGAATGCATTCTTTCTTAAACGTTGGCGCTATCGAATGAGTTGCATTTGAAGTTCTCAGTGACTGTCTACAATGGCAGTGATGTGTCCCATTTCTGAAGAAAATCAAAGCGGGTCCAAAAAACTGCTCTATTATGGAGTATACAATGTGTACTCACCGGGCTGCCGCGCTCCCCTTTGGTCAAAATGCCATTGATCAGTCCTGGTAAGCCCTAAACAAAAAGGCAGAGAAATTTACAGTTAGACACATGATTTAACTCACAGCAGAGTTACCTAGGGGATGATGGGACAATGTCTTAATGAATGGTGCTTGGGTGTAGAGTTCTATATGTCTTCTTCCTCATTCTCATTAGAGGTCACACAAGTCTTACTTTGAAATTGGTTTATAATTATGGACATTTCAGTGAGGAGGACTGAGGACACTTCTACAAGCTTAGAAGAACATAATAACATCAGATAGGTGCATGTGTTCAATGGAAAGGAAGCCACAAGATCCTCAGCTTCCAGGGTTTTAGGAGATAGTATTCCTGTTATTCATGTTTTAAAGTAAGACAAGGAGAAAGGGTGAGAGAAAGCACCCTGGAGACAGCAGGATGCACCTACAGAGAGTTCTAGTCATAGAACAAAAAAGAGTAGGAAAAATCAAAGAAAGTAGCATAACACTACAAAGTCCTTGCATCGGACATGGATTGATATACCAGCTATGGTATGTCTAGTTGTAATCAATGTTACAAACGCATTGTGTGAAAGCGCCAAATGATGAGTAGTGTGAGATCTCCAAGTACTTGCTTAAAATGTCACACACTGTCACTTAACAACACATTCTTCTTATACCTCATTAGTTTCATGTTGTCTGATTCCTTGCAGTGCATAGTGTTACTGTGGATTAGTAGTACGCAATTCGACTAAACAACTCTACTGTGAAGTTTAGGCTCTTCTTGTAGTTTTCAGTATCTCATAGGGCCTAATTCCTAGGGCGGGTTGCTTACAATGGTTGTTTTCAATACGTACATATATGACAGTCATCGCAAACAGCCAGTGGTGCCCCGAAAGAGCTTTATCACAATCCTCTTCCTTCAAAGAGAGTTTAGGACATCAAGAAATCTCCCATCATGCACTAGAATAGTTACCTGGCACATATTCAATGAACAGTGACCAAAGAGTTCTGTATATACCACAAGCCGCAATGCCCCTTAAAGAAACGCATCTTGTATCCTGACTTTCCTAATTGGGCCTGTTTTGAGTTCTATATGAGAAAGTTGACTTTTCTTCTCAGACTTTTACTCAGGCTGCTTTGAAGGGGCCGCATTCAAGCTTCCATCATAGCCTTTCTGGAGGACCATGCAAAGTGTGGCAATGATGACCGATGGCGTGCTGTCCTATAGCCTGCATAGCTAACGTGTTGTGGCTCGAAACAACCCCCATACAATCTATGCATGACATACATGTCCTCATACAAGGAAAAGACATCAATGTCGGTCTCCTGCTGCCTTTAGTGCTACAGGATAGCGGTTCATTGAACCAGCATCTTTTAATGGAAGGGGAGACTTTACCTCTAAGCTGAGAAGCTGGTGTTTGGTAACAGGATGCGTGTCAATGTGTGCCTGGAGATGGTTTAATTTTGAATGGTGCATGACTGCATGCTCCATGCAAATGTTAGTACAAAAGGGCGTGGTGATGAACGGAGCATCTGATTTAATCAAACACTCGCACCCAGTCAAAAGATCTGGATTTAATCCATCACCGTTCTTTAGCCCACTCTGCCACCCCAGTTCAGACATGGTTATATGCAAATCAGTCTGACCCTGTGCCTCATGGGCACAGTCCAGCCCGAACTGCCAAGCCATGTCTTCCCTGGACCGGAAACTAGCTTCCGAGGACTGGTTTCTGGCATTCCAGCCGTCTTCAGCCCGGCTTGCTTGAATCCAGTGGCAAAGTGAGCAAGGGACTCACATTTGAGCATACCCTGCCACACTTATGGCGGCCAAAAGCAGTACAAAAGGGGGTGGTGATGAATGGAGCATCTGAATCAACCAAACACTCACACCCAGTCAAAGGATCTGGGTTTATTCCATCACCGTTCTTTAGCCCACTCTGCCACCCCAGTTCAGACATGGTTATATGCAAATGTTAGACCTGTTTGCTTTGCCAATGCCTGACTTATTTTAAATCCAGCTGCTATGGTCGTGAATGCTTCCTTAGTCTCTTCCCCTGCTTTCCCACGCGCTCCTTTCATACCCTCTCATTGCCTCCCCGCTCCATGATGTCCTCTCCACATTCCCCCGAGATGCGTTTTATATGTTTGTCCATCTATCTCACGTGCGCTCCTTTCATTCCCCTCCCCTATCCAACCCTGTTCCCCACCCGGTTATCCAACATTTATTTTATTTTTAATTCTATTGCCTTTGCTATTTCACTGACTATTGGTACCCTTTCTTATGGGATCCTAGTGCATGCCACGGTGCTTAATTTATTAAAAAAATAAATGACAGGGCCCTTGTCGGGAGGCCACTGTAGTTTGCATCACCTGTAGCCCTACCAGCGCTGCCAATGACAGCACCAAGACAACTGCAAACCATCACTATCCTAAAAGTGTGACAGTTCAGACCATTCTGCGCCCTCCGAAGCTATGAGAATGTCTTGGGCACCAGGTATTAGTCGTGTTTAGTGTGTATCCATTTAGTAAACAACTGTGTTCGTTTTTTTGGAAGTTTCCCCTCCGGGTGTGGCTACAAGGTTCTGATTGCCCGAGTACAGGGCGGTTGAGGTGAGGCTTGCTTCCTGACCCTAACGAGGACCATCAGTGAATCCCCCGAATATCTAAGGCAGATTTAGGATGACTGGATGGTTATGTATCATAATAATTTTTGTTTGTTACACTTCTTGATAATCTCAGAAGTATATAAGTTGTTGAGCAGCAGCACTAGTTGGTCCTGAAGAAAGCTGTGGCACCTCTATGCAAGGGTTTAAAAGGCTGAAACATGTCAACCACCTTTTGTCACTAACTGCGGGTATATGCTTCTCCCGCCAGTTCCCTGTTTTTAATCCCTTTCTAGGGACATTCGAATAAAGCAAAACTACATACCCTAGAGCTATTTTTAATTCCACACACTTTTCCTTTTCTCTGCTTCCCTCGCTGACCTTGAGCTCTTGTGGTATTTAACAGACCTCCTTTTCCATACAAAACAACCATGAGCTACTCCCTCTAAGTGAGGGGGGTTGTACCCATGCCTTGACTAGGCATCACGTCACGAGGAGAATCCCAATGATGAAGCATTCCTCCTTTGGAGGTGAGGTATTTTGTCCTTCCCAATCCAGCTCGCTCACCCCTTATGACAGTTTTTCTTTTCTAGACCTGAGGATTTCTTGTTTGTGATAAATATCTAGGTTGGGTAGATAACCCTTGCAAGTCTCTAAATCTCCTCGGACCCCACACTCCCTTTCCCTTTTGTGAACCACATACATTTGTTTAATGCCAATAGGCCTGGGTTGAATATTGCAACATGTTAAACGCCCAGGGCCTGGTCACGTCAAGGGTTAAACGCCCGGGCCTGGTCCATGCAGCGTGTTGCTGTGGCACACTCCTTTCATAGGCTAATTGCCACCTATTTGAGAAGCCCATCCAGAGGACAGGTGTGGCTGGTTCAGAAAATCTTTATATACAATATCTAAAATCACTATTCATCGAATCAAGAATTTGAAAGATGACAAAATGTGTACTGAGTCCTGAAGAAGTCCTCGGTGGACGAAACGCGTTGGCCAGTGCATGATTGATGTGATTTTAAGACGAAAAGATGATGAATAAAGATTGATTGGAAGAAGAAATCACTTTCACATTTGTTTATTGAGATCATAAGATGACGATTACTTATAATTCTAAATTGTGTACTATAGACTAAAATCTTATTATGTACATTTAATTAACCTTGAAATTGAGTGCTGAACCACTATTTTGTTTGTTCTTTTTGGGAAGCAATTCCCTCTTAGAAGTGTAGACGGGTCGGACTTCTGGTTCGTTGCACCATTGCAACTACAATTCACTTTTCTTACTTTGTGTTGACGGATGCAGGACTTGGGTGCCTTGATCCTTCATTTTTGTATCTTAAAACATATACTAGTGTGAAGTAATTTTAATCCATGTCAGCATTCTTCTTTTGAATGTACCTTTTAACAAATAATAAAGCTACAACATCTGTGTTTGGATCTAATCTGGGTATTTCTGTCTGGCTTGTGGACCTGTTGGATCAGGGAAAAACAGAATGAGAAAAATAGCACTTAAATAGAAAGAGGAGATATACACTTACTCTCTCACCTCGTTCTCCTTTCTCCCCCTAAAAAGAGAAAAACAAAGATGTGAGATGTGGTCTGCCTTCTCTTGCACTTTACTGTAAGCTCTTACACAGGCACTTTATTGAAAGCACTACCAGGCAACCTTCTCCGTAAGCACCTCACTGCGAGCTCCTTTTTTTTTTTTTGTAACACCTTTATTCGTAGCAACAGATAATTACACAGCCAAGAGCCTACAACCCTGGGGCCGGCTGCGATAGAATTAAAGTGCGTTTTCAACTTGTGTTATACACAGCCATACAGCCGACAACATCCGTCCGGCGGCGTAAAGCACATAAATGAGGCCTTGTTTTTTGATAATTTTGTTGGTGTATTAGAACATACACATTAAACACTAACAATAAACCCCAACAATGAGACCCTCACATTTCAGTTGTCCATATCAAGAAGAACAGTGTAACCACTTTGTTTCATCTTCCCTGAACTCCTCTCTCTCCAACCCCTATCTGCTTCAGTACCTTTAGCACTGATCATCGACAGTTTCCCTTGTCACTCCGTGTCATTCTCCAACGTGGCCAAATATTCAGTTAAGTATGACCAAAAGTCTTTTGGCCTAGATCGTGGTGGCAGGCTTTCTTCGTATGTCAGTAGTTTGTCCCTACAGCCTGACATATCTTGGAACCATTTTTGTGTAGTGGGTACCTGTGTAGAGTGCCAGTATTGCGATACTTGCCGCTTGGCCAACAGTAAGGCGATCGCACAAAATTTGCGCTTAGATGATTTAAGCTGCGGCACAATGCCCAATAAGCAGCATCGGATCGTGCAATCCACCTCAGTCCCCACCATTGTTGATAGCTTAGTAGCCACCTCTATCCAGTAATCCTGTATTTTAGAGCAACACCAGGCCAGATGGATAAAATCAGCACCCTCAGCACCACATCTTTTGCATCTAGTGTCATCCCGCATGCCGTACCTACCCATTCGTGTAATATGCCTGGTGTAGATACTTGTAGTGTATGATTTTGAGATTTCCGTTAGGGGTCAGAATCTGTGTAAGCGCACATGCCTGTTCCCATTCCCTCTCTGTCAATGGGCAGTCTAACACCAAGTCCCACCTATTCTTGGCCTTGTCCGTGGACTGTGGAATGTCAGCCTGTGCAGCGGAATATAACCTCGATGTTAGGTGGGACAGATCTTCGGTTGTAATGATAAGTTGTAGTGCATCTAGTGAAGCCGGTTCTTCCGGAAAGGTAGGGTACAATTCCATCATGGCTCTCTTCAGTCTGTAATGTGTGAAAGAGAACAGCTGTGTCTTGTTGTGTATGTACTGAAGTTCTTCCACATCTACGAATCTACCCTCTTCAAATAAATCTCCCATCTGCGCAATGCCCACCCGTTGTAGTAACGACATTCCCACCCTCTCACGTGTGACGGATAGTGCTGAGTGATCATGTAATGGCATGTTACGTGCATAGTGCGGGATTTTGTGCGCCAACCTCCCAAGTTTGTGCCATGCCTTGATGGTATTATCGACTGTGTTAATGTCGCGAGCGTGTAATGGCGGGCGTTTGTACGACAGGATTGCGGTGAGAGGGACCGGAGTCGCATCACCCTCCTCAATCGCTGTGTGAGTCAGATATGGCACCATATGGAACCAGTAAGCCGCATATTGCGCCTGCGCGCACAAGTAGTACAGTTTAAAATCTGGCACTCCAAATCCCCCCTTGGTATATGGGAGCGTCAACGTCTGAAGATCGATCTTAAGTCTACGGAATATCTCACCTGGCGGGGTAATGGGGATATTAGTGAACAGATACAGCAGTTTGGGCAATATATTCATTTTAACTATTGCAATACGGTCTGCCAGAGACAGCGGTAGCTGTATCCAGCGCCTTACTTTGTCTTCCAGTTTGGATATAGTTACGCCATAGTTTGCGCGGAGCACTATGTCCGGATCTCTATGGAACTGTACCCCCAGATAATGCACCGGTTCGATCTGCCACTCCAGGGGGTAGTCAATATCAAAGGGAGTCATAGTGTCTGTGAGGGGAATGATGGAGGAATTTGATGTACTCTCTCAATAGCTGGTTTAGGTGTACATGTGGATCCCGAACGTAAAGCACCATATCATCCACGTACAATGAAATGTGCAGCGGTCGAGCGGGGAACTGCAGGGCAGATGCTTTATAGTTCTGCCTTATAATGCAGGCCAGTGGTTCCAATGCCAGGGTGAATATCAGGGGGGAGATCGGGCATCCCTGCCTGGTTCCGCGCTCCACTGCAAAACTGTTGGACAAGTACCCGTTTACTCGGACCTTGGCTCTGGGCATAGTGTATATTAGGGACACCCATTGGACAAACCTTTTCGGGAAGCCCATACGGTGTAACACCGTGATTAAGTATCTCCATTCGATGGAATCGAACGCCTTAGCAGCGTCTAGTAATACCGCAACCGCCTTCGTCTTAGGTTGGAGATAATGGGCTAGGGCAAACATCGTTCTGGTATTATGGGTGGTGGATCGGGTCGGGACAAATCCTGCCCGGTCAGGTAGCACCAGGTTGGTCATCAATGGTGTTAATCTCATAGCCATGATCTTTGCTAGAATCTTGGAATCAACATTTATCAATGATAGCGTCCTGTAGGAATCACATTGGGTCGGGTCTTTGGATGGTTTCAGTAGGGCTATAATTACCGCTTCACGGAGTGTTGGGGGGAAGTTCGCCCTGGTCGAACGCAGCCCCGTACATTTCCGTTAGCCGGGGAGCAAGAATATCCACGTAGTGTTTATAAAATTCGTTCATGTACCCATCTGGGCCCGGTGCCTTACCATTCGGTAGCGTTTTAATCACTTCCGTGACTTCCTCCACCGTGATGGGTGCCGCCAGATATTCCCTCTGGTGGTCAGACAGCCACGCAATGGCCACCTCCCTAAAGTACTCGTTGATGTCATCCGTTGAGGCTATTGGCTGTGATGCGTATAGTTTGCTATAGGAAGTGACAAAACTTTGCAAGATATCCGTTGTTTGTGTCAACATAACATCATTCTCAGTTTTAATGCCAAGAACTGTGGTGTGTTTCTTTCCCTCACAAATTTTTGCCGCCAGTAGCCCGCCCGGTCTGCCTCCCTCCCCAAAATTTCTAGCCGTGTGTTTTTTATCCATATACTTTATTTCGTCGTCCACTAGATTCTGATATTCTGTTTAATGTGCGTAGTCGCCCCAGAACCGAAGCATCCTGAGTGGTTTCGTATTCCCTTTCCAAATCCCTCATTTGCGTGCCACATCTTTTAATCTGTTGTCTGATGTCCCGAAGTATGCCAATAGTGGTGCTCATGCATACCCCCCGAACCGTTGCCTTGAAGGCTTCCCACAGTAGGCATGGGTCATCGACCGTCGGTTCGTTCAGCAGGAAATAGTCTTTGATCGCATCATGGATAGTGTTAGCGTATAGCATGTCAGTTAAAGCCCGTGAGTTAAATCTCCATTGAAAAGGAGGTGGGGCGTGACCCGGGATGGATAGCTTCAGTAAAATCGGGTTATGGTCCGATAGCGTTCTAGGAAGGACCTGAATGTCACTAGACCAGTGAATGATATCATCCATGCCTAGCCAATAGTCTATACGGGACCAACTGTTGTGGCATGCAGAAATGTGTGTGGCCCCTGAGTTCGTGGGAAATTTATGCCTCCATATATCCGTTAGCCCCACATCCGCTAATATGTGTTGGAGTTTCGTTCTGGCATGTTTGTGTGGTTCGATGGACTGAACGGAGCGGTCTACCCCATCAGCAAGGGTCACATTCCAGTCCCCCCCGCATACAATCTTAGTGTGTGTGAATTGTTGTAAATGTCCCCACAGTTCCTGAAAGAAGTCTGGAGAGTCCACATTAGGGCCATATACATTAAGCAAAGTCAGTGCCTTACCCTGAAGTGTACCCGATACAAGAACGTATCTGCCCCCCGGATCCTGTATTACCCGTAAAACTTTGAAATTTAGCCCTTTCCGTAACAGTAACATTACCCCTCTAGAGTAGGATGAATACGTTGCGACATGGACAGACTCGGCCCATTTAAGGCCTATGGAGTGATGCGTGTTTGGAGCTATGTGTGTTTCCTGTAAAAACGCGATGTCTATGTAGTGCCTGTTCAGGTATGCGAACACACGCCTAATTTTCTTGGGCTGCGTTAATCCTCGCACATTCCACGTTAGTAGGTTTATGTAAGTGTTAGGCGGCTGTGCCGACCTCTGAGTCATCGGTACGGTGGCGGTGTTTGCATATGTTGCGCATCATAATAACACCAGGGGCTCTCTGAGATGCGTCCAAGGTTAATGATGTGTATAGAAATGTGTTCCAGATCTTCGATATGTAATTGATAGACAAAACCTGACTGTAAAGGCCTCAGAACAGCAATAATCAACATTTCCCTTCCTCCCCCTCCCACTCCAGCAACCCAAACATGCCGAAGCCATTCTCCCCCCCGAATGCCCTCGATACCAATTCGGGGCTGAACATCAAAACCATTCCTACAGAACTTTTGTGGGGGACTCCCTATCGGAGGTCCGCTGGGGGCACAACTCACCACCCAACCAAATTGATGTGGACGGCATTCATGATGTTAGTGAAAGTAGTCGTGTCATTACTCAATACCCCTGACCTATCCCAGCCTCTGCAGCTGCAATAATTCAAGTGACCACTAGGTGATGCCACGCTGTCTCTTACTTCCAGACCCCACGAGCTCATTGGTGAATTTAGTAATCCGCACCGGGCTTATGTCTGTGGTATTCGTGGGATTATTACATGCTATTTTAATTAATAACCAACTCGAGTCTCTATTCAGCAGGCTTTCAGTGGATTGACCCAGACCCCCAGCTGCTACGTCGAAACAAATAACAATATTATGCATAGGCAGCAAAGCTCAAGAGCGGGTATTGTGGGTATTGTGAGTGGAAAGTGTACATCGTTCACTGGCGTACCCGCATCTGACTGCGCTCAAAGCCACCCCCCGTCCCACATGAATGTACATTGCAGAGCCCGCCATTCAGCTTAGTAATTCATCAAATGTGTCCGCTATAATGGGGTCTGTCCCTGGCAATGGAGCATATTTATCCAAACATTTTTTAAGTAGACGCTTGAAGTATTACCAAAGTACCCAGAAAGAGCACACAGATCAATGCGCCAAGCACAGTGTCCGTCATTCGGCGCCTAGCACACACATCAACGCTCAGGCAGTTCAGAATCCCTGTAAGACGCCGCCTGTGGTTCCTACTCCCGTCTTGTTCCAACCCCCGCATTAGTCAATTCTTAATCAATGCCCAACGTGCCAAGAGACTTTTGAACCACAGTTAGTGCCAATCCCGCAGTCTGTCCCCGGCTCTTAAAGTAGCCGGGCTTGGCCCATGCTGTCGCCGGGGAACTGAAGAGACCACGTGGCGGCAAAGTGTTACATACTCACATACAGTTTTGTTCAAACGTCGTCCCCTCCAGCTCAATCCGAGTCTGTCTGCTGACCATTTCGTGCCTCTGCTTTTTTCTGTGCGATGACCTGCTTCACAAATTCTTGCGCCGCTTTCGGGTTCGCCATTATCACCGGTTTTCCCTCCCATTGCACCCGTAGCCTGGCCGGGTAGAGCATAGAATAAGGAATCTGGAGGTCTCTAAGCTTGGCTTTCACCGCCGTGTACTCTCTCCGCGCTTGTTGAACTGCTATAGTGTGGTCCGGATAGAATTCCAGTTTATTACCCTGATGAGTAATGGGCCCCTTCTCCCTCGCCAATCTCAAGATGGTGTCCCTGTCTCGATAGTTCAACACCCTGGCCACAATCGGCCTTGGCGACGCTCCTGGTGGCGGGCGGGGCGCAAGGGACCTGTGTGCCCGCTCTATGACAAAAATATGTGAGAAAGAGTCGTCTCCAAACACGTCCTTGCATAGTTTTTCAATATATTGCTCCATTTTTCCGGTGTTGGTAGATTCCGGCAGCCCCGCGATGCGTACGTTATTACGCCTAGAGCGCAATTCCAATTCCTCCTCCTTTGCCTTTATCACCTCCAACACCTTCTCCATGGCCGTGCATTTGGCAGTGGTAGTGTGTTACTCGTCCTCGACCGCCGAGATTCTTGTTTCCGCGGTGTCCAGCCTCTCCCCATGTTTCTCCAGCTTGGCCGCCATTCCATCCATCCTATACGTCAGATTGTCCAGTTTACCGTTGATGTCCTGTAGGTTTGATTGAATGGCCAAGAGGATCTTCTCCATGTTGCTGCTGGCAGCCGGTTCGCTTGGTGTTTCGCTCATTGCAGGAGACCCTGTATCTGCAGTTTTCGGCGTCTTTTTTGCCTCAAAAGATATCTTTTGCTGTTGTTTCTCCGGCCTCACCATGGTAGTTGGAGGCGGTGTGGTCAGAGCCCTGAACCGTGGTGTAGATCTCGTTCTCCTGTTGCCTGTCGCCGTTTTGGTGCCCTTCATTGCACTCCTGCTGGAGTCTGGGGGCTCACCACACCGGGGGGATTCCAAACATGAGTCAGCACTACCCTTCAGCTCCAGAAGCTCCGTGTCCGCGTGGTACGTAAAAGGCAAGGCCAGTGCTCTGAGTGCGGTGTCTGCAGCCTCTCCAACGCGGGCAATTAGTGCTGCACTCCGGAGGTTCGTCTGTTTGGTGGGGCCCCCGCCGTTACATCAGGTCTCTGTATGACCGTGGGTCGTCTGCAGCGTTAAATAACTCCCTCCGTAGTGCCAGCATCCACCACCATCCCGGGGGCGCGCAAATCGCGGACGGAGAGTGATTGTGGTAAGAGCACGTTTCATCCGCGTCAGACTGCCTCCGAAGCCTTCCCCCCGAGCGCCGCCATGTTGCTCCCGGCAGCCTGAAGCGGGTCTCAGCTACTCCGTCCCTCCGTCACACGCACCGCTCAGCACATCAGGACGACTGCACATATGTCGCTGGGCGGACATACCTGGGAGCATCGTCCGCTACCTCCAGTACAGTCGTGGTGGTCAGAACGCCGCTATCTATGCAGGCGAGCAGGGGAGAACGACGGCCGCCATCTTGTCAGCTCCCGAGTGCCGGAGCTGATATCGTCTATTTATCTCTGAAATCACCTGTGTCTGGCCTCAGTCCTCAGCGCGTTGCATGCACGCCGTCTTCTTACACCCAGTGGTCCGTTTTATGTGGCATTTGTGGGCATTAGAACGGCCTCAGGGCCCCGCGATTGCAGCCGTCCGGCGGAGCTGTGGTCTCACCCAACCATTCCGCTGTGCGCCCCCTAGCGCCTTCCCACTGCGAGCTCCTTACCGGACTTCGGTGCGAGCGCTTCACTGGACATCAGTGAAAGCTTTTTACTGGACCACAGTGTGAGCGCCTTACTGGACCTCAGTGAAAGCTTCTTACTGGACCTCAGTGTGAGCTCCTTACCAGAACTCAGTGCTAGCACTTCACTGACATCACTGCAAGCTCCTTACCGGACCTCAGAGTGAGCTCCTTACTGGACCTCAGAGTGAGCTCCTTACTGGACCTCAGTGTGAGATCCTTACCAGACTTCCTTGCAAGCTCCTTACCGGACCTCACTTCACGCTCCTTACCGGACCTCTATGTGAGCTCCTTACCGGATCTGACTGTGAGCTTTTTCACAGGCACTTTATTGAAAGTACTTCCAGGCAACCTTCTCAACATGCACCTTACTGCTGAGCTCCTTAACGGACCTCGGTGCGAGCGCTTCACTGGACATCAGTGAAAGCTTATTATCGGACCTCAGTGTTCGCGCCTTACTGGACCGCAGTGTAAGATCCTTACCAGACTTCCGTGCAAGCTCCTTACTAGGCCTCACTTCACGCTCCTTACCCGACCTCACTGCGAGCTCCTTACCAAACCTCAGTGCAAGCGCTTCACTGGACATCACTGCAAGCTCCTTACCGGACCTCAGTGTGAGCTTCTTACTAGACCTCAGTGTGAGATCCTTACCAGACTTCAGTGCAAGCTACTTACCTGACTTCAGTGTGAGCTCCTTACCGGGCCTTAGTTCGAGCCCCTCACTGGACCACAATGCAAGCCCCTAGTAAAAGGTGCTTATCAGATCTCACTGTGAGCTTTTTCACAGGCACTTTATTAAAAGGCCAACTTCTTCACATGCACCTCACTGCGAGCTCCTTACCAGACCTCCGTGCAAGGTCCTTTGCATGCAGTTCAGAGCCAGTTTCGCATCAAACCTTTTAAAGCAACACTTCAAAAATAGCACTTCCCAAATATCAGTTCTAACAACAAATCCATCAAAAAAGGAACATTTCCCAAACTGTACGACCCTTACAAAAAAATACATAAGTAAGGACAGTGTGGAAGGGGTTAGGGGTTATGGAATAAGAGGTTAAATATAAAGGGTACGAGTTTCAGGTATAGGGGTAATTGGTTAGATGTTGAAAGTTAAGATTATAGGGTTATGAGTTTACAGTGTTACGGATATGGGTTAAGGGTTGATGGTTTAAGGATAAATGTATAGGGTTAAATGTTTGAGGTATCGAGAATAAGGGTATGGGTTTGAGGAAAATGTCTAAAGTTTAGTGTATAAGGTAAAGGACACACGGGTTAAAGGTATGAGGTTATCAGTGAAGGGTACAAGGGTAAAGCACTTTGGAGTAGGATTAATGGTTTGGCAAACAGGGTTTAAGGGAAAGGGGGTTAAGGGCTGGTATTTGAGGTGTAAAACTAGAGGGTAATAGGCTTAAAGGCATGGTTAAGGATTACAAGGTATCAGATGATATGGTTATGGGTTAAGGATTCAAGGTATAGGATTAAGATTAAGATAGGAAGAGTTACAGATTTGGGATATTGGCGTTGACGTTAAGGATTGGAGGGCAGATGTACGACCATTTTTTGCGGTCGCAAACAGGAATTCAGCCTGTTTGCGACGGCAAAATTGGTCAGCCCATGTACAAGCCATATTTTGCGAGTTGCTAACCTATTAGCGACTCACAAAATATGGTTTGCGACTTGCCATTAGGAAGGGGCGTGCCAGGGGCGACGCTTCCTAATAACGAGTCTGACTGCAATGTATGATTGTTTTGCGAATGCATTTGTGGTAGTAAAACACTCTCAGTTTACCACCCTTTTCAAAAGGGTGGTAGGCCACTCGCAAACGGGAAGGGGTTCCCAGGGGACCCCTTCTCCTTTGTGGATGGGTGTGAAAATATTTTTTAAGAGCAGTCAGTGGTCCGAGGGGCCACTGCCTGCCCTTAAAAAATGAAACTGAAAAGTTTCATTTTTCTTTTTTAAATGCATCCTGGTTTCATTTAGAGAAAACAGGATGTATTTAAAAAAAATTGCTTTAATAAAAAAATGAGTCACAGACTTGGTGGTCTGCTGACCCCAGCAGGCCACCATCGCTGTGAGTGCTAGCCATTCCAAATGGTGTCGCAAATTGTGACTGCTTCATGAATATTAAGGAGGCATGCAATTTGCGACCTCATTGGGAATCACAAACAGTGTCATAGATATTGTTGTACATTCAATCAATCAATCAATCAATCATAGTACTTGTAAAGCGCGCTACTTACCCGTGAGGGTGCCAAGGCGCTGAGGGGAGGGAGGGATGCTGCTACTCCTCGAAGAGCCAGGTCTTGAGGAGTCTTCTGAACGCAAGAAGGTCTTGGGTCTGCCGTATGTGGGTAACGAAGGTGTTCCAGGTCCTGGCGGTGAGGTAGGAGAAGGATCTGCCGCCGGAGGTCGTTTGTTGGATGTGGGGGACAGCTGCGAGGGTGAGGCTGGCGGAGCGGAGCTGGCGGGTGGGGGTGTGGAAGCTGAGTCTCCTGCTCAGGTAGGCTGGTCCGGCGTTGTGGAGTGCTTTGTGTGTGTGGGTGAGGAGCTTGAAGGTGATCCTCTGGTCGACGGGGAGCCAGTTTAGGTCTCTCAGTGGGGGGTCATGTGGCTGTGGTGGGGGACGTTGACGATCAGTCGGGCGGAAGCGTTTTGGATGCGTTGTATTTGTCGTAGGTGTTTGGCTGGGATTCCTGCATAGAGTGCGTTGCCATAGTCCAGTCTGCTGCTGATGAGGGCCTGTGTCACCGTTCTTCTTGTTTCGGTGGGGATCCACTTGTAGATCCTGCGTAGCATGCGGAGGGTGTTGTAGCAGGAGGAGGAGATGGCGTTGACCTGCTTTGACATGGAAAGGGAGGAGTCGAGGGTGAATCCTAGATTGCGTGCATGGTTGGTGGGTGTTGGTGCTGCTCCCAGTGTGGTCGGCCACCAGATGTTGTCCCAGGATGAGCGGGTGGGTCTGAGGATGAGGACCTCCTTCTTGTCCGAGTTCAGCTTCAGACGGCTGCTCCTCATCCAGTCGGCGACGGCCTTCATTCCCTCGTGGAGGTTGGTTTTGGCAGTGCGTGGGTCCTTGGTGAGGGAGAGGATGAGCTGGGTGTCGTCGGCGTAGGAGATGATGTTGAGGTTGTGATGGCGGGCCACTTCTGTGAGGGGCACCATGTAGACGTTGAACAGCGTCGGGCTGAAGGATGAGCCCTGGCGGACGCCGCAGATGATGTCGGTGGCTTCGGATCGGAAGGGTGGGAGGCGGACGCTCTGGGTTCTGCCGAAGAGGAAGAACGTGGTCCAGTCAAAAGCCTTCTCTTGGATTCCGGCTTCTAGGAGGCGTGTCTTTAGAGTGCGATGGCAGAACGTGTCAAAGGCGGCTGACAGGTCCAGGAGGATGAGGGCTGATGTTTCGCCATTGTCTAGTTGGCGCCTGATGTCATCTGTGGAGGAGATGAGGGCTGTCTCGGTGCTGTAGTTTCGTCTGAATCAGGTCTGGGACGGGTCCAAGAAGTTGTTGTCTTCCAGTTGGCGGGTCAGTTGCATGTTGACGATTTTCTTGATGACCTTTGCCGGGAACGGGAGCAGGGATATGGGCCGGAAGTTCTTGAGGTCCTTGGGATCTGCTTTGGGCTTCTTGAGGAGGGCGTTGATTTCGGCGTGCTTCCAGCTTTCCGGGAATGTGGCTGTTTCGAAGGAGATTTTGATGACCTTCCGTAGTTGGGGTGCGATTGCTGCGTCTGCTTTGTTGAATACGTGGTGTGGGCATGCGTCAGACGGAGATCCTGAGTGGATGGAGTTCATGACCTTCCGTGTCTCGTCGTTGACGTTGGACCAGGAAGTCAGGAGGTTGGCACTGGTGGTGTTCACAGGGGGGTGGAGTCTGGCATAGTAGGGGCGGTCGTGGTCTTGAAGCTGTCGTGGATGTCAGCGATCTTGCGGTGGAAGAATATGGCTAGTGAGCCGCAAAGTTCTTGTGAGGGTGGGATGTCATTGGCGTTGGAGCTGGGGTTGGAGAGTTCCTTTACAAAGCTGAAGAGCTCTTTGCTGTTGTGTGCATTGTTATCCAAGCAGTCTTTGAAGGAAGATCTCTTGGCTAGTCTGATGAGGTAGTGGTGTCTGCGGGTGACGTCCTTGTGGGCTGCGTGGTTGTCCGGTGTGCGTTCATGGAGCCATGTCTTCGCCAGTTTCCGGCATGTGCGTTTGGAGGCCTGGAGATCATTGGTGAACCAGGTGACTCTCTTGTTGACGTGCCTGTTGGAGGGTTTCTTGAGCGGGGCGAGGTCATTGGGGCAGTCGTCGATCCACTGTCTGAGGTTGCGGGCTCCGGCATCTGAGTTGGTGGGGTCGGTGGGTGGGTTCTTGGCGAGGGAGGTGATCAGCTGGTCTTCAGTGACTTTGCTCCAACAGCGGCGAGGCAGCTGTTGGGTGCGGTGGTGCGTGGTTGATTTCTTGAAGATGAAATGGATGCAGCGGTGGTCAGTCCAGTGGATTTCGGTGGTGTGGTCGAAGGCGACGTGGGAGCCTTTGGAGAAGATGGGGTCAAGCGTGTGGCCGGCGGCGTGGGTGGGTGCGGTGACGAGTTGTCTGAGGCCAAGGTTGGCAGGTTGTCGATCAGGGTGGCGGAGTTGGCATCGTTGTTGTTCTCGAGGTGGAAGTTCAGGTCCCCGAGGAGGATGTAGTCCGTGGAGGTGAGTGCGTGGGTGCTGGTGAGGTCGGCGATGGAGTCGCTGAACTGAGCCCGGGGTCTGGGTGGTCTGTATATGAGTGTTCCTCTGAGGGTGGTGTTGGGGTCGGTGTGGATCCGGAAGTGCAGGTGTTCGGCGGTGTTGAGGGTGTCGCCAGCGTAGGTGGTAACATTGAGGGTGGACTTGTGGACGATGGATATTCCTCCTCCGATTCCATTGGCACGGTCCCTGCGGGTGATCTTGTAGCCGCCCGGAATGGCTATGGCGATGTCGGGCACCAAGGAGTCATTCCACCAGGTCTTGGTCAGGAAGGCCACGTCTGGGGCGGAGGTGTCGATCAGATCCCAGAGCTCGACGGCGTGTTTGCGTGCGGAGCGGATGTTGAGGAGTATGCAGCGGAGGTGGTTGGGTCCAGTCTTTGGAGGCTTGGTGGTTCTGTCGCAGGTGAAGCTGCAGGTGTGGCAGGAGAAGGGTCCGTGGGTCCGTTTTGGGGCGGCCTGGAAGCAGGTGTGGTTTCAGAAGGGGTTTGAGTGCGTGGAGGGTGCTGGCGTCGTAGCGGATTCTGGTGACGTGGCATTCGCGGGGCCCAGGGGCACCCCGCGAGTCACAATTTGACAATTTGCGACTCGCAAATGTGAATATTCGAACATCTGGCCCACTCTTTTCACAGGGTGGATGCCGTCCCCCCTGCTAAGATGTTGGGCCCCACAGAAATATGTTGAACTTGTCCCAGTGTAATTTTGAAACACCAGGACAAGTTCATCAGCTCCTGCACGTTGTCTGCTTTCCATTCCCAGCAGGAACGTACAGGCAGCTAGGGGGCTTTTTTCTCCAACCTCCAGCTGGGCAATCATAAAACCAGCAGTTAAGGGGCCATCAGGCCTCCTTTGCTCGAGTATGGGACTGGAGGTGTCCTCATACGTCACAAATACAAATGCACCAGCAAGAAAAAAGCACACAGCTTGTTATCTCTTCACAGGAACTTAAGCGATGCATGCTTTTTACTCTGTTGTATATGAGTTCATGCACTGTAAGAACGTCCGATGGGTTGGTATGTCCCAGTATTTACATAAATAACAATTTAAATAGCACTATTTTATTTCTTTTATAGAGCTACTCATTTCAATGCAGAGTGTTGGAGCGATTTACATAACATACATACATACAAACATACATGGTGACCCCTGACCCTGCTCGCAGGGCCGGTCGCTCCACTCACCGCACGGCCCCCGTGTGTACTGGTATCACCGCTGCTGCCGCGATTCTCGCCACCACTCCTGCTGCCCTAGTACCCTGTGCCTCTACCTGCTCTGTGCCCTCTTCTGCTAGGGCCTCTGTTTTTGGTTTTTAAGCGCTTCATTTGTGTCTGTGCCTCTGCTTTCGAGGCTTGCCCCGTCGCCGCTCTCCCCGTGATTGTTTTTCCCACTCTTGTCCCCCCCCCGCTCCCCGCCGCTGCTCCCCTGTGGCCCGCCCCCTTTCCTTTCTCCACCTGATCCCGCTCCCCATTCGTAGCCCCTCTCCCGCCTCCCAGCTGCTGCTCCTCCCTCCCACTTCGCCATATATAGCGAGGACCGTGCGTAGGCGCAGCGGCCTCATGCAGCGGGCGCTCCAAAGGCAAGCCCGTCTACGCACGTCCATGCGTGGATCGCCCAGCGCAGGAACCCCTGGATCTCGCTGGAGAAAGCCCACCCGACGAAGATACGACACCACCACCCTCCACGCACTCAACACTGGCCGACAGGCAGCCTGCTACCAAGCCACCCCGAAACGCACCCACGGAGCCTTCACCTGCCAGGCCTGCAATTTCACCTGCACTCAGTCCTGCACCGCGTCCGCCAGAACAGAACACAACAGCGCCGGACGTCGCCTTCCTCACAGAAACCTGGATGAATGCCTCCTCAGCCCCCGGCATCGCCATAGTCATCCCGAACGGCTACAAGATCATCCGGAGGGACCGCGTCAACCAAGCCGGAGGTGGCATCACCATCGCTCACAGAAACACCATCAGCATCACAACCAACTCCAACGACACCCTCACCACTGCAGAGCACCTTCACTTCCAGATACACACCGACCCCAAGACCACCCTCAGAGGGACCCTCATCTACAGACCCCTGGGACCACGCTCACATTTCAGCGAAGCCATCGCAGACTTCATCAGCCCGCTCGCCCACGCCTCCTCCGACTACATCCTCCTAGGGGACCTCAACTTCCACCGGGAGAAAAACAAGGACAATAACACCACCTCCCTACTGGACAACTTTGCCAACCTCGGACTCAAGCAACTGGTCAACACCCCCACCCACCACGCCGGCTACACGCTCGACCTCGTCTTCTCCTCCAGCAACCACATCTCCTTCAGCCACACCACCGAACATCACTGGACCGATCACAGCTGTGTCCACTTCAATTTCAAGAAAGCAGCGACACACCACCGCCCGCAACAAGCACCCCGAAGATGCTGGATCAAGATCCCCACCGACCAGCTCACCACCTCCTTGAGCCAAAACCCTTCCACCAACACTGCGGACCCCAACAAAGCAGCCCGCAACCTCACACAGTGGATCACCGACTGCACCGATGCCCTTGCTCCAATGAAGAACCCTCCAAGCAACCCCGACAGCAAGAAAGTCGCATGGTTCACTAACGATCTGAAAGACTCCAAGAAATCCTGCCATGCCCTCGAGAAAGCCTGGCGCCACGACCAATCAACAGAAAACATGACAGCCCTCAAGAACGCCATCCGCGAACACCACCAGCTGATCCACACCACCAAAAGGTCATCTTTCAGAGAACGACTGGACAACAACACCCACAACAGCAAGGAACTCTTCAACATTGTGAAAGAGCTCTCCAACCTCAACGCCAGCAACAACGACATCATGCCATCGCAAGACCTCTGCAACTCTCTCACCACTTTCTTCCACCGCAAGATCGCCGACATACACGACAGCTTCGGCGCACAGGACACATACCCGGCCACCGAACCGACGCCCCCCACAGCCACCCTATGCGCCTGTATCCCGGTCAGCACAGAAGACACCACCCACACGATGAACACCATCCACTCGGGCTCCCCAGCCGACCCCTGCCCACACCACATCTTCAACAAAGCCGACTCCATTATCGCACCCCAACTCCGGGACATCATCAACAACTTCTTCGCATCCGCCACCTTCCCAGAGAGCTGGAAGCATGCGGAGATCAACGCCCTCCTGAAGAAACCCACCGCAGACCCCACAGACCTCAAGAACTTCCGCCCCATCTCGCTCCTCCCCTTCCCCGCAAAAGTCATCGAGAAAACCGTTAACAAGCAGCTGACCGCTTTCCTCGAGATGAACGGCTCCCTCGACCCATCGCAGTCCGGATTCCGAGCGAACCACAGCACCGAGACCGCACTCATCGCAGCCACCGATGACATCAGGACCCTGCTTGACAACTGGGAAACTGCCGCCCTCATCCTCCTCGACCTATCGGCTGCATTCGACACGGTCTGCCACCGCACCCTGACAACCCGCCTCCACCACGCCGGGATCCAAGGAAAGGCCCTGGAATGGATCACCTCCTTCCTCTCCAACAGAACCCAAAGAGTCCGTCTCCCGCCCTTCCGCGCAGAAGCCACCAAGATCATCTGCGGCGTACCCCAAGGCTCCTCGCTCAGCCCCACCCTCTTCAATGTCTACATGAGCCCCTCACAGCTATTGCACGCAAGCACAACCTCAACATCATCTCCTACGCCAACGACACCCAACTGATCCTCTCCCTCACCAACGACCCCGCCACCGCCAAAGCCAGCTTCCAGGACGGAATGAAAGACGTTGCGGAATGGATGAAGCTTAGCCGTCTGAAGCTGAACTCAGACAAGACAGAAGTCCTCATCCGCGGCCCATCCATCTCCGCCTGGGACAACTCCTGGTGGCCCCCTGCTTCGGACACCCTCCCCAAGCCCACGGACCACGCACGCAACCTGGGCTTCATCCTTGACTCCTCCCTCACAATGACCAGGCAAGTCAACGCCTTTACATCCTCCTGCTTCAACACCCTCTGCATGCTCCGTAAGATCTTCCGCTGGATCCCCACTGGAACCAGAAGGACGGTCACCCAGGCCCTCGTCACCAGCCGGCTGTACTACGGGAACGCCCTCTACGCTGGGACCACGGCCAAACTACAGGAAAGACTCCAGCGCATACAGAACGCATCTTCACGACTAGACATCCCATGTCACAGCCACATCTCCGCCCACCTGAGGGACCTGCACTGGCTCCCCGTAAGCAAGAGGATTACATTCAGACTCCTCACTCAAGCACACAAGGCCCTCCACGACGTGGGCCCCGAATACCTCAACAACCGTCTCACATTCTACACGCCCACCCGCCAGCTCCGCTCCGCCAGCCTCGCCCTCGCCACCGCCCCACGTATCCGCAGAACCACCACCGGAGGAAGATCCTTCGCCTACCTAGCGGCCAAGACCTGGAACACCCTCCCCACCAACCTACGACTAACCCAGGACTATCTCTCCTTCAGGAAGCAGATCAAGACCTGGCTCTTCGAGCAGTAGCAGCCCCCTCCCTCTCCCAGTGCCTTGAGACCCTCACGGGTGAGTAGCGCGCTCTATAAATGTCACTGATTGATTGATTGATTGATTACAAATAAATCATGCAAGTGTGTAAATTAATGTACAAGATGTGTTACATTAGACAGTCACGGTTTCAAGGTGTAGGAATCAAATGCCCTTCATAACTCACTGTGGTCTACTAGAAGGATTACTATTTATTAACTGCAGGTAACAAAAGGATCTCTGTATTCATAGCAGTAATCCACTTACCTATCTACATAAAATATAAATCTGTGATCTGCGAGTTACATGATATGCTTTGCAGGAGACAACTTTAAAAAAAAACATATTTTATTGCATTTTCAGTTAGCATATGTTATAATATAAGCATATCAAAGCAGCACTTCCAGTGAGGTCACTTCCTGTGATGCCACGTGGAATGTCACGCGCCGTGACGTCATGTGCTTTGATAGCACGCGTCATGGTGCCACTTGCATACTGCCTGACTTGGTCAGGCCCCCCACTTATTTTTTTAGGACCTGTGCCCTAGTTATTGGGGAGTTTAATGCATTTCATCACAGCTTCCAGGTCATCCAAGGTCAGAAAATGGCTCAGTGAGCAGAATGTGTACAGTTGAAAATGTTGTTATGAGCCGTATTTTCCGGCGTATAAGACGACTTTTTAACCCCTTCAAATGTTTTCAAAAGTCGGGGGTCGTCTTATACGCCGGACACTAAATTTTGATGAGTGGAAGCAACGCTCCACCGACGTGGAACCCTCCAATATGACCTGGGCTCTACTCGCGCGCTCACACTCCCACGTTTACCGGTTACATTAATCTAAAATTGCACATGATTTAGTGCACAGTTACTCACCGGTTCAGTCCCATAGTGCTGTAGTGCCGATGGGAGAGGGTCCACGGGGCATTTCAGTATTCTTACTGCGTCTTCATCCTAGAGACACAGCGGTGTATGCGCTGATCTGGCGCCATAATCCTCACGTTTCACGTTCATCGGAAGTAGAGGAGCGTCACTAGCGCACGCCTTCTACTCAGTTCATGGACATGGAAAGGGGACTTCAGAAGGTTCCAGCCGGCGGAAGTGGGGGTCGTCTTATACGGCGAGTATAGGACGAAACCTACATTTCATCATGAAAAGTAGGGGGTCGTCTTATACGCCGGGTCGTCCTATACGCCGGAAAATACGGTAAATCCTAGCAGGACTGATTCGAGGTTTCGACCTTCCAAGGTCACTAAATTGAATACCATTCCCCAGAGTTCCCAGCTTTCCTCTCCTTGTTGGAACTGCATGTTAGTGATGCTCCGCATACGCTCTCTAAAGTGCAATCACCCAATTCAAGCACAGCCCTGCTTGAGCGATGAATTAACTGTGCACTGGACACGCCTACGTTATGACTTGTCCTAAAATAAGGAACATTTACATGATTTTTTTTTTACAGAGAATGAAAAGAGCATTTTGACCAATCAGAGATTGAGACCTATGTACTGAACTTCATACTCTATGACAGCAGACCTCCTCTGATATGGGTATCATAAATTTGATTTTTTACAAAAGAATACCTTAATGGACAGTCCTGGGGGTCCTGTGGGGCCCACTCGGCCCTCTGGCCCTTGGGGGCCCGTCGGTCCAGGGAAGCCCCTCTGCCCCGGATTCCCAGTCTGGCCAGGAGTTCCCTGTAGGTAAGAAGGAGACGCTTAGTAAATGAGCAACATGCAGAGTATCACAAATGCAAACCTCATCCCATCAAGAAACTGTAAACCGATTTATTTACAGGGGAAAATGCTTCTTGACAATCAGCTTTACTGCTATAGAATATTTAAAAAAAATATTCTACAAACAAACAAAAAGTTAATGGTAAGGAAAAGGCAACATTCGTATCAACACTCATGCGAGGTTACATATCGAGAACGTGTTTATCAACCGCTGAAATATAGGTCGACGACACCCAAATGTTGCTCAAAGACGATAGTTTCAGCTACCTCTAGGACTTTGTGCACCCTAATTTCAAGATTCATGAAATCACTGTGGGGGATATTAACAATGGCCAGCGATAATGATTTTCTTATCGCAGGCTATCTTTGGAATGTATCGCCCTGGTAGCGCGTTATTAACAACGCGTTTCTCCTGGGCGATAAAAATTCCAGAGATAGCTAGGTCATCGCTCTTTTGCAGGGAACATAGCTGGTTTTCCAGCGATGTTCCCTGCAAAATGGAGATAACCTTGCTGATACGACCCACAGTCGTATCAGCATAATCCACCCCAATGTTGGGGAAAGGTAAGTCTGCCTTTTAGCAGATGTTAGCTTTTGGAGAAAACAGCTGTTTTCTCTAAAAACGAAAGTGTGCTAAAATGCTGGGGCAGCCTTGTAAATATCGTGATGTGAATATCAGCGATATTTGCAAGGTTGTCCATCTGGGGTACGCCCATTGATGCCCACTTTGCATCTCATTAGAGATGCAAAGGGAGGCGTTGGGAAAAAGGGTGCTAACATGCAATTATGCATGCTAGCACCCTCTTTTAAATAGGGTGATAGTTTTATCTCCGCTTTTTGGGCTTTTTAAGCCAAAAATGCAGAAATATAGCCCTTGTAAATATGCCCCCGTGTTGGGCAGAAGTGGGACTGAATGCGTATTCTGAGATATGGCTGTTTTGTTCCCACAATTTATTATTTATTTATTTATTTATTTCAAAGGTTTTATATAGCGCTACTGGACCCAGGAGTATCAGAGCGCTTTACAGACAGATAACATCATGATGCAAATTAAACCAATTACAAAGTGAGTAACAACTTGCAATGGGAAAAACAGTTTTTAGTTAGACGAGGGAATTGAGGAAAGAGAGTAATTAGGTATGAATGAGGGAGAAGATGAACGGATGGAGGATAGGAGAGAGAGGGGTAGAGGGAGAGGGGGGAGAAGAGGAAAGTGAGAGAGAAGGGGTGGGTTGATGAGAATAAAAAACAGGGGACTGCATCATTAAAAAGATGTTAGGTACCCTAATATTTGTTGAGAAGAAGCACCTTGAGTCTTTTTTTGAAGAGAGGGAAGGATGGGTTGCAGCGAAGGTCTTTGGGGAGAGAGTTCCTGATTGTAGGGGCATTACCAGAGAAAGCACGTGATTGTGTCTTTTTACATTTGAGTCTCGGGGGATGAGGACAAGGGCATTGGTGCTTCTCAAGGACCTGGAGCAACAAGCTTTTTGTAGTTGGTCCGAGAGGTAAGAGGGGGTGTTTTGGTGAAGGGCTTTGTGAGTAATACAAGCCATCTTGAAGGTAGATCTACCTTCGATGGGAGCCAGTTAAGGTTTTTGAGGATAGGAGAAATGTGATCAAATCGTTTACAATCAGAGATAAGTCTGGCCGCCAGGTTGAGGACAGATTTAATTGGGGCAAGGTGGACTTTTGGGGTGCCTACAAGAGTGGCGTTGCCATAATCAATTCTGGAAAGTACAAGAGACTGGACAACAATTTTGAAGTCATCCGCTGAAATGAAAGGTTTAATTTTTTTAAGGTGGAGAAGGGAGAAGAGAGCGCCTTTTGCAACATTTTTAATGTGAGGGATGAGAGTAAGATTTTTGTCAATGCTGATGCCCAAGGATTTGACAGAGTTAGACGTGGAGAGGGTGCAGTTGAGTGCTTTTATATCATTGATCCAGAGTTGAATAGGCAGGGAACTATTTTTGGGAGTGAAAAGGATGATTTCAGTTTTTTTGGGATTCAGTATGAGATGATTAAGATGGAACCAAGCTTGGACTTTGTTCAAGGTATCATTGAGGAGAAGAATGTCGTGGTGGGATTTGATCTTGTAATAAAGTTGAGTGTCGTCAGCATAGAGGTGGTAATTGATATTAGCTTGTTTGAGAATAAGGGTGAGTGGTTCCATGAATAGATTAAAGAGGGTAGGGGAAAGGATAGAGCCTTGTGGGACCCCAAGTGATACAGGTTGTGGTTTGGAGAGGCAGTGACTGAGTTTGATTTGTTGGGATCTATGTTGGAGATAAGAGGTGAACCATTGGTGAACAATGCCCTCAAGCCCAAAACGGTCTTTGAGAGTATTAAGAAGGGTAGGTGGACAGTATCAAATGCAGCAGAGAGGTCAAGGAGGATAAGGAGGGAGGATTCGCCTTTGTCAAGAGAGCGATGGATATCATCTGTGATACTGAGCATGGCGGTTTCCGTGCTGAATCCTTTTCTGAAACCGGATTGGAAAACGTCGAGGAGATTGAATGAAGTGATATGTTTGTCTAACTGGGAGAGAACACATTTTTCAAGGGCTTTGAAGAGGAAGGGAAGATTAGAGATAGGGCGTAGATTGTTCAAGTCATTAGGGTCAGCGGTGGGGTTTTTGAGGATGGGGGAGATTAGACCAAGTTGAAGGGATGCAGGGACACAGCCGGTGGTAAGAGAGGAATTGTTCTTGGTCCAGATGGGTGCGATGATGTGTTTGAGTTCCTGCGCCAACTGGGCAGGAAGAGGATCATTGGTGTGAGACGAAGGTTTAAGTTTTGAGATAATGTTGAGGACAGTGGATTCAGATATTGGACAAAATTTGTTCCAGAAGGCATTATTTTTGGTAAGGGTGTCAGTAAGGATAGAGTCAGGATGGGATGGAGTAGGGAGGGGTAGAGAGGGGTCGTGGCATGAAGGGGGAGAGGAGCAAGGTGAAGTAGGAATGTTAGGGAGGAGGTGTTGGCTAAGGGTAGATTGGTATGGGAGAGAAGGAGAAGAGAAGGATAGTTCGATCGAGTTGACTTTGTTCGAAAAGAAGCTGGCAATTTCTTTACATCTTTCAACAGTGTCAAGTATTTTAGGGGGGCCAGAGGAAGTTTGTTTTTTAACGATGCTAAAGAGTTCTGTGGGACGGTTTTTGGCCTGGTCAAGTTGTGAACGGAGGAAGGAGGCTTTTTCAGTGAAGATGTGCTTCATGTATTTGGCTCTGGCATTTCTAAGGAGTATCAGGTTATCAGGGGAGGGATGATTCCTTCACATGCGTTCAGATTGTCTTTCATTATTGAGGTCAGAGTTAAACCAGGATTTAGGGGGTATATTTTTTTGATGTTTAAGTTTGATAGGGGCAATTTGGTCAAGCACTTGAAGGATAGAGTTACTGTAGTGATAAGTAAGGTCAGTTGTGCTGTGAGAGGGGGGGCTGGGGAGGAGTAAGCAGGTTTTGATAGAAGATTCCAACTCACCAGGGGGGATAAGGTGAAGATTGCGGGTATGTTTCAAGGGTAAAGAGTCGATAGGGGTGGGGATAGTAATAGAGCAGTTCAAAGTGAAGAGGATAAGGTGATGATCCGACCAGTCGACTGGAAGAATCATTGAGAGAGAGGCAAGATCCTTGCTAGTTATAATAGCATCCAGGGTGGTGCCTTTAGAGTGAGTCGGGCTTGGCAGAGTAGTGTCAGGTCAGTAATGTCCATGATATCTTTAAGGAGGATGACAGATGGTTCGTCGTTATTATTCCAGTGGATGTTATAGTCGCCAAGAAAGAGATTCTTGGGGTGAGTGAGCAAAGATTGAGTGATGAGATCCGATAGCTCTTCGGTAAAGGGGATGGGATTGCCGGGGGGGTGGTAGATAGTATGAAGACGAATGGTGGGGTTGTCAGGAGCGGTAAGATCAACGCAGAGGTATTCAAAGGTAGAAGGGTCCTGGAGATGAACAAGTGTGAGATTGAGTTCATTTTTAAAATTTAGAGCAAGGCCACCTCCTATTTGCTTTATTCTGTCTTTCCTAATGATGGAATATCCAGTAGGAATGAGCAAGTCAAGGATAGGAGTAGAGTGGGGGTTGAGCCAGGTTTCTGTAAGAAAAGCAATATCTATGTTTTCATTCAGAATGGTTTCCGGAATATCAGGAAATGACACCAGAAAACAGCCCAGAACTCTAACTTCGGGGTTTCTGTTGTCTACAAATTCATTTCGACCTGTAATATTTGTGAACCACAAAAGGTCACCTGTTGATATATGGATCAAATTCATTCTTCCGTATATTTATTTCTCTTGTAAACTTTCAGCTCCCCTTCGAGTTCTCGTCTGGGCGACTCGCGAGCCTCACCCCAGTGTTGGAATGTTTACAGCCATGAGTGCCTGGCACGCTGCCATACACACGGTTTAGATATTTTTATATTAATTTGGAAATGATGTGGGAACATTATCACACAGGGAAATTTTGTCAGGTCGAAATAATTGTGTATAAATGATCACTGAATACCATTTTAATACTATTTGTGTACGTTCTATTTTGGAACATTTCTGTCATGTAACGTAACTGGTTCTATTTTACAGCGCTCTGACACCTTCGGGTAGAGTCCGCGCTTTATAAAAATGCATAAATAATTAAATAAATAAATGATAGGAGGATGCGGGCCACTGTAAGTCATAGAGATTTTACCAAACAGGAAGTGACGACAGACACACAGGTTAGATAATGCACTGTGCACCAGGGCCCCTCCCTCTGCTATGGAAAGTGACTGGGATCACACGTCTTAACATGGAAGGATCTTTCCAGCACAGCGCTGGCACTCACCGGGTCGCCAGCCTCGCCCTTCTTGCCAGGAACCCCCCCTTCGCCGGTGGACACGACTTCCCCAGGCTCCCCCTAAAAATAAAACCAGCAGTTAGAGCCAAAACACAAAATTCCATATGACAAGATTATATCAAAATGCTGCTTTGTAAATATCTTATATTTTATACAGTGCTAAAGAGAGATTAGAAGAACCTATTATCGCACGTTCACATTTTTGTCAGAAAAAAGGAACAGAGGAACAGGGAGAAGGGATTTTCTGAGGCTCACACAAATAGTTCAAAATTAGAATACAAGTACTTCGTGCCACGCCATCAGAAACTGGACAGAACACAGCAAACCTGGGTGAAAAAGGAAGTAAATTTGTAACTTTGCAAAGCCGGAGTTGCAACCATGCGCGCCTACTCACAGCCACACACCCAGGGGCAGATTTACAAGCCCCTTGCGCCACTTTTGCGTCACTTTTAGCAGGGAAAATTGACGCAAAAGTGTGGCAAGGGGCTTATAAATCTGCTCCCCAGTTTACAAGCTGTTGGGCCTCTTGTGACTGTGGCGTGTTCCCCTTGAAGAGAGGTGCAAAGGTGTGCAAAAGAGTTGCTGATGGCTTCAGTCAGACACAGGCTGCCCGCACTTGCTGCATTCGAAGGCGAGCATTAGAAGCAGCCGTGCATGGCTGCGGAAGAGCCAGTGGCGTGTCAGGAGCCACTGACTCTGCCCCAACCAAACCTGGCACATTAAAGTCACTGGCATGTCAGCTCAACTGCGGACACTTCCAACAGAAGAGGCTACTGCTCCGAGGCCTGCCCTGAGACAGACACTGGCCAGCCCGTGCCCAACTGAACCCCCTCTCTCTGCTCCTGATTTCATCTGTGCAACTGCTGAAATGTGCCACTCCTATTTCTAAGTACAAAGGCTCAGATGTACTGCGATGCGCACTGTGGCCCAGTCCGAAGAAAACAACTTTTCGCATCAAAAATGACCACCCAGCTTTGGTGTAGCATGGATTGTCCACCTAGGCACCGAGTGCCTCTCAAGGACGGATAGAATCGTATTATGAACTCCCCCCCGGTGCCCTTTTAGGTCCATATGTTTCAAGCAAAATTGCATTCGCAAACGCTGAAAATCGCAGAATTTCGGCGTTTGCGAATGCAATTTTGCCAAATGGTATGTATTAAGGCAAAATAAGGAATCGCAAAATTTGCGATTCCTTATTTTGAGATTGCATTTAAGGAATCGAAAATTTTGCAATTCCTTAAATGCAATGTAAGAAGCACCAAAAAAGTGCAATTTGGCCTTAAGGAATCGCAAATTTACCACCAACTTCAAGTTGGTGGTAATTTGCGAATTCTTTGAAAAATGCACTTTTTTGCATTTTTCAAAATGCAATGTGAAGCACATACATGCCCTCAGGGCATGTATGTAAATGTATAGGCATTTTTATAGCACACTACTTACCCGGAGGGTCCCAAGGCGCTTCGAACGCTGCGAAACCCTTCCTGGCTTCCCTGAGAGATGGTCCCTTAATGGGTATCTCCAGGGTGAGACCAGGCATCCCCGGCGGTCTGGTGGGGCTGTTAGTGAAGATGAGGCAAGCTAATGCCCAGAGTTACCGAGTGTGATCGCTGATCAGAGTGGGCACCGAGGCGAGAGAATTTTCGAGTCCGCTGACCCTGGTCCAGAAACCTGCCGCGCCGGGAATCGAACCCTGGTCCCGGGCCGTCCTCTGCTCTCGGGTCTGCCGCCTCTAACCAGTGAGCCACACTACTTCACCTGGGTGCACATGGGTGCACATGTAGCGCACATGTAGCGCACTATGTGCGCTACATGTGCACCCATGCTTATGTCAGGGGTGCAACAGGGTGTCCTTTGGACACCCCTGCACCCTTGAAATTGCATTCTCAATTTGCAATTCGCTAATTGCTAATCGCAAATTGTGCCTTCTGTAAATACCAAAAAGAGTCAGTGCCTTCTGTGAATACCAAAATGAGTAAGTGCCTTCTGTGAATACCAAAATGGTAGTAAGTTTAGGATTTTGTCTTAAGTTAGTTCTGTGAATCGGGCCCATGGCTCACCCAAGAGCCCAATTGAGAAAGAATATTCTTGTAGTAGGTATGATGCACTCCTGGCTTACTCCTCACTTGCTCCTCAAACAATCAGACATCTGTAGAGCGAGGAAAATCACATGTGAGGGTCTCGTGGTGCAGGAGATGTTGGCTGCTGTGCGGTGCGTTGTTCATTCAAACATCCAGGTCTAGAGTTCTCTCCTGAATTGTTGGAGTGACTGTGCAGTCCAGAGGTGCAGGGGGAGGTTGTTCCAAGCCTTAGCTGCTAGGTGTGAGGAGGAGCATACTCTGCTGTTGGTTCGGCAGCTCCACGGGGTGTCTACGAGGGAGAGGGAAGCAGATCGAAGGTGCCTGTTCGGTTGGTGGAAGGTGAGGCGTTTGTTGATGAATGCTGGTCCCTCATTGTGCAGGACTTTGCATGGTTGTGTCAGCATCTTGAACTGGCATCGCCTCTGGATCGGGAGCCAGTGTCGTTTCTTGGGGTGTGGTGTGATGTGGGTCCTTCTAGAGAGGGTAAAGATGAGTCTAGCCGCTGAGTTTTGTATCGTCTGGAGTCTCTTCAGGAGGCCAGTGGTGATATCTACATAGAGGTGCTTCCGCAGTCCAGTCTGCTGGTGATGAGAGCCTGAGTGACGGTTCTTCTGGTGTTGACTGGGAGCCACCTGAAGATCTTGAGTTTGGGGCAGTTATCCTTCATCAAGTCAACGACGTTCATCACGCATCCTGACTAAGCATGAGCGAATTTTGCGGATCTCGCGTTCGCGAATTTTGCGGATTTGCGGATTCGCAATCCGCAAAATCCGCGAATTCCCGCGAATTTGCGGATTTTTTTTTTTTTGTGTTCGCCCGTGTTTCTGCCAGTTCGCGAGGGTTTTGTACACTTTCGCAAATTGCGAACTTACCTGTCGGGTCGCAAGTTTCGCGAACTTGTTGTTTCTACGTGTCCAGCCTGTTTGGGACACTCTTCTTCATCACTGCCACTCTCTGTCACCACTGCCACTCTCTGACTACTCATGCCACCCTCTGGCCCACCCATGCCACCCTCTGTTTCATCACCACACCCTCTGGTTGTCCAGTGTACATTATTTTCGGCAAAGCAAAGCACACCTTCCCTGCCTCAAGTGACCTGAATTAATTTGGGGCTGATTCATGTGTCACAGAATATTTTTTTAGCTGGCACCTGCTTCCTTAGTGCGCCCTGATTAGTGATCTTTTGCACTTGCTAAGTGCTTTCATTGTTGCAAAATTAGTTACAACACCTGCCCTGCCCCAACTGACAATAATGAATTAGGGGCTGATTAATGGATTTTAACTTCCAGCCTGGCTCCTGCTTGTCTCCCTTAGCTGTAATTCAGGACCTTTGTGGCATATGTGTAACTATTCTGAGGTTCAGAGCAGGGTCACATACTAGTTTCAACTGGCAACTGAACTCTGGAGGGGCCCCTCAGGAAGCACTCCAGGAAATGGCTACTAATGATGAGCCTGAACTTTTGAACCTGGTAAGTAGTTACTTTCAGTTTTGCTAAGATCGTATTTCTGCAATTTTGCACTTATTCGCGGGGCGCGAACTCACGCGAACAGTGCGAGCAGTGCGAGCAAAATCCGCTGCTCGCGGATTTGCGGATTTTGCGGGAAATTCGCAAATCTCGCGGATTGCGGATTTCCCGAAAATCCGCAAAATCCGCGAGCGGAACGGATTTTCCGCCCACGCCTAATCCTGACATGCTTTTTGATCCTAAGTCTTTGACACATCTGAAAACATAATTGTGTGTTCCTGTTGCTTTAACGTTAATGCCCCCTACACCTGTTATCAGAACGTGCACAGATATGTTTTAAAAATCAAATGTGGCCGGGCGTGGCCAAGATGGCGGGCTGAGAGGTCGCACTTGCCGAGAGCTCCCGTGCCCCTGAAACCCCGCACCGCTTGCAACCGCTGATTCCCCCCCGGATCAAGCGGTGACTGCACCTGGTGACCCGGGTGGTGGTGTGGAGTGGCCATTGGGCTGTGATTGCCTCGCCGGAGGTGCGAATCTGCCCGAAAACAGCCAGAGGCGGAGTCCGCTGGGCGGCCGGTGTGCGATCCCGAGGCCGCGAGGCTTCCAGGCTTGGGGTCTCGACGGCGTGCTCAGCTACCTGTGGTGTCCCGTTGGAGTGTCTGAGCCGAAGTGGCCGAAAAGGCGCCGGCGGAGGCTTCGCCGGCGGAGCGGAGCCGAACGGAGGAAATCGGAGAGAGCGGAGCCGAGCGGAGGAGATCGAGGGAGGCGGAGTCGGCCTCCGGCTGCTACGCAAGACCGGGGCCTGGAGAGTCCTAGCCTCGTGCGGCCGTTCCGGCCGAGCCCTGGTTGTGGAGGAGCAGTGTTAAGCCCCCGGGGGTGTTAATCTACTGGGAGTGCCGGCCCGACTGCCTACGCCTGCCCTCCGGCGGTGTTTTCCACTACTGGACCCGCGACGGAGGTAGGCCTCACTCCCTGGGCGTTGGCCCATTGACTGTAAAGGGCGGCCATTTTGCGAACCCCGGACCGGCTGCCCGGCCTTGCCCAGGGCCTCTATGTGACGGAGCTTTCTGGCCGGAGTATAGCTGCCTTGGCACTGGTCACCTCTTCGCCGAGCGACGGCCATCGTTGATTCCCGTACCGCCAGGATGTCGAACGCTAGGGGTCAGAGGAGGGGTGATCGGACTTTGCCGGACATGTTGGGGCGCAGGGCCCTATGCAGCGGAGGGAGCCGAACAGCCACGACCTCCCCGGCCCCTTCCAGAGGCGCTGAGGGCGGTGAACCCCCGGTGACGCGATCGTTCCTCGAGTCGCTGTTTAGCTCCTTGCGGGAGGATTTTCAGACTTTGAAGCAGGAGGTGGCCGGGGAGGTCCGCGAGATTCGGCGAGAGGTGGACTCCCTGGGAGAACGAGTCAACACCGTGGAAGAAGCAGGTCACTCCAGGGACGAGGAGATCACCCACCTGCAGCAAGAGGTCCTGCGGCTGCGGGAGCAACAGATCGAGCTGCAGGCCCACGCCGAGGACCTCGAAAATCGGTCCAGGCGGAACAACATCAGAGTCCGGGGCGTCCCGTCGGGCGAGGAGGGGGAGGACGTGACCGCATACCTGGAGGCCCTCTTCCGTTCAATTCTGGGGGAGTCGGAGGACTTCCAGGTTCGCAGAGACAGAGCGCACAGAGTGGGCCGCCCCCGCAGAGCTACGGCGCCCCCCCGGACATCTTGGCCTTCCTGCCGGACTTCCCCCTAAAGGAACGGATCCTTCGCGAGGCGCGGCGGCAGCAGCCTTTCCGATTCCGTGATCGCCCGGTGGCCCTCTATCAGGATTTCTCTACGGTTACACTGCAGAAAAGAAAATCCTTCAAAATCGCCACGGACTTTCTCCGGGAACAGGGGACACAGTACTCTTGGGGGCACCCTTTCCGCCTGATTTTTCGGTGGAAAGGACTATTGCACCAGCTCCGGTCCCTTCAGGATGTCTGCACAGTATTGGGCATCACGGCATCGGATACAGACACCCCGACGCCGCGCCGCAGACGTAGCACCCGGGACGGTTGGCAGCAGGCGGGGGAGAGGCGCTCCCTGCCGCCGGAGCGGCCGGACTCGCCCACGATTCGGGCGGATATGTCGGCCGCCATCCAGGAGGCCTCCAGAGCGACGGCGGCCGGTGAAGTGGCCCTGACGGCCTGAACTCACTCCGGGGGGAGTCTGCATTAGCCTTTTCTTATCGCAGGTGCGGGGGTTCTGGGGGCGGGTGGGGCGGGATGGCGAGTGCAGGTGTTGGTGGCTGGACGTCCACTAAACTGACTTTCCACGGCCTTGTCCGTAAAGGACCGGACTGGGACAATGACTTCTTTCTATGGTTTGAGAAGCGGGGGACAGGAGTGGGAACTGCAGGGGGGTGTCTTGAGTTTGGGGGTCAGCGAGGGGACTGGGAGTTGGGAGTGGTGTGGGGTTGGGTTTGTGTTGTTCCAGGGGAAGGGGAGGGTTCCTTTTGTTGTGGGGTTGTGGGGTTCGGGGTCTGTACTGTGCCGCAGAGATGCCTATGTTGCTGCGTGCTGGGGTTTCGTGAAGTGGCTTCTATGTTCGCTTGCTGGGCCTTGCCCGCTTATGTGCGTTTCGTTGGTTTCCCTCCTTGATGGCTCTTAAAGTTGTCACTCTGAATGTGAAAGGGCTGAACAATCCGGTTAAAAGACGAGCGGTACTGTATCTGCTAGAGAATTCCCAGGCGGATGTCTGCCTGTTACAAGAGACCCACTTGCTGGCAAAAGACTGTTCCAGAATGCGTACCCCTAAGTTCCCCACGCAGCTTTTCTCCTCCAACGCTTCCAAAACGGCTGGGGTAGCACTTCTGTTCTCCAGGGGGTTCCGGGGGGAGATCTTACACAAAGTGGCGGAGCAGAAGGGGAGGCTCTTGGCGTACAGGATTAGGGTGGGAGGCTTGGTACTGACTGTAGGCTCTATCTACGGCCCCAATCACCGCCAGGAGCAATTCTTGCATAGGGCACTGGATGATGTGGCGTCCACCTCTGATAGGCACATAGTGTTGGGGGGGGGATCTGAATCTGGTTTTTGATGCGGCGCTAGACAGGTCTGTGCAACGGCGCCACCAGTTGGGAGAGCTTTCGGGCTCGGTTCGCACCCGACTTGAGGAGCTGGACTTGCATGACATGTGGCGCCACCTCCACCCTACTACCCGCGCGTACTCTTACTTCTCCCACGCACACAAGTCTTATGCGCGGCTGGACCATTTACTCGTGTCGGGACCGATGCTCGTTTCCGCCTTGAACGCTGACATGGGGGTCCTCTCTCTTTCCGATCATGCGCCGGAGGAGGGCACCTTCAATCTGCCCCCGGTGGCCCGGCCGAGGGGGGTCTGGCGACTCCGGGACACATTATTGCACAAGCGGTCGACGGTGGAGCAGATTCGCGTGGCCATCGCGGAATTTCAACGCGTAAATGACAATGACGAAACCTCCCGCGCGATGCAATGGGCAGCTCTGAAGGCTGTGTCCTTCGGGGCGAGTTTATCGCTCTCTCCTCGGCGGAGAATAAGGACCGACAGCTCAAAAGGGACGAGCTTACCCGGCAGGTGCGGGAGCTGGAGCAGGTTCATCTCAGAACGGGAGCCCCCAGGATCTGGAGGCAGCTGAAAGCCGCCAGAAAACTCTTGTCCGCCCTGGACACGGACCGGGCGGAATACGCGATGCTTCGTCTGAAGCACAAGTATTATACCGGTGGCGACCGCTGCGGACGGCTCCTAGCCAACAAGCTCAGGGTGCAACACCAACAGCACCGAGTGAAGGAATTGGTTAACCCGGCCGGGCACCCGGTCACGGAGGATGAGCAAATAGCGGATGTTTTCCGTAATTTTTACGCAGATCTCTACACCGGTGAGGTCCCTTCTGCTCGGGCAGAGACGGACTACCTGGAGTCGGTGCAGCTCCCTTCGCTGACGCCGGAACAGGCCCAGTACTTGGAACGGGAGATCCGTATCGAGGATGTGGTAAATTTAAATTACCTATACTTAATTTATGCGGTAAAGTTCAATAAGAATAACTCAGTCAAAAATAAGAGACAGAATCCGTTGTATCTGAGGTTTTAAAAGGGGTTTTATTCCTTAAAAAGGAATTGGTTCGAACCAGGTATCATGTTCCATCACCACAAGGGTTCAGGAAGGGAATGGACATGGACATGTACAATGCTTTAATAACATAACATCATATATATAGTCAATGCATTACAATAGAGACAGATGCAGGAGGCGTAACAGCTGAGAGAAACGAGATAAGGACATATGTACGTAACAGAAGGCGTGCATGAGGGGGTACACGGAGGTGTGTGCTAGACAACGTCACTTGAAACGTATCACAGGTGGGTGGATCCATAGGAGAATCCTGCAGTGTCAGCAGAAATATGTGGCAGAGATGCGCGCGCAGCAGCATGACGTGTAATTGACGTGGAACTGGAGGGTGAAGGGGACTTGACATTTAGCCCTACATGAGGAGACAGAAGTCTGGGGTGTCAGAACAACCTAATCCCAAATCATATCTAATATCTTGTGTTTGAGGAACTGTATTATCTAGAAGGAAAGGTCTCTCGGGCAGAGGCTATTCTATACTGACTGCTAGTGCGTGCATATGCGACTACGTGTCTACATGAGATGCGAGGGGCCATGGGCCTACCATGGTAACGGGAGCTATGAATTACTTGCATGGAGACAGTGAGGCCGGGCCCTTTGCTCTGCAGCTGGGAAGGATGTTTTCCTAAACTACTAGACAGGAATGTATTTTCGAGGAGTGGAGCAGATAACTTGAAGGTTGAATACAGTCTTGGCAGGCAAGCAGGCCGGGCCAGGCACCGCTCGCCACACAGGGAGTAAGTGAAGGGTCAGGGAGCGGCAGACTGCAGTTTTCAGAGACAGAAAGCAGGAAAAGGCTCGATGGCAGGAATCAGGGCCTAACTCGCCAGAGCGAGTAAAACACGAAAAGTGCACCATATAAAGACGTTGGCAAGGCACACTTAGGAACGGAATATCTGACCCATTCATGGTGGATCTGAAAGAGGACATGTTAACGTTGGACGCAAATGTATTTGCGTCTTCATAGCTGGAAGTGGAGGGAACATACATGTACTTGAAGCACATACATGGAGCCGGTGGGGTCTACGATAGGGGACACAACTGACCATGAAAATTCATATTACCTCAAGGAGGTGGTCACGGCGATCTCCCGGCTCAAGCCGGGCAAGGCCCCAGGCCCGGATGGCTTCATCCCTCTGTTTTATAAAACCTTTTGTCAGGAGCTGGCGCCTCTGTTGACCCGCCTTTTCAACACGTTCGCGGAACCGGGTGCCATTCCCCCTGAATTCCTGCAAGCCACAGTCTCCGTGATCCCAAAACCGGGCAAGGACAGGACCGCCTGTGGGTCTTATCGCCCTATCTCGTTACTGAACACGGACTTAAAAGTGTACACCAGCATATTGGCAGCACGCTTGGCACTTCATCTCCCGGGCATGGTCGACCCGGATCAGGCGGGCTTTGTACCTGGTAGGCAGACAGTGGACAACACAAAGAGGGTGACTCATATTCTTGAGAAGGCCTCCAGGATCCCCGGGGAAAGAATGCTCCTTTCCATAGATGCGGAGAAGGCATTCGACCGGGTGCACTGGCCCTACCTGGAGAAGGTCTTGGGCAAGTTCGGGATAGGCGAGAGGTTTCGGCACTTAATCTTCAATTGTTACCGATTCCCGTCTGCGGTGGTCCGAGTGAACGGGGGCAGCTCCCGGCCCTTCCCCATAGAGAGGGGCACGCGACAGGGATGCCCTCTGCCCCCATTGCTCTTTGCTCTTTATATGGAGCCGTTTGCTCAAAGGGTTCGGCAGAACCCCGACATTGTCGGGGTCAAGATGGGCGCATTTCCCCACGCGATCAGCTTATATGCAGATGACGTCATTTTGACGCTCAATGACCCACGGAGGTCGCTGCCGGCTTGCATTGCTGAATTGGACCTCTTCGCCGCGGTGGCGGGCTTCAAGGTGAACCTCGGGAAATCAGCTGCCCTCGACATTTCGCTTACCGGCGCCACCAGGGCGGAACTGCAGAGACTTTATCCTCTGAGCTGGTCCAGGGACCAAATTCCGTATTTAGGGATTCTGTTGGCGCCCTCCCTCCCGGAGATGGTCACGGCCAACTATGCGGCTTTGGGCTCCAAAATCAGAGAGGAATTGGGCCGGTGGGACAAAGGCATGTTGTCGCTGCTCGGTAGGGTGGCCGCAGTAAAGATGACCCTCCTGCCTCAGGTGCTATACCTGTTTAGGGCGTTGCCGCTCCAGCCTCCCGCAGGGTGGCTTGCAGAGACTCAAGCGGCCATTGCGCGGTTTGTGTGGCAGGGCCGCAGACCGCGGATTAAGAGGAACATTGCAACGCTGGCGCCCGAATCTGGGGGGCTGGGGATACCAGATTTACGGAAATACTTCCAGGCCGCCCAACTTCGCTACCTGGTGGAATGGAGCCGGTGGGAGTCGGACAAGCACTGGCTGTTCCAGGACCAGGCGGTAGCAGGTAGAACGCTACAGGAGGTGCCGTTCTTGAGGAGGTCACACCGGCCCTCCAACCTCTACGCATCTTTTGTGACACGTGTCCCACTTCGTGTGTGGGGCTCGGTGGCCACTAAGCATGAGTTTACTACCTTCCCCTCCCCCTTCACGCCGTTAACTGGCAATCCGGACTTCGGTCCGGGACTGGAGCCTGGTGCTTACGACCGCTGGCGGGAGGCCCGCTGTTGCACTTTGCATCACCTGTATGGCCCCGAGGGTGTCATCCCCTTTCAGGACTTACGGCAGGAATACGGCTTCCCTGAGACGGAGCGCATGAGGTATATGCAGGCGCGCCACTGGGCACTACAACCCCAAGTGCGCGACTCGGCGGATCGGTAGATCACGGTGTACGAGCGCTGGTTAATCACTCGCACGTCGGACGATAAACTTATCTCCGATTTGTACAAGATGCTGCAGCCCCCCCCCTTTTACATTCACAACCCCGGTAGGGAGCGCTGGGAACGGGAGCTCGGACGAGTGTTGAGCCACACAGAATGGGACCACATCTCCTACCGCTCACGCCACTCGGCCTATCACATGGGGCTCACGGAGACCTTCACTAAAATTTCGACCTACTGGTACCGCACTCCTGAGAAATTACATGAGATGGATAGATCAATCCCGGGGACGTGCTGGCGTAACTGTGGCCAAACCGGCACGCTTACACACATACTGTGGGATTGTCCCCTTTTGGCTTCTTATTGGGAGGAGGTTCTTGGTGAGGTGGACAAATGTTTTGAGATAGAGCTGCCACGGTTCCCTGCCTATGTCCTGCTGGGGTTGCCAAATGGGTTGATGTATCCTCTCAGGTCTAGAAGGGGCAGACAGATTGCGATAGCCTTAGGGTCAGCGGTGCAAAACATTCTCATACACTGGCGCTCCACCACACTTCCCACTGTTGTCGGCTGGCTGCATAGATTGTGGCATGTCCTTGGCATGGAAAAGATGTCTTTGGTAGCACTGGGGGACACAGATGCTTTTGAGGAGCTGTGGGTACCTTTCCATACCTTGTTGTGTTCTGAGTTCAGGGAGATCACCTGCCCCAGGTATCTTAGGTTGCTACGACTGACACCGCCGCCGGATCCGCCTGTTTGATTGGTCGGAGTTGGCGTTGAGTAGCGGAGTCGACCGGAGGGTCGCTATGAGGGGAGAGCTGGAGGTCATTGGCACAGTACAGGGGGTGGGTTGGGGTGTGGTAGTTGGGGGGCTTTGTAGGTTGGGTAGGTTGTGGAGCAGGGTTGTTTCCCCATCCCCCCTTTTTCCCTCCCCCCCTCATTTCCCCCTCCATTCCCCCCCTTCCCTTCTCCTCTTCCCTCCTCTTCCCTCCCCCCTCCCCTCCCCCCCCCCCCCTTCTTTCTTTTTTTATTTGTCCTTAACCACAGGTGAACGAGCTGTGTATCCGTGCCGAAAGGAGCATATGACAGGAACTGAACTGCTTTAATGTATCTAATACACTGTATGCATTTATTGTGGAGCACCTGTGGTTTTTTCTTTTATTGCCCTGTTGTTTCCTTCTTTACCCTGCTTCAATAAAATACTTTAAACCTAAAAATCAAATGTGGATGTTGTTTTTTTATTATCTGAAGTGCCTGTTAGCCTCAATATGATTGATGACTTTCAAGACTCTTGTAAGCCTAGAAGCCATTTGTATTCCCAGTAGTATATTTTCCCACTTCCTGCCTCTTGGAGTAAGCTGTAAGCGTGCTTTCAATCGTCGCCGAGCAAAAGCGTGATTTTAGGACATTAATTAGGCAGTATATTCATATATTTCTGTCTTACTTTCAAGGACGTCTCACATTTTTCTCTGAGAGAAGATCCTACCATCTGCTCATTAAGATAAGTTGAAGCAACAAGTTTCTGTCACAGGTTTGTGCTCCATTGACTTGTATTGAGATAAAAGCTCCAAAGCATTGCATGCATTTTAGTATTACCTGCTCCAGCTGGCCTTTTTTTGGTAAGAGCTCTGGTCTGTTGAAATGATAGTTGTCTCCTGATTGTTCACTATGTCACTTCCTATTTCGGCATGAAATACACTAGATTGTTGGGTTCCCAATGTTTTGTGTTAAATTTTAACACACATATTTATGGAGAAAGCCTTTGGGGTCGGGCTTCCTATATCTTAATTATGTTTCTAAATGTGTCCACTGAGTTCATGAAAGGAGCATGTTTTTGTTTTGTCAACAAACAAAGGGGCATATTATCAAGCCCCTTATTGCCGCGTTATCGGTACTTTTCTGCCGATAATGCGGCGATATTTGCATCGCCCCATTATCAAGGCAGCGTTAAGGCAATTACCGTGGCTTACAGCCACGTTAATTGACTTGACGCTACCTTGGTAATAGGGCCCGTGAAAGGGGGGGGTGCAGTGGGTGTTGCGGTGGGCGTTCCACCGCAACACCCATTCACTTTGACGCTGCCACCTATTATCAAGCTTGGCGATAGTAGGTGGCAGCGCCGAAATTAAGAACAGGTAAGACCTCGAATTTAAGAACAGGTAAGACCTGTTAAGGTGGAGTAACGAGGAGAAATGCTTAATTTCTCCTCGTTTTTGCTTTTTTCCATGTGTGCTGCCTTGTGCAGCACACATGGAAAAAGCAAAATGCCAAGGTTTCTTTATGTACAGGAAGGTGTCCCTTCCTGTACATAAACAAACCTCTTTTTAAAAATGCCATTTTGTAACTTACATGTGTGCTGCATAAAGCAGCACACATGTAAGTTACAAAATGGCATTTAAGGTTTGTTTATGTGCAGGAAGGAACTCCTTCCTGAACATAAACAAACCACCTTGCTCGCAGACACCCTTGCATTCTGGTGCAAGGGTGTCTGCGCTGGCGATAAGTTGTAAAAACTACCGCCATCGCAGGGGGAAACGCTAGGCTGCACCAAATCCTTGGTAATATGGTGCAGCCTAGCGTTTCCGAAGTGGCGAAGAGAGGCGTTAAGCCAAGATGGCTAACGCCTCCCTTCGCCACTTTGTTGGTAATATGCCCCAAAATCTATTCTCCAGAGTCAAATTAGCTAAGAATGCTATGATGTGGCTCATCTTCCTCCACGGAAGGTGCAAAACTACTAAATATTGGCATCATGTAATACAAGCTCCAATGTGTATGTTTTTAGCTGCTCCAACATTAATTGAAGACACCTTTATCATGTGCAACATTCCCTGAAGTAGAAAGATACATTTACCCGTGGTCCCCGGTCTCCCTTTGGGCCAACGATTCCAGGGCGGCCATCTTGTCCCTGAGAGCAGAAGAAAAAAAGTCAATAAATGCGGTCTCTTCTGTCGCTGGGGATAAACTTTTCTTGGAAAAATGCTACTTTACTCACAGGCTCTCCTTTCAGCCCAGGCTGGCCTTGAAAACCCTAGAATACAAATATATATCATCAGCTGGGCTGCCAGTGGTGGACAACAAGCAATTTGTTTCATTTTCATTTTTTACTGCCTCCTCTTTTTTGATCATCTCCATATGGCTTCTCTAGGAAATATTCTTAAAGACAGAGGCAGTGGCACGTGTGCAAGAATCAAACTCAATTTCAATGGCCTCTGTAAACAAATAAAGATAAGAGAATTCTTGCAAAAGTCGGTTTTAGTGATAGTAGAAGCTGTAGTAAAAAGAGCACTGCTGGGGCTGCAGAAGTAAGCTACAACAGGAGTAGTTTAACCTCATCCGTGCTCATGACAAGCTCAGCTCGTCATGAGGCTCTGTTGCGCTGTGCTCATGACGAGCTGAGCTCGTCATGATCCGCTTGGCGCTCACACTCGGGGATAATTCCCCTGATGTGCTGAGTGTTCCATTAAAACGGGTGTGGTTGTGACGCTCGTCATGAGCACAGTGCCACCGTCCTGCTCAGCTCGACACGATCACTGGGACGCTGTGCTCGCCTCCCCTCCCCCCAGCACAGCGGGTGAATTAGCCCCGCAGGGAAGGGGTTGATCATTTCAAGAGAATAGAAAGGAGCAGCATCTCATGACTGCCAACTCCAGAAGTTATAGGACCATTAACCAGTTTCAGCTTCACAAGCAACCTCTAGCTCACCTTACTAATTCAGTACTATTAGGTTACTTTTGCAAAATTCTGCAATGCACCCGCGCAGCACCAGAAAGGCAATTCTGTGCCTCTCGGGTGAGGAGGAGTTCCTTACCCAAAGGAACTCCTATGCTGGGCTAACTCTGAGCATCTTGAAAGAGACCACACTCTCCCCCATTTAAAGATCTGTCTACAGCAGTCCTTGGAAAAATAGGACTCTTCAAGGAACAACCACTTCTCTACTTGTTCTTCTGCATCATTTTATGTGCCTGCTGTGGTGCCCCTCCCATAATGGGAATTGTCTTTGAGTCACATTTCTGTAAGGCCTATCAGGTCAGAAGCAGCCATTTCCTCTAATGAGCCACAAGTGTAGATTGGATGCTTCCGTGATCAGTGGGTGCTGAAAAAACGTATTTTAATACCTGGATAGAATTTAATTTCTGTGTCCAGCAGGTCGTATGGTTTTTTTTAAGTTGAGTGCCCCATCCATCCTGTCTCTGTTATCCAGTTGTTGGGATGTTATGAGACTGGGGTGAATCAATGATTCCCATCCGATCCTCCCTCGCCCCTCCCCCCTCCACAACCTCTTATGACAGTTGCTCCCGCGTGCAGCGTTCACGCGCAGCGATCGCGCCCCAGTTGCGCCGAAGGTGCGCCAAAGGTAAGCCCGTCTACGCCCGTCCGCGCCTGGCCCGCGCCCAGCGCCAGAGCCCCTGGTCCTCGTAATGTCCACCCCTCCCGCATTACTTACGATGCCACCACCCTCCTAGCCCTTAACCCCGGCCGCTCCCCCAACTGCGTCCAAGCCGCTCCTGGACACACCCATGGACCCTTCTCCTGCTACTCCTGCAAGTTCGACAGCACCAAGAACAACTCCTCAGCTACGACCACACAACAGATACCTGACCCCAACCACCTTAAATGCATCTTGCTCAACACCCGCTCGGTCCACAGGCACGCCATTGACCTCTGGAATCTACTAGACACCATCTCTCCGGACGTCGCCTTCCTAACAGAAACATGGATGAACGCCACATCAGCCCCAGACATCACCATTGCCATCCCGGAAGGCTATAAGATCATCCGCAAGGACCGCACCGGCCACACAGGAGGAGGCATCGCTATCGCCCATAAGAAATCCATCCGCATCTCAACCAGTTCAGACACCAATCTCGCCAACACTGAACACCTTCACTTCCAGATCCACATCGACCCCAAGACCACACTCAGAGGCACCCTCCTTTACAGGCCACCAGGACCCCGCGCACAATTTAGTGAAGACATCACGGACTTCATCACCCCACACGCGCTCCCCTCCGAGGAATACATCCTTCTTGGAGACCTCAACTTTCACCTTGAAAAGAACAACGACCGCAACACCACCACCATCTTGGACAACCTCGCTAACCTCGGACTCAAACAACTTGTCACCACCCCCACCCACATCGCTGGTCACACACTCGACCCTATCTTCACCTCCAGCAAACATTTCTCCTTCAGCCACTCCACAGCTCTCCTTTGGACTGACCACAGCTGCGTTCACTTTACCTACAACAAGCCCACATCCAACAACCACCCCCAACCCACTCTGCAAAGAAACTGGAACAAAATCACCATCGACCAGATCTCCTCATCGCTTCTTCTAAACCCCCCAGCCCACTCTTCAAACCCCGACCAAGCAGCCACCAACCTCACCCAATGGTTATCCAACAGCGCCGACATCCTAGCACCACTGAAAAAACGACAAATCAAACTAGGCAGCAAGAAGGCCTCCTGGTTCAACGATGATCTTAAGAAATCCAAGAAACTCTGTTGCTCCCTTGAGAAGGCCTGGAAAAAAGATCCAACCACCAACACCAAGGACGCCTTCAAAAACGCCACCCGCATACACCACCGACTGATCCGGAATGCCAAGAAAGCCGCCTTCAAGGACCGACTAGATAACAACGCCCACAACAGCAAGGAATTATTCAACATCGTCAAGGAATTCACCAACCCCTCAGCCAACTCCAACGACATCACCCCCTCTCAAGTCCTCTGCGATTCCCTAGCCTCATTCTTCCACAACAAAATTGCTGACATCCACAACAGCTTCGACAACCGACCCGAAGACCAACCCACCCAACCCCCTGCAGAACCCCCTCCCCCCCCTGAACATCCTCAATAACTGGAAGCCAATCTCCACTGAGGACACCATCCGTCTGATGAACTCCATCCACTCAGGATCCCCCACAGACCCATGCCCTCACCACATCTTTAACAAAGCAGACTCCATTATAGCACCGCACCTCCGAGACGTCATCAACTGCTCCCTCAACTCTGCAACCTTCCCGGAAAGCTAGAAACATGCCGAACTCAGCGCCCTCCTGAAGAAACCCACAGCTGACCCCACCGAACTCAAAAACTACCGCCCTATCTCACTCCTTCCATTCCCGGCCAAAGTCATCGAGAAAGCGGTCAACAACCAGCTCGCCGCCTTCCTCGAAACCAACAAATCCCTCGACTCCTCACAGTCCGGCTTCCGAGCCAAGCACAGCACTGAAACCGCCCTCATCGCAACAACAGACGACATTCGAACTCTACTGGACAATGGAGACACAGTCGCCCTCATCCTCCTCGACCTCTCCGCAGCCTTCGACACGGTCTGCCATAGCACCCTTCTACAACGCCTCAGAAATATCGGAATCCAAGGAAAAGCACTGGAATGGATCACCTCGTTCCTCACCGGAAGAACCCAGAGAGTGCGCCTCCCACCATTCAAGTCAGAGGCCACTGAAGTCATCTGCGGCGTACCATAAGGATCTTCACTCAGCCCCACCCTCTTCAACGTATACATAAGCCCCCTCGCGGCCATCGCACGCCAACATAACCTCAACATCATCTCCTACGCTGATGACACTCAACTGATCCTCTCACTCACCAAAGACCCTAACACCGCCAAAACCAACCTACATGAAGGAATGAAAGAAGTAGCCGAATGGATGAAGCATAGCCGTCTGAAACTGAACTCAGACAAAACAGAAGTCCTCATCCTAGGTACCTCCCCTTCCGCCTGGGATGACTCTTGGTGGCCAGAGGCCCTTGGAAAAGCACCCATCCCGACGGACCACGCACGGAACCTGGGCGTCATCCTGGATTCCTCACTCTCGATGAACAGACAAGTCAACGCCGTCTCTTCATCTTGCTTCAACATTCTTCGCATGCTCAAAAAAACATTTCGTTGGATCCCCACCGAAACGAGAAAAACAGTCACCCACGCACTGATCACGAGCCGTCTGGACTACGGAAACACCCTTCACGCCGGTACCACCGTAAAACTCCAGAAAAAACTCCAACGCATCCAGAATGCTTCAGCCAGGCTTATACTAGACATCCTGCGTAAAGATCACATCTCTGCACACCTGAAAAACCTCCACTGGCTCCCTGTCAATAAAAGGATTACTTTCCGGCTCCTAACCCACGCACACAAAGCGCTCTACGAAATCGGACCAGAATGCCTCAACACACGACTGTCCTTCTACACCCCCTCCCGTCAGCTACGATCCTCCAACCAAGCCCTTGCCACTGTACCTCGCATCAACAAAACCACCATGGGAGGTAGATCCTTCTCCTATCTGGCAGCTAAGACCTGGAACTCACTTCCCACTCACCTTCGCCTTACTCAGAACCACCTAGCATTCAGAAAGCAACTTAAAACGTGGATATTTGACAAGTAATTCCCCACCCTTCTCCAAGCGCCTTGAGACCCTTTGGGTATGTAGCGCGCTATATAAATTTATTGACTTGACTTGACTTGACTTGTCATGAGTGGTATTGCTTCCCCGCTCAACTGTTTCAGGGCTATGATTGTTGTTTGGGTTTCCAACATAGGAGCTGTGGCTTTAGATTGATATCCGTGATGTCTTGTCCTTTGTACATGCGGGGGATATCATGCCATCACTACTTCCTTTTTTGGTTGCTGTGTATTATTGCATTGCTGATAATGGATTTATGCTGTTATTGGTGGAAAATTGAATTCATCAATGCTATACTTCATAGGATTGATTGCTTACCGGTACACCTGCAGAGCCTGTGGTACCGGGACGCCCGGGGCTCCCCGGAACACCATCTGCACCTGGGTCTCCCTAGAAGAAAAAATTATAATATCCAAATGGTAAGTAGTTCAAATAGTTCATCTAGAAGTTTACCCATAATTGCCTGGTGCAATACAAGACACAGCTGCGGGAGAAGACCACATACAAGGCCGGAAGGTGGCAAGGATAGAAAGAAAGTAACAGGAAACTATATGGTAAACTAACTGTATACAACACTGTGAAGGGCTAAGAGGAGTCACATTAGATGCAGAGGGTGGAGGTAGATTATCCTGTATTGTAAGGACACTGGCAGATCCAACGATGGACAGATGCCTCTGAAAAGCCACCACACTTGGAGCTGAATCAGCCTTTTTTGTTTTTTCAAGCTCTTCTGACATGTGCTTGACTCCACCCCAGCCCAATTGAACTTTTAGAAGTAGTGACATCTTATCGAGGCAGCTATATAAACGAGTCTAGTTGTCTCCCTGGACTTTTTAAATCACATGATCTTTCTGTCCAGTACCATTGATTCGCACTATCCTGCGACCGACCGCCTTAGCCCATCTTTCCCTTCAAAGGCACCAGTAGCCAAGAAATATCCCAATTACTCTATAGATCTGCCCATGGCAACAGGAAGTAAAAAATAGACACAGCTACTAGAATTTAGGAATAGTATGTCAACGGGTACTCACACTTTCACCCTTCTGCCCTGGGATCACCGCGGTTTCTCCTGGCGGTCCACGTGGCCCACCCGGCCCCACAGGCCCTGGTAAACCATTGCGTCCCTGTAAAAAAAGATACATGAAGAAAACTTTTTTTTAAATGCGGTACAAATGTTGCAAAGTATTATCCAAAGATTTCCAAAATCGATGGAAAATGTGTCTACAACAAAAAAATCATGCCTTATTTTACTATATCTGTTTACTTCCTCTGCTTATCTTTGTGGCAGCCCCTGTGTTTGCAAATATTTGTGATGTTGAGTCGGCGGGCGTAGGATCTTCAGTGATTCACTCATCTTGGTTGCTCCCCTTCCCCTAAGAGGTCTTGTCATGCAGGTGGTGACCAGTGCCAAGTGCTGGCATCATAAGCTTTCATACATGTGAAGAGGTGGCATGCTGTCCAAAATCTAAGAGCCCTCTCACCAAGAACCAAAGTTGGTACAGAGGATCAGCGCCTGCGCTACGCAGGGGGAGTTGTGAAGACTGCTCTTGCTGTCATGTTCCACAGATACACCAGAAAAGAGCCCTGCAGTGTTCAGCATCAGGGCTTAATCAGAGTATGTGAAAGTCACATAATTTGCTATCATGAAATTACATGAGGTTTCAGGAAATGATAGCAAAACTAGCTATAATTACATAAATTAAAACCTGATACTTAGTCCTATAGTTTAGCCCAAAATGCATCCCAGTGTCACAACAGAGCCAAAAACACTTGCTTCTAACAATGGCTGCTCATGTTCTGGTCGTTTACGTTGTGTCAGCGATATCATTTTGCGTAATTATGTAGTGTGGTGTAATTACTGGGATTTTGTACAAAAAGCATAAGGGGAAAATCCCCAAATTACGCAGGGTTAATTTAAATTACTCTTAGCAGTGTACAAGAAAACACATATCCCTTGCCTCAGGTACGAAAATACCCTGAGACGGTCTTTGCAGTTTTTCAGAGAGTCATTTCTGATCGTGGTTGTGTATCCCCTCTGGATTTCCTGAGATCCTGGCAACGATCAGGCCCCGGTGGACTAACGTTGAGCGCCTTTGCTCATATCTAAGAAACATCCGATCAAAAGGCCCAGCTGCAAAAAAGTCTCTATCCTATGGTTCCTTCATATGGATGTGAAATATCACTGCAGGTGTTAAATCTGTGGAGGTGAACAGGATGGCATTGGTATACCCTTAGCCCAGAAATCTAAGAATGAGAGCCCTCCCTTTTGTCATCCACAAGCCTTTCTCCTCTGCAACCTCACACCAACAAGATATTGTTTAGAACCAAGGAGCAAAGAAGCAAGATTGTTATAGAGAAATACTTACAGGCTCTCCTTTGCTCCCGGCCAACCCTGTGCGTCCGGGTTGTCCCTGTAAAAGTTAAAAAAGGGTTACATTGATGTGGTCAATACAGTCAGACGAATTCAAGCTTCCCTGAAGATCAGCTTGTGCATGAATTAAATTCCATGTACGATGAATAGTTGAGTACTATTGAGGGGCGGTTTTACTTTACGGCATCTCAAATCAGCAGGGAGTGACAATATCAAAGGTTTAGTATCAGCCTACACTCATGCCAACCATCATATATCAAGGTAAGTATATGTGAATGTTAAAATAGTGAATCTACACTTCCCCCTATATGCTTACCCTGAGAATACAGTGGTACTCGATAATGTGGAATGGAAATATGTGCGGGTCGATATTTCTGACCGCAATGTCGTGACATACAGCTATCGCATCAAATTTACAAATGGCCTCTGGAGTGAAGAGGGCTGAAGCGGTCAGATGGCTTTGTGCATGTGGTCCCAATGAAGGCTCAAAAATATGATAATGGAACAGGTTTGCAACTCTGATGAGCACTTCACATGTACCAGTTTTAGTACAAGCGTGTCAGGATGCCCTGTATGAGCATACTCTGACTGCACCTCCACTTGTCGCAAACATGCTGGTCTCCGAGACATACACTAAAGAAAAATTGTGGTGGATGGAAAACCATGGACAAATGCTGTTTAACGTTCAGGGGTCAGGGAACAGAGGTGAGGCAGGCCTCAGTCTGGATTATCCCCTCAGCGATGACACAACATGAATGGAATATTAATCAGTGAAAAAATAGTCCTTTGAATATTCAGTGTTGGCCAGTTGATCTCATGATGCAATGCAGTCAATCCCATGATTTTAAAGGGGAGAGGCTTTGCTAAGTTATCCAATATAACCCAGACTTTCAGTTTTAGTACTTCATCAAGAACCTTCTCTCCAGAATACACTCTAGTCTCAGAAAATATCTGTGCAGTCTCTGAAGGTATAGTTCAGACCCTTTACGTTTGTGTCAATAGCCCTGCCAGAACCAAACTTCCTGAACACTCTTTCAGCATCACTCAACATGAACCCCAAGGAAAGTTTTTTCTAGACCATGAGAACCGTGGGGCATATTATCAAGAATGGCTTTAAAATTATCGCTGCTTTGGCGGCAGGAAATTGCCGCTAAAGCGGCGATAGTTTGCTTGCTAATATGCCCTTGTGAATCCCCGTAGCAGCCCAGGTTAACACCAGAACCTGGGGTTATATGGGAATTCACAAGGGCATATTATCGAGTACATTATCTCCTCTTTAGCGGCAGTTTCCTAATTTTAACACCATTCTTGATAATATACCCCCATGTCTTTTAACCAATTGCTTTGCCTCTGATGATCCCAGTCAAGCATGCAGAGGATGTGAATTACTTACCTTCTCACCCAGCTACTTAGGGCCCTATTAGGATGTCGGGCGGACCGCCAGCGACAGGCTGTTGGCGGCAGTCCGCCCGACATCCCGAGAAACGGTCTGACTGCCAGATTATGATACAAGAGGACGAAGCTTCCAACAGATGTCAAGGAGCCCATCGGGGCGGTGATTAATTCCTATAATGACGGTGGTGAATGGGCAGGCACCACTTTAGGGATTATGATGGGATTATGAATGGGCAGGCACCACTTTAGGGATTATGATGTCCATTTCCCACAGCCTTTCCATGGTGATCCCACCAGCATGGAAATACTGTGGGAAAAGGATTTTGGGATCCCCTAGCAGGGTCCCCATCTCTGTGGGCTTTTGCTATGTGGTCAAGGGGGCACATGTGATTCCCCCCAAAAACATCCATGCACCGTGTGTCAGGCACTACACGGTGCATTGATGTTTAAATAAATGCCTATTACAACTGCAGCTTTTGTTGCGGCCCTATTCCCACTGCAGCACAAGCTGCAATGGAAAAAGGGATGTTTCAGAACACCTACATGGTGGTCACATCATAATGTTGTGGGTAGAGCCGCCGACCACTTGTTGGCTGGTCTCCATCCGGCTACGAGGGCAGTCGGATGCTCGTCCAACCGCCATTGTAATCAAGCACTGAGTGTCCAGTCCTCTAACGCACTCTTCATAAATTCACCCATTCATTCATTTTTATCTAAACACTGTCAATTACTTAATCAGCTAACACCGACACTTGTTCAGTTCAGATACTCACTAGTACTAGCCTAATTTTCCTTCTTCTGAATCTAGTTGCTCTTCTCCTTAATAACTATGTGAACCCCCTCATTCTTTAAAGTTCAACACTGAGTTAAACCCAAGTCCCACCTTTATAGGATGAACATCAGATTTACACACTGGGGCCCGATTCACAGAACTAACTTAAGACAAATTCCTAAACTTACTACTTTTGGTATTCACAGAAGTTAGGATTTTGTCTTAAGTTTGTCTTAAGACGGATTTAAGACAAAATCCTAACTTCTGTGAATACCAAAAGTAGTAAGTTTAGGAGTTTGTCTTAAGTTAGTTCTGTGAATCGGGCCCTGGAAGTTCCATGTTTCACAGTACTCATATAAAAAGCAGTGTACTATACAAACCAAAGCACCAAAGGAGTACCCTAAATACAAACAGAATTGACTGAATTATAAAGTATCTTGGAAGGAAATAATACTTACAGGTGCACCTTGGTCTCCCTTGTCACCCTGAAATGCAAAACTCACGAATTAATGTCATCAAATGGCCTCATTACCATTTTTACAAAGAAAGGCTGGGCGAAATAGGTAAGAGCGTTTTGTATTTGTGTTGACTCAAAAGACAGGACCTGTTTGTTGTAGCAGTGTTGCAAATGATATACTGGCACAAACAGCAGGACAATAATAATGTGACCTGGAAATAACTAGGTAGAAGAGCAACACCTTCTGATTTGAAAAAGTGACCTAGACTGGCAGCATTAAGAATCTCAAAAGAGTAAACTAACCTGCACAGAAATTGGAGATTTGAAATATACCAGGTTACAGAGGGGAATTTAGGCCCAGATGTACATCTCTCAGGTGTTTGCAACTCACATTTTTCTGCTAGTCGCGAGTCACAAACACTGATGTACAACAGTGTTGGCGACACTGTTTGGGATTCCCAAATGGGTTGCAAAGGGCCTGCCTCATTAATATTCATGAGGAAGGTCACATTTTGCGATCCATTGGGAATGGCGAGCACTCACAGGGATGGTGGCCTGCTGGGGACAGCAGACCACCATGTCTGTGTTCGCTTTTTCAATAAACTAGTTTAAAAAAAAATACGGGCTGTTTTCCTTAAAGGAAAACGGGTTGCATTAAAAAAATTAAAATTACATTTTACTGTTTAATTTTTTAAGAACAGACAGTGGTCCGTGCGCCTACTGCCTGCTCTTAAAAAACATTTTCACTGTCAATCACAAAGGGAAAGGGACCCCTTCCCATTTGTGATTGGCTTACCACCAATTTAAAATTGGCGGTAAATGCAATTGTTTTGCAGCCATATTTTAAGTTAGCAAAACAGTTGTACATACCCCTGTGACTCTATTAGGAAGGGAAGTCCTTGGCACGCCCCTTCCTAATAGCGACCCTCGAAACCTATTTTGTGAGTTGGTAACAGGGACTGACTCGCAAAATAGGTTGGGTGCATGCTACAGCCCTTTTTAGTGGTTGCATATAAGCCAATTTCTCATTCGCAATGGCTAAAAATGGTTGTACATCTGGCCTTTAATTATTCTACTTCAGAAAACAAAATTAACCTATGAAGAATTGCACTTATTCATGGAGAGAGAAATAACTATAGCTGTGGACATTAAATGTGCCTCTATGAAGAATCACACATATTCATAGAGAGATTTAACCTATCCCAGTAGAAATCAAGCATACCCTACAAAATCAAATCTATTATTCTGTAGATTCAAACTATGCATATTGAAATTAAACTTACCCTACGAAGAGCTAAACTTAATCATACAAAAATTAAATATACCTTTCAAAATAAAACATTTACTCTATGCTACCTTAAATTGTCTCTTGGAGGAGAATGTATGATGTTACAATGCAGAACATTTACAATGCATGCCTTACAACGCAGTTTTTATATCGCAACATCCTTTACAATGCATTCTTTTACATCGCATGCCATTACATCACATTTTCAGAAAACTACCTTTACAATGCATTCCATTACTTATACTTAAATATTAACGTTCACACATGAAGTAGTTGAACGTCTTATAAAAGTGTCTAACATGCTTTTGGAGGAATTAAATGTAACCTGTGAGGAATTAGGCTTAAAGTTCTAAAAACATAACATAATGTTGAAATATTTAATTAGACCCATTGAAAGAATATAAAAATCTCTTAAAAGATTTACATTTAACTGCTGAACATTTAAAATTGACCTTTATCGAATTTCAGGTAGTCTATAATATATGCTCATTAACTTGCACTTTAAATGTATTTTGTTATGGTTTCCCTACTTTGTTTGCTGTTTATTTCATATTGTCTATATTTCTTATGATGCATGTTATAGGCTGTCCAGCTAAAGCTCATTAGAACATGATGTAAGTTGAACATTACATGAATCCAATAAAACATGTATCTGCATTAAGGGAAACTAGACATAACTACCACAGAGGAATACAACGTTCTATACAAAACATTAAACATACTCAATTGTGACCTGAAATTTCGTTTTGAGAAGTTAAATACATTTGTGAAAGAATTAGAGGTGCTCATGGACAAATTAAACTTACACTAATAATGGAAAAAATTTAACCAATAAAATCTAAACTGAAGATGTTCTACAAAGAAATTACTGTACCCGTGGATGGCTCAAGATGGCTTTTAAATATGTAAACTTACTTTATAAAGAATTAAACATACTCTTGAAGTTAATATATATCAAAACATAAACTTACCTTTGGACACTGGACGGTGCATCCTTGCTGATCAGTCTGTGAAAAAAGAAAACAACACATTTCACCCAGATGTGGGGCATGAAGGGTGGGAAAATATGCTATCAGAGCAGCACCTGTGCAAATTCTCTTTGGGTTTTCCTGAATACTAATACAAGATGGAGGAAAGAATAGTATTGATTGCACTAGCAAAAATAACTTCAGAATGGTGGGATCTGTTGACTCACGAGCTCCATTGATTGCGAGAGGTGGTCCCTAAAATCGCCCTCATGAGATTGCAGAGGAATGGGGAAGAATCAGGATTTACAAAGCTCTCATTATGCAAATTTTTTGTCTCAAAGGGTAGTCAGATAAGTGTTTATCCTCAGAGCCTTCATCGGATAGAGATGGCTGTTCGCCCCAGAACCTTCAGGGATATCGTCACAGTTAGAAATCTATTTAGACTGGATCATTACAAACTAATAAGTGGTCTACATCCAAAAAGGGTCTTCAATAGGGAGGTCAGGCAAGAAAGGGGAATATTTAGGGTAATTATGCTTGTGTATTTGTGGGGGTGCTCGTGAGTCTATTGGTGATGGGCATCATTATACCTCTGCACCTCTTACTGATAAGCCTCATTGTTACCTGCTGTGATGCCATTGCACTACACAAGGCGTCTAAGAGGCCGGCCTCCAGCTCTGATAGGTCCTCCTGCTGGGTGTAAAAGACGTAGCGCTGATTTTGGTTGGTCACAATGCGGCGTAGTTGTTCCCGGTCTGCAGCATCCATTCCCACTGCCATGACCTGGATTCCTGGACGGCGAATTGGACAAATGCACAGAAGAGACAGTGGGAAGAGGAAAATAGAGACATGAGGATGTGAGCAGTAGGAAGAAATAGACCGAGAGAAAGAGAGAGCGAGATTGAGAGTGAAAAGGAGATGGTGAACAAGGAGGGGTATGAAAGTGTAAGGGAGTCATAGAGAGAGAAAAAGAGAGGTGGAAAATGTTTTGAAAAAGGGTGAGGGGAGAAAGAGGCAGGAGTAGGAGGCGACAATTGTAGAAAAGGGAAAGGGACAGTAGTGAAAGAGAGCAATGAATAATAAACACAAATAGTGAAAAAGGATCAGTAGAAAGTGAAAGAGAAACAGAATAGGGGAAGGAAAGTAGAAGTATTAGATTTTTAGAGCATAGAGAAGGAGAGAGGAGAAGGGAGACGCGAATGCGCAGAGAGAGAAACAGAGCGAGATAAGAAAAAGAGATTGAGAAGGAAAGAAAAACTCTTATTAATATTTATGAAAAAATTTACCTAAAATATAGAATATGTTTCTAGACATATCATACACATTTACCAGAGGCTGGCCCCAGTGAGATACAACACTGAACAGGATACAAATTAAAAATGAATTGGTGAATACGTTAAATATTTAAGTACATAAATGTACATAAATGTACATATTGAGGCATAAACAATACTCTACCTATATACGAACTGATCTTACTTCTCAATGAGAAGTAAGATCAGTTCATGTTTATTACTTCTAATTGCATCACTTGGAAACTGAAGTGGGTAGTAATACTGTGAAAAGCAAATCTTTTTCTTGTATAGACAATCTAAAGAAAACTGTAAGAGATGAAATAAATTACCAACACCTAAACATTTACCTCCACATTTAACTCCACATCCTTACCGCAATCCTTTCCAAAGCTTTACATTCATGTCCTTAATCCTTTACTGCACAAACCTCTTACATCATTAACCCTATTATGCCCTTTAAATCTATATCCCTGAATCCTTAACCCTATACTACATATCCTTAAGCCATATCTTTCACCATAAACAGTTAACCCCACGTCCGATGATATTAAACCTATACCTCTAACCATAACTCTCTTAAGCCTATACACCTAACTCTTAACCCTTAAATCCTAACTCTTAATATATATGCCATATGCGTGAAACCTTTATCCATATGCCCATAACCCCTTTAACTTTAAGTCTTAGCTCTTGTTCCCACATCCTAAGCCCTATACTCTTCACCCCAAACCCATTCACACTGCCCATGCTTTTCAATGTTTTTAAAACAAACACTTAGGAAATGTTTCTTTTGGATGTATTTCATTTTAGAACTAGTAATTCAGAAATCTTATGTGAAGAAATGTTGCTTTTGAAGTTTGGAGGCAATACCAACTCTACATTCCCCATCTCCCCATACCTACGATTTAGTCTCCTGCGCACATCTCTCCAATGAATGATGCCAGTTGCATCAGTAGTCCGAGGATCGATAAGAACTTACCAGTTGCCCTTATCGCTCTTGCTGGTTCCAAGACGTCATCCCCAGACGGTCCATCGGCGAGGATCACCAGTATTCCAGGCACATTTGCTCTCCTGCCATAGCTGGGAGTGAACATGAAATTCTTCGCAAAGTCGATTGCTACGCCTGGGAGTGAGAAGGGAAACACGATGTCACCTCTTGAACATGAAAGAAGGCAACGACACAATCAGGCGATGTCCTGTGTTGTGGTTCTAGCACCTTCAGAGTGTCAAGGCAATGTGGATAGAAAGAATCATGGGACCATATTATCAAGAACTGCGATAACATTATCGCTGTTTTAGCGGCAGGAAACTGTAGCTAAAACGGTGATAAGGGGCTTGATAATATGCCCTTGTGAATTCGAATATAATCGCTAGGTTCTGGTGGGAAGGACATCAAACCTGGGCTTCTATTGGAAATCTCTAGAGCATTATTTTCAAGCCCCTTATGGCCGTTTTAGCTCCAGTTTCCTGCCTCTAAAACGGCGATAATGTTATCGCCGTTCTTGATAATATGCCCATGGAGTGCACATGTGGAGGTACAATAAGCAAGAAAAATAATGTTTTATTTTCACTCTAATGCCAAGAATATTGTCTCCCAGAGGTTGAGCTATCCATGGTGCAGCAGATGCAGTGGCGCCAGGACCCAAAGACCTGAGGAGCCCCCTGAACCCAGGTTGTTGCTGTATTTTATTATCCACACTGAGCCCACTTCCCCTCCTTGCACTAGGGCCCATGTCACCCTTGATACCTCAATACACAGCTCTGATGACGGCACCTCCAAGAGGACCCCGATTAACGACAATAAAGCAAAGAGAAAAAAGATTGGAGCAATGAATGCCGAACTCTAATGGGGAGGGGTGCAAGAGCAGAAATGTACACGGAGCCCAGGAGGTGTGGCGATGCTGTTGGGAACTAGACTTTTACGTCATTCTGGAGTATAAGTACAAAGCACTTAGCAAGAGGCACAAGAGTAACCTTGGAAAGTGGTTCACAGAGAGGGCGTCAGATACAAGGATACGCAGTCTGCCAAAGTGGTGAGAGCAAAAGCAACAACATTTAAGCAACCATTGGCAAAACCAGTAGGTCTCAACTTTAAAAGACTGAGCAATTGGCTTTGCCAATGCTTTTTTTTTTACTGCTGTTAACATGCAGGCAAGTGCATTATGACATATGTGCATGCATGAATGGCAATATAGCAATGGGTTTTCTGTTAAAGGAAACTCATTCCAAGATGGCTGCTGATCCACACACGGAAGTGTTGACACACCCACATGTGTACACATCACAACACAAGAAGGCATTTTTTAATGTTTAGATTAACTAAAAAAGTGAAAAACAAAGCAAGAAAAAGAGTCCCCAGAAGTTAGCAGACGAAGGACACAAGTAATCCAGTCAGAACAGTCAGACCGAATTGCACCTGCGCAGAACAAAAACATGACTAGGGAGGAAAGCCATCCAATTAAGAGCAGGTCACTGAAATAGACAATAAAGCCATCCAATCATGAGCAAGTTCTCTTTCAAAGCTCAGTGTGAGTATATGTTATGTGTTGGCAACAATAGATCTGCCTACAAAAAACAAAAGCCTGCTACAGAAGTTAGAGAAAAATACAATCCACAAAATTGTAGTTGACGGGGCAAGTGAACAGATTCAAGGGATTTGTGGTGCTAGTCTGACATCAATATCGGAGGGGAAGCGTAAAGTGTGTGACCAATGTGACAGACATAAACCGGTCCAACCGAGTCCCTCAAGGGTCAGTTCAAGGCCAAATAAGGACTCCGATAAGTAGGCTAATGAGCTGTGTTTGTAGTGCTTTCCCTCCTTTTGAGCCATATTTTTAATTACATTCATTTGAGGTGTTTTCATTTATTAATGTCAAAAGTGCATAGCCAAACCCTGCGAACGTCGCCTTCTTTTAGAACAAATGTTTTTTAAACAATTGTCATAAAACTAAAATAATAGGGCAAAAAAATGTTTGAAACACAAAGAGATGTAAAATGGCAACTGTCCTCCTTTCAGCACTGAATGAGGAGGGGTATAATGAGGGATGTACTCAGAACCCACACCACCCAGCGTCCTGCTGGATGCCACCTACCAACACCCACCTCTTCTGGAAGCCTTTTGCTGATTCATACATTCTCTATTGCATTTGCATGCTGCCACTCCTCTCTCTGGCTAGTAGTACTATTTATGTAAAATGTCTTCCAATTCAGTCTTTTTTTCACTGTTTAACCAACATGCACGCGGCTAGGCTGAAGGCTGTCTGGGACTAGAATTAGTGACCTGTTAGTGCCAAGACGACCGGGGTAGCCACTGTGCATATCAGTGGCAAAGCAAAGGGGGAAAACTATTTGTGTGGGCCACACCCCAAACTGGATTGGCTTTTGGGGGTTTCCTATAGTAGGAGTTATTCTTTCACACATTCCAAACATTGACTTGAGCGGTGGCAACATATCTCTGCTAGCTGCAGTAAGAAACACACAGCTGTGTATTGCTTTAATGTAGACACCCACCAAAGTACAACCCTAACGAGAGAACACACCGGTCCAACACAACAGCACTGACACTCAGAGGGATATATATAAAGCTAAAGTAACCTATTAGCTCTACCAATCACCACCAGATCATTACCACAATCTTTTACATTATTATTTTCATCATAGCTCACTCTATTTTAGTGGGAACCTTCCTCCAGCCTCCCCCACTCCTCGCCTCCAGTCATTTTGTTTTTGAGATTATGGGCTTTACATTTATGGGGTAGGGATTTCCATATGATGTAGAGCTAGGACCATCATTGGGGTGTAAGGGCAGCACAGCTCAATGTTTCCCTCAGTGTAATCTCACAGAGAGTCGCTGACTCGAACGCTTCGTTGTATCTTACCCATCGATGTTCCACTGGGCTCTTGAAACGGGATGGTCCGTATTTGCTGCACAACAGCGGTAATTTCGCTGGAGCGGTTGAGCAGGATCCAAGGGCGGGCTCGGAAGCTGTAAACAGCCAGACCTATCTGTGTGAAGCCAGGCAGAGAGGTATTAGGAGCATCACAGAAGAAGGAAGGACAAAGACTTCTGGGAGAGACAACACCTCCTTTGGGGATGGCCAACAAGGGATTTGGGAAATGTCTCAGCAAGGCCCATGTAGTGCCTCTCCCAGGGCCTCAAAAGGCCAGACCTTTATACAAAAGGATAGACCTCCTCTCTATACACCCAGAAAACAACATGTGCATCCAGACTAAAAAAGAAATACAGAAAGCAAGCCCTCAGAACTGTTATCACGCACTGCCCACGGTGTCTTAGCGGTGCCCCCTGGTCACACATCCTCTTGAGAATAAGGCTTCCTGAGGTCACTGTGCAAAGGGACTGAACCAACACTCAGCAGATGAGGCCAAACAAAGATGAAAAACATTTCTGCTCTGCTGGGGTACTGTTCAGGGGTGATACGTCCAGACAGTGCGGGTTCAAATGCTGCTATTGGGAGCGGGAAAAAGACTGATCTGCATAAGGCTGTTCTACATCTGCAACTCCACAGATGAGCTCAACAATCATGTAATAGAAAGCAACAATCATGTAATGGAAAGCAACAATCATGTAATGGAAAGCAACAATCATCTAATGGATAGATACTCAGGGAAATTCTCAGTGACTGAGATGGATTTATGCATTTATTTAATCACAATGTTATCGTCTGAATGAGACTCCCCAAAGTTAGAGGGAGCCCCCAAAGTGGGTCAAATGCTTTCACCTCCTTAGTGCTGCCCCGAAGACCCGCAATGCCAACATACGTTTCTGTGTTCTTTCTTTAAGAAGACATACCCTGACAGCTCAACTTGAATGTTCTTTTAGGGGTTAAGACAAACTGATCGGAATTAAGTGAGGTCCACTTCTGTAACGGCATCAATGAGCTAAAAACTATTAAATGAAAGCAATATCTACACAGAGGAATTTGCAATGGTTACGGCTGATTGGGTAGAATTGATTCAACAATTTTCATCCATCATTTTTATACTGTTAATGAACAATACTAAGATAATTTTTCAGTTTTTTGGGATATGCTAATGCTGATGCCACTCGGCAGGTACTTTGGAGCATGTCCAGGCAAAGGGTGGAGGGGAAAACTATAGAGCCAATGACGAGGGGTTATTATTTCTAAGCACTATGTCCTCCACAGTTCATCAGTAGCAGTGTATTTCTGGGTCTTTGACCCTCTCCTGAATCTCAGGAACCATCTTTCAAAACCTGCGGCAAAGGGGATGGTGTTCCAGAAGATGAAGCAAAGAGTGTTGAAGAACCCTCCACCACATACCTTGAAACTACTCACAGGGATAGCTATTGTACCAAAGAAATCTTAAGCATCTGGATGACTGCTAGGGTTGCGCGGCACAAGTGAAATATATGAGGACTTTTCCATGCACCTCTCTGTACACTATGACGTATGATAGCACAGCTTGCGTCCCATTAATAGCAGGTGGATCTAGGAAGATTTCATTTTGCCAGGCATAGCCTTTGTGGACTCAAACCAAAAAATCAGGAATAATCTTCAGAATCAAAGGAACACATACCTGGGTGGCATCAGGCCCAAGTCCTCCTAACGAGGACACCACATCGGTGAGGAAGGTCTTGACAGCACTTTCAGTGTATGAATTGTCTTGAGTTCCATGGACCAGAAAGACGATGTCCGCACGACCCCTGCCGCAAACTGTAAAAAAAAGAAGAATCACACCGGGGTAAGAGGCTGAACTCTCACAAGGAGCACCTTGCTTTACATGCAACCATGAAGTGACGTGATCTGCTAAGACTGCCAATTGTTTCAAAGAAAATTTAACTTTGTGAAAAGTGTTCTTCTCTTTGAATAGAACGCCTCAACTATTTGATGATGTGTGAGGTGGGTGTTATATTTTTTTATATATATATATTTTTTAATAAAATTATGTTTGTAGCTAGTTTTAATTATCTTAAATAATTGAATTGAATTTATCAATATTTCCTATGAGCTTTAATTTTAAATTCTGTGTCCTTTAGTTTCTTTGAGAGGGTGTCGCAGTAGCCATGTGTAGTGCTGGCCTTGCTAACATTTATTTTTGCCAGGAGCAACTTACACTTGTGAATTTGGCTGCACCCTCCTTTTCAGCTGGTGGAGACGTGTATGTCTACACTTTTGACTAACAATATACTGGGATTTTATGAACTGCCAAAAGTAGTAAAGTAACTGAAAGGTGTAGGAGTAAATTTACATATGTAAATTACTCAAAAGTGTACGTTAACTTTGTGAATAAACCGGTTGGTGTAATAAAATACATGCCCAATGAGGATAGCAGCTTCTTGGAAGAAGATGGTATAAGATGCAAGTGGGAAACAGGCAGGAGAAGACTAGAATCCAAAAGTCGTCCTCGCCAAAAAATTAAAACCAGCCCCGTCTTCCTCCCCTGGTATGTTATGTGTTTTTCTAAAGTGCACTATCACAGAAGTGAAGAGGTAGGTGAGGGATACAAACAGACGCGTCCGCTATGTAGATGCAGGGCGATAGTTATCCTCCATGTGGACTTTACCTCCATCTTTCTCACCTGTACGCTCTGTGACGGTTGATTCTGGCCCTCTCCCCGACTCATACACAGGGCGGATAGAGAAGCTGTACTGGCGGCCAAGTCGGAGGCCGGTCACCTGGTAGACGTTCCTCGACCCGGACAGGGTCCTTTGCGTCTCCTCTCGCTCTAGGAAAGAAGCCATGAGACAGGACATGAAACAGGATGAGGGTGAATAGAGATCAGCAGCCACCTGTGCTCAGAGATCTCCACAACATCTGGTGGAAGGCCCCTTGCAACAATATCTTCATTGGGAGAATATTCCAAACATTAAAATGTTGAGAATTACCTGTTGGAAGTTTCCACGATAGGATATAATTGACCGCTCCTGGCACGGGGTTCCACGTCAGCGTTACAGCATCTTTTTGGACCTCGGTTACTCGGAGGTTGGTGACTGGTGGTAACTGGGCTAAGGAGTAACCCCAAAGACCTTTAGGTTAATACATTAATCTATTTCTTCATTTGTAACACAAATAAGTTACCAAGAGGCAAGACTGGACTGCGCGGGTTTAACCAAAACATATAGGGAGAGACTGGCACAGAAACAGCACTATGGAAATAAATATGTTGCCACCATAACCATATAGAAATGACACTATAATGAGTCCTGGCAGGACTGGACACATTGTAACCATATCACTGGACAACAGTTACCATCAGTGAGCACTATATGCAACAGACCGACCGTCAGTGACCAAACACAATGATATAACAACTTTAAGACTCCAGCCAATGAAGAACACAATGCCCGTGCAAAAGGGACTGCTGGTCTCCAAAAGCACTGAGTCCACACAAGTTGGTGAAGTATGCAGTGTAAATATTAGTGACATAACATAACTTGACATAACACAACATACCATAACGACATGATATGACATAACATAACATGACATAACAAACATTACATAGCATAACATGACATGAAACAACATAACATAACATAACATAACATAACATAACATAACATAACATAACATAACATAACAATATAACATAACCTAAAATAACACAACATAACATAACATGACTTGACTTAACATGTCATAACATGACATGACATGACATGACATGAAATCACCTAATCTAACATGACATAACATAACATTGTTGTCACAGTATTTTACATGGCACTAACATGTCACTCTGCAGTAAAATCACATACAAGTTGTGGAAATGCTTTAGATATAATTTGGTTGCTGTGCACTTTTCACTTTTTCAGAACCACATTCGGGTGCTAAAAAGTTCAAACCACAGGCAAAATGACATTTTGTTATTTGGGGTGTCTTCTCTGCTACACAAAGACTAGTTTTTTCAACCATTTATTGCTTTGTGGTACCTTTTTGTAGTTCTTTTGTATTTTAGTTATCATTATTGAATGTTTTAGGTCTCGCGTGGCGTACTGCGCACATGCGCATTCGAGCTCGCGAGATTTTATGTTTTAGACTGTACTTCACTAGCGAGGGTTAAGCCCCGCCCCTCTTCTCCATTAGCTGGCGTCCTAAACGGTGGCCAGTCATTGGAGAAGAGGTCCTAGTGACGTTCTTCTTTCTCTTTTAGCCCGTCCTTTTCCGACTGGGCTCCTTGACTACCTGCTGGCGTAAAAGATTTCTTATCTTTTTTATGGGGCCAACAGATGGCCCCATAAAGAAGATAAGAAAGCTTTTACGCCACCAGTAAGTCAGACCAAGCCAGTCTGAAAAGGACGTCTCTAAAAGCGGAAAGTTGATGTCATCCCGAGTGCTTGTTTTTTAAAGCCTGCCGTGTTTGCCTCTGCAGGTCGCTGGAGCCGGGCGGGTGTGGGCTGGTCTGACTGAGAGTGCGGGAGAGGCGGAGGCAGAGGCGGGCTCGAGTGAAGTTTTGCCAGATCAGCTTTTAGCAGCGGCGGCAATCATAGAGCTCACTTCTCCAGGCTCGGACTGCCCCTGTAACTTGGATTTTACCCACCAGGACCGTTCGAGGGAAGGCGACGAGGACTCGCACAGCACAGCTGGAGCCAGGGGCATGGGGGCGACATGGGGCTGGCTGATGCCCACTCTACACACAGTACTCCAGTACAGTAACCCGGATGCTCTCTGCCAGAGTTTGTATTAATGAGCGGGCTGAGGGGAGGTTGGGGGTAGCACTATGAGAAGTAGTGACGTCCAAAGTCGGGGTGCTGTCCCACAAGGCCTTTCGTGCACTTACCTTCTGTACACACCGCTTTCCCCCCTGTTCCTCGTCCGTCTCCACTTTATAAGGAAAATGCCATTATTAGCCTGTTCGTTTTGTACAGCTGCTTCTGTGTTCTGGCACTGTATAGTTGTTTTTACTACTACTGATTTGAGTGAATAGCTCTACTGGGTAATGTACCAGGTGTGTCACTGGGAGACCTGCTCTCATCCTGGCATCCCCCAGTGAATGCTGTGTTTGTTTTTCCAAGCGCCTAGTGTGCCATGAGGATGGCCTCGCAGCGCTGTCAGGAGTGTTCTGGTGCATCACACCCTGGTCTGGAGGATACGATCACAGCTAAAGTCTGATTCCTGGTTGTGTAACTTGAAGCATCAGTGATGGAGGCGTGGCCCACGTGCAGTGTCCTGTCTGCACGAATCAGTAATGCATGTGCTGTAGCAGGCGACAGCATTTCATGAGTGTGTGCGGGCGCTAGTTGAAGCATGGGGTTCTGTTGAGGATGTACGCTACCTCTTCACCAGGCTACCTCCGGGTGTATTATGGCTGTTGACCTTTCGTGTATTATTGTGATATTGGTGTGTGTTATTCTGTTGTGGGATGCTGATTACTTCATCTGCCTGTCTCTCGGCTCTTCCATACACATAATCAGGGGCTCTGAGTTCTGCAGCTACCATGAACCGAATATTTGCATAATAATAACTACGTATGGGATCTGACAGTCCCTCTTTTATTGTCGGCTGCTTATTTCTCTGTTTTTCCTTTCACATGAGTGCTCTGGTGTTTACTTTCTGCCCACGTGCCCCCTTGCCTTCTCTCACTGCCCCTTTCTGGACGGTCTGTAGGGAAGGGACTGTCTGAATGAACTTTGCCTCCCGGGTAAACACTTGCTGCCTTTTAAACGCCCTCCCTGCCAGCCGGGAGGCTCCTGTTTGGGCACAGCCCCAGGGGAGGCGGGCCCGCTTCTAGTCACTCCCACATCTAAGGGGAAATATTTGGCCACAGGCGCTGTTACCATGCCAGGCTGAGGGCTGCAGCGAGCCCTTTAACCATGGGATTCAATGCGTAACTAACCTAGGCCCTGCCACGATCCAAAGCGAGCACCCGCGGTGTGTGGCTAGAAGAAAAACGTACTTAGCTGGACTCTATAAGCACATGCCTTCACGCGATCACCTAACAAATACAGACGGACACCAGCTAACTCCATGCCACCTGGACCACTCCTGGGGTTTCCACCTACAAACAATTGTAATGTCGAACTTCAGTGCAGTTTGATTAATTGAAGTGGATTAGGACTACAACTCCCAGAAGGCACTAGGTTGTTGATGCAAGGTCTGCTCTGTGGTATCTGTGATATGGATGAAGCAAATGTAAATCTAGAACACCATAGAACTAACTTAACCCTATTTCTGTGCCAGTATTAGAGACACATTCACCTCCTGCCGGCCACCCATTGCAGAACTCAGCTGCTTGCACAGCAGCAAACCTACGATCCTGGGACTGCTTGATGCCTGCATAAGATCCTTCCTATAACTTCTGGTCAAATCTCAGTCCCACACATACTGAACAAATGCATAGCTAACCAGGCGCCGAATCACCTAACCATTGAAACCTCACCTCTGTGGCACCCGATATGTTGGTATCTCCTCCCTCAAGGAGTGCAAGGATTGGGTGTAGGTGACCAGCAGATGTGGCATTTCCCGCTACTACGCCTAGAAATCCATTGAATGCTAATGGTAGAGCTGGATATTGTTTAATACCTCTTCAAAAGTGTCTGCAGCGTGGCAGCCTCTACTAGGAAGAAAGTGCATCCCTGTTGAGGGTGGCTGTGTGTGTGTGGCTGTGTGGCTGTGTGTGTGTGTGTGTGTGTGGCTCTGTGTGTGTGTGTGGCTATATGTGAGTGTGTGGCTCGGTGTGTGTGTGTGGCTCTGTGTGTGTGTGTGGCTCTGTGTGTGTGTGTGGCTCTGTGTGTGTGTGGATGCAAATGCAATAGGTTTCGCATTTGCGAGAGATTAAGCTATTGGCATTGTAAATGACAATGCCATTTATTTATCTGTTTTCGAAACCAACACTCCCAGAAGGCACTAGGTTGTTGATGCAAGGTCTGCTCTGTGGTATCTGTGATATGGATGAAGCAAATGTAAATCTAGAACACCATAGAACTAACTTAACTCTATTTCTGTGCCAGTATTAGAGACACATTCACCTCCTGCCGGCCACCCATTGCAGAACTCAGCTGCTTGAACAGCAGCAAACCTACGATCCTGGGACTGCTTGATGCCTGCATAAGATCCTTCCTATAACTTCTGGTCAAATCTCGGTCCCACACATACTGAACAAATGCATAGCTAACCAGGCGCCGAATCACCTAACCATTGAAACCTCACCTCTGTGGCACCCGATATGTTGGTATCTCCTCCCTCAAGGAGTGCAAGGATTGGGTGTAGGTGACCAGCAGATGTGGCATTTCCCGCTACTACGCCTAGAAATCCATTGAATGTTAATGGTAGAGCTGGATATTGTTTAATACCTCTTCAAAAGTGTCTCCAGCGTGGCAGCCTCTACTAGGAAGAAAGTGCATCCCTGTTGAGGGTGGCTGTGTGTGTGTGGCTGTGTGTGTGGCTGTGTGTGTGTGTGTGTGTGTGGCTCTGTGTGTGTGTGTGTATGTGGCTATATGTGAGTGTGTGGCTCGGTGTGTGTGTGTGGCTCTGTGTGTGTGTGGCTCTCTGTGTGTGTGGATGCAAATGCAATAGGTTTCGCATTTGCGAGATATTAAGCTATTGGCATTGTAAATGACAATGCCATTTATTTATCTGTTTTCGAAACCAACACATAAATAAAAATGTTGTCATTTACAATACCAATAGCTCTAACTTTTGCAAAGGTGAGACCGTTGCATTGTAAATGCTTGTTTACTTGTAGCAATTGTCTACCACAGAAACACTGCATTGTGTTGGGTAATCACTATCAGCTTGAAGTATAGAAGCCCTGGGCTTACAGGTTAACATCCCGAGTCACTTACTATATGTTACTTTATATGTCTACGGAAAATGTCAGACTGTGGGCATAGACACGACCCCCTCTGGCTTTCCAAATTGCAAAATGTTATTCTGCTGTGCACCTCACACTTACCGGTGGTGGCTGTGATCGACACTGGCTCACTTTCTCTGTCTCCGAGTAGGGTTGTGATTCGGATCAAGTAACGACCACCCGGCTGGAGACTACCGATCTCGTAGGAGGAGGCATCCCCACCGATCTCCCGAGTTATCTCCGAACCACCTGCCAGATGAAAAGAACAAGCAAGGCTTGGACCTGGTGTATTGAACCCAGAACACTCATGACTCTGCTGAGTCACCTGCCTATGTCCTCAGCCTCTCACTCAAGAAGCACATTTGGGATACAGAGTTAGAAAGACAATAGCAGATTCAATGGTCAGTCAATCAAGAAAGGTAGAGCTCAAAAAACCTTGAAAAGATTTGGCTTGAAGGCCCTGTTTAATTGATTAGAAAGTTCTTTAATGCATGGAAGAAGGTGCGGACAGAGAGACCAGGATTATCAGGGAGGGAAGCACAAGAGAGGGACCAATAGATGAGGAGAAAACAAGATGAACCGAGAGGTCGAGGAAAGAGGTAAGGAGGAAGCTGGAGATACAGAAGTGGATGGGAAGGAATAGGACAAACATACCAGCACAGTGGTGGTGGGTAGGGTCAGGGGCAGTCAAGGTAGGGAGCGGGAAATTGGGTCTAACTGATAGGAAGACGTGAGGCAGACAGACAGGGTTGTCAATGCAAGTGGGAGGGGGTGAAGCAAAACACACAAAGGTGGGGGTGAGTGGGGCAGACAGATCCATTCAGCGAGGAGGACAAATTGAGAGCAACAGTCAAGGTAGGCAGTGGTAGAGATTTACCAACTGATGGGAGAGGGGATCAGAGAGACAGGGAGTTTGGAGATCACCTCAGTAGACTGGACAGAGGCAAAGAAAAGCAGGAAATGTAGACATCTGCAGTAAGAAAGTGAGGAATAGGCTGAGGAAGTGCTCAAGGCTTCCAGGTGTTGGAGGTGGAAAGCATGACAGGTAGGACACTCATGAATGAGACAGAGGAAAAAGAAAGATGAAAATGTGACAGTGAGCGACCGATGGTTTAGATTAAGGGAGGGGTAAATGGTACAAACTGGGGGGGGGGGCAATTATGTCATGTGTACGCAAAAGGGGGGTAAGAATGTGAAGTAGACAGACCAAGGTAGACAATAGCAAAGAAAAAAGGGATTGGTAAAAGGCAGGCTAACAAGGCCCTCGCGAGGGGGTGGGCAAAAAAGCCATAACCCAGACCCCACTCTTTCCAGGGCTTTTTCCAGGGCTATGCACTCTTACAGCAAAATACATTTATAGATTTCTAATGGTCAGCACGCCTGCCATCTTCATTAATAATGCGACGACTTACATAGCCATGCCAAAAGATGGTGCTGGATATTTCTCTTTACCGGGAGTACATTTTTTAAATTAACACTTAGAAACAGATTTATATGGCACCTGTTAAAAAATAGGTGAAGCAGCCAACATGAGGCCTGTGCTTTGTCCTCATTCCTTGCAGAAACATCTGACAAGCCTAAAGACTAGGGCATAGAGGCATTAAAGTTGGCTGGCAGTCTAGGGAAGTGATGCAGTAAAGTGGGACTTACAGAATGAGGCAGTGGGGCAGAAGTAGCTAGGGAAGAGTCACTTACAGACATATGGGGGAAATCAGGAGGGGCAGATCTGGGGAGGAACAAGAGTATGAAAGGAACACCTGGGTGTGCAGAGGTAAGGTGCCACAAGAAGACAGGCACAGGGTAGGGAGAGGGGTAGTGGATAAAGAAAATAAGGTACCAGGAATGATGTGACCTGTTATCATTCAAGATAACCACAGTAAGGTCATAGAGTTTCAGCAAAAAGCAATATGGTGTATTTATATATTATGCAGAGCTTTGATTGGAAGAGGAATGTCTTCATCCTAATGCTCACAAATGTGGAAACTCATATTTTTTTTTAGATATAACGACATGCAGCACAAATCAAGATATACATACGACAAAATATCCCTCTTAATAATAGTCCAGGTTAAAGGTGAACTCTACAAAAGTCCAGTTCATAAAAATAGGATGTATCTCTGTACTGTGGCTCTACCTATTATCTCAGACGGATGCAGAGTTTACACAGCCTCTCAGTAGAATACAACCTAGGGTCTCCCATTTAGTTTGTGGCCCTACCCATTTACTTTTTTTTTTTTACCTTGGTCCACAAATTGCCTAATCACAACAGCTGATGGGGGGAGTGGTTCACATTATTTTTTGCATAAATGATTCGTCCTTAAGTTTTAAATATCAATTAAATCAAGCCTCAGCCTTGATTTGATCTCTTAAGCTTTGCTCAAAAAAGGCATTTCAGGATTGGTTGCTTTCTGGATTGGTTGCTTTCTGGATTGGTTGCTTTCTGGTGCCCATCTGTCCACTTGGAAGATTCTTCCTATGCTTGGGAATGATCATGCATAAATGGCTCTCAACATATCAGAATCTTTTGAACCGCTTCAGCTACAGGGGGCGAAGCATCCTTTCCAATAACATTTCTTGTTACATCCTTAGGGCCACATGTACAAACCTTTTTGCCAGTCGCGAACGGGCCGATTCGCAGAATTGGACCGTTTGCGAAACACAATAAGGCTTTTTGGCTGTACAAAGCCCAAATAGCGATTCAGTAACTTGTTACCGAATCGCAATTTGGGTTTTGGGATTCAGCATTGGGAAGGCGTGCGTTAAGGGCGTCCCTTTTGTGACCGAAATGCGGTTGCAAAACATTTCCTTTTTACCACCAAATTCAATGTTTCCCTTTGTAAATGCATGCAAAAACGTTTTTTCAATGAAACTGAAACATTTAATTTTTCTTTTTGAAACGCATCCTGTTTCGTTTAAAGAAAATAGGCTGCATTAAAAAAAAGTTGCTTCATTTAAAAGCAAACACAGACATTGTGGTCTGCTGTCCCCAGCAGGCTGCCATTTTTGTGTTTTTACTGATTTCAAATGGGTATCAACTTGCGACCTACCTCATGAACAGTAATGAGATAGGTCTATTTGCGACCCACTGGGAATCGCAAAAGAAACTCAATAGAGTGTCGTACATTTGAAATTGCGATTTCCTAATTTGCATGGAATCACAATTAGGAACTTGCTATTTCCAACATATGTACATGTGACCCATAATCTGCAAAACTCAACCAGGGTACCTTGGCATGACCACTTGTTAATCTCATTTTGATGGATATAAGCGTGGAAGCGGCTGGATGCTATCCAAAAAGACGGATAGACTGAGCGTCGGAGCATAGATTACGCCACCCACATTTTCGTCCATGTCCACATCCTGATATTAAAGTCCCCAGGTAATCACTACTTCCCCCTCTCTGGACATGTGCAACATGAGTGTGCGAGATTGACTACACGTTTAGTGCCAAAATATTTGAAGGTTTAACCATAGAATATTAAATCAAGACCTACTGCTATTTGAAATTAACATTTTGTTCTGTTTCTGAATAAAGGTATGATGGCTCTAGCACCCCAACATCAATATTTAACTGGCTGTTACAAGCTTCACACGCCCAACTCTGGATGTGTCAACTGGTTAAGGCCTCATTTTGCATTTGATGGACATTTCCTCCATCATCCTGATAGACTACCGTCCATCAAAGTTAGAGATGACCACCAGCCCAGCGGCCATGAACTGCTCTTTCGGTCGGTTTTGACAGCCGATCACCAAACTTTTCAAACACTTTTGTTTTTCTGAAATAAACTCGCAAAGCGGGAGTTTGTTTCAGAAAAACGATAAACGAATAACTCCCCACACCCAAGTGGCGTAGCAAAGGGGGTTGGGGTAGGTGGTCCACCCCGAGTTTTGGGGGAAGTGGCCTCCTCTTGCTCTTACATGTGTTTGCCGTAGGGTGCAAATGCAGGACTCGCCAGTTCACCCCTAGCACTTCCATGCGGGGTGGCAAAGGCAGGAACCACCATGGGTGGCAAAGTGGGTAGCTACGTCACTGCCACACCCTGGAAATTTTCTCATAGGGTCAATAATTCTTTTCTGTCCTTGTCACCAGTGTTTTCCTGGCAGTGATCAATAGGGGAAAAAAATGACACACTCCATCCTAAACAGGCCGGGCATTTTAATATTCTTCTGCCTGCGGCCCCTACTCTGTCAGGGTGTTGGAGGAAGTTTTCCGACCACATTGTTTACAACCTCTTTCCATCACCCAATTCCCACTGCTCATGGCCAACCTCCTGTTGGCAACCAATACCAGCTGGGCACAGCCTTCTACTGAAACTGTACATTGTGTAAGTCTAAAATGCATTATTTGTTTTTTTCATACTCAGTAAAAATAAAAAGTCACAATTACTTTATACTCGCATATCTTATCAAAATGGCTTGAAAACTGATTGGACCATAGGAAGGCCAATGGATTAATCTGTCAAAAAAATCAAGATTGTGTAATTGTAACATTTAAGGGAGATAATATAGGGATATATCAAAGAAGTATGTACAAAGGATTACCTTAGCTGACATTGTCGACAACTTTATTCTCCCTATGTATACTGGTGTCATTATGTGAAGCAAGTCCTTAAAAACGTAATATAAATTGGTTTAATAAATGCATGTGAAGGTATCATGCAGGCTAGAGATTCGCTCCATGCTTACCTTCGGCCAGTCGCCAGCTCACCCTATAGCCAGAACTTCCTGCCACTGGGGCCCACGAGATCCTTATACGTTGCCCGGCTGATTCAATTATACGCAGATTTCCGACGCCGCTTACAGGAGTGATTTCCGCTGCAAGAAGATCCACCCAGAGGAGCGAAGGGAGAGAAGGAGAAATACAGATCACTCAGCTGTGAGTCTTATTGAGAGGACCTCCACTAATGGAATACATCATAAATCCTCTGAAATAGACCAATTATGGTTAACATTACTACTTCTACCCCAACACACCTTACATCATCCATGTGTCTCTGCATTAGATCTTACCATGAGTTTTGAGTGTATTATGGTTTCAGTAATGTGGTAATCTCAACTGGAACGTTTCGGAGAAATATGTTATGGGAATTTAACCTTAGCTTTCTTTTTATGTAAGATTTTTAGTGAATTTTATTTTGTACACTATGTCAACACCCTACAGTTTTATGAGTTTTTTCATTGTTTGCTATCATTCCTATTTTTGTTGTTGTTATTTTTTGATTTCCACATTGGGAGTTGTGAGAATTGGGCATGCAAGACCCGAGAACCTCAGTCTATCTTCCTCCAATGTTTTTCAAGGACCTTTGCCAGCTCTTTGTGATGTCAAGCACAGGGACATCAGGTCATAGTGGCAGTCATTCCGGCCCTATTTTGGGCAGCAGAACGGTCACTCAATTTCTCTACCTTTGCAGAGCAGTCTTAAGGATGGAAATTGGCCAATAACCCCACACATTGGCAGAAAACCACCAGTGCATCGGGGGCATGAATCTTTTTGCTAAGAATTAACTCCCGCTTTGATAGCTTATTCTTGAAAAAGAAACGCTGTTGAGCGAGCGCATCAAACATGGCGCCCACTCAGCGAAGCTTCACTGCCACCAATGGGACCACCTTAGTGAAGACTCCACTGATGGCAGAGAGATCCCTGACTGCCTGGCAGAGAAATGTAGTATGGCGGGTGGTCTTCAGCCAGGGAGGTGGAAGTGATGTCCTTCACCTGCCTGGAAGACAATCGCCACCATTTAAATGGCCACCTTGATGATTTGTACATCCCGACCAATATGTTCCAATGCCAGATCCTAATAGATCATTTGAAATATAAAAGTTATCTGATTAGCTGGCAACAAAGAAAACTTTCGCTATGGCGCCCATCTAATGATGCAATGGTATGCAAGTCACAAATTGAGGTTCAAGGTATCACACTGATTAAAAAAATGTGTGGGGCCATGTGAGGGCATGAGGGAACATTTCCTTTTCTCCCAAAAAAGAATTACTATATTTAGTCGCAGGAGCACGCAGACAATGTTCATTTTCTCCTACCTTACAACCCGAATCCGTGGTCTTCGCTCTAACCCAAACTCTGCACTTACACCAATATCTATTGCACATAAGGACATGGCCTGTCCCAGGATGCTACATACCTGTCTTATTTGCAGCAGGAAGAAAAACATTTTTGGTTTGCTTATATCTTTGAGCTAGAAAGACAAAGCTGTGCTAACTTAGCAAAAGCTGAATATGTTAAATAAAGAAGGCTCATGGAAAGTTGCATGCTAATTAGGACAAGGCGGCAGAAAGTTATATGAGAGAGGCCATAAGTTACTTTTTTCTATTAAATGACCCTGTGAATTAGTAAGAATTGAAAATTTAAAAAAACACTCCCTGCAGCTCAGGGCCCAAGGCCATGTTTGAGGTAACAAGGAATACGTAGACTGGGGGCTGAAGGATGGGTCCTGCATCCAGTTCTCGCGGGACATGGTAGAGACCAGCCAACATCAGAGATATTTTCACTGGGAGCAGGGTATCACCAACAAGCATGGATAAAGGTAATAGGTTTCACCTATGCGAGACCTATTGGCCTAGTCAATGTTTTTTTAAAGATGTTGCACAGCAGCATGGGATGCTGTGCAACACGACTTAAAGTAAATAAAAACGAAGCGCTAAGATGTGGCCAACATTGACTGTATCTCAGCATCCTTTTTGTTTACTTTAGGCCATGTTGCACAGCCGCCTTCTTTAAAAAATCTTTGATGCCATTGATAGGTATTGGAAAGGCGAAATCTATTGACTTTATCAATGCTTGTTTAAACATGCAAATGGATGTTATAATCAGCTCCTGCAATGTGAAGTATTCTGCTTGCTAATTCTTGAAGTTTCGAAGGGCCATATCATCAAGAACGGCGATAAGTTGTTCTGGTGTGAACCTGGGCTTCTACTGGAATTTACAAGGGCATATTATCAAGCCCATTATCGCCGCTTTAGCTGCAGTTTTCTGCCGCTAGAGCGGCGATAATTTTAACGCCGTTCTTGATAATATGGCCCCACGTTTTTAACTGAATGTACATTACTTTCCAGCTGGTCATTATTTCAGGTAGCTCTTCGCTGGCCCTGAGCAGGAAGAAGGTAGTGAATTAAAAAGAAAGTAGAGAAGCGGATAGCACATTCAAGATACTTTTCACCTTCAGTGAGATACGATTAACTGATCAGTGGTTGTTAGTGGAATTAAAACAAATAATAATAACTATTGGAGGTTCTTGAGTCATCCGTTAAAGTGCGGTACAAAAGGGAGTGGTGATGGATGGAGCATCTGAATCAATCAAACACTCACACCCAGTCAAAAGATCTGGGTTTAATCCATCACTGTTCTTTAGCCCACTCTGACACCCCAGTTCAGACATGGCTATATGCAAATCAGTCTGACACTGCCTCATGGGCACAGTCCAGCCCGAACTGCCAAGCCATGTCTTCCCTGAACCGGAAACAAGCTTCCGAGGACCGGTTTCTGGCATTCCAGCCTTCTTCAGCCCGGCTTGCTTGAATCCAGTGGCAAAGTGAGCAAGGGACTCACGTCTGAGCATACCCTGCCACACTTATGGCAGCCAAAAGCAGTACAAAAGGGGGTGGTGATGGACGGAGCATCTGAATCAATCAAACACTCACACCCAGTCAAAAGATCTGGGTTTAATCCATCACCGTTCTTTAGCCCACTCTGCCACCCCAGTTCAGACATGGCTATATGCAAATCAGTCTGACACTGTGCCTCATGGGCACAGTCCATCCCGAACTGCCAAGCCATGTCTTCCCTGGAGCGGAAACAAGCTTCCGAGGACCGGTTTCTGGCATTCCAGCCTTCTTCAGCCCGGCTTGCTTGAGTCCAGTAGCAAAGTGAGCAAGGGACTCACGTCTGAGCATACCCTGCCACACTTATGGCGGCCAAAAGCAGTACAAAAGGGGGTGGTGATGGACAGTGCATCTGAATCAGTCAAGCACTCACACCCAGTCAAAAGATCTGGGTTTAATCCATCACCGTTCTTTAGCCCACTCTGCCACCCCAGCTCAGACATGGCTATATGCAAATCAGTCTGACACTGTGCCTCATGGGCACAGTCCAGCCCGAACGGCCAAGCCATGTCTTCCATGGACCGGAAACAAGCTTCCGAGGACCGGTTTCTGGCTATCCAGCCTTCTTCAGCCCGGCTTGCTTGAATCCAGTGGCAAAGTGAGCAAGGGACTCACGTCTGAGCTTACCCTGCCACACTTATGGCGGCCAAAAGCGGTACAAAAGGGGGTGGTGATGGACGGAGCATCTGAATCAATCAAACACTCACACCCAGTCAAAAGATCTGGGTTTAATCCATCACCGTTCTTTAGCCCATTCTGCCACCCCAGTTCAGACATGGCTATATGCAAATCAGTCTGACACTGTGCCTCATGGGCACAGTCGAGCCCGAAGTGCCAAGCCATGACTTCCCTGGACCGGTTTCTGGCATTCCAGCCTTCTTCAGCCCGGCTTGCTTGAATCCAGTGGCAAAGTGAGCAAGGGACTCACGTCTGAGCATACCCTGCCACACTTATGGCGGCCAAAAGCGGTACAAAAGGGGGTGGTGATGGACGGAGCATCTGAATCAATCAAACAATCACACCCAGTCAAAAGATCTGGGTTTAATCCATCACCGTTCTTCAGCCCACTCTGCCACCCCAGTTCAGACATGGCCATATGCAAATCAGTCTGACCCTGTGCCTCATGGGCACAGTCCAGCCCGAACTGCCAAGCCATGTCTTCCCTGGACCGGAAACAAGCTTCCGAGGACCGGTTTCTGGCATTCCGGCCTTCTTCAGCCCGGCTTGCTTGAATCCAGTGGCAAAGTGAGCAAGGGACTCACGTCTGAGCATACCCTGCCACACTTATGGCGGCCAAAAGCGGTACAAAAGGGGGTGGTGATGGACGGATCATCTGAATCAATCAAGCACTCACACCCAGTCAAAAGATCTGGGTTTAATCCATCACCGTTCTTTAGCCCACTCTCCCACCCCAGCTCAGACATGGCTATATGCAAATCAGTCTGACACTGTGCCTCATGGGCACAGTCCAGCCCGAACGGCCAAGCCATGTCTTCCATGGACCGGAAACAAGCTTCCGAGGACCGGTTTCTGGCTATCCAGCCTTCTTCAGCCCGGCTTGCTTGAATCCAGTGGCAAAGTGAGCAAGGGACTCACGTCTGAGCTTACCCTGCCACACTTATGGCGGCCAAAAGCGGTACAAAAGGGGGTGGTGATGGACGGAGCATCTGAATCAATCAAACACTCACACCCAGTCAAAAGATCTGGGTTTAATCCATCACCGTTCTTTAGCCCATTCTGCCACCCCAGTTCAGACATGGCTATATGCAAATCAGTCTGACACTGTGCCTCATGGGCACAGTCGAGCCCGAAGTGCCAAGCCATGACTTCCCTGGACCGGTTTCTGGCATTCCAGCCTTCTTCAGCCCGGCTTGCTTGAATCCAGTGGCAAAGTGAGCAAGGGACTCACGTCTGAGCATACCCTGCCACACTTATGGCGGCCAAAAGCGGTACAAAAGGGGGTGGTGATGGACGGAGCATCTGAATCAATCAAACAATCACACCCAGTCAAAAGATCTGGGTTTAATCCATCACCGTTCTTCAGCCCACTCTGCCACCCCAGTTCAGACATGGCCATATGCAAATCAGTCTGACCCTGTGCCTCATGGGCACAGTCCAGCCCGAACTGCCAAGCCATGTCTTCCCTGGACCGGAAACAAGCTTCCGAGGACCGGTTTCTGGCATTCCGGCCTTCTTCAGCCCGGCTTGCTTGAATCCAGTGGCAAAGTGAGCAAGGGACTCACGTCTGAGCATACCCTGCCACACTTATGGCGGCCAAAAGCGGTACAAAAGGGGGTGGTGATGGACGGAGCATCTGAATCAATCAAACACTCACACCCAGTCAAAAGATCTGGGTTTAATCCATCACCGTTCTTCAGCCCACTCTGCTAATCTAAACTGGGGTGGCAGAGTGGGCTAAAGAACGGTGATGGATCAAACCCAGATCTTTTGACTGGGTGTGAGTGTTTGATTGATTCAGATGCTCCATCCATCACCACCCCCTTTGGTACCTCTTTTGGCCGCCATAAGTGTGGCAGGGTACACTCAGATGTGAGTCCCTTGCTCACTTTGCCACTGGATTCAACCAAGCCGGGCTGAAGACGGCTGGAATGCCAGAAACCGTTCCTCGGAAGATTGTTTCTGGTCCAGGGAAGATATGGCTTGGCAGTTCGGGCTGCACTGTTCCCATGAGGTACAGGGTCAGACTGATTTGCATATAGCCATGTCTGAACTGGGGTGGCAGAGTGGGCTAAAGTACGGTGATGGATTAAACCCAGATCTTTTGACTGGGTGTGAGTGTTTGATTGATTCTGATGCTCCATCCATCACAACCCCCTTTTTTATCCGTTAAAGTGCAGCGTACAAATGATGTGTGAAATAAAAGAGGGTGAACAATGAATGTGTTTGACATTTGTTTTTCTGGAAAAGAAGCACATCAAATTAGCACATATTGGGGGACTTGTTGCAGGGTTACAGAGCTATGAAAACAGACTTTATAATAAGATGTGCATTGCCCAGGGCTATTCTAGAGGAAGATGATACATGCACCCACCCAGAAAAGAAAATATTAGCTGTTTCCTCTGCAGTTCAAACTTTTCTGCTGTGAGTGGAACTTCATCGAGGCAAGAAATATTTAAAGCTCACTGGACTGGTGTACACGCGCGCAGCTGACACGTAAGATGACGTGTATTTGGAAAGCAAACATTCACCTCGAGATGTTCTTTGCACTCTACAACAAATCTTTATTTGTACCCAACTGACGTCATTTAATCACCATCAGAAGGAAGAAAGGCAGCTACTAGAGTCTATGGTCATAGTGTGAAACAGGTTACCGTACGCGGCTGGACACGATTGGCGATGTGTGATACTGAAAAACTGAAATTAAGCCTTTTGAAAACGGGCCATACCGAGGAAACTTGGGATATCGATAGGAGCTTTGATTGTGACGACGCCAGGACAGAAACCCTTTGTAGGTTGGAAGGATCACCGCAAATCAAAGCTTTTCGACTGAGGAGTTATAGCCTTGAGAAAGTCGCGGGATAACCTCCCTATGTGCGACGAAACACGTGTTGGCTGTTTCGAGCTGTTTGAATATCTATGCTACAAAACATCCAAGAAGAAAGAGAAAAAAATCGTGTTTATTTGATATGTATTGGTAACTATGGACACTGCCTAACTGGAAAACTTTACTTATACTCGACGTGTGCTAGGGAATATTTTTGATAGTTTGAAACAGGGCACTGTTTTATTGAGCCATTAGACTAGTGCAGCGTTTACCTTCAATTGATGCACAAGTAAATTAAAGTTTACTGCAAAATGGAATAAGTAAAGGCAAAGGCAAACTAAAAAAAAGCATTGGCAAAGCCAATAGGTCTCGGCAATCCAAGAGATATAGGCGTTGTTAATGTTAATGTCTATAGGTGTCGTCAATTTTAATGGCATATCAACACAGCCGTGCATACTCAGTGCCAGGTGAGGCCTGCCCTCCTAACAGAGTCACCAGCAGAGCGTGTAATGTGCCCTCGTCTTCCGGGGACGGAGCACTGAAAGCAGAGCAGCAGACACGCATCGACATAGAGAAGCAACATCTCCAGAGCAGTTCTCCACTTACAAACGGCATCATGTAATTCCATTGTATTAACAATGTTATTCACATTAGTTAACATAATGTAAGCAACTGTTTTTGTTATTGTGGTCTCCCTGCATGCATGGAACAATGTATTAGTTCCTACTAAGTATGTTTGTTTCCACTATATAGTTCATGTTCTGTCACATGAAAGAGATAATAAAGTTATATAAATGAAATATAACACAGTCAATGCTGTTTCCATGGGATGATCAGCCTTTAATTTGACTGGAGGCCACGCCCTCTCCCCTATCAGCGGAGCCCAGGCACGATAACTTTCCCTGATCGCCATTGCCGGCGAGGCAAGAGGCCACACCCACTTCGAGGACACCCCCCCCGCCCCCATTCTGGCTAGAAATTATGTGCATCCATCGTACGCGCAGCGGACGGGCGCAGCGGGCGCGCCGTTTGCGCGCCGAAGGCGCGCCTAAGGCAAGCCCGTCTTCGCCCGTCCTTGCCAAGACCTCGCCTCTCGCCAGACCCCCTGCTCAATCACTATACGTATACGATAACAACCTACTCTGGTCACTTAACCCCGGCACCAGATGTCACAATCTAGAAGGATGTATGGGTCGAACAGCTCTTCAATGTAAAAGCTGCAATCTGACTATACCCGAGCCACGGCCAATCAGCCGCAAAACGACCAGCAGGAGCCAAGCTTCGCTCACCATCTCTCAGCTCAACGTCAGATCCCTGGTCAAACATCATGCGGAGGTAAGAACGCTCTTATTAGATGAAAACCCAGACATTATGTTTCTCTGTGAAACCTGGCTAAAAGACGACATAATGAGCATCCCTAATTTAGCACTACCGGACGGGTTCTCTATGACCACCATCAATAGGGACTCGAGAGGAGGTGGTATCGCCGCCATTTATAGATCTTCCTTCACCTGTTCCTTCCAATCAGAAAGCATCACGGGCAGTGAATGCGCACGCTTTAAAATATCTACGAGCCCTCACTTCTCCCTTTCAGGCCTGTTTATCTATAGACCCCCGGGACCTTCTTTGAAATTCATAGAAGAGCTCCTTGAGACATCCCATGCACTGATCACGAGCTCGGCCAATTTTACTATCCTAGGGGATCTTAATCTCCACCTTGACGACACCAGTGATGCTAATATCCGCAACTTCTTAGCGGACTTAGCAGCCTTGCAGCTGACCCCTCTTGTTCTAACTCCCACCCATATAGCTGGTCATCTTCTCGACCCTGTGTTCACTAATATCCCAGCAGCCACAGCTGAGGATCCCAAACCTATGGCCTGGACCGACCACTCGCTGGTCACGTTCTCTATCCCGAGTAGTTCCCCTCCCGAAACAAAGGCACCCACCGCGTGCCTAAAACGGCCCTGGCATAAACTCCAACATCTTAACCTTGCTGACAGCCTAGGTGAACTTAACCTGGAGGGCATCAACGACATTGAAACGTCGTGTGTGGCCTTCCAGGACTGGCTCACCAAGGGACTGGATGCTGCAATACCGGCCAAGTGGACCAAAGGTCGTAACACCCCCTCCAACCCTTGGTATGATGAGAACCTGAAAACATTGAGGAAAGCATGCAAAAAAGCAGAACGTCACTGGAGGAAGGACTACAAGCGGGAGGAAAAAAACGCATACCTGGTCCTGCTTAAAGCATATCACAAAGCCATTCGCTTGGCTCGCGCAGCCTTTTTCGCCAACGAGATTAAAACAAGCCCCAACCCCACGAAAACAATCTTTAAAATCGTCCAAAAACTGCAACATGGAGACAAGCCGGCCTCTCACATCACTTCCACTCAGCAATGTGAAGATCTAGCCACCTTCTTCACTGAAAAAGTGAAGAAGATTTATGATTCCTTCACTCACGACCTGCCAGAGGACTTGAACTCTCCTAACGTCACCTATGAGGGCTCTAAGCTCTCCTGCCTCCCAGCCATCTCGCGTGAGGAAATAACTACAATATGCAAAAAGGTAAAATCCGGCGCCCCCGCAGATCCCATGAAGCCAGCTTACTTTCAGGGAGCCCTGGAATTCTTTCTTCCACCTCTGACCTCACTCCTCAATCTCTCCTTCGCAACGGCAACGGTACCCATCTGCTGGAAGCAGGCCTGGGTTACACCCATTATAAAGAAGCCCACTCTAGACCCCTCCAAGCTGGAGAACTACCGGCCGGTCTCACTGTTACCTTGGGTGGCGAAATTAGCGGAGGCCCACGCGAACAAAGTGCTGAATGACCATATGGCGAAGAATAACATCCTGGATCCCTCCCAACATGGGTTCAGACCGGGTCACAGCACGGAGTCCGCTCTCCTTACCTCCACAGAACACCTACGGAAAATCATGGACACCGGCAAAAGTGCCGCGCTGATACTGCTAGATCTCAGCGCGGCCTTTGATACGGTCTCCCATGCCATTCTACTCAAACGACTGGAAAACGCAGGGATCATAGACTCAGCACTAGAATGGTTCCGTTCGTTTCTCACGAACATATCCTTCCAGGTATCGGCCCCCCCCTTCATTTCCCAACCCCAAGATATAGGCCAAGGAGTCCCGCAGGGCTCTGCCCTCAGTCCATCCCTTTTTAATCTTTACATGCAACCTCTGGCGGAAGTTGCTAAAAAATGGGACCTCATAATGGTATCGTACGCCGACGACACACAGCTGGTCATCAGCCTTAATGAGGCTCCCTCTCCCGATGCCACTAGATTCAGGGATGGACTGACCGCCGTCGCCAACTGGATGACAGCCAATTGCCTTCAACTTAATGAAGGTAAAACTGAGGTGTTGCTCATGGGCAAAAATTCCAACAGCTGGAGCAACCTTTGGTGGCCCCACTCATTGGGCCCAGCCCCCCCGCCTAAAAATCTGGCAAAAAACCTGGGAGTCTGGCTGGACTCGACACTCAGCTTCCAGGCTCACACTAAAAAAGTTGCCGCGACCTGCATTGGACTACTGAGAAGCCTTCATCCCATCTTAGGCTTCTTCGATTCCAAAACGAGACAACTCATCGTACAATCGACCATCTTGTCCAGGCTGGACTACGCGAGTGTCCTGCTATTAGGAGCTAACAAAGCGGAGATCAAGAGATTCCAACGAATTCAGAATTCCGCCGCCAGTAGGTCTGCCGAGAAGGTGCTCCGCGAGAGCCACCATCCAAAGACTACACTGGCTACCGGTAGAAGCCCGTATCCAATTCAAGGCCCTCATCTTTGCCTATAAAATTCTGAGTGCTGAGGGACCAGAGCTCCTTCGCCCGTTGCTAACGCCCTACAATCCCCAACGCAACCTCCGCTCCAAAGGGCAACACCTAGTACTGGTCCCCCACACGAAGTACTGTCGCATAGGAGGACGCTCCTTCAGATTGCTAGGGGCCAAATTATGGAACTCCCTCCCCCTCCACATCCGCTGTAACGACAACCTACTGGCTTTCCGCAAAGCTATCAAAACTCTTCTCTTCCCCCCCATGTAGGTTCTCTCCCTTCTTTTTTTCTCCCAGTTGGTTATGATGGTTCTAGCACCAGGATGCCCCGTTGCCAGGGCAGCTGTTGCGCTTTACAAAACTGCTAACATAACATAACATAACATGGGTGTAGAAATTGAAAATCAAGCGTACAGGTATGATAAGATAATGCATTAAGGTGAGATATAAATATAAACTCGTACTTCTGTGTAATTCATAGAAGCTTTATGGGAGCGCATGTCTGAAATCTGAAATGTGAAACCAATGTAAAGCCTTTTTTTAAGCAAGTATTTTAAAAGTACATCAGAATTAAAAGTAATGTAGCACTGGCACACCATTGCACTTGTTTGTACCCTGATTTGCTGGTGAAACATTTTTAATTGTGATTGCACCCAAAACATACACTTAAATCGTGCTTTTATCACAGCAAAGTAAAGTTTATTTAGGTTTGTATTTACAAAGTAAATCATGTGATTAAAAGCCCTTGTTGAAACGCATATTTTGCAATTAAATTACATGCACTCAGAATTAAAAGTAATGCTGCACCAGCAAATTAAAGTAAACACAGCACGTTGAAAGTATTTAACTTTGATTTGTTGGTGCAACATTACATTTAAATATGAATGTGTGTGAATTTCTTTTACAATATGCACTTAAACAAAGGCTTTACTTCGCTTGATTTTGTTTGTAAATGCGCACCCAAATAAAGTTGTTAAATTGAAGTGAAAGAAGTGTGATTTAGCCATGTATTTTGAAAGTCAATCACCGGCACTCAGAATTACAAGTATCACATACCGATGCCGGACCCGAGTGTTGACGTACGGCAAACATGTGTAAAATAGCTAAACAAGCGCCTTCGGAACACAGCGTTTGGCCTTTGACTTTGGTCTTTGAATGCACAACAAATGTAAACAAGATTTTCAGGCCTGTTTACAGAGCAGTCAGAGCAGGGAGTGAAAACATAAGCGCGTGTGTTAAGTGCTCTTTACCTAATAAAAGAGTAGTTCCTCAAACAGATCCTAAAATGAAAGCAGTGGAGAGATAATGTAATTGGTCCATGCTCTAAGGTAGGACTAAACACAGGAAGAGGCATGACAAATGCATGCTCTGGACAAATGGGGAAAAAGATAATGAGAGCGATGATGGAGACAGCAAATGGGAAGCCTATGGGCAGGCTGTAGCCTACAAAGTATATACTAAATGTCTCTTCGAGACAGCACATGCGCTGTCTAGCTGAGACCTAAAAAGGACAAAACACAATGCCCTGAAAAAGCTTCTCCAGTATCAAAACAATGACTCTAATTAAATTCTCATGAAGCCAACCGTCCTCGCACGGTCATACAAGAGAGGAAGAGGATACGGTATTACGGCCCGAGCTGCCTACTTTTGAGCTGTGGAACCAGGTTCAAGTCTCAGCGTCCTGTGATTCTCGGCAAATCACTTAATCTTCCCATGCCTACCAAAAATGAATGTGTCCTTGTGTAATGTAACTGGTGCTCATGTAAAGCACTCCAGTATCTTTGGATCGGGTTTGTGCCATAAATAAAAAAAATAAACCATATACAAAAAACCCTACATAGGCAACAACAAAGCTGGGAGGGGTAAGAGGGACAGAGCAAACAACAGTGTTGTGAGAGAGTGTGAGTGATATATGGAGGGGGAGAGATTGCCTGCGAACACATGAATTCTCAAGAAGTACTGGATTAAAAATAAAAAAGTACCTCTCCAATCTACAGCCCAGTGGAAGGACACTGGCCGCAGAGACAGGAAATGGTACAACCTTCCCGGATGAGATATAAAACCGAAGAGAAAGTGAAAGTAGTAGCGGGCCCTGACCAATGAGAAGCAAGGGAATTACAGCAACATAGGAGCCAACCAATGGTAAGTAATGGTAAGTATGGGTGAGCTCTAAGTCTGTTTTTAAGCTTTGTTTTATTCACAATACCTTTCACTGAGAACGCATGAGCACTGTAGCCGAAAATGTAAAACCATGCCTGTCTGCCAGAGCCTACTGCTCTCTGTGCATTTCTAATGGTGGGTTGGGAGGGATGGAAAGGAGGAAGAGAGTTGGGGGTGTGGAGAGATATTTCTATATCCATCAGCATAAATGGAGAATTGCAGTGGTTTTTAGTTTTGCATCATCACCATGACTTTCCTTCAACTGATGATTTTTGGGAGAATTGCTTTGGATCTTTTTATTACAGTACTTATTTTCTCAGCTGTGTAAAGAAAGATAAGGTCTCTTTATTTGTTTTTTTAGTAAATATAATTAAACGTCTTCATCAATAATTATATTGTCTTATGCAAGAAGCACCACACCTTTGTAAAAACAACATAATATACTCATGTTGATTTTGCCTAATTCTGGGTAGAATTGCCAATGAAGGGGTCAATGTTGGGGGGCTTGGGGGGGGGGGGGGGTGTCAGGGTCCAATGGTACAGTTTTGCATGCGACCCCAATTAGAAACTTCCTCCAACAGTGTTTGAAATGGAAATATAAAAGTTTTGGTACTCACTATCACAGCATAACTGTTTGCTGAGGACTGCTGGTACTCTCCCATTATAAGCATTGCACCCCTGCTGAGGAGTGCTGGTACTCTCCCTTTATAAGCATTGCACCCCTGCTGAGGAGTGCTGGTGCTCTCCCATTATAAGCATTGCACCCCTGCTGAGGAGTGCTGGTGCTCTCCCATTATAAGCATTGCACCCCTGCTGAGGAGTGCTGGTACTCTCCCATTATAAGCATTGCACCCATGCTGAGGAGTGCTGGTACTCTCCCATTATAAGCATTGCACCCCTGCTGAGGAGTGCTGGTACTCTCCCATTATAAGCATTGCACCCCTGCTGAGGAGTGCTGGTACTCTCCCATTATAAGCATTGCACCCCTGCTGAGGAGTGCTGATACTCTCCCATTATACATACTGCATCCCTGCTGAGGAGTGCAGGCACTTTACCTTCTAATTAAGGAAGTAACTTTACTCAGTGCCTGTCAGTACCATCCCATTTAAAACAATGTAACAAAAAAAAACTCAACAAAAAGCCACCATATTTGGAAGGTAGTTAGGACTCGGTCTACTTTGATGCCTTTTCCAGGTTTCATGAAATTTGGTCAAGCCAATTCTTAGAGAGAAAAAATGTACCTGTCCAATGTGAATGTGTGAGTTGTAGATATACTTGTGAGCATTGGGAACAGTAAAAAAGTAAAAGAAGCCTTCTGATTGGCAGACTTTTCCTAAACTTTGCAAACATAAATGAAAATATGTGTAAAAACTGAAATATTGTCAGGGAGACATCTTGTTTATGTCGCATTTGATTAGCAATCAGAGGATGCCTTGGATGGATGACGGCAGTGGGTTCGGGGATACAAGGACTGGATACAGTCATGGGTGACAGGCATGCCATGTCCCCGGAGCCTGCTGTACATGGCCAAAGGCCATTGGCAGTGGATTCAGCGGCCATGCGCAGTGGGTTCAGTTGCATAGGGACTGGGCACGGGGTATGATCAAAAGCCAAACTTGTGCCTAGTGCCTGCTGCACACAGCCATGGCTGTATGTAGTGAGTTCAGGGGCACAATGGCTGCACTAATATATGTGTGAAACTCTTGTTTCTCTATTGACTGTTGATTTTAAATTGTTGTATTCATTTGTGTAGTAGATTCTTCTGTTACGCTGCACACTATTAACATGAAATATTTAGCCCTGAATTTTATCGCTCATTGCTTATGGAATGTTATAGATTTTATCATTTTGGAATATTGCGTATCTTTGTATGCTTTTATGATTTTAATTGATCGAATAAAACAATTTTGACTGACTGACTAGCTGCACGCAGTGAGTTTAGATTCAGATAAAGGCTGTCAATACACATCACTTTACTCCACATATCTGGTTTAACCCCTTGCGTTCGGCCGCGATTCTGCGCCTGTGCGGCACTTCTAAAGAGTGGGCGGGTTCATGACGGCCCCCAGCTGTCATCAGCACACGCCCACCGTGCTGCATGACGGACGGGGCTGTCATCAGCACGCAAGGGGTTAATAACATCATCTGACACAGATGCACTCATACTTCATGGTATGTGTATTATGTTAAAAACCACAATAAATGAAAAATACCAAAAAGTTATTTTATTCCCCAGCTTTTACAACTGTGTGATGATGGTGTTATTTACATGACAAAACACAATAGGACACACTTGTGAAACCAGGATTGTTGGACATCTGTACAACTCAAAGCTTGATTTTGAGACTCATCCTTACAAGTCCGGCTCAAATCAGTCATCTTGGTTGGCATCGATGGTCAGCCGGCTCTCGCCCGTCTTGGGTGTCCTTTTTTCCATTCTTCCTCTCCTTCCATCTCCTGGGGGTGCTGTTCACTCCACATCAGCAGGGCACCATGCTTCCAGTCCTGGGCAGTTTCATCAAGAATACCCAGCACTAGCTATTTATAGACCCGACACCTGAGGTCCAACAACTTCTTTATCATAGGGTGGGCCAGATACTAATAGTATGAAGGCCGATCGCTGCATGTCCAAGGCTCAGCTCTCTTCAGTCCCTTCCAGTAGCACCAAAGACTTCCCGGGACTTCGTACCGCATTAAAGACACATTTCCTATAATGCCTATGGGTCGGATGTTGTCTTACCACTATCATTCACCCAACATAAATGTTCCATGAAATAGTACAGAAATGCAGGTTTCAAAGGCCTGTTATGTTATGTTTTTTTATGTTATGGAATGTTTTGTTATATTACGTTATGCTATGTTGTGTTATGCTATGCTACATTATGTTATTTAATTGTATGTTATGTTATGTTTATTTGTATCGTGCACAACTTGCCTGGGTGGATAACCTGAAGAAGGAGCTGTATGGGCCGAGTAAGGATCGGGCTAGGGGAAGAGCGGTATTCAGTTTCTTGCAGAATTCAAGAACTGAAGAGGAGGCTGTGATTTTCCGAGGCAGGTTGTTCAGGAGTGAAGATAGGAGAAGGCATAACCAATGGATCTGGTTCTGCTTGTGCGGGGTTGGGGAGGGTGGAAGTAGGAGTCCGGCTGTCTGGTAGGTTTGTGGACGTTTTTGTGGTTGTTGTGCTCCATGGAGCCAATGTCTAAAGCTTTGTACATGTGCGTGAGGAGTTTGAAGTATGCTCGTTTGAAGATTGGGAGCCAGTGAAGCGATCTGAGGTGTGAGGTGTTAGTGCAGGGTGGGAGGTTGAGGGTGAGCCTGGTAGCAAAGCTTTGTATGGTCTGGAGTTTTCTGGTTAGTTAAGTTCTGATTTCAGTATAGAGTGTGTTGCCATAATCTAGCGTGCTGATGATGAGGGCTTGGGTGATGGTTCTGCGAGTGTTAGTGGGGTGCCATTTGAAGATTGTCTTGAGCATCGAGTGTGTGGAAGCAGAAGATGAGGACTGTATTCACTTGCCTAGTCATGGTTGGTTCGTTGCTGATTACTATTCCAAGGTTCTTTGCCAATGTTGTCAAGAGGGTTGTGGGTCAAATTCAACAGGCCTCCAGCTGGAGTCTCAAAGCGAGGTATCTATGCTGAAGATCACTACTTCTGTCATGACGATGATGAGCTTAAGGCAGTTGGTTTCATACATCTGGCGGCTTTGGTCAAGCAGGCGCAAGAACTGGTCCTGGTGTTTGGTGTCTTATCAGAGAGGACGTATTTGAGCTGGGTGCCGTCAGCATAGGATATGATGTTCATTCCGTGGGCTCAGATGATGCTAGCAAATGGGGGCATGTAAGTGTTGACCAAGGCTCCTGACACTGGTTGTGGATGAGCGCAGATAGGTGCTGTTGGGTTTGTCTTTGGCATGCCTTATGCATGCTACAAGCGCACCTGATGCATGTCCTTGCTGCAGCCTCCATTATGTAAAGATTTTTTTGGCTGGAAATCAATGATGTCCCTTCCTGTGCTGATGAATGATGGGAAATCCAGTGATGTAAATACCTGTGTGCAATGGATCATAGGAAATTGAGTAATGTCACTTCCTGTCCAGATGGATGCTGGGAAATCTAGTGATGTTACTTCCTGTGTGGATGGATGAGATGAATGCCCAACAAATTGTAAACAAGCTGGTGAATGCATGGCATGAGTAGCGATTTACTACTCTATGCTGTCGATTTTCCAGCTCTTCTTACTTACAAGTCAAACTTATCAACATCACGATAGGAATCATGCTGGTATATTCTCTGTTGTCTTCAATGCCAGTGCCTAATTTGTAAAAGAATAAGTGACTGGTCCCAAAGTTTTGCTCAGAAGTGTAAGGTTGATGCTAACAAATTTTAGGAGTAGTGAATACCAAGGCTTCGTAGTGTTGATTCAACCTCATGCCTAGTTCATCCGCCAACAGACATTACCTCACCCTTTCAGGTTCGTTTTCATAACTGCTTTCTCTCTTTGTCACTGTTTTTCAGTCTTCTTTTTTTTTTCCTCCTTCTTTTCCCTTTTTGTTTTTTTCCTGCATCTTGCTCTGGGACAAAGTCCGGTGAGGAAAATATGTCTCACTCACCAAAAATCTGTGTCTGTGGACCCTACCTGCTACCACTCCTTCAAATCGAGTACTGCTGGGTGTCGTTTTTTTCAATATTTCTATCCTTGAACCACTGAAAGGTACAGTTCACTCCACATCAGCAGGGCACCATGTTTCCAGTGCTAGACTTTGTTTTAAGGCGTGCCAATCCAGTTCTGTCAGTTGAAGAAAATCGAGACTACAGCTCCCAACACACAATGATTTGTACAAAGCAGACCTTTGATTAAAAGTGTATCATCAATTACGAGTAGGCTCGTTACCCGTGAGGGGGCTTACGCACTCCTGGTCGACTGATGGCAGCGATAAGTGTCCTTTCTGTGTAACAGCAGTAGAGAATATTGAACACTTTTTCTTCTGCTGCCCTATGTACTCGTTACCCAGAAAAGTTTGGCTTTTACCAGTTTGCCGCTTATTAGGTACTAGATCTGCTGTTGCAGCGACTAGGATTCTAAAAACTGATACTTCTCCCCCTATCGCCATTGGTGTAGCAAAATTCGTGAGCTGGGCTTGGTCAATCCGTATTCGCAACCTTGGTAAATGAAGTTCCCATTGTATATGTTTTTATGACTTTTTAGTTCCAATGTAGTATTGTTCTTATGTAGTAAGGGGTCTTTTGTACATCATTGTCTAAATTTAATACTTTTCTTAACATGGTTTTAAAATGTAACGTATTTATTATCTTATATGTAAAAGCGTATGAACTGTTTTTTTATGTATTTGTCTTTTATGATGCAAATCGAATAAAGACCTCTTGATGATGATGATTAGAAGTGTTGTGTCCGGTCAACATAGAGTAAAATGGTAACTTTACTGCACCACTACCTAAAAGTCAGTGGAAGTGGCGGCCAAGAAGCACATGTTCTTAAAAAAACACAATGAATAAATCAATTAATTGATCAAGTTTTATGCTTTCACGTAATTAACATAGTTTTCACAATTTGGAAAATGCAGAGCCCCTCAAGTGGACCTTTAAATAATGGCAAATCTGTTGTCACAACTAAAAAAACCAGTGTGGAGAACCTACGTGTCTTGACATTGATAGAGACAGGGTCTCCTTCTCGATTTCTTATCACTGCAATGACTTTCACTGTGTAGTTCACGCCTCCTTCTAAGTCCACCAGGTCGAAGGAGGTGGTGTCTCCAGGCACCTCTCTTGTACCCTCAGTGCCAATCCCTAAAAAACAGAATATTGACATGATGAGCATGACTACCAAAGATCTTTGCTACACCCCTAAAAGACTCTATATTTTATTTAGAAAGCCCAGTACACACATAATAGATCTTCTTGATTTACAGGAAAGCACCACCTTGACCTGTTTCTTGGTGCTCTGCATACTAAGACAGATACTACTTCTCTGACTCACTGCACATGTGGTTGAATGATACATTACCATCTGTTCGACTCCACATGATCCTGTAGGAAGTGGCCCCTGGGATCCCAATCCATGTTACTCGTATACGATTGGTGTTCGACTCAAAGATCCGCAGTCGGCTCACGATACCCACCTCCTCAAACCCTGCAAGATGGAGAAGAAGAAACGATGAAGTGGAATCCTTCGCAGGTAGAGTATAGCAGACATTGTTCGATGGCAGAATGAAAGCATTATGCGAGAAGGGATGCAGTGAGTGCAGCATTCACTGACAGCGTGACATGGATTATAGGAGAATTGGTACAACGAGTGAATCAATCACTAGCAGGCAAGCATAGAATATAGCTGGTTTAGCATGGGTATCAATCATGGATTAAAGGAATAGGGGTATAGTGAGGTCATTAATTACTGACAGAGTGACACAGATGATAGAGGTAGTTCACTAAGGCCATCAATCACCGGGAGAGTGATATGGATTATGGTGGAAAGGGAGCCATAATAGCATCAATCACTGGCAGGGTGATGAAAAGTATAAGGGAAGGGAATTTAGGGAGAGTATCAATCAATGACAAGGTAACATTATTAAAGAATTATATATCATGGGGATCAATTATTTGCAGCATAACAGGAATTATAGGTAAAAAGGGCACAGGGAGTCCAATGGCAGAGTGGCATTATGGGAAAATTATATGGAGAGGGGATTGATCAATTGCAGAGTAACAGCATGCGCAAGCAAATGGTTTGCAAGCTGGGTATCAATTATTAACAGAATGGCAAGCATTATCGGAAAGGTTGTATAAAAGAATATCAAGAATAATAATATCGAATTACAAAAATATTGCTTAAAAAATATTGTCAAGAAAAATATTGAGTTTACATACCTTGTATGTAAAATACGAAAATATTGTTTAAAAAATATTATGGAACAGAATATTATCACAAAAGAATACTGATTTATCAATATATTAATCTCTCTATATATAGCATTATAATACATTTTTTTAAAATAATAAAGTACTGAATACATATACAATTTAAAATAAATATTTTTATTAATATATATATAGATACATATATATCCACATTTATATATAAATAATATTTAAAACTATAAAAAATAAAATTAATTAATTGTTTTTATTACACTAAATTAAAATATTACCAATAAAATAACAGTAACTAATATATTAAAAAAGAACACGTATACATAATCTAATTTAAATATGAAAATAAATGTATGCAAATAGCTTCAATCACTGGGATCTAAGGGTGTGAATAAAATATATATCTATATTTTAAAATATGAAAACAACATAACAAATTAAGAAATACCGCAGCAATATTAACAATAACTGAAAAAGTCAAATACAAATAAACATATATCAACAAAAACATATATCTCAAATAAATAAATAATTTCAAATAAATATACATTTGAAGAATATATAAAAAAATACAAAATTCAAAAACAAAAGAAATTTAAATTAATCAACAGTAGCAAAACTAAGTAATGTAACTCCAAGTAAGGAAAGTGTTCTACTTTAAAGGGAGTAGATTTACTATTCCTACTCCATTTTAATCAAAAGCAGAGAGTCTTAAACTTTAGAGGGGCTCAATTTATTATTCCTTAAGAAATGTTACATATAGCATTTAAGTCCTGATATTTTAATAAAATATTTAAATAGCTAACAAAACAAAGGGGCTGATTACAATGTCGGTGGGAATAACAGTGACCAGCTGCCGGTGGCGGTCCAACTGACAGGCAGGCCTTTGGTCTGACTGCTGCATTAGGATGCAGGCGGTCAGACCTCAGAGGTCGGGGGAAAGACCTCTGTGTCCGACCAGGGCCGGACTGGTCGTTGTGGGCACCGGGCAATCCCCCGGTGGGCCGCAAGGGTGGGGACCGGTTTTTGTTACAGGGCCATTTTTGCAGCATAGCTGCAAAATCGGCCCTAAACAAAATCAGCTGAAAACCGACCCTGGCAAAGAGCTCGGTCACACCCCCCCCATTCCCCCCCCAGGGGCCGGCCGAGCTTTTTGCCAGGGCTGGTTTTGGTTCCTCGTCCGGCCCTGCCTCCGACAGGATCTAGCATCCTGTTGGGGAGATGGACGGAATAGTATCCGTAGCATGGCACCGCCATAGGGATTACAATGTCCCTTTCCGACAGCCTGTCGGAAACACACTTTGGGAGCCCCAAGCAGGGCACCCATGGGCCATAGTAAAGTGGCCCTGGGGGCGCATGTTTTGCTCCCACGCATATTCTTGCACCGTGTGTCAGGCACCAGATGGTGTCTGGCACACGGTGCATGGATGTTCACAAAGTGCTCTCTCACATTGCAGCTTGTGCTGCGGCCCTATTCCTAGGCCACAGCACAAGCTGCAATGTAAAATAGCACTTTTCCGACCGCCAGCACGACAGTCTTATCCAAATTGGATGGTTGGACCGCCGCCTGCTCCGCCAGTCAGTCTCCTGACTAACGTGATAGCGAGCGTCAGTCCGACCACACTTTATCGTAATGAGCCCAGGTATTATTAAAACATATTTAAAATAAAACAGCTTATATTATATAAATTAATAAAATGTAATGAAATTTAATACAAATTTAATAATGAGAAATATAATCACAAACATGCCAAAAAATATAAATATATCAATAGTAATAAATAGTAATTACATAAAACAAATACAAATAAAACCAATAATAAATATCAAGTATGCTTCACAAACCTAAGGGCCGATTAGGATGGCATGCGGATCGCCACCGCCATGCAGGCGGTAGCGATCCGTCCGCCATCCGTGCCCGTCGGCCACCTATTTCCCCCCGCCATATTACAATGGAGGGGTGACCGCGGCGCACGGGAAAACCGTCCGCCACTTGCGGTGGAAAAGGTCTAATATGGTGGCGGTGTCTATCAGACACCGCCAGCCATATTAGGATGTGCTGTGGGCAATGCCGCCACGAAAAGGCAAACAGTCTTTGCTTCGTTGCAGGCCCTCAGGGCGAAGGGGGGCTGGGGGTGCACATGGGGGGTACCCATGGTACCCCCCTGCGTTTCAAAATACAACATGGCAGGCACCGCGGTGCCTGTCATGTTGTGCTTTGAAACGCACAACATACATTTTTAGCATTGCGGCAGGCGGTGCTTTCAGCACCGTCCGCTGCAATGTCAAAAATGCGGGATGCACCCGCCAATGTGTCGGGTGCATCCTAATTCGAGGCACCGGACCTCCGCCCCAGTGGCGGACGGTCACGTCCCCCGACAGGATGGTGGACGGACTTTGTCCGTCCACCATCCTAATTGACCCCTTAATTATTCATACACTTATCAACAAATTAATAATTAAATACGTCAAATAAATCACACAATAAACAACTAAATAATTTACATACCTAATTACCAAATAAACATCTAATTCACATTAAAATTAAAAAAATTAAAAAGAAATGAGGTAAAAAATATATAATTCAAATTACTTCCAACCCTGTTTTCCAGCACACTCTAAACCCCACTACTAAATTATAAATTAGTAATTAAACTCTATAGAAAATAATTACATTAACAGTCACAAAATACACTTAAATTATTTAATTAACAATGCATCAATTAGCTGATTTACATAAATAAATACTAAATACATATTTCATTGCCATAAAAAGATAACATTATAGTACAATGATTTATAATTTTAATAACTACCCCTACAAACCCAAAAACCCGCTACTAAAATATAAATGATTACATCTTTAAAAAAAAATACACATTAAAGTTACAAACTCTATTTGAAAAAAATGTGACAGTTATATTAATAATACTAACAGCTAAAATGAATATAAGTACTAATTTATATATTAAATTCATGACAAATATATTTACTACATCTATATTAAAGTAAACAATATTACATAGAACAATGTTTGTAAAAATGATATTATATGCATTGAAAAAACAATATTCTTACCTTTAATATTCTGGTCCACGATATTTTTGTAGTGATGATGTTTTTGACAATATTTTTAGGTTACATGATATTAGGAATCAATATTTGTGTCATTCACCTTCGGGGAACGGGCAGTGGGGACAGCTACCAGAGTTGCATTTTTATAAGACAAGGGGGCAGTGATTGTATCAATAAGACTAGCACAGTATCATGGATTACTGACAGATTGACAAGGAGGTTAAAAGAAGTGGTGCACTGAGGGCATCAATCACTGGAAGATTGACAAGGAGGTTAAAAGAGGTGGTGCACTGAGGGCATCAATCACTGGAAGATTGACAAGGAGGTTAAAAGAAGTGGTGCACTGAGGGCATCAATCACTGGAAGATTGACAAGGAGGTTAAAAGAGGTGGTGCACTGAGGGCATCAATCACTGGAAGATTGACAAGGAGGTTAAAAGAAGTGGTGCACTGAGGGCATCAATCACTGGAAGATTGACAAGGAGGTTAAAAGAAGTGGTGCACTGAGGGCATCAATCACTGGAAGATTGACAAGGAGGTTAAAAGAAGTGGTGCACTGAGGGCATCAATCACTGGAAGATTGACAAGGAGGTTAAAAGAAGTGGTGCACTGATGGCATCAATCACTGGAAGATTGACAAGGAGGTTAAAAGAAGTGGTGTAACGAGGGCGTCAATCACTGGCAGATTGACAAGGAGGTTAAAAGAAGTGGTGCACTGAGGGCATCAATCACTGGCAGATTGACAAGGAGGTTAAAAGAAGTGGTGTAACGAGGGCGTCAATCACTGGCAGATTGACAAGGAGGTTAAAAGAAGTGGTGTACTGAGGGCATCAATCACTGGAAGATTGACAAGGAGGTTAAAAGAAGTGGTGCAATGAGGGTGTCAATCACTGGCAGAGTGACCTGGATTATAGAGAATACTGTGCAGTGAGGGTATCAGTCACTGACATTGTGACATGGATTGGAGGAAGAGGGGTGCAGTGAGGGCATGAATGGCTGACAGTGTGAGAGGGGTTATAGGAGAACGGTGTGCAGTGATGCTCATCAGTCACTGCCAGTGTGACAAGGAGTGTAGGAGAAGTGGTGCAGTGAGGATGTTCATCACTGGTATGCAATATCTCCAGCAGTGGCCATGTTTCACTCGTAAAAGAGCTGGATTTTTCAGGGCTGATTAACAAAGAGGTGAAAGAGTCCTCAAAGTAATGTCCTGTTTTACCACCTCCTGTATAATACTTGGCGAATTTTCCCTCCTTTTTCTACGTATTTTTAAGATTTTTGTATTTTTCATATAGGGTATTCTATTTTCCCCTAATTTTATTTTTCATGTGTTATGTGCAGGCTATTAGAGATATTTTTATATTTTGTTATACCCTTGCATACTTTATTTAAAAAATCGTGGCTTACTCTGTTTCTTTGCTGCCGAAGGGGTTTTACGTCTGACTTATTCTTTGTGACTTCTGCTGCTAAGAGTCTCTTCCAGGCGCTCACTAAACTCTCATTGAAAATATGGTTCTGTTACATGGAGCCTCCCCCACACCATCAGTCGAACAATACCACCATCTGGGAGTACTTGTCCACTTAAAGGTGCATCCTCCTATACTGGGTTTCTTCCCATTGAGGGTTTTAATGTGTACTCTTTGGGATCTTGTCTTCATGTTCCTCACAAACCTCCGACGGGATGATGTACTCCAGAGCAACTTCGACACTCCAAGCGGACACACCGGATCGGACAGAAGAGCCTTGAGCATGATCACTTAATTGATGCATTGGCTGTAACATGGCGGAGAAGCGAGTCCAGTCTATGGGATATGCCCTTAGAGGGAATCTATCACCTTGTGAAGCTATGAGACACAAGATGATTGGCATCTCAGATCACACCCAGCGCATATCATTCAATGCATTTATTTTGCAAAGTCTATATAATAACGCAGCAGTGCATCAGCTTGTAGGAGGAAGAATGGTTACGTAGATCATTTACGCAACTAGTTAGACATGGATAGGGCACTAGCATAATTGACATTGCACAACTAGCCAGGGTTAGAGCCTAAGTCACCAGCATCGTAAGTCTGCAACTTAGCCGCTACACCACATCACTTCCTACTTTGAACCCTTCTCTGTTGATTTGTTTCAATCAATGCATCCTAGCTGAAAACATGGCTATTCATTCCCCTCCTTAGTGTTGAAGAAATAAATCCAGGGTTTGCCTGGGAGCAGACGAGTGTTGATGAGTTACATGAGGGCAAGTTTACGTGAGTAATGAGGGCAGATGTATGTGAGTTATGTTAGTACTCAGAAATGATAGAATGTTATCTGTTCAGACGTCAGAAGATAGGATAAACTGGGTATCTTGCAGGGGGCAAATCACAACTGATTAAAATTAGGAATACCTCAAGTCCTAGAAGTGCCCCCAGCTTCATCAGGAATAAAAATAAATCATGCAGCAGGGTTTCAGTCCTAGGCTCAAAATGGAAAATCTATTTGTAGCTCAGTCAGAAAGTCAGAAGACTCTAAGAGCCATGCGCAAATGGGTTAGCGGCTCGTTTGCGCATGCTAAAATTGGTATGGCCATGTGCTAACACAATTTTGTGAGTCGCAAATGAATTGCGACTCGCAAACATTTGATTAGAGGCTCGCTATTTGGAAGGGGCGTTCCCTTCCAAATAGCAACTCTCTAACCCATGTACGAATGCTTTGCAATTGCAATTGCGGTTGCAAAACGCCCGCAAATTGCCACCCTCTTCACGAGGGTGGCAATGGAGTCGCAAATGGGAAGGGGTCCCGAGGGGACCCCTTCCCCTTTGTGACAGGCTCTGAAAATATTTTACAAGGGCACACAGTGGTCCCAGGGACCACTACTTGCCCTTAAAAAATTAAACAAAAACGTTTCTTTATTTTTTTAATGCATCCCGCTACATTAAAAAAACTGCTTTTTTTAAAAGCAGTCCCAGACATGGTGGTCTGCTGAGCCCAGCAGGCCACCAATGGGCTCGCAAATTGCGAGAGGCTCATTAATATTCATTAGCCTTGCAATTTGCAACCCCATTGGGAATCGCTAACAGTGTTAAACACAATGTTGTATTTGGCAAATAGCGCCTTGCAAATCGCAAGTCGCAAATGAGTCGCAATTTGCGAGGCGCTATTTTGTTGGTTGTACATCTGACCCTATGAGTCGACACTGGGAATGTGGTACTTGGAGAGACACACCTGCTCCACAAGAAAATTGAAAGCCTGTGAGTTGATGATTGGGTAATTTGCTGTACAGCCATGAAGGTCTCACTGTCCTCTATGAAAGCCAAACAAAAACACCAGATAGTTGTAATAGATGTCAGTGGAATAGGGCACACAATCTACTAAAGATAGTGGTTGTGATACAGAAGCTTTGTTCTAACACAAGCAAATAGTCCTGAAGCATGAGCATCATTAAAGAAGTGGTTTTCAGAAGCTACAAACACCATACCATATATGCCCACTGGCCCTGGAATACCTACACCTCAGACACTGCCTTCTACTCCACCAAAGTTAAAGGAGATGCCCTGATGAGAGCCCCATAGAGAACTAGTGAGGCTTGAAACGCGTCGGCAGTTGCTAATAAAGTAGCAAAAGTGGATAAAGGATCAAAGAAAGAAATAGTATTGATTCAGGCTAAAGTTCAGACTTGTTTATCAGTACGCTTAATGACATCCAATTGAGCCATCGCTTTAGTTTGTGTAGCACATTGATCTGTTTCATGATGTATCTATGGTTGTATAAAGTTTTGTGTAAAGTATTGTTTTTGCCATGAAAATGTCAGTTTTGTATATTGATGTAAGTACTGTGTAAATTGTGATGCATGTAAATATGTATATGACATTGTGGTGTTTCATGTTTTAGATGTAAAGGTCCTTCAAAGAGGAAGGAGCTGTTAAAAATAAGAGGGTGAATAAAATAACCCAATCACTAAATGAAAATAGCGTGATTGTTGTAAAAATTATTAATAAATAATTAGGACACCAGGTTTTCTTTTTCAAAATATATTAAGGCGGGAACATCCTTTACAACGCAACTTTTACCATGCAGTGCTTTTATATCGCAACTTTTACAACGCAAACCATTACAACGCATTGCGCTGGGGGGCGCTCTAGGATAGGGAATAGATTTAATTTACTATCCAACACCTTCCCTACTATCCACGGGGACTGGAGTTGGAATAGTAAATTAAACTATTCACTATCCAGCACCCCTCAACACTATGCGTTGTAAAGGCATGCGTTGTAAAAGTTTCGATGTATAAGCATGCGTGGTAAAAGTTTCGATGTATAAGCATGCGTGGTAAAAGCATGCGTTGTAATGTCATACATCCTATTAAGGCCCTACCTGGGTTCTGTCCAATTGGGCCTAGCTCCTCTTGTTTTCAAGTTTCTACTCCATCAAAGCATTCACAGCAGTGATGGGAAATACCGGCACAGTGGCCCAAAGGTTTGAGGTCGAGGGAAAGGTAGATGTTCATTTGCCACAATATGCTGCTCTGTATGTGCACTGCAGTCTTATCCACATACCTCAAAATGAAGTGTGAATATCTCAGAGATGTTAAGTTTGAACAACACTAGAGTAGAGAACTACAAGGCATATGCGAGGATAATGTAAGGTTGGCTCACTTTATGGCCCTGAATGGTTGGCACCGGACTCCTAAAAAGAATCAAGCGGCAGGCCTGCGAAATATGGGCCACCCCCATACTCATACTGGCAGCAGCAAAACTTTTAATAAAACAGGCAAAAGTAGTGCCAGAGGTCAGTGATGCGACAAGCTTTAAAAAACTCAAGCACGGAAGCTGGGCTCCAAAACTATACAATAGCAGAAGCTTACCACACTATCTGTTGTCCTCCATAAAGCCAGCAGTGAAGTGCCAACTAATGAGGATACAATTCGGCTTGATCCCTCTATTGGCATACAAGTATGGGCAAGGTTACAAAGAAATGTCAGCCAAGCAGTGCAGCGCTTGTGGAGAAGAAGTAGAAACGCTAACTCACATATTATGTATCTGTGAGACACTGCGCCCTTTAAGAACTTATTGGCTTCCACCCATCTGCCGCATTTTAAACATTCTGACATGTCAGGACGCCCTGGTAAAATGTTTGAATGGTGATTCAGCACAGTTGTCGGCACACTTTATGAAATTTCTGATGGCCGCAAACGACATTCTGGCCTCCGAAAAATCCACAGAACCATAAAGCTCATTCCACCATTATCAGTTTTAATCCTTTTTAATGTAATTGCCAACATTTTTAAAATTGAAATTTATGCACTTTATTCTGTATCTAAGTTTTTGTGATTGCAATGATTTTAATGAATTGTGCAATAGAATGATATTCTATTCTCTCTGGTACTGATATATGATGAAGATGGGCAGAGCAAATATGTAGAGCAGTTCATAGCTTAAGGTCAGGCCCACTTCTTCAATTACCGGGAAACTGTGAGAAGGAAGTTAAGAGACCTGTGATGGATAATGGCTCCATACCTTTGACACTGTATATAACACTCAGGATAAACATGGCACATCGTGGCTATTGTTAGGGCCCATTTGACAGTCAAGCTAGGAAAGTGGGGATCATTGTGGTTATTTGGTAAGAGTCAAGAGCCAGGATGGTTTCTTATGAATTACATTTAAAAAGAGTCGCCATTTGCTGCAGTGATTCTGCTCAGGAACAGAACTATGCTTGGGTCTGTAGAACATCAGCATGTAGGGACTGAGGGCCATATGTAGGTAAAAAGTGTTTTGCGATTCTTAAATTGCAATTTTTAGAGAACCGCGATTAGAGAATCGCAAAAGGCAATGTAGGTAGGATTAGCAAATTATTTTGATAATCCCACATATTCCTTATTTGCGAATCGCAAATTGAGATTTGCAAATATGGAATACCTTCCCATTCATTCCTATGGGCTAGAAGGCCCATAGAAATGAATGGGAAGACATTCTCAATTTGCGATTCTCAATTAGAGAATTGCAAATTGAGAATGCAATTTCAGGTTTGCAAGAGTGTCAATAGGACACCCTTTTGCACCACTGAAATAAACATGTGTGCACATGTGGCGCACATACATGCGCTAAGGATATGTATGTGCACCACATGGCACTTTGAAAAGTGTAAAAAAGTGCATTTTTCAAAGAAATCACAAATTACCACCAACCTGAAGTTGGTGGTAATTTGCGATTCCTTAAGCCAAAATCGCACAACTTGGGTGCTTCCTACATTGCATTTAAGGAATCGCAATTTGGGATTCCTTAAATGCATTTACAAAATAAGGAATCGCAAATTTTGCGATTCTTTTTTTGCATGTGGGTTTTTGTGTGCTACATAGCATACTGCCCAAATTGCGATCGCAAATGCTGAAATTCTGCGAATTTCTGCATTTGCGATTGCAATTTGGCTACCTACATATCGCCCACAGTCCCCATACCACCTCAGTACCTATGAGCACGAGTCCGACTACCTATAGAGCCTCATTTGTCCTCCTAACCTTACCAGAGAAACAAGTACATTGGCACCCCAGAACACAAAACTCTCGACCCTCTCAGGAATCGCAGTAACAGGACACACCCTTTCGCTCTCTCACTCGTACTTGTCCACAATAAGATAAACAAGAGACATGAAGGAAGTTTAGAATATTTATTTAAACTAACGTGCTCTAAAAAGAAGTATTCATGCCACAATTAGAAAACAAATGCATGCAAAAATACTGTTAGTATAGTTAATAATCCATATACCATGAAACAAACATGTCATTTTATAAGAAAGTGTAACCTTCACCCTTGCTAGTGAAGCTAAATGATTATATATGATTATATATCAAAGATGTCTGGGATTTCTGGCAGACCCCGTACGGACATTGGGGCATATTACCAAGGGCCTTATCGCCGCTTTAGCGGGAATTTTTCCCGCTAAAGCGGCGATAATTTCATCGCCCTATTACCTAGCTGTTGCTAACACCAGTTAGCGACAGCTAGTAGGAGATAGCGGGCATTTAGGTGCCCACTTTGCATGTCAGCGATAATTATCGCTAATGACATGCAAAGTGGGCGTGCCAAGATGTTAGCAACTGGAAACAGTCGCTAACATCTCTATCTCCTATTACCAACTTTTGGAAATAATCGCGCTAAGCGCGATTATCTCCAAAAGCTAACGCCTGCCCTGAGCTGTTCTTAGCCATGTAATCCAATGGTAGGTGGATTACATGGCTAAGAGCATTTGCTCGGTAAAGCATGAATATCGCTGACTTTACAGCGATATTCATGCATTTCGGCCGATTTTTATCGCTTAGGAGATAAACCTTGATAATATCAAGGCTCCTAAGCGATAAAAATCGGCGATGCTCGGCGATATAATTTTGGCCGCTAACCAAGCTGAGCAATACTTTTCGCTCATGCTTGGTAATATGCCCCATTGTTGTTTGACCTTGTCTGTGGTGTTCAGACTAAATCCCAAGAAAAGAACAGAACACGAAAATATGTAAAGGTTCTGTGTGCAGATATAATGTGGAACAAAAGCAAGCATGTTTATATGGTAATGTGTGCAAAAGAAAATGCGGCCTACAACATGCACAATTTGGCTAACATAGGGAAAACTACAGCGGGCCAAGCAGGAAACACATGACACATCAAGGAAAATATTGTTTATGACCAAGGGAACTTTCCTAAATTCCTAGGGACTAAAGTGGGGACCTTGTCAATATGGGCTAGAGAAGCATAGATCAACCTGAGAACATTCTTGTGGATAATCATAAAAATGACAAATACAATAACTAAGAGAATATCTATTTGTTACAGATTATTTGGTTACAAGAAAACTGACAACTATTGAGGCTCCAGTAATGATCTGGAAAAGTCCACAATCATTAGCTCCATTACCTCTCACCCTCACCTGGTTCAAGGCTAGAAATGGATAGCAAGTAAAACAAAATATATTTATCTTACACCGTAAGACTTCATGCAATGTACAGTGGTTGGGCACTGCACCTATATGGTTATATGGCACTGAGGTTATAGATTATGTCCACTCTACAGAGAATCTCTTAGTGAAAATAAGAGTCCGCCTAGCTATGTATTTAGGTGGGATATGGAGGTGGAATCTATAATATAATTCTGTTATAAACTCACTTAAAATACTAGATCAAGCTCAAATTCCCAGGCTAGCACCCTCTCCCACCAATCACGGTGCAGGATCTTCTAAATCTTTAGAAAGTTAGCAAGTCATAAAATTATTTTATGCACTTGTACATTCCATGAAGTAATCAGCCTTAATGTTTTACAAAAGAGGTTGGGTCCCTTCAGGTTCTCTGTGGATAACCAATTCTGGTTTCCAGCACTTGAATAGAGAGAAAACTGAGTGCACTTAATAGCAGATTATTTTTTTAATAAGCACCATTTCCACTGGTCAGAATACGTTTCTTGTGTTGGACATAGGGAATGGTGTCACTACAACGCAGGCTATTACAACGCCTGCTGTTACAACGCGGTGTTTACATCGCATACCACTACAACGCATAGTGCTTTTAAGCGCTGGATAGTGATTTATTTAATTTACTATTCCAACTCCAGTCCCCGTGGATAGTGGGGAAGGTGTTGGATAGTAAATTAAATATATTCCCTATCCTAGAGCGCCCCCCCCAGCGCAATGCGTTGTAATGGTTTGCGTTGTAATGGTTGCGTTGTAATGGTAGTGCGTTGTAATAAATGCGTTGTAAGTGATGTTCCCCGGACATAGGCATGCCTCTGCTGTGTTGTGGCCCAGTCAAAGTCCTGCTCCCACCCCCAACAGAGAAGAGGAATGCTAGAGGTGCAAATAGAAAAGTATCCACACTGTATAAGCATCTCCATTGTAAATAGTTGCCTGCCTAACCTTGCCTGCTACATTAGTGGTGGCGGGTAAAATGTTTGGAGCAAAACGTGTATTTCCAACCATCTGGCAAGTTAGGAAATGAACACCAGGCCCAATGTTTTATGTAAAATTGTGGCCCAAATTTGTCATGCCAGGAGTGATCTGGACACATTGAAAATACACCTGAGTGACATCCCTGGAGAGAAGAAAGAGTTTTTAGATGGACACTCCATGCCATACACTTCTGAAAACTTTCTCAAATGTGAAATACCTTGAGGCAAAAATTGGAATACAAATGAGAATCTGCGTATCCCAGCTCCTCACTGCGTCACTTTTCAAGTATCACATCAGATATTTTAAAGTAGTACCCTGGGTGATGCCACTCCCTTCAACTTTCTGGTTGGCTTACCTGTTCGGGCACTGATGGAAGTTGGGCTTCCCTCCCTGCTCCCCACTAAGGCAACCACCCGTATCGTGTAGGCTGTCTCCGGCTCAAGATCGGTGATCTCTGCAGACGAGATGTCGCCCGCCACTGTCCTTGAGACCTCGATACCTGTGGATTGAAAGAGATTTGTTTAGTTGGAAGAATAGGTCTTTTAAGATACCTGAATTTGGAGTGATGTTTTTCTTTGTTTTTTTTTAGATCTGCCCACATATGTAAACTTATAACACAAAACCATAAAACTAAAATAAGGGACGTTTCTGGTCAGGAAGTGGCACATGTTGTACCTAGCTCACAAACTACTATTACAGTTTTGCAAACAAACCACTAACCCGTAAAGATCAGAAAGCATGTCTTCCACCTGTTTATTTTTACTTTTATTGTTTTTAGAAATCCTTTTTATTGATTTTGCAGTAAGAAAATCAAAAATCGGGTGCAGTTTTAACAGCATTAGACACAATGAGCGCCCTGCATTGTCTCAGAAAACTTCGCAGGGTTGGATCCCCCACCCCATTTCCCCCCACTGCCGCTTTGGCTGACAAATAGCAGAGCAGGGCATTATCACAGGATGTGGGCCCACTGTCCTCCCCTGGTTCATGGAATGTGGAAGTGGTCATTCCAGGGTCCCAATGTTGTGATGTATTTTTGTCTTGATCTATAGACTGCATTCTCAGCTATTGCCTAAAACTCAATTTTCCTTAACCACTCCTGGATGTGGAGAGCCTTCTGGATCTCCGGTATTTGGCTATGTCCCGTTTGGCCAATACAACTCGATACCCACTAAAATATGTTGTCTCTGGAGACCATCATATCCTAGGGACAGTTTTAGGATTAACATTTTGAGGTCTCACTCTATTGGAATATCTGTTACCTCTTCCAACACAGCAGATCTGTATGACCAGGTATTCCCATATGATGTGGATCAAGATCCCTATGGGACTTCTGCATCTCAGACACTTGGGAATGAGGCCCGTCCCATCTTCCATAACCTATCAGGTGTGTAGTACACTCTATGGAGGTATTTAAATTAGATTAACCTTAATTGCCCTGGAATCAATAGCTGCTTGGTCCCGATTTTGGCTTCTACCAAGTGTTCCTTTTTGGTTTCTCCTATGTCAGTGACCCAACATTCTTGATATTGTGCTATGGGATCAGATGTGTTGACTACTAGGGTCTTCTACAAATGTGAGATGCACTTCTGCCCAATTTTTCCCAGCATGAGTTTGGGGTCTGATGGGTTGTATTCAGGGAGCAGGTTGGGAGCTTTCCCTATATTTTCTAGAACGTGTTTCAGTTGCATGTAGAGGATGAATTGGGATCGTGTAGGTCGTATTCCATGCTTAGTTTCTCAATTGAAAGAATGTGCCTGTGTATCCACAAATCTCCCATCTTCGAAATGCTTAGTGTTTCCACCTCTGGAACCCGTTCATCTGTGCTGTGTGTTTAACCAGTTCCCCAGCCACAAGGGTGTTTCCTGGGTGATCTTCATGCACCACCCCATCCACTATTGGGCTTTGTGCCAGCATTCAATAGTGATGCCTGTGAAGGGGATACTCATGAAGGGATCCTGGTGCCATAGAGCCATGACCAAGAGGCAGAGTTCTGAAATTCAGGTACTTCCAAGCAGGTGGCCAGGTTGTCCCTGTCCCCAAATATCCAGCCATTGATGTGTGCTGTCCAGCCGTAAAGTTGCACATCTATCGCTCAGAGAGCCTTATCGAGTGGCGCCTGGATAAATCTTTTGTGTGCAACTCTTGGAGATGATCCTTCTCTATTGAGCTCAGTTTGTTACTTGGCAAATCATTTAGATGGTATCTTGCATAGATAGTCTGGAGGCTATACATCAGCTAGGGGAGAGCAATCCTCTTAAGTAGAACAATACATCCCAGGAGGTTTGGGGGGGGGGGGGTGAGCTCCAGCATGCCTTGTGGAGCTTGGGTGGGGCTATACTCAGCCTCCAGCAAATCTCATTTTCCTTTGACATCTGCGCTCACCAAGTACGCGAAGGGGCCTTTTGTCTACTGGATGCTTAGGTATATGTATGGCTCCACCAATGGGACAAGTCGTGATTTACTTTAGTTCACCCAGAGGCCCGATGCAGCCCTGTACACCTGTAAAATATGTATGAGCCAAGCAATCAAGACCTCGGGTCTCTGTATGAACAATAGGACATTGTCTACATACAGAGAGATGCAGTCCTCTGAGTCTTCGGTCCATCTCAACCACTAGAGCAGAGCATCACACATGATCCATTCGGCCAGTGTCTCGGCTACTAGAGCAGAGGGAAGAAAACAAGGGCCATCCTGTTTAGTACACCTCTGTATCATGAACTTTTGGGATAACGTCCAATTGATTCTCACCATGGCCCATGGCCGACTGTTGGTTAGTTGAAAGCATTTGCTAAAGTTTACTAACAAGTTCACACGTTTTAGGACTGAGTGGAGGAAGGACCATTCAACCGAGTGCAATGCCTTTTTGGAGCCTAAATGAGCTATATGGGTCAATTTAGAGAATTTGTGTGTTCACACAAATACATTGTCTTCTGCCTGTTTTATTGTGATATAATGTCCCAAGAATGCTAGTGTAAATGCAGGTTTTATACGCTGTTCATACATCATTTACTAAGAAAAAAAAGGATAGGTGGTATGCACTAATTCATCTCTGCTACTGTTAATGACTCTAGGTCTCATTCAACTCCATTTTTATGCTCACTTTGTCACTACAGACGGGGACCAGTGGTAAGCAAATCAGCCTACAAAACACAAAACAGCTGCTTTCATTTTCAAGTTAAAGTCATAAACATTGAATTCTCTAATTGAACTCTCCCTTCTACTGCTTGGCCCATATTCTGGTTTAGTCAGAAGAGTCATGCCCTCCCCAAACCTGAATAACAAGAAAAATATAATAAATTGCAGCAGTAGCCTAGTGTTAAGGAAGTCTGTCTCACCATCACTACGTCTCCACGTCACTCTGTATCCTGTGGCTCTCGGGACCGCGGACCATGCAATCCTGATCTTGGTGTCTTCGCTGCCCGTAACTCGCAGGTTAGTAACTCTGCCCACAACCACTTCTCCTAAAGAGGCACAAGAAAGAGTTCAGTCAGCAGCTGTAAGGGATGGAGCTAAGAGTGGAGAAGAAAGGCAACCAGAGGCTACAAGGATAGGCATAAAAAAGGGACATTGGTGGAACACAGTGGATGAACATCCCCATCATCATTCTACGGAATCTAGAAGGAACCAGAATTGAGCAGTAACACACTCACGTGACCAGAAGTCACATACCAGGGAACAGAATCTGGAAGTCGACACTGAGGCAGACCTGGAGGTGACCCACATGGCCAGGGCAGATGAGGAGAGGCAGTTGACTGGGATCACAGAATATAAGCCTGTGACCACTGGCACAAAATGGCCTCTGCCACATGCACAAATGGGCAAAGGTACTTTATGCAAAGGGTGTGTCCTCACTGGGGAAAATAAAAAGCAAGAGCGAGCAGGGCTGTGGGACTAAAACTACCAGACAAACTGCAACCACAAAACAACATGGAGTCTGTGGTAACAACCCAAAAGGGCACGGAGGGAATACAATATGGCAGGGGAAAAGGAGGGGCCCCAAGGCCGCAGCACATCCAGCACGTAACTCGCTGGGCTCCTAGGGCTCTTCAGAGGTAAAGCTACTGGGGAGCAACAGGAAAGAGCAAGTGAGTGGTTGCTGGGCTAGTAAAAGCTACCTAAGCTTTTAGGATGACATAATATCTGATCTTGTAAAAATGAGAAGGAAAATATCACAAGTAAAATACAGGATAAACTTAAGCCAACAAAAATAGAGTCAAGTGATAAAAAAAAACTGAATGTCATCCCTAACATCAATTCTCAAATGTGATGGAGTCACACCCATGACAAAACACCCAACTAGTATCTTTGTACTATAAAGATGATTGAAGCAGTCTCTTGGGGTTGATGATCAGTTGATGAAAAGGTAAATCATTGTGCCAGAAATCCAGCCGTCACACGTTCAATGTCTTATGTCTCTGTTGTAATGCCCAGCACAAGTCAGCAGTCTAGTGCTGAAGCATGTATTCACACTGAACACCCACCCACCACTGATGTCACTCGTCATGTGACACAGCATCAATAAAAGAGGCCGAGCGCACGTGCTCTGGGCCAGTTGCACCATACCTCCAGTGTGTCCTGCGTCAGTGCATGAGTGCTTGCCAGCATGAGGGCCTAGGGCCCACCACAGCCCTTTACAACTATGTTCATTAAAGCTTGTGTGTGAAGAGATCCCAGCACTCCGCATTTCTGAAAGCCTCGGGGCCAAGACATGTCCATCCTTCTTCCAAGGAAGCATCTGGGTCCAACACCCTCACACCGGATTGGGCTAGACCCCTCATAGGTGGGAATGGCTATGAAACGCTCCTGAAGGGCACCTGCAGCTCTTACCTTGAAACTTTGTTACCTCAGCATCAGTCTAATGGTGTTTGATGTTTGTTATTTTATGTGCTACTTGTGTCTAGTTTCACCAGCACATTCACACTCATGAAAACCACATTCAGAAGCATAAATAACAACACCTGAGTGTCAGAAGGAGCAGTTTGACCTGAAACAGAACATTTATGTACATTTAAAAAGAAGCCCCATTGCAAAATTAGGCCCGGCCTAGAGACATTCGGTGAGACACTATCACTATATCACCAAGGATGTCGCTCACCTGTCCTGGCTGTCAAGGTGACTGGAGCGCTCTCTCTGCTCCCGATCTGCGCAGACACCGCTATCGCATAGACTGTGTTGGCCTCCAGGCCGTCAACGTAAAAAGAGGTCGGTTCAGCCGGCAACAACCTTGAGAATTCGCGCCCTGAAAAAAAACAAATAGACAATCAAAAACGAAGTAGGACTTATGAAAACTTTGTTATAGATTAAAAAAAGCCATTAGGCATGTGTTGGAAAGTGAACATAATCCCAAAGTGAAGCAGGAGATGGAAACTGTGCTAAACCTGGAGGTATCATGAGTGGTAATTACCTACTGCTTGGTATTTACAACAGATTTAGAGAAGGCGACGTAATATGTGATAAAACAATCACAGCAGATTTTTGCCAACAAGTACCGTAAGTGAAATGTTGGCTGCAGATTCCTCATTATTTGATGCTGGAAAAATGTTACTGCAAATTGAAAAAATATGTGGTTATCACGATACCTCTGTTTTCCCTGTAAATATGGTTACAACAACTTGATAAATTGTGCCATACGTATTGATTTGCGGGCCACTGAGAAATGTGTAAGTCTGTTATAAGTAAAAAAAAAAAAGTATACTTATACCTAACCCAGATAGCATGAGTCAGTTGTAAATGCATCAGGCATACAACTGCATAATCTATTCCATAAAAAAGAAAGTGTACATGTGTTGACCTCATGTTATACCTAAGGCCACTCTGGGGGTGTCTGGGAAGAAGAATAAGGCACATTATACACAGATGTGGGAACACTCTGTCCATCTTAATTTTCCAGTAATTTTATTACAAGACCTGAGGCTCAAGCTATGAAGTCTGTTTTCTCTCTGCTGATTTACACAGCACTTCAATGCACTGCAATGCCCATAATTCTTTACTCCCAGGCAGGGCAGGAAGTGGCACCAATCAGAACGATTAACCTCTGTATAAACAGCACTATTCAAAGGTGACTTTCTTTTTTCTTGTTGCAATAACATTTTTTTGCTTGGTGTTGTTGTAGAAGTGATAAAGGAATAGATGGGCACATATAAGACCGCTTTTAGCGGTCGGACCGTTTTTGCAGTTGCTAACGGAGAATCGAGCCGTTAGCGACCGCTAAAAAGCTGTTTGTCATGCAACAACCATATTTTGTGAGTCAGTAACCTGCTACCAACTTGCAAACTAGGGTTAGCAAGTCGCAATGGGCATGCATGCCAAGGGTGTCCTTTCCTTCCATTGTTTTGCAACTGGAATGCAGCAGTTTACCACCTACTTTAAGTAGGTGGTAAACCAGACACAACGGGAAGGGGTCCCAGTAGGACCCCTTCCCCTTTGTGAATGCCTGCCCTTAAAAAATTAAACAGAAATTTTTAAAGAAAACTGACTGCATTTAAATAAAAAATATTGCTTTGTTTAAAAGCAAACACAGGGGCATATTATCAAGGGGGTTTATCTCCGCTTTTTTGGCTTTAAAAGCCAAGAAAGCGGAGATAAAATTATCTCCCTATTACCTAGCTGTCGCTAACACCAGTTAGCGACAGCTAGTAGGAGATAGCGACCATCTTGGGCCCCGCTTTGCATGTCAGTGATATTTATCACTAATGACAAGCAAAGTGGGCGTGCCAAGATGTTAGCAACTGGAAACAGTCGCTAACATCGCTATCTCCTATTACCAACTTTTGGAGATATTCGCGCTAAGCGGAATTATCTCCAAAAGCTAACACCTGCCCTGAGCAGTTCTTAGCCATGTTATCCAATGGGAGGTGGATATCATGGCTAAGAGCATTAGCTCGGTAATGCATGAATATCGCTGACTTCTCAGCGCTATTCATGCATTTCGGCCGATTTTTATCGCTTAGGAGATAAACCTTGATAATAGCAAGGTTCCTAAGCGATAAAAATTGCCGCAGCTCGGCGATAAAAATATCGCCGCTAAACCAACATAGCGATAATTATCGCTAGTTGTTGGTAATATGCCCCACAGTCAGGAGGGTCTACTGTCCCAGCAGGCCACCATCCCTGTGTCATTGCCCATTCCCAACAGGTTGCAAATTGTGACTTGCCTCATGAATATTAATGAGGCATGTAATTTGCAACCCCATTGCGAGACACATTAGTACATTTAATTTTGTGACTCGCTAGTTGCAAGCCGCTAAAAATCGCAATTTGCAAATCGCAAAATTAAATGGTCGTACATGTGGCTGAGAGTGATCTTTTGTGTATTTTTAAGTTTTATGTTAGTGCAAAGCCCTTGTGTCTTCATGGGCTTTTGTTTTCAGTGGATACTTTGTGGCAAGGGATCTATGTGAGTGTTGCCCATATTTTCAAATTTCATTGACAGGGTATCTGTTTAGATACCTTATAACAAGTGGGATGTGCAGTTGAAGAAGCAGGCAGCTACCTTGTTGCTTTCCTTAAAGAAAGGCCTGCGAAGGGGATGGGCTCTAAATGTTTGCAGCGGTGAGGGGTTTCAAGGGCGGGAGTCTCCCTGTTTGTGTGCCTGCAATAAAAATTCCTTCAAATAGGATCATTTTGGAAAAAAATGGGATTTTGTGAAAGTAAAACTGTATTTTGTTTTTTACTTCTTAAAATGTCATATAGATGTATGTATTGGGGGCTGATATCTTATGAAAGTGTAAGGATGATTGTCTTGAGGCCACAATTAACGAGAAGGGTATTTCCCCCATGAGGTTTGAAAGCCGTACCAAACTACTGTGGGGGTTCAATTCCCCGGGGTTGTGAATAACTAGTCATGGAAAATGAAGCCGGTAAAAACCATACAGAGGATATTGTGGAATTGGAGTAGGAAATATCTAAAAGAAATCTGTGTGTGTTTTGGACACTTCAGTGTCAAATTCTATCTCAAAAGTGTTTTCTTCATTTAAAAATGTTGCAGATTATTTAGGCAACTCTGCTACAGGTAGCAAGTACTCTTACCATGTCCTCGGGGTACAAAAGGCTGGCAAGAAGGAGGCCCTGGTAGAGACATTTTAAGGCATGGGTAAAGTGGGCTCTGGCCCGGGGCCCCAGCCTTTCAGGGCCCCTTTGATAGAGCCAGCTCTGTCCTGCAGAGAGACTTGTCCTAATGACCTTGAATGCTTTTTAAACAGATTGTTTTAAATACCGTTTTACTTTAATTTACTTTTAATATGGATGATATGTGAGAGCCTATTGCAGACCTTTTTCAGAGAAAGGTTGTGCTTATGTTTCATGCCACATCCATAAAATGTTTCTTTTAGATCAAAACAGGACCTGACATAAGAAATGGGATTATTTCCAGTAAACCTAGTGAGCTGCTGCTGTGTTACAATATTGAAAACACGTCACTATCCCTGAATATTAGATGTAAACACATTTAGAATTTGGAGGAGTGTGTCTGTCCACTGTCAGTGACCCGGCCAAAGAGGGGATGAAAGAGCTGAAATTGGATCATAAATTCAAAACTGTTCCGAACAGGCACCCCTGAAATACTCTTGGCCCAGGGCCCCCAAAATCCTTAAGATGTCCCTGAGCCCTGGGGCTGCCGGATGGTCCTGAACACGACGTACTTGGTGGCGAATTAATTCCGCAAGGAGTAATGGATGAAAGGTCCAGTTGGGTCGACTATTACATGAATAAAAGTGGTCAAAATAGAAGAAGTTTGGAAGATGTAAACGATTTGAGTATCGATGACTTGTACTATGACAGTACATATTAGGATGATGATATGTTGAAGGTGAAGCTGGAGTAGCCCAGGCAGTTATAATGGACATTGGGGGGAATCCATTGTTTGATCCTGGTTTATTACAATACTCAAAGGTTCCCTCTGTAATTTGTTGTTGAATATATAAAATCCAGAATTAAAAACCCTATTGCATAGAGCTGGCATGAGAGCAGAATGTCCCAGGCCTACGGTTTCAGATAAAATTACGCTTACCCTCAAAGCTTGACGCAAAAATTGTCACTTTTCTTAATGTGTGTATGTGTGGTGGGGGGGAGGATGCCAGAAAGGGGGTAGACATGGCCTGGGCTTCCAGCTTGGACAAATTGCTGGACACTCCGGGGCCATGACTAGAATTTAATGTACTGTAGAGCAGGAGCATGGTGGGTTCCATGGAGCATCCCTGGACCCCGAGGCTATATGGGCCCAGAGGTAATGCTAATGCTGGTCTCTCTTTTGGAAGAAGAATTGGTCTTTTTTTAAGCATTGATCCAAGACTGGCAGCGATGACTGAATCTGCAGTCTCTAAGACGGTGCAGGGATCCCCCTGAAATCTGCCTCCATACGCAAGCTTTCTCCTCTGAAAACAGGCAAGGGGAGGGGTAATCCAAGATTAGAGTCATCTTCCTCTATTTTTTTCAAATTGGGGAAGTCCAGCTCTTTTGTGCAGAAGTTGGAGAATATTTCCAAGGATCCTTGGGTTGTGCAGACAGTAAAGGGGCTCCAGATAGACTTTTGTATCACTCCCTTTCAAGGCAGTCTGCCTGCTTCAAAGAGGTTCTGCCAGGAGGGGTGAATGTGATATCTGCAGAGATCAAAGAACATTATGAAAGGAGCGATTAAAATCTGCTCCAGACATCTTAGGGTTCTAACAGCAACATTTGTCTGGTCCAAAGAAAAACAAGAAGTTCAGAGTGGTAATAAACTTCAGAGACCTGTTTATTCTTTACCGCCATTTCAAGATGAAAACAGTCATTTGTTTAAGGGATAATCTGCTGCCAGGGGATTGGATGGAGGGCTTGGATTTAAAGGTGCTCATCTTTCACAAGCACAAGAAACATCTCCAGTTCCTTTGGAAGGGACAGATGTACAGATTCAAATCTCTTTCCTTCTGCCTCTCCTCATTACCTTGATGCTTCACCAAGCTGCTGCAACCAGTGTCGTCCGTCCTCAGGTCCCGGGGAGGGAGGAGGATAGTCTATTTGGAAGACGTGAAATTCTTGAATCAAACGAAGGAGCTCAGGTCAGGTTCAGGGGCAGTAGATCTCTTTCAAGGGCTGAAGTTAATTATATACATGGAAAATTGATTTTTCAGGATTCCTTGTAGACTCAGAAAATCAATGCTTGCAGAGGCAAGATTGAAAATGTTCAGACTGGAATAGAGGAGCTGTTAGCTCAGACTAATAGGCTATCACAGTGGCGTAGCGTGGTTTGTCAGCACCCGGGGCAAAGCAAGTATTGCGTCCCCTACTCCATGGACTGTTAGCACTTCCTGGTGCAAAATGTTAAAATAAAAATAAAATAGTAGTACAAACTTTTTTTCTTTGAAAAACGTGTGCCCCCTAAGAATTTTGCGCCCAGGTCAACCGCCCCTATGATCCCGCCCACTCTACGCCACTTGTCTATCATCATCCATTCTGGCAATCTTTCCTGGACCCCTTTTTTACCGGGCACTCCAGAAATTAAAGATAAGGCATTTTATAATAGAGGTCAGGGTTGTTCACAAAAGGCTTCATTAGATACAGAAGCAAAAGCAAATTTAGACTAGTGCTATCCCATGCGGACGCCTGGAACAGACCGGCTATCTTCCCTACGTTCCTACATCTAGTCTTAGAATCAGATGTAAGTCTCTGGGGATGGGGAGCAGGTGAGGCACCTTCTCAAATGGAGGAAGATGGCCTAGGAGGGAGTCCTCAATGCACATTAAGGGCCTTATTGCGAGTTCAGCAGTAATCACGACCGCTGGGCTCATGAGGGCAATCCGACCCCTGTCACACTGCGCATCTGCCCACAGTATTCTGAGTATGGCGGTTAGACCACAACAGGACCGCTGGCTCCAATGGGATCAAGGATCCCACTGCACAGGTGGTCTGAAATCAGCCTCAATATGCTGATAGTGTCACTGCCGCCACCGCCGAGCATATTATGAGTTGCCTCTTCACAGCCCTTTCGATGGCAGTGAGCCTGCCATGAAAAGGGTGGCGAGGAGGCAACGGCCCCCTGCCAGATCTGGGGGTGCATGTGTTGTGCCCCCTTGAGTTGCACCCCAATTCCTAGACGGTGTGGCATACATGCCACATCGTGCAGGAACGTGCTGTGCTGCAAGTACTGTCACTGCAGCGTCTGCAATAAAGGCTCCCCTATGAGCCTTATCCTGCAGATGCTGTGAGACTGCCGCAGCACCACCTGCCTGCCATGAATTACAGTCGTAATCCGACAGGGGGGCTTGGTGGTCTTCCTGTCGGCGCAGCAGTGGCGGGCCGACAGGAGGACCCCAAAACACATAGTAAGGCCCTTAGTGTTTAGAGCATCTTGCAGGCTTATTTTCACTTCGAACCATGGTCAAAGTAAAGTGAACAATACGACTGCACTCAGGTAGATCAGCAACTTGGGTAGGACAAGATCAAAACTACTGAGAGAGATAGCAAAGGCCCTATGGTAAGTTTGCCTCAAACAGAGAATCTCACCTGTAGCATGGTAAGTTTGCCTCAAACAGAGAATCTCACCTGTAGCAGAGTATCTTCCAGGGTTGTCCTACAGGGTGGCAGACTCTTTGTGACAGCAGCTAACGGAGTTTAGATCTGAAGGTTTTCAAGGCTTTGGAGAAAGTAGGAGTCCCACTGGTATAGATCTATTCACGTCCAGGCTGACCACTGGGCTGGGGACATTTTTCAGCTGGAGTTTGGATCTGGAGGCCCTAGCAATGGATGCTTCTCTCCAGGATTGGTCTCAGGAAAAGCTCTATGCTTTTTCACCCTGTGCTATGACCACTTGGTTTATCACTGAGATATGCAGGGCATCTGCAGAGGTGGTGATTGAAAAGCCTTTGTAGAGGAGTCTGCCTTGGTACTCCACTCTGTTGTAACTGTCAATAGACTGTCCAGTCCAACAACCGGTCTTCCGATAGGTGTTGAAGAGCACCTATGATCCGACTCTAGTCTGGTGTTGCAGGACAAGTTGTTGCTAGAGGCATGGAACCTCTCAGGATGCTCACAGATGTGCCAGGAATTTTGGATACAGCTTCAGGCTACCTCAGAGCTTCATGGGCCAAGGAACAATCACAGCTTGAAGGTCAGCCTGGAATGCATGGAATGGCTGGTGGTTGCAAAGGGGTATGGACCCCGTTTGATCTGTTGTCATGGGGGTGTCAATTTTCTTAGCATATCTAGTGGAGGGACAGAAGTCTTAAAGGACGATTAACAATTAATAGTTGGTACTGTCTGCAGGGCACCAGAAGGTTGATGGGAAACCAGTTTGGAAGTCTCCATTGGTGTGCAGGTTACTGAGAGGGATAAAGGGCATGAATCCTCTCAAGTAAAGATATTCCACTATGTGGGATATTAACTTGGTCTTATGTTTGTTTAAATCATGGCAAAATAATGAGCATCCATCAGTAAGGTTGTTAACTTCTAAACTTGTGACATTAATATGTCTGGTTTCAATGAACACCAACTCGGCCCCAGTTGTTTATGAATGGATTGTTTCCCAGTTGGTGTTCATTGAAATTTTTTGGGGAGAGAGTTTTATGTAGCGCACACTAGACTCGAAGAGGTATCAGAGCGCTTTACATGAGCACCAGTTGCGTTACAAACGGACACGTTAATTTTTGTTAGGCACGGGGAGATTAGGTGATTTGCCCAGAATCACAGGATGTTGAATGTCCCTGCTGAGACTTTAAAGTCGAAGGCCCTGCCCTTAGGCCACATCCTCTTCCCATATATGATATGCGAAATTTAGAAAAAAATACATTTTCTTTCCTGTGCATGGGATAACCCACTTATTACCAACATTTGCAAATGTAACATTTCCAAAAAAGCACCCAAATTTCAAAACTTTAAGCAACATCAAAGTTTACCTAGCGATGCGTGTTGTTTTGAAAATGCAGGTGAATTTTAATATTTGGGAAAGTCCACCACACAAGATTGTCCTTAAATAAGCATGTCTCTAGTAACCTTCCCACAAGGGTCTATTCTGTAAAACCCTCTCCCATAGTTCTTTAACTAGAAATGTTTGAAGGACTGGCATTGTCAAGTTTTCTAGTTTTCTAGTGTTTCCAATTGTTATTTTATTTATCTTGACTCAAGACAGAAAATATCATCAGATAAATGGAACAGATATCATTAGAGGGGGGTAAAATGGGTTACACTTACCATCACTGTGTCGCCAGATGATTTTGTACCCTGTCGCTCGTGCTACCCCAGTCCACGCAACACGTAGTCGGTTAGCTTCTGCTTCAGTCACTCGCAGGTTTGAGACCACGGGTACAGACACGTCCTCTGTCAGAGAAGAAAAAGCGGATTGCCCATGATGGGGTTTAAGATACTTCATGGAATACAATCTACAAGTGACGGGGCACTAGCGCTTGCTTGTGCAGAATTAAGTAAGCGAATACCCACCGCCCATCAACATGAGGATGACTTTCGAGCTCCTCACCCACACACTGAAGGCACTCCACGACACCGGACCAGCATACCTCAACAGGCGACTCACCTTCTCACCGACTCACCTTCTACACCCTGAACTAACCGCGCCCTAGCTACCGTCCCTCGCATCCGAAGAGCGACCTCCAGCGGCAGATCGTTCTCCTACCTCGCCACCAAGACCTGGAACACCCTCCCCATCCTCCTACGCCAGACCAAGGACCTACTAACCTTCAGGAGACTACTCAAGACCTGGCTATTTGAGCAGTAGCAGCCCCCTCCCCCCCCCCCAGCTCCTTGAGACCCTTACGGGTGAGTAGTGCGCTCTGCAAATTTCCTGTTTGATTGATTGATTGAATATTCTTCCTGGGTTTGTTTCATATTTAAGAAGAAAACTGCATCTTACTTGATTTCACACTCATTGGCCAATTCACTGGCCTTTTTACGGTTCTTTGATAGTTTGACTCCATAATAATGTTATATTGTACCTATGTTGCCAAAGTAATGCATATTCCTATTTGTGATATACATGTCAGGTGTCTCTTATAAAATAGTGCATATCTACACCCGTCGGATAACTCTCACATTTTAGGGGTGATGATTACTTTTTTGAAGATTTTTTAATTAATTTATACAATCTTGCACAATTACAGTTAATGCACTAATATTGTCATCTGGACACATCTGTATGAATCAATTTACAGTTTTTGTATATTTGTACAACCGCATATATCTGTTCCCAAATGTTTGTTCCTGCACTGTTCCCGCATCTCAATCTGAATGTCTAAGGAAGTCTGCGAAGGAAACGCCCTATAGCCACCAGGGGATCGCGCGCCACTGTCAAGACTGCTAAAGATGATTTTGATATTATCGTTGAGGGGGCATGCTCAGTCAACGTTCAGGGTAGAAGTTTTGCCTATATTACCATTGCAACATCAAAAGAGGATAGGAAGAAATATTAAATTCTGAAGGAGGAGCTGTGTGGGTGGGAGTAGAACGTGTATTCTTGATTGCAGAGGTAAAATATGCAGCAAATGTCAGTGCGAGGGCCATGGGACTGGCCCAGGAGCTGAGAATGGTGGATTTGTGAGGTTGGGTACTGTTTGTGTTGAAGGTAGGGTTCACAACAGTGTTGAAGGGCCTCCTACCACTGTTCCTCCTGTTGAGGATTGTAGCAGGATGTATGTGAGAGATTGGAGTGTATCCTCTACCAGTGTATGGGGTGTGTGTGGACAGATGCAATGGGCCAGTGTCCGTCACCCATATTGCCTTCTTTAACTAATCTGCCCAGGTCACCGTGATATGCTTTGGTGACTTATAGCGGGTATTGTTTCAGTAGGGGGTAGCAATAACTCTGGAGGTATTGATGTGGCATGTGCTGTATAATCTGGCGTAGCCACCTCAGCATAGAATGGTGTACTTATTGTCCCTTTGTGGGTCTCCTGAAGTAATATGATGGATGGTGAGTATCTTTTGAGGTATTGAAAGACTGCGTCTCTCTTAATTTTGTTAATCAAACCATAGACATTCCACAAAAGTATTTAAAATAAATTGAAGGAGTCTGTCATGGTGGATTATAGTGGTGCAGAAGTGGGAAATGAGGGCCCGTGCACCGTGGTGTGAAATGTGAACAAAAACTCAGACTATTTAAACTAGACATCATTATTACAATCCCCAGCACCCGCTTGTGACAATCAATCGAAAAAAACAATTCAAGCGTGTAATCCTTCCACTTCTTTACTGCTCTTCTTCATCACATCTTCTGTGCTTAGCCAACACATGTTTCGGCGCAGTTTCCACGACTTCTTCAGGGCTCTTGTATGTGTGACAGGACAAGTATCGATCCAGTGATAATTCCAAACCGGACCCGGCAAAGCCTCTCCAGTGTCTGCAAATTCATGTTCTCATTCATCAAAAAATCATTTCATAATTCTAGGACTGTTACCCTCTCTTGCTTCACATCAGACGGTCTCCCAAGCCAACTATTCTTATATCCGTGCATTATAAAGTGTTCCCACTCCTCTATCTATATATCTTGTTCCGTCTCTGAGAGTAAATACACAACATACTCGGCGTACTCATAGAGACAGCACAAGATCTATAGAGCACTTGATAACGCACCGATATAAGAATAGTTGGCTTCAGAGACCATCAGAAGCAAAGCATGAGTGGCTTACAGTCCTAGAATTATGAGATGATTTTTTGATGAATGAGAACATCTTGGTGGAGCAGTCCCACCTCCACACCAAGCCCACTAATCTATCTCTCCATATTGGTGCACAGCTCACACATGACTTGAAAAATTTGACCCGGAGTGATTTGTGAATCAGTTATAACCCCTGGTGAGGTTGCCCCCGCGGGAGTCCCTGGCGTGTTTTTTCATACTTATCAATTTAGTTTTGTTGCAAGGAAGATGTTTGTGATTTTCCCATCATTTTGGCTGGGAAATACACCCAGTAAAATCAAGGGCATACCAGAAGCTTGTATTTTCTCCTCCCCTTCATATTGCTCCTTATGTCTTGCTTCTTGTGTTGCTGAGTTGGGGGGTTATTCTCAGGGTGATTGATACCTTAAGTATAGATTTTGGGGAAGCTGAGGTCCCTTACATGCCGCAGGCTCACTGATGTTCCATTGGGCTATGTTACCACCAGGACAGGGGAACAGGAGTGATTGGGGAAGTTATATTGTGTTTTGTCCCTTCCACACAGGCAGGGATGCGCCTCCACAGGCACGCAGGCCTTGTCAACTCAGCTCAGTCAAGCATCGTCTTCTGGCAGCATTGGATGGCTCTGCAGAATCTCCAGACCCCAGATGGGTTACTCCTTATTCACTCAGGGGCCCACCGTCTCAAGGCCCTTCCCCAGCGGTGCACCCTCACAACCGACAGCAACGCCCCGCAGAGGCTTCACTCCACTACTCCCTCCGTTGCAGGCCTCTGGCAACTCGGGGTCAAAGTCAGCCCCTCGCAATTCTCTTCTTCACCTTAGGCTGCACGGCCAAGCCTTGATGGGTGTGCTGTGCTCCTCACTGCGGGAGTCATACCATTTGAATTTATGGAAGTCCTGTTCTGTCGGAAATTTGCCGGGATTGTTACCTTCCTCCAGTCTTATGCAGCTCCGGGTCGGGGGTGCACGCAGACCGGCTCCAGCGAGTTGGCCTCACCACAGCCACCGTGGCTTGTATCCTGATGAAATCGCAGGCTCTAAGTTCTTGGTGGAAGGCAGTTCTCAAGGGGCTTGAGAATGTATTGATAATGGCGCTAGGTTGACCGGGCAATATAGGATACTGGTTGACTGTGCAGGGCAACCTCACAATCCATTCTCCATTGTGTGTGGCTCACCACACCCCCCTTGTGCTACTTTTCAAAGACATGGAGGTATTAAAATGTTACTAATAACCACAGTGCTTCATGATCACTATAGACTATAATCATGAGTTTATTACCACTATTTGGTATGAATGCGGATATCTCTTGCCCCCTTCTCAATGTATCATGGCATCAGAGTACAGTGGGACAAAAGTACATCAAAATTAACATAGGAAATTGGACTCAGCCATGGAGAAGCACGTTTCCAAAAAGCCAAACAATTTTTTATCTTATTTGCCTGCTATAATCTGAAATAACTTTACTGTAGAGAATGTGAAAGGCTAAAGCGACTTAGAAACCTGGCCTCGCCACTAATATTCCAGCATCCCTCCTACAGGGCACTGGATTTTCCAGGTTATATTGAGCTTGCTTCTTCATTTGATACCTACTGCCAAAACCTGCCAGGGTTTGCCTACCTGTCCGGACAGTGATGGTGACGGCGGGCCCTTCCCTGGTGCCTACTAGAGTTGTCATCCTGACGCTGTACGGAACACCTTCCTTGAGATTTTGAAGATCGAAGATGTTCTGATCCCCACGGACACGACTTGTTACTTCTGTGCCATCTGGGAAGGGAAGAAGAACAAAAAATAAGGAATCAAGCAGCAAGTAATGATGAAAAGTGGGAGAGAGGCATAAGGAGCATGTGTGAGGCGACTGAGGTGGACTGTACAGAATGGAAGAACAAATGCAGTTTCAGTCCCTAGACGTCATGTTTCTTAAAAGGCATGCGCTATGACTTGAATTTTCCTCTCGATGGAATCAACCCAGTATAAGGGTGGCTGGATGATGATGCAGCCAGGTTGGATTGTAGGACAACCCTGCTGACAATGAGGGTGCATGGACTGAGAGATTTGTGGACCTCTGTCAATAATGTGGCTACTGAGAAGTGTAAGGCGATAGGGATAAGCTTTGCCAATCCTGGAGGCACAGAGAGTATCAGACCATTTGGGCATTGCTTCCACACTTCTTCCACTCCATGAGGGCTCTGTGAGCGCCACCACTTACACTTGCTGCACCACTCGGGGGCTCTAAGGAAAGTGATGCCAGGTTAGGCTGAGGGCCTGGTTCTTAGAATCTTTGCAAATCTAAGTTGTACTTAAGTGTGTAAGTAACTTATTTCATGAGTTTAAAGTAACATTTTGTGTTCACATAATGGGAATTATGAGTTGTAACACAATTTACACAAACACACATAAAAGCACACAAATATGATTATATATTATGGAGAGAAAATTTACTCAGAGGGCTGGTAATGGATGCCTTGGAAAGTAGATCAACAACAAAAGACCTACAAGGATGCGAATATTCCGAAACTTTTACATGTCATGCTGCAAATCTGACTGTGGGAGGAGAATTACCCCTTTAAATGGCAGGAGTACATATGTATCCATGATAGGAATGGGGAATTACCAACACCATAACTGATGGGTGCTGAGGAGAAATGACTTCTCCAGAAACAAAAATAGTTTCCCCTTGGAAAACAGAACAAGAAAGTTAGCAAACGCAAACAGACTTTTACAAATACATAAACGCACACCAACTAAATGTATACAAATGTAAATGCTTCAGAATGTCAGTATTTCTACAAAGCTGCGACTATTGCAGCTTTCCAGAAATACTCCTGGATTTTTTGTAACTCCAAACAAAATTATAAATTTTTTTCAAATTTAGGGATAATCCTACGGGAGTAAATATGTCATTTTCTTGAAGTATTGTATTAGTGTCTAGCTATAATGAATCCTTTAAGTCTTTCTTATGCAGAGCAACCCCAACATTGGGTTTGTTCACCAGGAATTTATTTTCCTTGAGGAGAAAAGGATTTCATTGGTCAACAGCACTCGTACAAGACACTTCCAAGTGTGGAAACCTACAATGCATGCTTAAACATGCAGAAATGCCTTTGTGCTATCATGAATAGGAATTTCACAAATATTTTTCAGAATTGCTTCTCGGAACCAGCAACTGTCAGGAACATTTGTAACTTCAAACATGAAATGTATTTCTAATGTAGAGCTTTGTAGGCGTGCGTGAGGATCTGGAACTGGCATCTCTTCTGAATGAGGAGCCAGTGGAGGTTTCTGAAGGAAGAGTGATGCGGGTCCATTTGGGGAGGTCCTGGATGAGTCTGGCTTGCACATTCTGTATGGTCTGGGGTCTTCTGAGGAGCTGGGTGGAGATGCTTGCATAGAGAGCATCACCATAGTTGAGGTGGCTGGTGACGAGGGCCTGTGTGACGGACTTTCTGGTGTTAACTGGGACTCATCTGAAGAGTCTGCAGAGTAAGCAAAGCGTGTGGGAGCAGGAGGAGGTGACTGTGTTGTCTTGTCGTCTCATAGTCAATTTGCTGTTGAGGATGATACCCTGGTCTGTTGGTGTGGGTGTTTGTCCGAGTTCTGCTGGCCATTGGCTGTAGTCCCAAATAGAAGTGTTCTTCCCGGAGATCAGTACTTCTGTCTTGTCGGAGTTGAGTTTAAGGCAGTTATCTCTCCTCTAGTTGGGTACGTTGGTCATGGCGCTGCATAAGTTGATTTTGGCCATAGAGAGGTCCTCGGTGAGTGAAAGGATTAGTTGATTGTGGTCAGTGTATGAGATTATGTTGAGGTCAAGGGATCTGACAACGTCTGCAAGGGGGCCATGAACAACGTGATGATACTTGGGGGTACGCCGCATATGATGTCCTATGTTTGGGAGGTGAAGGTAGGTAGCTGGATGCTCGTTGCACATTCTGTAAGGAAGGAGGCAATCCACTTGAGTGGGTTTTGATGAATGCCAATGTTGTAGAGTCTGTCAATGAGGGTGTGGTGGGAAACGATGTTGAATGCGGCAGAGAGGTCAAGGAGGGCCAGGGCCACAGACTACGCAGGCGAGGAGAATCCTGATGTCATCTGTGGCAGCGATCAGTGCGGTCTCAGTGCTCTGGTTGGCACGGAATCCTCATTATCAGGTGTCAAGTAGGTGGTTTTGTTCCAGGTATTCAGTGAGTTGTTGACTGATGGCTTTCCTGAGTACTTTGGCCAGGTACAGGAGAAAGGAGATCGGTCAATAATTTTTTAGATCACTGTGGTTGGTGGAAATTTTCTTTAAGAGGTTTGTGACCTCTGTGTGTTTCCATCTGTACAGGAAGATTGCTGTGTAGATGGAGTTGTTGATGATGCTGGTGAGTTCCATGCTGATTGGGTTGGTTCCGAGGTTGAAAAGTCTGTAGGGGCAGGAGTCGGTCGGCGCTCCGTAGTGGATGGAAGACATGATGGCCTTCGTGGTCTGAGTGGTGATGATCATTCGAATGGTGTACGCTGATTGGTTGGGGCTGTTGAGGTTTAGAGCGGTGAGTTAGGGGTCAAAGTTGTTGCAGATGGTGGTGATCTTGCTGAGGAAGTAGTCCAAGAGGGTGTCACAGAGTTCTTGGGAGGGCTGGATGGCATTTTCTGTGGCTGTCAGGTTGGATAATTCCTTGACTATTTTGAAGTGTTCTTTCATGTAGTTGGCTGCTGTATCGATACACATTGGGGTGGCTGCTTTCTTGGCTTCCTTAATTCGCAGGTGGTAGTTGCTGAGGGCTGCTTTGTGGGCGCCTCTGTGGGAGAGGTTACTTGTGGGGCGTCATCGTTTCTCAAGTAGGCAGCTGTTGCGTTTGGTGGTTTTGGGCACTGGGGTGTACCATCTGGCTTGGTTTGAGGTTTTGTTTGTTTTTGCTGGGTGACTGTTGGCACATTTGGTGATCCATGCAAAGAAGTTCAGGATGGCCTGGTCAAGGTCTGATGAAGCTTCTGGCTAGGTGGTGTTGAGGGCCTGTGTCCACTGTGTCTCAGTTACCTTGCCAGAGCTGTGGTGGGAGGAGCTGTGATGCTTGGTGATGGTGTGCTGAGTGTTCGAGATGATAGAGTGAACGACGGCCTAGTCGTTCCAAGTGAGTTCTGTGATGTGGCTGAATTTGACTCTGTCGCTGGTGGTAAAGATGGAGTCCAAGTGTGTGTCCAGCCTGGTGCTTGGGTTCAGTGACCAGTAGGGTGAGGCCAATGTTGTTTAGGTTCTCTAGGAGAGTCATGGACTTGGCGTTGTTGGGGTCTTTGACGTGAAAATTGAGGTAGCCGAATAGGACGAAGTGGTAGGAGTGGATAGCTAGAGGGAAAAGAGGTTGGGGATGGATTTGCAGAAGGTAATTTGGGGTACAGTGGGCCTGTATACTAGGGTACCTCTTATCGTGGTCTTGGCATATGTCTGTAGTTGGAGGTTGAGGTGTTCAATGAGAGGCATGGGGTCATTGTTTGTGGTGGTGCATCAGATGATTTTCTTGAAGATGATGACGATGCTCCCACCATGTTTGTTGGTGCGGTCTAGGTGTATCATGTTGTAGCTGTCGGGTGTTGTGGTGGTGATGTTGGGGTTCAAGGAGGGTTTGAGCCACATTTCGGTGATGAAGGCAACGTCAGGGGAAATTGTGGTGTCTAAGATTTCTGTGGTATGTTTTTAGATGGAACGGGCATTTTAGCAGTGTGCATTGGAGAGGTTTTGGGTTCTTCGTGGTCTTCAGAGTGGGAGCAGTGCAGGATCTAGTGTGAGCTGGCAATCCTGCACTGCTCAATCTCCTACATCGCTGCCAAAACCTGGAATGGCCTACCCCTCCATCTCCAGACAGCCCCTTCCCTGGCAGACATCATAAGGAAACTCAAGACTTTGCTTTTCGACAGAGAAATGGCACCCTCAGCACTCTTATATCGCTAGGGGTGACAGTGCTACACTACACAAATGCTGATTGATTGATTGAATAATGTAGGAGGAAAAATAGGAGAGATAGGCCTACAAGCATCAAGGTAGGCTTCTGCGATTCCTTAATTGCGATTATTAAGAAATCGCAAAAGTCTATGCATGTAGAAATCGCAAAAAAATAGCGATTTCTAAACATTCCTTAGTTGCGACTCGTAAAGTGCGAGTCGCAATTAAGGAATACCTCCCCATTCATTCCCATGGGTCTAGAGGCCCATAGGAATGAATGGGAAGACATTCACTATTCGATTCGGTATTACCAAATTGCTAATAGTGGGAGCACTTTCAAGGGTGCCAGGGTGTCAAAGGGACACCCTGTTGCACCCCTGAAATCTGCATAAAGTACATCTTGCACACACACATGCCCCAAGGGCATGTGTGTGTGCAAAATGGAACTTTGAAAAATGCACTTTAATCCCAAATGCAAAAATACTGGTCGCAAAGGGGGAGATTCTGAAAATTTGCCCGTTTGCGACCGGTTTTTCCTTTGATGCATGTGGGCCTAAATCCCTTATTTTTTGTAACTCAGGCCATAATATGTATTTCGTGCAACCTATACAATCATCAAAAACAATTTATTGAATAGACCAATCTTTACTGAGTAACACAATAAGATCTATCATAACTTTAGTCAATGTATTTAATTTTACGAGTAGATTTAGGTCATTTTATGAATCCAGTGTAATAGCCAAAGAAAACACAACTCAACTGGCACTCTTTCCTATCTGGATGAAAATCTCACTACCCCTCAAGTGACTCTATGCACACTCACAGCCAGGGCACCATCAGACTGGAGTTGAATAAGTGCAAAATAAAAATAAAAAGGCAGCAGGCCTTCTCCATCTATGCACCCAGGATCTGGAATAACAACCCCTTAAAAGTTTTGGGGTGCCCTAATGTCACCCCAATTTAGGAAAGAGTTGAAAGCAAACCTCTTTAAAGAACACTACACCATTATCTTTGCATTTGGTCCTGTACAGGGCTCCACTGCAGTTTGACTGGGTTCACTCTACATAAATATTACATACATTCATAATAGCTCCAACTCATCAGTGCCCAATGAACTCAATGACCTTCGCCTCCATTGACCATTCTTACCCACTGAGTTCCTGACCACGATCAGGTACTCTGTGGCGCCGGAAACTCCATTCCATGAGAGACGTATCCGGCCTCCTCTCATGTCGAGGACCCGCAGGTTAGTGACTGTACCAATGGGTGTTGGTTCTAGAGTGGTAGAAAAGAAAGAAAGGATGTGTGAGAGACATTGCACATGTTTGAAAAGATGAAGTTGCTTTGGCCTTGTCCGTGCCAACAATATTTTTTAAAGATAAATGAGAATCATGTTGGGACTGAAAGAACACTACAATTGCTTACATTACAATATGATCTTTAGGCAAACCTATTGTTCTAAAAAATTGTTTAAATAGGAATAAATATCCAGTTTTTCATTCAGAAACTTTTTTGAAAACTTAGAGATAGGCTACGACTTTTATGTAACAAATTAAAATAGTGAGAGCAACAATAGAAAAATGAAAAAGTGCCAAGAATAAAAAAGGACTAAGTGAGGGGACAATTTTAAAAGAAAAATGAAAAAAAAAGCAAGCATAATATTAAGCTGAGTATATAATTGCACTCTAATCTTTCCCATTAAATGTTAGAAGTGCTTTTTGCATGGATTCCCAAACTGGTCTGGTTGACAGTTGTCAAATCGTGTTTAAATGAGCGGCAGAGTAGGCACCTCGACCTTCATTGTCCACTTTCAGCACAACCTCCTCCCCCAAACCTTTGACTGATTGATCAGGAGAGAACATCAGCATTTAAGAATCTGAGAGCTGGGTATACAAAGCCTGTTTAAGTTTCGAAAGCCTGTGATTCACAAATCCACTGGGTTTGCATCCATAAAAGGGCTTTTTGCAATATGAAAAAGCTCCTTTACGAGTTGGAGAATTTTTTGGACTTCCCTTTTGCGATCCTAAACGAATTAAAAATCAAAGGGACATGTAAAGACCCTATTTATGAGTGACGGAGTCATTTATAATTAGCTAGTGATCTCAATTCTGTTGCCGAGCCATTAATCAATTGGTTATCTTACTTTCATATGTCTATACACATCAATGTTATATACTAAACCAATGATTTCAACATTTTTTATCACAAAGTTTTCTTATTGTTTGAGTTAATAATCCATAGTCATTTTCCTTTTCTTTTTTGTATTTTGAAGACAATATAGATGTATTTTCTTACTTTCCTAGCTCCTATGACCAATATGTGTCTTGTGTGGCTGTACCCTTCTTCTGGGCTACAGTGGGGAAAACTCAGGAGAATTGTATTCTCAATGTTTGACTGAATGATATTCTCCTCATCAATGCCACTACGTCAGCTTGACAGTTATATCAAGTAATATTTTAACACTCCTTTTTCAGAGTATATCAAATTAGGAGTATTGCCACCAGCCCAAGAAAGACTAAATTAGAAACAAAGATATATTGCATCCTAATTTTTAATCACTCTGTTCCCGTAATTCCATGCTCCAAAGTCCCGCACGGAGACAAAGAGGATCAGCCAAAGTCTAATTGGATATATAGTTTCATCAAAATACAAAAATTAAAAGGAAAATGAACTTGAATTATTAACTGAACTGATAAGAAAAGCTTTTGATTAAAAGATGTGAAATAATTTGATTTCTAATTATATAACATTGATGTGGATAGACATGTGAAAACCAGATAGCCAAATAGCATTGGAATTCTTCTGCTATTGAGGATCATTATTTCTAGTGTTGTTTGATTCATGTTATTTATGATAAATTAAAAATGAGAATTGGTTTTAATAGAGGTATATAAAAAATATTTTTCTATTTTGCAATAATTTAAACTGCAATTTACAAAAATATTCTTTAGTTAATTCTGTTCCATTACTACCCAAATCATACATTGTCACCCTCTGAACAACATCACCTGTAATCATTGAGGCCAATGGACAGTGTAACATTCTTCTCCTCATAGATACCTTTCCATGGTAAAACACTCACCTTTCAACAACATCACCCACATTTATTTAGGCCAGGAGTTGGTCTCATGATCTCGACTTCATATGGAATCTTAGATGGGATAAAATTCACCTTCCAAACAATATCAACCACAATCATTCAGGCCAGGGGGTTAGTCTTCTGATCTCCATGTCATAGACACCCTTTGTTGGGGAAACACTCACCCTCTAAACAATGTTATATACAGTCATTCAGCCAAAAGATGGCATGAAGATCTCCACCCCAGAAAGACCATTCCATGTGAAAACACCCACCCTCCAAATGACATCAACCACATTGAGGATGCGGGATGGTCTAACAATCTCCCCATCAGACGAATCCATCAATCTGAAAATACCCACCCTCCATTTTTTTTTTTCCGTTTTATTGTTTTATTGCAAGGAAATACAGCAATACATAATAGACAAAATAACACAATGTGTTCTAAAAAATATATAGCAGATTTTAACAAATAAAGAAAGAAGAATGAGTCAAACTGTAAAATAAATTAAATTATATCCACTCGGCAATTGGTGCCCAAATTTTTTCCCCCATGGCTCTTTTTTTAACCCCCTTTAACTTATATATAGCAGATTCAATGTTGTACATAAATAATAATTTTTCCCGCCACATAAAAAACGTGGGGGGATCCGGGCTAATCCATTCCTTAGTGATACAAGATCTGGCTGCAGCCATACAGAGAAAAATAAAGACGGAAATTGGTCTTGGCCTAACAACAGTATGGTCTATACCAAGTAATAACAATTCCGGAGTTATCTTAATCTCGCATTTCAAAATAATGGATAAAAAAGTTTCAATATGTTGGTACAGTATCGAAAGTTTAGGACAAAAATAAAACATGTGTAATTCATCAGCTGCGTATAGCCCACACCGACTGCAGGTCGTACCTGCCGTCGTGCTCCACTTAACAATTTTGCTTGGAGAGTAATAAAGATTGTGGATACACATAAAATGTTGGGATTTCATCATCCCGGTTATAAGACAATCTGCAGCCATTTTAATCGACAATAAAGTATCAACATCGGGTATACCTAAACTGTTAGCCCATTTCAACTGACATTGACCTAAGTCATCCCCATATTCCTGCATTAAACTTAAATAAATAATTCCTATACAGGGTTTTTTTTGCAAGAGCTCTAACAATGGAGTTTTTACTGGAGGAATTAAAGTATGGTTCTGCAGGAAGCTACGGAGTTGAAGAAATTTGAAAAAATCATTTCTTCCCACAGAAAAATTATTCATTAGATCCTGAAATGAAACAATTTGGTCATTATAGAATAAATCACCCAGATACTTTATTCCTTTCTGCTGCCATCTATACATGGTTAAATCATAGAAAATTTCTGGTAATAGAGCCTTTGATGTAAGGGGAGTGTAAAAATTTAATTTCCTTAGTTTTATGTGTTTTCGGACTTTTTGCCAGACTCCAAAAGCTGACTTCAGTATCTCAAATTTAGTTTTCTTGTAATAACTGGGCTCAACCATCCTCAAAAAGCTGCCCTTAACTTTCTCACCCATGATCATTTGATAAATGGATGGAGCCTGGCAATCAAGCAGTTCCACTCTATCTCCCATGATTAGGGGGCCAATGTATTGCAAAGCGGCAGAAAAGTAATAAAAAAGAAAATAAGGAACATTCCATCCGCCACATTCATTACTAAGTATCATTTTCTTAGCAGCTTTTCTATGGCATTTATAGCTCCATAGAAATCGAAAAATAGTTCTCTCTAAATTTCTAAAGCAAAGCATTTGAAAATCTAATGGGATCGTGCGAAACAGATATAATACGTTTGGTAGAATCAGCATTTTTAAAATGTTAAGTCTGCCAAAAAGAGATAAGTGTAGGTGATCCAAGCGCTGCAGTGAAGTATTAATTTGAGTTACTATAGGGTTTAAGTTACGTTCTGGTATCTTCTCTATTGGTAATGAAATTTTGATTCCTAAGTATGTGACTTCTGGAGTAATAGAAATGTTTACAGGTGGATTTTCTCCTGAGTAAAGAATTTGTGTTTTTTCCAAATTGAGTTTATAGCCAGAAAAAAACCCAAACAGTTTAGCTATCTCATCAATAGTAGGTAGAGCTGTTTGGACGTCCGTAGTAGTAATCACTATATCATCGGCGTAGGCTAAAACTCGATAATTGATATTAGCTAAGTGTATGGGTTTAATATTTGGTTCCAAAAAAAAGCGATTAATTAGGGGGTCAATATAAAAAGCAAAAAGTAACGGAGAACAGGGGCATCCCTGTCGGGTGCCCCTAGTGATTAATAAAGGTGAGGATAATTGCCCATTAATACGAATATACGCTCTAGGGGAAATATACAAAGTTTTTAAAGCTTTTATAATGCCTTGGCCTAGTCCCTTCCTGGACAGGATTTCCCAAAGATAGCCCCAAGCAACCCGGTCAAAAGCTTTCTCAGCATCTAGAAATACGAGTCCAATATTAGACCGAGTTGCTTGAGACCAATCCAAGAAAGAAATCACACGCCGAATCTGATCGGCAGTGTCTCTAGCAGGAATAAAGCCATGTTGGTAAATGGAGACTAGAGGGGAAATAATATTGGATAGTCGTAACACTAAAATTTTAGAAAATATTTTGCTATCTGTATTTATGAGTGATATAGGGCGGAAAGATGAGGGTAATAACGGAGGCTTGCCTTTTTTGAGAAACACCGTGATTATGGAATCATGCCATGATTGAGGGGTGTAACCTTGCTGAGCATTCAGACATAGATCCAATAATTCTAATTTTAGAACATTCCTAAAGTATTTGTAAAATTCTAAAGGAATGGCATCAGGACCTGCAGCTTTTCCTGAAGCTAGTGACATTAAAGAGAGTTCAATTTCCTCCCACGTAAATGGTGAGTCTAGTTTCTCCTTCTCTTCGTTAGATAAGGTAGTATTCAAAACTGAGTCAGAAAATCGAGTAATCTGATCTGAGCAATCAGGACGATCATCGTCAGCATACAACTTGGAATAAAAATCACGAAATACTTTAAGAATGTCTTCTAATTTGCTAACAGTCGTCCCTGTCTGATTATTTATTTTATTAATACTAGCAAAAGTCGCTTTTTGTCTCGCCCTCTTTGCCAGGAGTTTACCAGAATTTTCTCCAACTTCGTAAACCTCTGTCCAGAAGGCAGAGACTTGTTGAGCAAACTTTGTGGCAAATCGTTGATGTATCTTGACTTTCAGAGTTGTTAACTTCTTTATAATACTTTCAGTAGGTAATCCTTGGTTACATGCTTGCATAAGTTGAACCTCTAGAGATCTAAGATTTTTAATTTCGGAGCTTTCTTGCAATCTAGCTTCCTTTTGTTTACTTATTGAGTAGCTTAATGTTTCACCCCAGACCCCACATTTAAAAGCATCCCAGACTATTTCAGGGGAAGCCGTACCTTTATTGTTAGAAAAAAAATCTGGGATCCAGGTGTTCATGTGATCAATGTAAGATAAGTCATACAATAGTTTACGGTCAAAAGACCATGGTCGAGGGGTATTACAAGTATTCAATTCAAACTTAAACATTAGAGGATTATGATCTGAGATAATTTTTGGAAGAATCCCATATTCCACTTGAGCTAGATCATTATATAAACCTTTAAATACAAAAAAGTAATCTAATCTAAAAAATCTTTGATGCGGAGCAGAAAAAAAAGTATATCCAGACATCCCTGCCCTTTTCTCATGCCCTACATCAGAAAGTCTATATTCTTGGATGATCCCTTTGAGTGCTGCAAATACCTTCTTCTTCCTACCCTTATATGGAATACTGCTATGAATGTCGAATGTTTCTTCCAAATGTAGATTAAAATCTCCGCATAATATAATATTGGATGACCATTGAGCAAATTCTACACTTAGATGATTAAGAGTGGTAGGATCATCCGTTATAGATGCATATACTGAGCATATAGTAAAGATCAGTCCTCCATATTTAAGTTCAGCAATCACCCAACGCCCAGATGAATCTTCTTTAACTTTTTTTATTTCCCCCATTCCATGTCTCTTAAGAATTGCAACCCCTCTTATTGTGGAACTCTGCCGAGAGCACCCTACCACTTCCAGTCCGAGATCCCTTAGCCACCCTCTGTTAGACCAGGCGATGTGAGTCTCCTGTATACAGACTAGATCCACCCGCATGGTTTTTAGCATCTGAGCCATTATACCCCTTTTTCTTTTATCATTTAAACCACAAACATTAATGGAACATATCGACAATATAGCCATTGTGTATTTTTTTTAAGGTAAGCTCACCTAATTAAGAATACATTAACAAAGATTCCCAAAATTCGGCACCTGCCGTAAGTGGAACACAAAATAAATACATCTTCCAGCTGTATGTCCTTGCACCCCTAAAGAAAGAATTCCTCCCACCCACAACCCCCCCACTCTTCCCCCCCACCCCTCCCTTTCCCCGGCACCCCCCCACCAGAAGCGTAAGGGCTAGTGCCCTCATTGATGGTAAGTGAGTATGGGCTGTAAGTTCCGCCCGGGCCAGTCCAACCTGAAAAGAAAGAGTTAAATGCGTCTGGCAGAAAAAAAGAAATAATAACATCAAACACTGCTAGGGGGTCGGCCTACTAAATCTAAATACAATTGTTAACCTTAGCCTTAATCCTATAAAGCATTATTACATGGTTTCTAGAAATTGTTGTGCTTTGATCTCTGAAACAAAGAATAAGGTTCTTCCCTTATGCACAACTTTAAGCTTAGCTGGGTTTAATAAGAAGGTTTGCCCCCCCTTAGCTTGCATTGGTGCCATTAGCTGTTTAAGTCTCCAGCGTTGTTGAACTGTTGCAGAGCAAAAATCTGGTCTAACAAAGAATTCATGCCCCAGACCTTTTCTAGTTTTGGATGGCCTAGCCAGATCATATAGAATCTCCCGGAGAAGATAGTTCTGCAAACATATAAGAATAGCTCTCGTATTTTTATTCCTCCCCTCTTGATCAAGTTTTTGGTTAAAAGGAAAGCGATGAGCTCCTATAATTTCTTTGTCCCAGTCCCATCCTTTAAGATCCTGAAATGCATCTGAAAACATCTCTACGACAAAACGTCGAAAAATCCTTCCCTTCTGATTTTTCCGCAACTCCCAAAACACGTAAGTTGTTACGACGTGCACGATTTTCTAAATCAGTTAATTTCCAGTCGATATCTTTTCTAGTACTATCCAAGTCTTTGATTTAGTTTTTTTGTAAAGTTAGCTCATCCTCTACCGCAGATATGCGCGTTTCGGTCTCCTGTACTCTCAGATTGGTATCCGTACTAGACTTAGCCAAACGCCGAACATCATTCTGGAGCTTATGTACAGCCCCTTGAGTCCGGAGGCCCTCAGCTTTAGTTTCCTCTCTATCTGTCATAATCATACGATACATTGAGGTCTGTAGCTTATATATGGATTTTAGTGTAACCTCCTCAGCTTCGTCGAGTAACTCTGGAGATTCAGGATCAATTTCAATATTCGCACCAGCCCCATCCCATTGAGGTTGACTCACGGCATCTATATTTTCATTAGTTTTAGCCTCTATGACCTTGCGAACAGTATTTGGGACTCCTTCATTTGTTCAGAAATCAGATCCAAGCATATCTTCTTCTGACATTTGGTTACAGTCATCCGCCCAGTCTTTTTCAAGAAGATGCCCCTCGCTTAAAAAATACCCACCCTCCAAACAGCGTTACACACAATCATTCAGGCCAGGTGATGATCTCTACCTCATAGAGGTTATTCAATGAGAAAATACTGAACAACGTAACCCACAATTATCTAGATCTGGGAATTGTTTAATGGCCTTTACCTGATACAAATGTTCAATAGGAAAACCCCTCCCTCCGAACATGACCCACAATCATTCAGCCCAGAGGAAGGTCTAACCATCTCCATTCCATAGAGACCTTTCTATATGAAAACACTGTCCACTAAAACAACATCCACAATCATTCAGACCAGGTGGTGGTCTTCCAATCTCCAGCTCATAGACATCCATCAATTTAAAACCCCAGGATTGGGACCAAGGTTTGCCACATTAAGTTCCAAGTGGAGAGTTAATTTGTGGATGCTGCTCTACATGCAAATTGTATAGCATAACATAATCTCATAGACGTGAGAAAACGTGTGGCGCTTGATTATCATCTTCAGAATAATCTCCCACAGTTTGTTCAATTCCAAAGCAATCAGATATGCTTTTGTTTGCTCTGAAGAATCCTGTTTCAGACCTTCTTTCAAGCTACATATGTCTCATAAACATTTCATGGCAATGTGTTCTAATGTGTTTTTTTTGACAAAGTTCCTGATAGAAATTTGGTTTTCATAGTGACCGTGCAATACCTACCTATGCGCACTGTAAGAGGAACGGCAATGCCTTCACTCCGTCCGGCCAGAGCAGACACTCGCAGGGTGTAAATTATGTCCTCACTCACGTCATCAATTTCAATCGTGTTTTGTGTTCCTGGGATCAGTCTTGTCCTTTCGTAGGTACCTGCAAGAAACAGACAAAGTAAGACCAAGCTGTAGATCTGTGAACAACATATAGGATGGAATATAACTTAATTAAAATGTATTAATCCTTTTGCCATTTCTTTCACATTGTTCTTCATTTATAAGTATGGTTTATAAACCTTAACTGAAAAATATCTCTAAAATATGCCACACTGATCTGAGTAGAAATCATGCCAGTGGCAGTGCACCTTATCAAAATTAATTCCCCATATAATATTAACATTATGTTTCTTTAACATATTAATGCTTGTATTAATCCTTTTAATATTAAGTTTAGTTTCCTAACCATTTTTCTCTTGCTCGTGTTTTTTTTTAATGAAATAACCTATACTTTTGAAATATCTCTTCTATGACAATAGATCTAAATAATTAGATTGAAACTTTTAGTTTGAAGTATCTTTAGTTTTAAACACGTAGGGCCTGATTACCCACAGCAAAACCAGTGTGCCCACTGCCCACCAGATTACGAGATTCCTCGTGTCTAGCTGCCTTTTTTTGGTGGTCCAACAGCAGTGCCCCTGAAAATGGGCACCGCAATAGGAACGCCAAAAACAGTTAATCATCCTTCAAATTCCAAATAGGCAACCTTTTTTCTATCATCTAAGGGATTACAGGGTCAGTACAACAAACTGTTCTACGCTTAACAACACACGTTGCATTTATGATGGTCATTTTCTTGGCATAATAACTGCATTAGCCGTATTCTCTGTACCAGTTAACGTGATGATTGCATTTACAAATGCAGTAATGATGCAACCTTCACTTTAACCTTTTCGGTGCTCATGACGGCTACCGGCCGTCATGAGTCACGGTAGGCATGTGCTCATGATGGCCGGGAGCCGTCCGAACTTTGCCGCTCCGCCCATGCGCTGTTAATTCCCCGCCTGTGTGGGAGAATTAATCAGTGGGCGGAGTTCCGATGGCGCCCAGCCGTCATGAGCACACGCCCACCGTGATGAGTACCGCAGCGCCACGACCACCCCCTAGCCCACCCCACACCGCGGCGGAATTCGCGCTGCGGCAAAGGGGTTAAAAACGGAAAATTATTATTTACGTTTTAAAACACATAAAGTTAATTTATATTTGATGAATCAATTTTGAAGGAGTTACACTTCCAATGACATGTTTTGCAAATATTGTGGAGATGGTTTTATACACCATATATATCTATATAAAAAGTAACGTCAGAGAGCTACTTAGTAAACGTACTAATGAATTGTTCTATTGTGTTTTACCTCTGTGATTGTGATTTCGGGGAATATCCACCATCACACAAAATAGCAATGATGCAGCCTACCAGAACAGAAACTATAATGACAGATACAAGGTCCCATTGAGTACTACCTTACCGTAATGTGGGGCATTTTTCTTGCAGAGAGTAAACATGGTGGTACCAAGATATGCCACAAATGTATGACTCATTTTTTAGAATAGAACTGCAGACTAGCAGTAAAGTTAGGAATTCTAACTTTACTACTCCTAAATGCCTTTTGTGAATACCAAAAGTCGTAAAGTTAGGATTTTGTCTCACTTTAGGAGTAGTAAAGTTAGGAATCCTAACTTTACTCATCCTAAATGCCTTTTGTGTATTCCGAAAGTCGTAAAGTTAGGATTTTGTCTCAGATTACTTTTGTGAATCGGTCCCTATATAAACAAACTAAGTAAAATCAAATTAACTAATGTAGCAAGTGGTTTGCAGTGGATCATCATTGCCCTCTGACCTAAAACACATTACCCATCACGGAAAATTGAGCCATAACCTGGAAATGCCCCAAGAGGCTTGACCAGATGCCAATATTTCTTCATAAATAACCACATATAAATCTATATGTCGGATTGCTTATTTATTTAAGAAGAAGCACATATACATATGTATAGTATTATACAAATGCATATAAACATTTTTACAGGAGCCCCATCTACCCACGAAATGCAAAGCTAGCATCCTGGTTAGACAGCGAGGGGCCAAAGTGTGGTGGCCTTTGAAAGTTAAGGGTTTCAATGACCCCTGAAGACTGGACCCGGTGTCACTATTTATTGGGCCAAACATCAGTTGAAATTACTGTGGGCGAATTGTTGCACTGGTAGATTTCCCTGGGGTGTTGCCACAGTGAAGGCTTGACTTATTAAAGGACCCGATGCATGCCATGAGTGGGAGGAATTTGGGGGTAGAGGAATGAGGGTGAAAGGCAGTACAGAATAGAGCTAGAATATTTTCAAAGAGGACCCCCAAACCATTTCCACGCATTCGAGTCCAAGACCAGGTTGTTTGCCCGTGTGGTACATTGTATGGTGTTTAAATAGGTGGGAGGAGGTGGGCGGGCTGTCGCATTAGATACCATATGATGAGGCTTGAGTAACATGATGTCGGCTTAGCGGTGTTCAGCATGAGGCCTATGTCATTCGGCCAATTTCCCACTATCTACAGACTCCATGATGAAGTGATGAAACTTTTATAGAAGGCACTGACATACAGAAAAATATATACATTGTGAGTGTAAGATGGGAACCTAGGGGCTTTTAAAGAAAAATAAGAAAAAGTGGCAGGACAGAGTGAAACCCACTGAAACACTGCACGGCATAGAGAAGAGGGATAATCTGAAGGATCCCAGTCCCTGCTGGTTCACCCTGTCCTTCAAGACCTGATCTATCTCAGAACCACAAAGACAACTAAAGCACAGAGTTCCAGACGGAGAGCATGGTCCACTCAGTTGCAAGCCATCAACAGGGTCAGCATGATCTCAGAGGAGAGCCCTCCAGGGAAGCATATTGGTGCCACCAAAATCCAATGTTGGGGGAGATTGCACCACAGATAGCCCAAAATGCACTCCCACTCTATGAACGCCGGCCACTGGTTCACCACCATGATGTCAGGAATCAAGTACACGGTTAGTGGACTCCATGGTGGGTTCATTCAAGAGGAGGGTCACTGTGGTGCTTTTCAAGTCAGGTGAACCAGATTCTAGGCTGAGTGAGTGAATGACTGAACATGACCAATCAGTCCAGGACCTCACAGTACTCTTTTCTAGGTAGTGCAGTCAAGACTGTGAAGAAGCAGGAGTATTTGGGGATCTGCTGCACACTTGTGAAGTTCTCAACTAGTACTGAGTTGTTTACTCAACTAGAAAGTGACTGACAAAGGTGGACCAGGTTGACTCACTCCTTTGTAAGTAACAAGTTCTGAATGTCAAATCTTGGTCACATACAAAATAGTCAATGTTTCAGCATGCCCTTGTAATAGAAAAGATTCCTCTAATGATGTACCGCAGGCTGATGTAAACACATTTGGCTCCAAAAGAACATTTATTGTGCTTTACTACTGGCTGAGATAATCGTGTTTGACAAGAGGCTCCTGGACAGGAGCGTCCCCTGACTACTGCACCCTCCAGTCCCTGCCACAGAATGTATTGAATGTATGAGGAGCATTGCATCTCTATAAACTGTACTGTTATTGGAAGCTGGAGGCTTTTTTAATGGTACATGGACAGAGACTTGTCCATTTTGTTGCTCCAATCCATCAACTATACCTCTGATGTTTATTTCACAATCTGGGATATGGTAATACTGGTTTACAGGAATTGTTGCTGGAGCAATGGCTTAGTGACATGAAAACTTGCTGCTATCAGATGTGATCCTAGGAGGTTCTTGAGTCTGAATTCCAGCAAGGAAGATTTCAGCTTCCATGCCCAAGAGAAGAGTATATAGCAGAAGTGCTATTTGTAAACAAGTTATTATTATTAATATTATTATTATTAATAGTTAATAATTCTAATAAATATGCTACTGGCTTTCCCGGGCTTTATCACAGAGTTTCTCGAATCACAGTTTAAAAACAATTCTTCAACTTGGTATCCTCTATTTTACTCCAGGGGTCCCTGAGCTTTACTGGATTTCCAGTACTATAATGCTGGGTCGTCTGAAGATTATTACTGGTATTACTCGTCAGCAGCAAGCAGGACTACGGCAACGCACTCTACGCAGGAACCACGGTTACCCTTCAGAAGAGACTCCAGCGCGTACAGAACGCCTCCGCACGCCTCCTCCTCGGACTCCCCCGCCACAGTCACATCACCACCCACCTACGAGACATGCATTGGCTCCTGGTCAAGAAGAGGATCACTTTCAAACTCCTAACCCACGTGCAAAAAGCACTCCACAACGCCAGACCAGCATACCTCAACGAACGGCTGTCCTTCAACACCCTGAACTGCCAACCTCACCCTCTCCACCGTCCCACACATCCACCGAATGACCACCGGTGGCAGATCCTTCTCCCACCTCGCCCCAAAGACACGGAATACCCTCCCCGCCCACCTACGTCAGACCCAGGGCCTGCTGACCTTCAGGAGACACCTCAAGACATGGAACACCCTCCCCGCCGGACCCAGGACCTGCTGACCTTCAGGAGACGCCTCAAGACATGGCTGTTCGACCAGTAGCTGCCTCCCCCCACCCCCTCCCTATAGCGCCTTGAGACCCTCACAGGTGAGTAGCGCGCTCTACAAATGTTTTGATTGATTGAATGAACCTCAAAGCTGCGTGTTGTGAACATTATCACTGCTTAGGTAACCTTTACTACTGTATTTTCCGAACATTGCTACAATGTTACCTGACCTTTATCCCTTTATAACCTTATATTTTACTTTAGGGTGTGCTGAATTTCACCACCAGCCTTTCAAGAAATTAATCAATAAACAGGACTTGGGAGATAAGTGTCCCATTACTAATGCTATAAGCGACCAGGTTTTGGGAAATGCTGCTACTTTTCAGAAAAAGATTACACAATTTAGGATCATGTTTAAGTCTTTTAAAGAGAAACTTACCATCTGCGCTTCGGATCACTATCTTGTACTGGGTGGCTCCAACCACTCCTGTCCAGGCGAGGCGAATTGTCTTGCCCTCAGTTTCAGTGACCCTCAGATTGGAGACAGAGCCCACTGCAAGGACAAGCAAGAGTTAATGTTTGCACAGCACAGGGGGCCTATTTACTAGAAAATGAGGCGGCGCGGTGCACCAAGCCATCTTTTTGAGCCAAGCAGCACCATAAGGAAAGGGCAGGGATAATTCGTATTTACAACAGTACAGCACATACCTGTGCTTTCCTCTGCACTGGCGCACAATTGGCTGCCTGGCTGATTGTTTTGTGCAGGAAGGGACACCTTCCTGCTAAAATCAATAACTGATAGCGTGTTCCTCCTTCTATGTGTGCTGCAGAATGCAGCACACATATGAAGAGCATAAAACAAGGAGAAATAAAGGAATTTCTCCTCGTGCCACTTTAGCGCATCCACTCGGAAGGCATCACAATCTGATGCATTCCCAGGTTTACAAAAACGTGTACATTTAGGAATGTGTCAGAATCCATGGGTGTTGTGTTGGAACAATCACAGCAACACCCATGAAACGCCCTATTCACACAGAGTAATGCTTGAAAAGGGGCCATATTTACAAGGCCACGAAAAGCCATTCAGGGTGACTGTTCGTGGCATTGCAAATTTGGCTCAGCATTGGCCGCCACGGGAGCGTAAACAAAAGTGACACTTCGGTTGCACAGGGGCTTTGTAATATGCCCCATGGGCTTTCAGACCCGCCTCTCATACATCTGGGTCCCACAGAGAGTGGTGATGCCAGTGCAGGACCAAATTGTTGAATGAACATAAAGTAGAACAGGAACAAGGGAAAAGGGACTTAGGGAGGAGGATGAATTGTGTGTTCATGGTACTTAAAAGTTCAGCAAGTCCCTTGGTGTTCTAGACAGAGGCCTCTTCCATCACACAAGGTGGGTGAGGACCCAAAAGGAAATTGCTGCTGATCAGCCACAGTTGGTTTCAGGTGGATCAAGTAGACGAAAACTGTAATTGGTCTCTAGAAGCTTTACTGCTTGTACAACTGAATATTGATCATATTGAGATACAAGAATATCGAGGGGACAGAATATCGAAGGACAAAATACTGAAAGGTAAGTACATCTAGGGAAGTATATATTTACTATTAATAACTCTACATATATGCACCAAATATATATATAAAAGCATGTGTTGCACTCGGTAACGTGTGAATTAAGTGTGGTTTTACCAATACCGACGTTGAAAACCAATATTAAAAGTAAAGGACAGTTGTGAAGCATTGTGGGAACTGTAGTCCCGTATGATGTGATTTAAGACAACAAGAATGTACAACCAAGGAAAACCGAGATGTTAATGCCACTTGGGGGTTAAAAGGCAACCTTAGATAAGAATTGGTACTGACCTTCGTTGTACTGCTGAAATACGGTGAAAAGTACAAAAAATAATTTGTGATGTAACTGTCCCTTTAACTTGGAAGAAATGGACGTGGTCCCTTTTCAACATCTTAATTAGTGACGTTATTTAAATCTAACGAACCCACTGACATTGCAGCAAGAGGCATATGAGGAAGAGTCGTTGGACTCGAAACGCGTCATGCCTATCAGCCTTTTAATAAAGGAACCTTACAAGTACTGTTGGTGTGGCCCGAACAACGTTGCTAATGGAACGCGTGTTTTCTTTGGAAATATATATATATATACATATATATATATATATATATAAATAATAATAATATATGCCACTTAAGTACATATATGCAGCATTAGGTATGTAAAATCTAGAATTACTTAACTGTTCATATTTTTTTCTCCTTGATGCTCTCTTCCACTGATATAGTGGGTCTGATATTCAGGGTGCACACTACTTTGCTGGAGTAACTGATGAGCAATAAAAGGAATATTAAATAAGAAATCATGAGGTAGATATTTTTGCTCCCAGGTAATTTTCTTTAATTCCGGATTTTACCTTATTTATAGCCTAAAAAAGGATGCTCTTAGAGGTGAAGCCTGGCAACCCCCACCCAGGCAGCCTAGGTGATGAGGAGTAAGAGAGTTCTGAACAGCCATGATTAGACTTCTATGACTTCTGACTTTGACCGAGTAATGTTATCCGGTTGTTTGTCAAAAAGTAGCAGCCCTACAGCAGCACTGGCTGGTTTAAGTGTTGCTTCTTACCACTTTTTGCCACTTTTTGTGGATAGAAAGACTGACACTAGGAACCAATGGTAATTAGCCAATCTGTGTGACTGGATAGTGACTCCTGTTCACATATCGTTGATCTATGTGGCCAGTGCTTGACTCAATAATATTTACTAGATTTCGCCCATATTCACCCTTACTATAATACATGGGGCCCGATTCACAGAACTAACTTAAGACAAAATCCTAAACTTACTACCATTTTGGTATTCACAGAAGGCACTTACTCACTTTGGTATTCACAGAGGCATTTACTCATTTCGGTATTCACAGAAGTAATTTAGCAGTCCTTAAGTTAGGAGTCCTAACTTTACTACTCCTAAACTGAGAAAAATCCTAACTTTAAGACTTTTGGTATACACATAAGGCATTTATGAGTTTTAAAGTTAGGATTTTTCTCAGTTTAGAAGTAGTAAAGTTAGGACTCCTAACTTTAGGACTCCTAAATGCCTTCTGTGAATAACGAGAGTCTTAAAGTTAGGATTTTTCTCAGTTTAGGAGTAGTAGAGTTCGGACTCCTAACTAAATGACTTCTGTGAATACTGAAATGAGTAAGTGCCTTCTGTGAATACCAACATGAGTAAGTGCCTTCTGTGAATACCAACATGAGTAAGTGCCTTCTGTGAATACCAAAATGGTAGTAAGTTTAGGATTTTGTAGTAAGTTAGTTCTGTGAATCGGGCCCACAGTTACTTAGGCAGGAGTACTTTCACTACCACTGCTCCGCTGTTACTGGATCTCGTGCATCTGCTTTCTTCTGATGTCGCCTGTACACCAGGTTCCAAGTCACTGACAGTTGTACGGTCCTCCTAGGCAATCCAGAGCCCTAAGGGCCGATTCACAGAACTAACTTAAGACAAAATCCTAAACGTACTACTTTTGGTATTCATAGAAGTTAGGATTTTGTCTTAAGTTTGTCTTAAGACAAACTTAAGACAGACTTAAGACCGACTTAAGACAGACTTAAGACAGGCTTAAGACAAACTTAAGGCAGACTTAAGACACACTTAAGACAAACTTAAGACACAATCCTAACTTCTGTGAATACCAAAAGTAGTAAGTTTAGGATTTTGTCTTAAGTTAGTTCTGTGAATCGGGCCCCTAGATCACACTCTGAAAAGGCAGCCTGGTCTTGGTAATGTGTGTTGCTTATCAGAGGTGTCAGCAGTCTGACAAATCGAGTAATGAGTGGATCTCTTCACACAACAATGACTATAAAAGGCCAATATGGATGAAGGTCATTGTTCAATTCAACTCACCCAGGACACCTGTAATGCCCCAGGGAGATGAAACACTAGCTTGACTCAGTCTATGTGTAATCTTCCCCACTTCTGCCAGCCATTCTGTGTCACAGCCTGTAGTGAATCCCCCTACCTACAGTATAGCCAGCTTACGTCTAAACAAATATAAGGAAGGCCCACCCTTCCCACATCTCAGAATCCCCCCAGGTCCTTCTTGTCTCCATCACTGTTACCATCAGTGGTCATTCACAGACTGCAGTATTAGATTATTTGAAAATATCAAAATCATTCTCGGTGATTGAAAAGTTTTCCAATCCACTACAATTCAAAAAGTGTCCCAGGATGAATTCCAGATATTTGCAAAGGCTCATCACCCTACTGGCTGCATCCCACTGCAGCCCAAATCCAGTTCTCCTATCCTTAAATTTATTGACCTTCAATGTTGAGCAACTTACCTGTGGGAGAGGTTGTTGCGGGGGTTGCCACCTCGCGCCCATCATACAATGTGTAGAGAGTGATCCGATACTCTGTACCCGGTCTCAGGCCAGTGATTTCGTATGTGTCGGTGTCAGTGGACATCTGCACAGTTTGGGGCGTCTTTGACCCTGAGAAAGAGAAATAAGAATAATGAAACATAGTTCCCACACAACCCCCAACATCCTTTGCTTAGTCTCCACAGTAATTAATTTGGACCTCATTTTCATCATCTCTGCAATATTTCTCTTTGTTTAATCTCCTGTTTACGTTCCTGTTTCATACAATATTACTTCTATCTTTCCATATGATATCTAAGGACAAGACTTCCTCTTCTCTCCTTACCTTCTCAGCTCTTCCCATATTCAAATTTTGCTTTCTTTCCTATTGGTATCCATTCAATGATGGGCAAAGAAAAAATAAAGAAAGGACAGGGAAAGCTGAAGGGTCACAGAGGAAACACAGAAAAAATTAGACCTGTAAGCATCTTGGCACAGCACCAATGCCCAATTACACGCAAACAGAGAAGACCTTTTGACTGAATATTGGTTTTAGTTCACAGCTGGATTCTGGGATGTCTCCTAGTCCCTACATAACATTTTTATTGACTTTTGTGGAGGATGTACTTCCTATGAAGGACCTGGAGGGCACCATGTGCTGTCTGCTGGTACTTTCTGTTTAAGAGGAGGGTCTTACAGGTGTCTTATGGGGTGAGACGACAGTGTTTATCTGCAGTGAATAAGCCCATTCCTCTATGCAAATAAATGTGACGGAAGGTTGATATGCTACATACCCGTTCTGACTCATAATACCAAGATGTCCCACCTCCAAAAGGGGAAGTTGAGGATAAAATAACACAGCATTCTCCAGTTCAATGAGCAGAGCTTTTTAATGGCAAATACCTTATCCTGCTTAGCTTTCAACACTAGTAACATTGAATTGGTACCAGTGGGTTTGAGAGTTGTAGGGGATAATACCATGATTGTAGGGACTTCTGAAGTAAAATAAAGAAAAAGAGTGAAATTTCGAAATTTGGTTTTAGATAATCAACTCATAATGGAAGACAATGTCAATACTGTTGTCAGAGTCTTTGCTTGCTCATGTTTATGGCAATACTTATCAGAAGCCATCTTGGAGCTAGATAGAACTATTAATGTTCCCTTTTCATGGGCGCGCCCTAGAAGGCCAAGAGAAGGAAATTCCTGGTGTTCAACATTGGGACTATATCAGCCCAACATTGTAAATTAATCTGGATTCTAATTGTGCAGCAGGTGAAATATCCTGTCTGGGTCATGATCTACAAATGCACCCATCAAGTAGGCCCACATCAATGACATTTCTGGTTTGAAAATGCATGTTCTTCCTAGGTGGCTAAAGCCCTATGATTAGGCTCTGCTGGTATCTAATAATTTCAAGAATCCTACATTGAGCGGTGGACAGCTGCTGGTAACAGGGGCAAGGCAGTGTATTGGTATTCCACTGGAATTGAAAACGGCTTTTGTCCAGAGAGAATTTGTGAAAGCCTAGACAACTTTTTGTTCTGGTCCTATCAAGTCCCGGGCTTTGTGATGGTGCCTGGATAGCCTTGGAGTTCAGGCACCTTACACATTGATTTTACTGCAAGCTACAAAAATAAGACTGGGGCAAAGTAAGAAGATGGGCCCAGCTCCAGTCTGGAACTTCTCATCAGAAGCAGTGTGAATATCAAGAAAATGAATGCGTTGTTGAGAATATATTTGTGAAAAATGTATTTTTGGCACAGTTAATGAAGGAATCACTTATGATCCCCCTCCGATTGAAGTGCAAACTATATTATTATTATCAACGGGTGCCACTCTGAAATGACACATTCATCTTCCACGATAGGTCGATTAATGAAATGGACAGCGCTATTCACCCTAAGGTCACATATGATCAGTCTACCCCACAGAAGACCCCTTAAGTCCCACATTAAGAGATTTCCCATTGGAATCAAGGCTCTCTTGATCAAGATACTAGTGCACCTTCCATTGACAAGGAAGGTGTCAGAGCATTTTAAAAGAGCAGGGGCATACGGCTTGATTCCACTTACCTGTGGCCCTCTTCCACTCCAGCCTGTAGCCTCTGGCCTCAGGAATGATGTTCCAGTTCACTCGGATTGTTGTGGGACCCACGATGAATGTGCGCAGGGTCTGCACTATTCCTGAGTCTGAGAAGAAAGCATAGTTACAAACATGTCCAGTGTCAGCTCCACTGGGCTTCGGCCCCTTGGCAAGGTGCCCAAGAGTGACATGGTCACCATATAGCACTAATGCAACTCGATTGTTATGAAGCACAGCACAGCGACATACAGCAAAGCATTTACAGCAGATTCACAATAGGACTGCTGCCTAGGTCCATCTGGTGTCAGCTACATCAGCAAGACCTCATGCATGCTCTACAGAGCTTTCACTGGCTGCCAAATGAACACACTTCTGCACAAGGTGTACCCAACATGGTGTCCACATATCCTCTGTTACATTCAAGACAGAACAGTGAAGCACAAACCTTTATGAAAACATAAATCAGGCTCCAAAAACTAAAAAATCCTGGAAAGAGCAGGAGATAGATAATTTGTAGTGCAGGCGCCTACTCAATGCAAGACAGGCACCACAGACCTCACATCCCACCCTGCTTGTTGTTACAACTTTTCCTATATAATATTATAGCCTATACGTTAGGATGAGTAAATCTATACTTCTACTATACGCACTTACCTTTCTATATTTTGGTCTTCGATATTTTCTCCACAATATTCTTGAACCATGATATTCATAGCCTCACTATACAGTGGGTAATGTGGAGATTGGTGCATAGGTCAGTGTAACTTGATTAGTTGAACTCCCACTTCTTTTGATTCTTTTTTCCTAGTCCTAGACTTTCTTCTCTGCCCCCTCCTCCTGTGGTCCCCAGTGTAATGCTTTCCTATCCCTTCTGCCTGAGTTTCCAGTTGTCTAGTGTGATTAGTTTGCTTGTTTTGTGCTAAGTGTTACTTATATTTTCCATTCTTTCCTGGTAGGTACTACTCCTCTCAAGATTCTTGTCGATTGTAGCTGTGTATTCAGATTTCCAGTCTTGCTGTTACTGCTTTGCACACTCCTGTTTGACTGCCAGGACTCAGGCACAGCTAATATCCCTGGTGGTGGTTCTTTTCCATTGTGCTGTCTTTGCATTACATGTTATAACGTCACCGAAGGTGTAAGCTCCCCCAGCCATGCCTTTTCATACTGTCTCACATGTGGATCAGCTTCGGTAACAGAGATTGTGGGTGAGAAATTTACAGAGCTTCAGCCGTAACATGTGTAGCTCTAGAGTGCTTTACTCCACTTTCTATGTAATGCTGTGCCAGTTAGGGGCATATTTACAAGGGCTTTATCACTGCTTCTTTGGCTTATGAAGCCAAGCAAGCGGAGATAAAACCAGTGCCCTATTTACAAGAGGGTGCTAACATGCATAATCGCATGTTAGCACCCTTTTTCCCAACGCCTCACTTTGCATCTCCAATGAGATGCAAAGTGGGCGTTACCAGATGGACTACCTTGTAAATATCGCTGATGTTTACATTGCGATATTTACAAGGCACCCCACGTGATTTTAGCACACATTAGATTTTGACGAAAATGTCAGTTTTCGCCAAAATCTAACGTCTGCTAAAATCCTGACTTATCCATCCCTAACAGAGGGGTGGATTATGCTGATACAACCCTGTGGGTCGTATCAGCAAGGTTATTGCCCTTTTGCAGATCACATCGCTGGAAAACTAGCAATGTTCCCTGCAAAAGGGCGATCCCCTCGCTATATCTGGAATTTTTATCGCCCCGGAGTAACGTGTTGTCAATAACGCTCTACCAGGGTGATAAATACCAGGGCTAGCCTGCAATATTATAATTATCGCTAAGCATGACCAGCGATAATTATCACTGGCTGTTGTTAATATGCCCCTTTGTTTTCCATGTCCAGGGAGTTAGTTATGCTGAATGTTGATTTGTTTCTTGAGTGTCTTTCCTGCTGAGCTGTGATGTTCACTTCTTTGCTACCTTGAGCAGAGCTTCCCTATTTGATTCTTATTCTACTTTGACTCCCTGTGTATTTTCTCAGGCAGGTTTGTCTACCTTGTCACAAGTCCCAGTCAGACTATTGCCAGAAAGTTGCAGAGTCCCCTTGCAAGGAGTCTGACTGCACTTGACCAGTTAGTGTTTGTGCTCCCCGTCTGCTGCAAAAGACCAAAGGGAAAGCCTACAATGATTCTCTTGACTTTGATTACTGGATTTAGGATTTCTGAACCCATCACTCTGACTTGAATGGCCCTCCCTTCCCTACCCTAACCCTAGCTTCAGTGGAATACTTGCCCAATTGAGCTTGTAGGATTGACTTGTCTGGACTTCTGGAAAGGCCCTACTGCACCAACACAAACACAGTAAAATGCATGAGCAATACCAGAACACTGGAAATTGTTTGTCCGAGGCTGGCCACTATGAAAAGACCCTGCAGAAATCTCTGCTTGTTAGATCAGCCCTAAAAAAAGAGGAGGTTGTTTTGCCCAGGAGGACAAGAAGCCATGCCCAGTTAACTGAACCCTGTGCGAATGTTCTCTTCAGAAGTAATTCACACCAGAGTTAGGGGCCCCTTAAAGCCCAGTTGGCTAGAACCAAACTTAAAACACAATATGGTCGAGGACCAACAGGAGAGATTGAATGATCTGGAATAATTTGAACAATCTCTGTACATAATTGGGTTCCAGAGATATTATCTAAAGGTGCTACTGGATCACAAACCTGAATCATAGTTCAACAGTTGCAACATGTTTCTTAAAAACCCAAGGGGCATATCAGCAAGGGCTTTATCTCCGCTTTTTTGGCTTTAAAAGCCAGAAAAGCGGAGATAAAACCATTGCGCTATCAGCAAGAGGGTGTTAACATGCACATTTGCATGTTAGCACCCTTTTGCACTATGCCTACCTTTGCATCTCTAATGAGAAGCAAAGTGGGCGTTCCTGACATACACTACATGTCAGGACATCCATAGCGCGGCTTCGCGGTATCAGCAAGGATGCCCTAGCATTTTAGCAGACGTTCGTTTTTGGAGAATACTGCTGCTTTCTCCAAAAACTAACGTCTGCTAAATTCTTGACTTAGCCACTCCTAACATAGGGGGTGGATTGTGCTGATACGACCCTGTGGGTCGAATCAGCAAGGTTATCACCCTTTTGCAGGGAACATCGCTGGAAAACCAGAGATGTTCCCTGCAAAAGGGAACAAGGCACTCTGGATAAGAGAACAAAAAAGGAAATGGGAGGGAACTGCAGACCTGTGGTCATAAGCCATGGTTACTATAATAACCAACCCATCTCAGATGCTAGGCTACTAGACTGTATGTGCCACACAGCTGCATCTAGTCCTAATGAAGACCTTGCGTCTTCTCTTACGGAGGATGGCCGAGAATGGTGACAAATGACAAGAGATTTCCTACAGGAAAGTAAAGATATCACTTTTCAAATCTTTCTTCTGAAGGAGCAGCGAGGTACCTGTTGACTGTCACTGTCCATGGGTTGCTTTGCATCACGCCTCCCATGTATTCGGTTTAGAGTACCGCTAAGACTCACATAAAGTGAGGCCTTAACCTCTGTCTTTCAGTCTTCTGAATGTGCTCCCTTGAGGTGCAGACACCTGAGGAGAGAGGCCTGGGAGTGGAGTAGACACTCTTCTAGATACATCCTGGAGCTATCCTGCTGGTTGAGGATGCACATCGAACACACAGATGCTCCGCCTTGCCTTGTCTACTTATGTATTGATTACGAGTTGCACAGTACCAGGGAATAGTAAGCCAACACCCGGAAAAACTCGTACCATGACGTAGCACCAGGACAGTCCCATGCAATTACGAAGTCATACCCTTAGAATGGGGTATTACCACGTGGAATTACACACAGTATTCCCTTTTCACAGGGGGTTGTTACTCACATTCATGGCCAGCTTTACTGCTGGTGCCGCCTGCTGCGACAATGTTTGTTGGCGCCCCCCAAGACCTCCTTCTCCATGCTTGCCTCACTACCACCTTTAGCAGTGCTGCACAAGTCTCCATAACCACGCTCTCTCACATGCATTTCTCTACGTAACTCCTTGATGACAGGCTCATTGTTCTATTTTTAGGATTTTAACTTATAAACTGCTAGTAACAAAAAGATCTCTCTGACAAAAGCAGTCACCCACTGAACATTTTACATTATATGCACTTCTGTGATCTGCCTGGTACGCATGCTTTGCAGCAGCCACTTTAATCCTCTGCACTACTTGATGAGTCAAAACTTCCACCAGGCAAAACTCTGATCTCTCTCCAGCAGGTCCATCAATCACCACAGTTATCCTGACATTTTTATTGTTGCCGGAAAATTGCTAGAGGCAAGGAACGTGGCAACGGTGCACAGACATAATATCGAGTCCAAAATATCGTTTGGACATAATATCGTGTATTTAATATCGAGTGGACAAAATATCGACAGGACAGAATATCGACTACAAAAATATCGTTATTAAGGTAATCAATCAATCAATCAATCAGTGACACTTGTAAAGCGCGCTACATACCCGTAGGGTCTCAAGGCGCTTGGGGGGGGGGGGGTGCCGCTACTGCTCGAACAGCCAGGTCTTCAGCTTCTTCCTGAAGGAGAGGTGGTCTTGGGTCAGGCGCAGGTCGGACGGGAGGGAGTTCCAGGTCTTGGCGGCCAGGTAGGAGAAGGACCTTCCTCCTGTAGTCGCTCTTCGGATGCGGGGGACGGCGGCGAGGGCGTGGTTGGCTGATCGGAGGTGGCGTTTGGGAGCGTAGAAGTTGACTCGGCTGTTGAGGTAGCTCGGGCCTTGGTCGTGTAGGGCTTTGTGTGCGTGGGTGAGGAGGCGGAAGGTGATTCTCTTGTTGATGGGGAGCCAGTGAAGGTCTCTCAGATGTCCGGAGATGTGGCTGGATCGTGGGATGTCGAGGATGAGTCTGGCTGAGGCGTTTTGGATCCGCTGGAGTCTCTTCTGGAGCTTGGCGGTGGTCCCGGCGTAGAGGGCGTTGCCGTAGTCCAGTCGGCTGGTGACGAGGGCCTGGGTGACGGTCTTCCTGGTCTCTGTGGGGATCCACCAGAAGATCTTCCGTAGCATGCGTAGGATGTTGAAGCACGCCGAGGAGACGCTGTTAACTTGCCTGGTCATGGAGAGGGAGGAGTCCAGGATGAAGCCCAGGTTTCGTGCATGGTCTGTCGGTTTGGGTGCGGTAAGGTAAGTGAAGTAATATCGACTGTAATATATATATTTTGTTACTATATATATATATGTTTTAAGAAATATGATTAAATATTTTTTTATTTTTTTACTTTCATTAATTATTTAATTATCATTAGTTAATTTAAGTATTCTTAAGTATATTTTAGTACTTAGTTTTTAATATTAATTTAATTTAATAGTGTTTTTAGTAAAGTCGATATTTTTTTAAACTATATTTTTGTAAACGATATTTTAAACTCGATATTTTTGTACTTACCTGTTTGTAGATAGAAACTCAATATTTTGACAGTCGATATTTTTTACACAATATTTTTGCAGGTCGATATTTTGGAATTCGATATTATTTCAGTGATCCCGTGGCAACATGTGCTCTTATACCCCTAATACATTTAAGGAAACGGTAGGGCGCCCACTGAAATCAGCACTCGGTTGCAAGGCCCTAGAACTAGCCCTGCTCACATTTTCCACTTATTAGGAGCAGATGATAAATGTGTGTGGGGGCAGTGCTTAACTTGCGCCGGTGGTTTCCAGTGCTTAGCACCAGCACTTCATTCTCAGCTGCCACTTGGTGGCGCTGTTTGTGTAATTTAGAGATGAGCAGGGCAATAGTTGTTTGTTAATTCAATATACATTAAAAACAATGAATAACTGCTGCCCAACCCAATAATATAGCTTTGGGGCCTGGAATAGTCTGAATTGTCATACTTGTAGCAGTGTGATGGTTAGTAGTTGTGTCAGTTCTGTATTTGGCAGCGCTGGCAGTGGCAAGGGGTGGTGCAAGCTGCAGTAGCCTCCTGACGAAGGCCCTTGCACTTATGTTTTTTACATATTAAGCACTGGTGGGGGGGGGGCTGCTGCTGGGTGGGGGGATGAGAGTGGGAAGAGTGGGAGGGCCGAGGAGACTTTTATCTTGCAAAGAAGACCCATGATATAGGAACGAGCAGAGGAAGGAAAATGTCTCCAAGCTGCAATGCTGCCTGTTCCCAAAGCAATGTTTCTGATTAATATCCTGGCCTGTAAAATGGGCTCCATTGTACCTACACCTGGAAAAGGTGAGTGCGGGGACAACGCACTAGTCATTATTGAGCGGAATTCCATACAGGCCTTCCCCTCCATCCGACTTATAACCAGGGCCGAACAAGGCTGCATGGGTGGACCAATATTTTACTTTACTTTATTGGCAAAAGTGGAAAAGGACTTGTGTATGTGGTGGCGTAGACCTGTTAAGGGGGGAAGATTACTCATACAGATTTTCTCACAATTAAAATGGAGCCCTCTTCAAGCCGGGCTATTATTAATTAATCCCTTTTCTTAATATCAAAATATGGTTTTCAAGGGATACCATAACACTACAATTATCATTCATCCCAAATCATGAAATTTGAAAAGAACCTCACTTTTTATTTTTAAGATTTTATTTAAATATAAATAATACGATTTTACAAACCTCCCTGACACCTAATTCAATCAGAAGAGCTGCCTATCTATAAACTGACAGGCATCCTACACAGTCATTCATGAACCGGATATATATTTCTATTGCGTATATTACACATTTCTGCATAAATAATTGTTTCCAAAAGAGATCTAAACCAAATCTCCAAAATAAAAAAAAAACAAAGTGGCAGCTCTTGATCATGGAGGTATTACAAAGCTAGAGTTTGAGTGTATAGGTTGTTTGTATTTGGTTGGGAGGTGAGAAGGTTCTTTAGAAACATTGGGTCTTGATGGCTGATAGCACCCATTTTAAGGAAGCACCTACCTCATTACCATGGCGGGACATCTTACATCCATCACTAACACAGTCATTGTTTGCATGTGTTAGCATCAGCAGCATCATACAGAGAACTGCCGCTCTGGGTAGATGTACAAAACCTCAAGTGGACACACTGGAAACAACTGTAGGTGGTCACATCCCAGAAACCAACATTCTGCACCATTGTCACTATCACTTGAGGCCTCTGACACCTTTCACCCTCAGGCTTTGGTTCCTACCTGTTCTGATCTCAGCTGAGGCCCCTCTGCCTTCGCTGGAGCCATAGAGGGGAGTGACCGTCACGCGGTAGACGGTGTTGGGCAGAAGACTCTGGATCAAGTAGGAGCTCTGGTCGCCTTCCACTTCATCGTCCTGCTCGCCTTGCCCTGAAATGAAGAATGAATGTAGGCTTGGTTAAAAGGCAAAAGATGCAGGGTTCCAGTAGCATTCCACAAGATTGAAATTCATATAAGATAGTGCAATTTGAGGTTTTCAATGAATGAAGAGGGCTTGAGATCTAGAACAGATTAAGCAGGATTGTTTATCGTGATCTGCACTGGGCTTGGGCTTTAAAAAGAGGGTGTGGAGATAGATACTTCAGTCATTAAAATACTTTTTTGGCTTGAGATCACCTTTAAAATACTTTAGCTGCCTCTAGCATTTGCAACCAACCCCAATGGGAATCAGATTGGAAAAAGTAAACATGGCTAGAACGCGTCTCAGTTCTCCAACGCCTACCTGTACCAGATGTAAATACCTTGAGAAATGATTTAAGAAACCAGATCAGAACACAGCCAGAAGGAAACCTCTGCGTTTGGTGTAAATATCAGGATCTGGTTGTAAAACCAGTGGTATGGGAGACACCTTGAAGCTTGGGAAGACTAGGGATTTGAAGGTTGGGTGATGCGCTCTCTCACCAGTCCCGCCACCATGGTACTGCTGATGGGAATTTGCAGAAAAGAATAGTCATTTGCTATCATATCTGACAATTCAATGAGCAGACCAAGGAATACAGATTGTGAGGCCTTCAGTGGGATTACTGTTGACGGACTACCCTTAGATCATCCTCAGGATGCACCTTCTATTTTGATAACCATTTCATTAAGTTGTGTGAACAGTTCAATCCATTATTGTTGGAAAGTTTTTATATATTTACGGTATGATATCTCAGACAGTTAGGACAAAAAAAAAATTAGACACAATTATAAAAGCTGCAACTTTGTAACCTCACAAGTCGGTGGTTTGTTGCAATTGAATATCGGTGGCAATTTGTGATACACTTCATTGTGTCACCAGGAAGTAGTGTCCATGAAGTTAAGACACATAGTTCACCCACTGTAGTTTGCTCACATGCTAATCTATTGCACAAATGCCTGCTTTTCTTCCTTTGACTTCCTTTTGACCTGTGACTTCCTTTTGTAAACGTTATTAAGAGGATTCTTACTCAACAAGCCATTCTAGTTCAACCAATACTGGGCCCCATACTCTCAGTGATTTCTGTCTCTCAGATGGACAATCATCAATTTCACCACCACCCAGTCCGCCTCTGCACATCTTTGTGTTTCCTTCAACCAGATCTTCCTGTCTAGCGACCTGGTCGATTCACAAAGACATAGAAATACAGTGTTTTGCTATGATTAGGGTTAAGTCAGAAAACTTGGAGTTGTATTTCATCCTTTTGGGCCTTGGTATTAGGCCTTGTAGAAATAAAAAAAACAGCTTTAGCTCCGTTGCACCTAGTGCATTAGTCTTTTATTCTTGTGTTAATCTTACTCCACTTTCTCAGACTAAGTTAGTTCTGGTGAGGATAAAAGAATTTAGTATGAATAAATCAGCATTCATAGGATACCCTTGTGGTAAATTGCTTCACTTTGATCCATTCCTCATCCGATATTTCAAACCCAGTCTCGCGTTACAACCCAGTCTCGCGTTACAACCCAGTCTCGCGTTACCCTTTGAGCTCCACACCCAGAAGATCCCTCCTATTGTATTTGAGGAGTGCCTGATATAAGGTTGTCTTTATCCAGTGGATCATCGCTTGAATACAAGGTTCTATAGTTGCCCTTACTACACTCCTTAACCCTGGGAAAGGTACACAGGAAATTTGTTGAAAACAGGTCTCCTCCCTTTTTAACCACATGCGTGCAGGGGTTATTTTTGCGCTGTGCGGCTTTTTTCCAAAAGCCGCGTTACATGATGAGCTCAGCTCGTCATCCGCACACGACCACCGTGGCTGATGACGAGCTGAGCTCGTCATCAGCAGCGAAGGGGTTAAGCTGGCTCTCACCCATTTGTTAATGTCTACTTAGAGTTCTATATTATAAAGTCTTGTAAGGCATCTCAGGGGGATCCCTGGTGTGCATGCAGCCTTTGTTTGAGTTCTATTCTAGCAGCATTCCCAGCATTATCATCTGGAGAGACACGTTCTCTCCGTTTTCCCAATTTGACTGTGCTAACGTCAACAGTTTTTGATTTTGCAAAAAGTAGGTCTCTTCATTTCTGTGCATAATGAACCAATTGGTGACACAGGGTAGTTGGGCTCCAACATAATAAAGCTCATAGTCGGGTGCCTCCTGCCCCCTTCAGTCACTGACTGCTGCAGGTTCTCCACTGCCACTCTGCATCTGCCCACGTCCCATATCATGCTCACTAACGTTGATTATAGTTCATAAAAGACCCCGTTGGCATAATTACTGGAATATTCACAAAAATACAGTAGGCGGAGAGCATAGTTATTTGGTAGAGGGCTACATTATTGAAATTTATAGTGGAGCCCAGAATGCCACTGATTTTCTCAGTGCCACCACTGCCTGCCATATGTTGCCCTCCAATAGGTTGTCTCTAGTCCGATGCACTTGAACCCATTGGTTTTTCAATGTGTTGATGCCCATCTTAGTGGGGTACACCTTGTTGACATCACTATGTCTCTGTCTTGAGGCTTCAAGGAAATAAGACAAGATTTGCTTTGGAAGACCCTCAAACCAGACACAACACCAAACTGAACTATTATTGTTATTGATGGGTTTAGATCTACCTCTAGATTTCTAATGTGAAGAAAAATGTCATCAGGATAGAAGGAGATATGTTCCATGCTTGCCATTCATGTTTCATGATGCCTTTCCCTCTGGTTTTTTGATTCCTTTGCAAGGGTTAACTGTAATGGAGACAATGGACATCCCTGACAAGTGCCCTTGGTTACTGTCCATTGGTTCTAAACAGTTTCTCCTGTCCTAGCTTTTGCGGTCAGATCGCCAGACAACAGCTAAGTCTAGCCTATAAATCCAAGGATAAAGCTCATGCATTTAATCTAAAATATCCCAAATTAGTGAGTCACATGCGGGGGGGGCAAGGCTAGCCAGCCACGATGGCAGACGGAGGCAGCTAGAGCTTCGGTGCCGCCTGGGGATTGCCACCCTGCGGAGCGTTCTGGCGGGCCCTGGACCATGCCAGGGTAAGGGACCTTGCAGTGCTACACCCTCGGAGCCTTTTGGAGGGGTCGGGAGACTCCAGAAGTTGCGGAGCACCGCTGAAGTACTGAGACCTGCTACGGCCTTACTCCCGGCCAAAGCCGGGGAATAAATTACAAGGAGGGCCCGGGTTGATTCGGGCCGACGACACCGGAAGTGCCGGGGCCCAGGACCGAGCGACACGACGCTCGCCGAGACACAGACACCAGAGGGGGACGCGGCGGAAGTTCTGATTGCGCCCTGAACGGACCGCCGCTTGTGGGCTGTGAGGCAGCCCTGCCGGACCGAGGTAGCTGAGAGCAGCCGGCCTGGGAGAGGGGCCGGATCCTGGAGCCTGGACACCCTGAGCACGGCCCTGAGGACAGAGGTCTGGTGGTAAGGGGTGCGGGGGCGACACTTGGGTGGAGTGGACCCCCGCTGGCCCCCCCTTCTCCCTTCCCCCTGCTCCTCCCCCCCTCCTCCACCCGCTAAGGCGGCACTATGGAAAGATGACCACAAAGAGAGCACTTCTGGCCCTGAACTGAGCCGGGACGCTGTGCACATGCTGGAAGAGGATCACTGACAAAATTTCGACCTCCAAAATATCGACCTACAGTAATATCGAGTCTAAAATTTCGAGGGCAAGAATATCAACATCCTATCTACAACATGGTAAGTACAAAAATATCGAAAAAATAATATAGATGTTAAAAATATCGATGTTAAAAATATCGTTTTTTTATCTTTTAAAATTTAAATGTAAAATAAAGTCAATAACACTAATAAATATAATATACATAGTTAAAAGTATCTATTAATGTTTAAAATTAATAAATAATACATATATAATAATAATACATTAATTAAATATATACTGTAAATATATAATATATATGTTCTGAACAATATGATGTAATAATTATTTTACTAACTTATAAATTATTAAAATATATTCTAATTTACAAATACATTTACAAACATAAAACAATAACATAAATTAAATGTACAAAACATAAAAAATTAAATATACTTTTTATATTTTTACTATTAATTATATAAAATGTTGGATAGCGTAGGGGTAAAAATTACTATTCCCACTCAAGAGAGTGCAACAGTAGGGAAAGCGTTGGATAGCGTAGGAGTAAAAATTACTATTCCCACTCCAGAGAGTGCAACAGTAGGGAAAGCGTTGGATAGCGTAGGGGTAAAAATTACTATTCCCACTCCAGAGAGTGCAACAGTAGGGAAAGCATTGGATAGCGTAGGGGGTAAAAATGACTATTCCCACTCCAGAGACTGCAACAGTAGGGAAAGCATTGGATAGCGCAGGAGTATACATTACTATTCCCACTCCACAGAGTGCAACAGTAGGGAAAGCGTAGGATAGCGTAGGAGTAAAAATTACTATTCCCACTCCAGAGAGTGCAACAGTAGGGAAATCGTTGGATAGCGTAGGAGTAAAAATTACTATTCCCACTCCACAGAGTGCAACAGTAGGGAAAGCGTTGGATAGCGTAGGGATAAAAATGACTATTCCCACTCCAGAGAATGCAACAGTAGGGAAAGCGTTGGATAGCGTAGGAGTAGAAATCACTATTCCCACTCCAGAGAGTGCATCAGTAGGGAAAGTGTTGGATAGCGTAGGAGTAAAAATTACTATTCCCACTCCAGAGAGTGCAACTATAGGGAAAGCGTTGGATAGCGTAGGGGTAAAAATTACTATTCCCACTCCAGAGAGTGCAACAGTAGGGAAAGCATTGGATAGCGTAGGGGTAACAATTACTATTCCCACTCCAGAGACTGCAACAGTAGGGAAAGCATTGGATAGCGTAGGAGTATACATTACTATTCCCACTCCACAGAGTGCAACAGTAGGGAAAGCGTAGGATAGCGTAGGAGTAAAAATTACTATTCCCACTCCAGAGAGTGCAACAGTAGGGAAAGCGTTGGATAGCGTAGGAGTAAAAATTACTATTCCCACTCCAGAGAGTGCAACAGTAGGGAAAGCGTTGGATAGCGTAGGGATAAAAATGACTATTCCCACTCCAGAGAATGCAACAGTAGGGAAAGCGTTGGATAGCGTAGGAGTAGAAATTACTATTCCCACTCCAGAGAGTGCATCAGTAGGGAAAGCGTTGGATAGCGTAGGAGTAAAAATTACTATTCCCACTCCAGAGAGTGCAACTATAGGGAAAGCGTTGGATAGCGTAGGGGTAAAAATTACTATTCCCACTCCAGAGAGTGCAACAGTAGGGAAAGCATTGGATAGCGTAGGGGTAAAAATTACTATTCCCACTCCAGAGAGTGCAACAGTAGGGAAAGCATTGGATAGCGTAGGAGTATACATTACTATTCCCACTCCACAGAGTGCAACAGTAGGGAAAGCGTTGGATAGCGTAGGAGTAAAAATTACTATTCCCACTCCAGAGAATGCAACAGTAGGGAAAGTGTTGGATAGCGTAGGAGTAGAAATTACTATTCCCACTCCAGAGAGTGCATCAGTAGGGAAAGCGTTGGATAGCGTAGGAGTAAAAATTACTATTCCCACTCCAGAGAGTGCAACTATAGGGAAAGCGTTGGATAGCGTAGGGGTAAAAATTACTATTCCCACTCCAGAGAGTGCAACAGTAGGGAAAGCGTTGGATAGCGTAGGAGTAAAAATTACTATTCCCACTCCAGAGAGTGCATCAGTAGGGAAAGCGTTGGATAGCGTAGGAGTAAAAATTACTATTCCACTCCAGAGAGTGCAACTATAGGGAAAGCGTTGGATAGCGTAGGGGTAAAAATTACTATTCCCACTCCAGAGAGTGCAACAATAGGGAAAGTGTTGGATAGCGTAGGAGTAAAAATTACTATTCCCACTCCAGAGAGTGCATCAGTAGGGAAAGCGTTGGATAGCGTAGGAGTAATAATTACTATTCCCACTCCACAGAGTGCAACAGTAGGGAAAGCGTTGGATAGCGTAGGGGTAACAATAACTATTCCAACTCCAGAGAATGCAACAGTAGGGAAAATGTTGGATAGCGTAGGGGTTAAAATAACATACTTATAAATAAAAGCTTTTTATTTAAAAAATGATATAAACTATTCAAAAAATTTAAACCATATACAATACCTAAACATAATTATAAAAAACATGATTAACTAAATATATTTAACCAAAAATAATTATTAAAAAATACCATTTTATAATATTTAATTACCAATTAATAATTAATTAACAAGTATATTATTTACAAAACAATCAATTAAAAAAATTAGTACTTAATTACATTTTAATTACTTCCCACCATATTCCCCTATAAACCCACTACCCACAACAGAACACATTTATCTATTTATGAATTAATTAAAATTATTTATCAATCAATTAAAATTAATTACCAATTAATTAAAATTATTTACCAATTAATTAAAATTAATTTATAATTCCTACTAATTAATAATTAATTATACATAATTAAATAACTTAACACCCTATTCCCCTATAAACTCACTACCCGCTACAGAACATATATATCAATTGATCAATTAATTTTAATGAAATAACCATTAATTAAATTTTTTTACAAATTATTTAAAATTATTTAATAATAACTACTAATTATTTTTTAATTTAACATAATGAAATTACTACCCACCCTATTCCCCTATAAACCCACAACCCGCTATAGAACATATTTATCAATTAATCAATTAATTAAAATGATTTACCAATTAATTAAATTTAATTACCAATTATTTATAATTAATCAATATTAACTACTAATTAATAATTAATTTCACCTATTTATATTACTTCCCACCCTATTTCCCTATAAACCCATAACCCACTACAGAACATATTTATCAATTAATCAATTAATTAAAATTATTTTCCAATTAATTAAAAATAATTACCAATTAATTAAAATGTATTAATAAATCCTATTAATTAATAATCAATTTAACATAATTAAATTACTTCCCACCCTATTCCCCTATAAACCCACAACCCGCTCCGGTACAAAAACATATAATTTGCTTATAAAAAAATGTATTAATATATACATTTAATACACATATAATATTAATTATTTTAATTACTTAAGTAAAACATATAACACATACATAATAAAAAACAAAAGAAATAATACAAATATCGATATTAGAGTAATCGAAATTAGTAACATCGATATATATGCTATCGATATTACTAACTTCGATATTACTTACATCGATATTAAGTATTTCGATATTACTTACCTTAGGATCGATATTCTGTCCAACGATATTCTTGCCATCGATATTCTGCACCTTCGAAATTACTGACCCGATATTTTGGTAAATCGATATTTCATACTCGATATTTTGACTGTGTACCGCTGGAAGAGGCACTGAGGCTTCTTGGTCCCCCCATTTTCCCCCACTCCCTTTGTGGGGGCACTCTGCTGGCTCGGGACCCGGGGTCACACCTGAACGCAGCCTAGACAGCACGCAGGGGACCTGAGGACACCGAGGAGAGCAGCTGCGCGTTCTGAGACACGAGGGATTCACACAGGAGTGGAGAGTCTCTGCTGGATGCACTACGCGTCACCCAACGGGAGGCTGTGGAATGGTGTGTGGAGGTACAGGGTGCACTGGACCACCTTGACTATGGTCCAAAAAGGGGCGTAGACGTTAGATGGCAAAGATGGCCCGCCAGCGACGCAGCACAACCAGGACGCTGATGCAGGAGAGACTTTGGCGAGGACAACGGTATTGAGCCCCACTGAGGAGCAACACGTGGATAAACTGGACCTGATCCTAAAAGAGATCAGAGATTCCAGGTAATGGAGTTACAACTAGGAGCTCCTACGACCAACCTCTCCTTGCTCAAAGCAGACCACTCTAAATTGGCTGACAAGGTCAAGGATCAGGGAGTGACGCTAACGGATATAACCCAGACGGTGGCGGCCAATACCAACTCCATCCAGCAACTGCAACAACAGGTCGCCTCCTTGATGGACCGAGTGGAGGATGCAGAAGGGCATAATCGACGCAATAACATCCGCCTTCTGGAACGCTGCGAGGGGCCCCATGCGACGTACTTCATGGAACAATGGTTCCGCGACCACATTACCACGGAGGGCCTGTCGCCACTGTTCTGTGTGGAGCGGGCACACCGCATCCCCACCGGCAGGCCCCGGCCAGGCCGTCCGCCGCACCCCCTGATAGTTCGGATACTTAACTATCGGGACAGGGATGTCCTTTTGCAGGAGGCGAGGGAGAAGTCTCTTATAGAATATGAGAATCGCCGCATCTCTCTGTACCCGGACTATACCAATGTGGTACAAAACCAACGTTCTTCATTCCTAGAGGTTTAGAAGAGGCTCCAAAAGGTTAAATTGCGCTATGGGTTACTGTTCCCGGCCCGACTAAAGGTTCTGCATGACCAAAAGACACACTTCTTTGAAAGTCCCACGGATGTGGAGGAATGGCTTGAGGTGATGGGCATAGAAAGTAGCCAGGGGGCCACTCAGGACACGTCGAACGGCCGTTCATGGAATGACTCGGGACGTACTGATGGAGATCCACTTAGCCTAGGGAGGAGTTCCGGATGACGTAGACCCTTGCAGGAGCAACAGAAAGAAGATCGGATGGAAGCTGTTGCTTTGGTGGGCACATTCAGAGAGGAGCGGGACATTATTCACACGGACACGGAAGACAGCACGCTCCATTCGGACTCGGAACACAGTGTGGTCTTGTTTCCAACCGTGATGCCCAGGGCGACTGATGACATACTGGACAATTGAATGAAGGACAGGATTCAGCGAGACATGGCAGGCTCCTCTGAGGACCCTTGATAGCCTTTTTGTAACTACTGGTGGATGCTAATGATTGTGGTGTGGGGCGGGTACGGGGGAGGCAGCTAGACCAGTTATGATCAGTATTCTAATAATGTGGGGGCACCAAGGCAAACGAGCTTCACTGAAGGAAGGGTCTGAAAGGTGGGTCCCCCTAAACTGTGGGGTCCCGTTAGATTTGAGTCTGTAGTTCCCCTCCTGGGGTCCTCCAGAAGACGACTATGAATAGTGTCCTGGTATTAATATCCCTGGGCTGGCGAACCGTTAAGCCAGCTGCGTCCGGATGAACAGCTTCAATGCATAGGATAGTGCTTAGCCACCCCCCCAATGGAGTATGCACCAATACTTGGTTCGTTTTGTTTAGTGTTTTCTTGTTAGGCTCAGTGATGTTCTAAGGCTGCGCCAAGTTAGTTTTGTTCTTGGGTGGGATGGGATATGTCTCCTGGTTGTTTTTAAAGTTATAAGTCAGAAAGGGAACGATAACACTCAGAACACACTCAGGAAACGGCTATGGCTGACACACTTGGGAAATATAAGCTGGCCACCTTGAACATGCGTGGGCTCGGGCCATACAAAAGAGACACAGGATCCATGCATTTTTACTGCGACACCGTACACCGATCACATTCCTACAGGAGTCCCATTTAACGGTATCTGAAATATACACGCTGAGGAAGAGATGGAGGGGCACTATATACTCTACTTCTTACTCTGCTTTTTCCAAGGGGGCGACCATTTGGGTGCGTCATGGAACACCCTTTATAGAACTAGAAAGTAAGGCGGACGACCAGGGAAGATATATTTTGGTGAAAGGCACACTGGATGGAACGCTACTGGTACTTGGCAGCATCTATGCCCCGAACTTCGATCAGGGGGAATTCCTTACTAAGGTGGGGCGGGCACTGTCAGACTGGGTGGATATCCCCTGGGTTCTGGTGCTGGACGTAGGCATGGATAGATCGCACCCACCTCTCCAGATGGCCGGGATCACTAAACTGGCTGAGACGTTTCAAACATGGGTTGCAGGGTGGGGGTTAGTGGACACCTGGCGCGCCCTGAATCTGACCTAACAAGAGTACTCTTATTACTCCCCAGTAAACGACTTACACACGCGCATTGACAGATTCTTGTGCTCTAGTTCCCTACTGTCTAAGATTGGCACATCAGAATACCTGGCTAAAACCTTCTCCGACCACAGGCCACTGACACTTGACTTTCTCTGGGGTAGGGTGCCATCTCCGGTGCCCACCTGTAGACTTAACCCGACGTTGCTGGAGGATGCCCCATTCTGCGCATCCCTTTCGGGTACGTTGGATACTTAGTTTAAGGAAAACTGGGACACTGCGACGTCCAATTTGGTAGTGTGGGATGCCATGAAGGTGGTTATACGTGGGGCCGCTATCGGACAGCTAGTGGGAGCACGACAAGAAATCCACAAGAAGCTCTGTGAGGTAGAAGGCCGCCTGAAGTCATTAGAAAGGGAGGCGAGCTTAGACCCGGAATGGAAAAAGGACCTACAGGCCAGGAATATAGAACACGAGGAGCTGTTGGAAACGTTGAGGACCATAGATTATAAAGAATACCTACGCCGTCAACAGGCCGAGGCGGATAGGTCGGGCGCCCTGTTGGCCCGCCTGGTCCGAGATAGTCCTGAACCCCCGGTTGAGGTTCTGTGAAATCCTGACTTGTCTCGTGAGATCATGGTTCCGTCACGATTTTGGTGATGTCAAACCGTATTTAGTGAGTGCGGCTAATATAGAGTTAATTCGTCACGTTAACTAGCGAGTTCATTACGTATTCAGAGACTTCGTTTTCGAACATGGGTTCCATTTTGTTTGTGACTCCATTTTGTGTTGCCATCACGTAGGCCCGTGGGCTCGTGGAGGTAACCGAACGAACGAAGTTGCATGAGCTTCGCAGTTCATACACTAATTAACTAGGCCTTTTCTTGACTTTAAGGTGCATTGTAAGAAACTGACCTCGCTATGCCAATTTCCTTGGTTGATTGTTGTCTGAGATTGCGAACCAAGGTTCAGGACATCGTTAACTTTTAGGTTCCTTACACATGCTTTATCTTGCTCGTTATCTGTATGTTTTTCCTTTCCAATGCTCTTTCATTACATGCATTGTGCTTTCAATTATGGGTTTGTCCGGCTTGTGAAGATTGGATTTGGGATATTCCTAATAATTAACTTGTGGGTTGGGGCAATGTAAACTGAGAGTTTTTTCTATGTGATACTTTGTTTGAGAATGTACCTTATTGGTCAGAATTTTGCGCAGTGGGTGTGTACTCTTATTGTGAATTTTGGGATAAAAAGGGATATCTTGCCTTACAAAATTTAACAGTTTCTTGAGTTGTACACCGTGTTGTATTGCTGAGATTACTGTTACTAGCTGCAGCTAATAAATTTGGTCTCTGACGCCACCCAGAAGTATTCCGTGTTTTTGTATACCAAGACAGGTGAATCCGAAGACTTTGGGCGTGCCCCTGGCGCCGCTGGGTTTAGAAACCCGGTTCTTCACAGTAATCACACAGATCCGTACCAGGTCGGGCGATATAGTGTCCACACAATCTGAGATTAATAAGGCGTTCCTTGACCATTTGCAGGCACTGTACGCCGCCCTTCCCAACAGAGGACCTAGGTGCAATCGTGGAATTCCTGCGGGAATTACCCTTCCCAGCTTTGTCTCCAGATGTGCGGAAGGAAGTTGATGGCCCCATCACGCAACAGGAAATTAAACAGGCTGTCCGATCCCTCAACCGTAATAAAACGCCTGGCATAGATGGGCTCCCAGTAGAGTTTTACCAGACATATTCGGAAACACTGGTGCCCATTCTCGAGAAGGTATATAAGACGTTGTTTGTGGAAGGGCATCTACCCGTCTCGACGATGCAGGCTCTGATCACATCCATACCCAAGGGTTCAAAACAGGAAAGGAACCTGCCCAGAAGTTTAAGAGGTTGGCCTATGATAGGTCCGAAGAATTATATATCACTCTGAACCAAACCTGGCAGAGATGCGCTCAAATTGACTAATTATAGGCCTCTCTCGATGTTATCTACAGAGTACAAGATACTCAGTAAGACCATTGCTCTGAGGGTACAGCCCCATCTTGCCGCCCTGATACACCCAGACCAATGTGCTTCCTCCCAGGCAGGAGTACATCCCAGAAATGCGCAGACTCCACGCCCTTATGGCTGCCACACCGCAAGATCTCCCCCGGGCTGGTTGTATTGCGCTGGACCTCAGGCAGGCATTCGACTCTCTGTTGTGGCCATTCATGTTTGAGGTATTGCGACGCTTCGGCTTCCCGGAGTCCCTGTTAAAATGGGTGCGGCTGTTATATACGGACCCTTCTGCCCAGGCGCACACTGGTCGGTACATTTCAGACAACTAAGTGGTGTACAGAGGAACGCGGCAGGGTTGCACCCTTTCGCCCATCCTATTCGTGCTAACGCGGGAACCCCTGGCAATAGCCCTTCGGGCTCGCGAAGACAGGATGGGTATTACCATCGGTGGGACACATAGTCTAATATCAATATATGCAGATGACATCCTGCTGTACTTCCCGGATCTGGAAGAAGATCACTCGACCATAGCCAACACCTTTACACGATTTGAGACCATATCTGGCCTAGCTATTCACCCCGAGAAGTCTACCGGCGTTTACTTCAGGGACTCACAACACCTCCCTCTCATTCAATTTGGACAATACCAGTTCCCAATCGCCCAGACCACGTTCAAATATTTGGGCATTCAAGTTTATAGAATGCCTGAAGACCAAATTGAGGGCAATATTAGAAGGGCTATTAATAGCCTCCGCAGTAGTGTGGGGTTCTGGACTTCTCTACCCTTGTCTGTCATGGGTAGGATTGCCGTCTCAAAGATGGTCATGCTTCCCCGCATGCTCTATTATTTTGTTAACCTGCCGGTCATTCTTCCACAGCAGATATTTACTACGTTAAATACGATTTTGGTGACTCTCATCTGGGGATCCGGAAGGAGACGTATCAGCCTCCGAAAACTCCAACTAAGCACTGCATTGGGTGGTCTGGGAGTGCCGGACCTGCGTGGATACTATTATGCCAGTCAGCTACAATAGCTGACGCGATGGGTGGCGGGTAGAAATCTGCACGAGATTAACTTCACAGCAGACAGACTGACGAACGGGGAGTTACATTATCTGTTACTGCCTAAGACCAGGATTCCACAGGAGTGCCATCCTCTCCTACGCACAGCTCTGTTATGCTGGAGGAAGGCTTTGGCATACACTTCTACGACCACGCCTTTTGCAACAAATATTCCCCTGTTAGGCATTCCGACGCCGCACGGACGGCTTAAACGTCGTAGACTACTGCCCTGGATGGAGGCTGGGGTGGGAGACGTAGGGGCCTTTTTTGGAGATGATGCACTGCTAGATCACGACTCCTTTCCGCAAACCACAGGGGCCCCACGAGGTGTATTCCTTCTACATGCCGCTGTATCACACTACATAAGACACACATAGGCCCCACAGCGGGACAAACCCTCACAACATGAACTGGTTCACCCACTATACTATATGGGGACAGGTGGCCACCTAGTCCGATGGCTTTACACCGGGATCAGGGAACATGTTGCCACTACACTCAACACAATTAGAGAGACCTGGTCACTAGACGCGGGGGAGGCTTTATCGGATAGGGCCTGGAAAGGTATCCTTGAACACCCCAAGAAAGTACCTAGGAATGTTAAATTTAAATTTATCCAGGTCATGGTATTGCATAGGGCGTATCTTACCCCCCACAGGTTACTGTTACACAGGATGTTCCCGGACTCTCCTCATTGCTGCCCCCGATGTAGGGCAGATGAGGCCGACTTTCTTCATATGCTCTGGGCATGTCCACGATTGCATGGATATTGGGGTGTAGTCTGCAACACACTGCGTACAGTCACCACTTTGCCGGTGCAAGAGACTGCCCTATATTGTTTAGTGGGGCATCATAAACGTCCCAAACACCATAAGACCCAATTGAGATTCTTAGATATGGCTCTACTAATAGCAATCAGAGTTTTAACAATGAGATGGAAGTCTCCCAGACCCCCCGGACTGACAGTATGGCACTCTGATTTGCTGAAATGGGGTGGGGCGGAGGGGGCAGCCCTGTGCAGAGAGGAGAAAAGAGGGCAGCGGAAATTCCTAATTGCACAGGATTGGGAGCGTATGCTACTAGAGCTAGATGAGATGGAATTAGGACCGTCGCAATTAGATGGGTTGTAAGGGATTGACTTGAACAAGAGTACGGAGAATAAGAAGCGAGAGTATAGGATCCCAGAGCCACGCAGGGTGGAGCCATATAGAATCTGTATGTTCTTTGCTAAGTTCCTGAAATGTAAGAAATGAGATGTTATCCTCTAGATTGGATGTACCAAGAGACGTGGGGGGGGGGGGGCGGGGCGGGAAGGTTGGAAGGGGGAGGGACGAGTTAAGGGCGCTAGAGTAATTATGGTCAGTCCTGAATGACTTATGCATATTATGATGTGCCGCATAATGCTGCTGAACAAATTTTCTATTTCTATGCGGAATTTGTTAAGCGTGCGGACACCCAGGGGTTTCATGGCGCTAGAGAAAACAGAAGAGAGATGGAAAATGCGGGGTCAGAGGATGTAGAGATCAGCCGTACGCTTGTTTAAATAGCCAGGTCTTCAGTGCACGTCTGAACTCAATCAGCTTGGAGCAGCTCCGGATGGACAAGGGCAGAGAGTTCCAGGTCTTTGGGGCGAGGTATGCGAAACTGGATCCGCCGAGTCGTTTCTTTTTAAAAGTCGGCGCCTTGAGAAGGGATAGGTGGGCAGACCGGAGCTCGCGGGGCGGGATATGTTTGATAATGAGTTGGTTGATGAACCTAGGGCTTTTTCCGTGAAGAGCCTTGAAAATTATGCAGCCTGTCTTAAAGGTGATCCGATGGATGATAGGGAGCCAGTGGAGGGAGGCTAGCAGAGGTTTGGCTGACTTCCTACGATTGCTCTTGAAGATTAATCTGGCTGCTTGATTTTGCACAATCTGCAGGCGTTTCAAGATGGTGAGGGGAAGGCCGAGGTAGGTTGAGTTAGAGAAATCTAATCGCGAGAGGACTAGTGCGAGTACTGCCTGGATGAGAGCAGAGTGAGACAACAGATGAGCGATTTTTTGTATTTTTCTTAGTTGAAAGAAACAGGAGGAGATCACTGTTCCGACCTGGGTTTTCAGAGAGAGATCGGCGCTAAGAGTGACCCCAAGGCTTTTAGCTGTCTAAGAAGGGGATGGGGGTGTGCCCATGGAAGGTGGCCAGAAGTGGGGCCCCCAGCTGAGTGCGCTGTCACAGGGGAGTACTAACTCAGTCTTTCCTGGGTTTAGCTTAAGGTGGTTTCGATCCATCCAGCTCTGGATGTGCAGCATGGTCTTTTGGAATTCCTCGACGGAATCCGGGGAGTTGAGGGGGAATATCAGCTGCAAATCGTCAGCGTAGTTAAAAATGATTACTTTTCTGTTTTTCAAGGAGTGCAGGAGGGGTTTAAGATAGAGATTAAAAAGTAGGGGAGACAGTGAGGAGCCCTGTGGGACACCGCAAGTGGTTGGGAGAGTGGGGGCTGTGAAGTTCTCCAGCTTTACCGCCTGAGATCTGTCCGTCAGGAAGGATTTAACCCAAGAAAGGGCCGTGCCACTGAGGCCGGCTTGTTCGACACGGTGTAATAGAATAGTGTGGTCCACCGTGTCGAACGCGGCCGATAGGTCGAGTAGTACGAGGGCCTGATGGATTCCGTTATCGGCATTGGTCCTTAGGGTGTTTTGCACGGCAAGGATCACCGCCTCGGTGGAATGTGCCTGGCGGAATCCTGCTTGGTTAGGTTCGAAGTAGTCAGATATTTCGATGAAGTTGGATAAGTGGCTGGTTACATAGGCTTCCAGTAGTTTTGCGCAGTAGGGGAGGAGGGAGATGGGGCGATAGTTAGAGAGGTTGGAGGGATCGGTGCCTGGTTTTTTTATGAGAGGGACCAGGGTGGCGTTTTTAAAGGAGTCGGGTACTGTTCCTTGTGATAGGGAGGTGTTCAGGATGGGGAGTATGCTCTGAGGGAGTATGGTGTAGACCTCTTTCAAAATGTGCGGGGGGCAGGGATCGTTGGGTGAGCCCGATTTTACTCGGTTCATTAATTCCAGTAGTTTGGGTGGGTCAATGGGGGGGAAGGGTGTTGGGATTTCTGCAGATGTCCGACTCGTCTGCAGGGTGATTGGTTTGAATGCTGTTTTTTATGTTGTCAATCTTCTCCTTGAAGAAGTTGTTGAGTTGGTTACACAGCGTTTGAGATGCGGGTTGGGAGGGGGCAGTTCTGGTGTCATTGCAAAGGTCGTTGACGACTCTGAAGATTTCCCGTGATTTGTTTTTGGCGTTAGAAATTTTATCTGAAAAGAAGGTGGATTTAGCCAATAAGATTGAGTCCTTGTAATTTTTGCGGGCTGTCTTATACAGTGCTCTGTCAGTGGCTAGGTAGCTGTGTCTCCACTTCCGTTCGAGTTGGCGGAGTTCTAGTTTCTGCTCTTTTAATTCAGCAGAGAACCATTTGTGGGCGTCCATGCGGCGGGCGCGAGAGAACTTGGTCAGGGGGGCATGTTCATTACATGCGGAGAGGAGCCACTCGGAGTGCGTTGTGTTCGTCAAATTGATATCTGGTAGCTGTGTGGGGATGGAGTTGGACAGAGAGGAGAGAAAATCTTGGAGGTTTAAGGATCTCCATTTCCTGACTGATCCTCCAGGGGGCGCATGGTTTTTTTGATAACCCTGAGTGGTAATAGAGAATTGCAGTAAGTGGTGGTCAGACCATATGCATGGTGAGGCCGTGGGACAGGAGGTAGAGATGTTGTGAGACCAAATATGGTCTAGGGTATGTCCCTTTTCATGGGTGGGGGTCGCAACATGTTGGTGGAAGTTTAAGTTGGAGAGGAGTTCAAACAGTTCTGTGGCGTGAGGTCCAGCGTCAGCGTTATTATACCAGTAATTGAAATCTCCTATGACCATAACTTTGTCGTGGTCGACGACTAGGCCTGCTATTTGCTCCGACAAGGAGGCAGGGAAGGAAGGCATAGATGTGGGAGGACGGTATAGCAATACTAGCACCATTGTGCCTGTCTCGGTGTCAGATTTGATAACTAGGTTATCCGAGTCTGGTAGGTCTAGAGGGGGTAAGGAGGAGAAAGTGTGGTCTTTATGAATAATAGCGGCCACGCCTCCCCCAATTTTACCTGATTTTCTATTTGCAGACAAGATGTAATAGTCTGATGGCAAGGCCGAGAGTATATCTGGCAAGGAGTCTGTGGTGAGCCATGTCTCAGTGACAAAGAGTATGTCGGGGCTATCCGTTTTCAGGAGCAGGAATATGTCAAGTTGGTGTTTGACCAGGGATCTGGTGTTGAGGTAGAGACAGCGAAGAGTCCTGAGATTGGGTTTAGGGGGATTGGAATTTTTTGAGTTTAGGGGGAGAATGTGAGTCGGGTCTTGTGAGTGATGGAGAGCGAGAATGTTACTTGCCTTTAGGCGAGCGTGCGTGGATGGGTCGAGTGGTTGAGGAACGGGATCTTGCAGAGAGTGTAACTCTAGGGAAGAGTATCTGATGATTTCATCATTCTGCCTGGTCCCTGGGCCCGTCCAGGCGCAGACGGGCTTGCCTTAGGCGCGCCTTCGGCGCGCAAACGGCGCTCCCGCTGCGCTCGTCCGCTGCGCTTCCTGCCCTGGCACATAATGAAGGAGAAGGAAGGGGCGTGGCCTCAAGGGGGCGTGGCTAGCGAGCACGCCTGCGATGGCGGCCGCTGGATGTGAAACAAACAATTGCCGTAGCAGCGCTCAATCGGCTGCGTGGCAAGAAGGTAGAATGCCAATGATAGTCAGCTTTATGCAGGTTATTCAGTCAACACAGTAAAAACAATTTGTCACAAGTTTTAAAATATCGCGTACCTCCAGAACCCGGCTTCCGCCTCAGGTCTGGGATCAGATTTCTGTGGGTGTGTTTCAGAGCGGCGCTTATAAAGGGCAGGGGGCGTGGCCTCAAGGGGGCGTGGCTAGCGAGCACGCCTGCGATGGCGGCCGCTGGATGTGAAACAAACAATTGCCGTAGCAGCGCTCAATCGGCTGCGTGGCAAGAAGGTAGGATGCCAATGATAGTCAGCTTTATGCAGGTTATTCAGTCAACACAGTAAAAACAATTTGTCACAAGTATTAAAATATCGCGTACCTCCAGAACCCGGCTTCCGCCTCAGGTCTGGGATCTGATATCTGAGGCTTTTTTTGCGCATAATGTATGGAGGCACTTCGGGGGATTTTGTTTTTCCACCTCTCAGGAACCGATACTTGTTCACTTGCTAGTATTAAGCCTGTTAGAATATGTTGGGGATGAAAATTAAAAATGGACTGTATGTTGTAGCCAAAATGATGATAAGCTATAAGTTGTAATATGCAGCCACAAATAAAGAGATTAATAAAAAAAAAATTAAAAATTAGTGAGTCACATGCTTTTATACTATATCGAGCGACATTAGCAAGGTGACTTGCTCCTTCATTGGTATGGTTGCCATCAGGTATATCAGTCTCCTTAAGTTGGGAGCTGACCGTGGCCCTGGACTGGGTCCCTTATGAGAGGCCTGCAACCCCATTGCCCTTGCAGTTACTCACCACTTGCATCTTTTATGAGTGTTAAATTGTTAAAAGGAGTACAATGGCCTTGTTTAGACACTTGGGCCTCATTTATGAAAAGTGACGCATCGCTGCGTGAAAACAGCGATGCGTCACTTTTCACTACGCACTCCTTACGACATTCCTGATGCGTATTTAATGTATGACGCATCATGTCGCAAGGAGTTACAGATACGTCAGTATTTCTGACGTATCTGTAAGCGCAAAAGTGACGCATTGCTGGAGTGTGTCACAAAAGTGACGCGACTCCAGCAATGAGTCCTTTCACATGGGGAAAGCCCCATGTGAAAGGGCTTGCGTCAGTCTTATGCCTGCTGTGAGGCAGGCGCAAGATTTTGACGCAACAGCGTCCTAAAAGTGACGCAGTGAAATCTCATAGATTTCACTGCGTCACTATTACGAGGCTTTTTGCGGGGGAACGCCCACTCTGCATACATTATACCTGACGCAGGTATAATGTGGCGCAGGGGTTTAAAAAGTGACGCATCTACCTAGATGCGTCACTTTTTAAATATGGCGCAACGAGGCGCATTTTTTACACCGCTGGTGCGTCACAAAAAGTGACGCACCGGCGGCGCAAAACTGACGCAAGGCCTACATAAATAAGGCCCCTGGTTCATTCGCCGTATGGGCCCACACTCCCTGTCTCAACACAAAACCATGAGAGCAGACTCAAACATGGTGAGCTTGAGCCTACATCTAGTGTCTGAAGACCCCATAAGCCACAGGAGAGGGTAGGAACCACTTGACAGTGGTCTCCAGGAGATGTGCTATCCCGAGGTGCATTTAGACTGCTCTGTTCCCTCGTCCTATCGAAGCACTTTCTCTCGTCCTATCGAAGCACTTTCCCTGCTTATGTTGCATCCATTCCTGCTTATGTTGCATGTATCCACCTGAATAGAGACTCCAGGAGAACGGGTATCTGGTGGTGTCCTGAGGCTGATGCTTCAGCTCTACTTATGAAGCACCATTCCTAGCTTTGTTGCTGAGTGAAGGGTGGCCCACCTAACAGGAGTCTGCAGGAGATAAAGGGGCAGATCTAAAAGAAAATACTGAAGCGTGGCACAGCAAGCCCTTTGGTTGCGCCACGCTGCAGCACTTTCAGAGCACAGGAATGTGACATATTTACAAGAATATGTTGTATTGCTGTGCTCTCCCCTGCGCTGGCACACAAGCAGATGACAAGCACCGGCGCAGACACCCTTGCAGCATGTCGCAAGGATGCCTGCACCATGGGGATATTGTTTTTGTGCAGGTAGGGGCACCTTCCTGCTCAAAAACAATCCCTAAAGGCTTTTTCCTCTTTCAATGCGTGCTGTAGAATGCAGCACGCATCGAAAGAGGAAAAAACAAGGAGAAATGAGAAATGTCTCCTTGTTAGGCTTCCCTACGCTACCTCTAGGGTGGCATAGAATTCAGATGCGTCTCCAGATTTACGATTTCTCGTAAATAGGGAGATGTGTCTTGTTCCATGGGTGTTGCGTGGGAACACCCACAGCAACACCCATGGAACGCCCCTTCAACGCAAAGTGCTGTGTGTGAAGGGGCTGTATTTACAAGTAGGGGAAAAGTCACACAGAGTGGCTTTTCCTGTCCTTGTAAATATGGAGGAGCCCACTGTGCCACCAGAACGTCACAAAAAGTGGCGACTGGTGGCGCAGGGGGCTTGTAAATCTGCCCCGTAGTATCCAGTGGTAGCCTGAGGCTACGGCTTAACCTTGTCATATGGAGAGCCACCCAAACCTTTCCCACAGCACACACAGCGACACTCCTGACAGGAGTCTCCAGGAGATGCAGTGTCCAGAGGCACCCTAAGCCTGCAGATGTACCTTGCCTTTTGGAAGCACAGTCCCTACCTATGCCACGGTGTGCTGGGCAACCCACCTGACAGGAGTCGCCAGGAGATACGATATCCAGTGGCGCCGCTTACACCCCTCCATGACATCACTGCGCTCTGGGACGTGATGTTTTGCGCTGACAGTCCTTGGACAGCTTCCAGGCGCACTGTAGTAAAAACAAACAAAAAAACATGAACATCAAAATCCTTAGCACAAACATGTATTACACACAGGTGGCAAGGTAAGCGACATTTGTCAATCAATACTAACAAACCCCAAATAAAGTTACAACAATCTATATGTGAGCATGACATGCTCTCTATTTACTCCTGAACTTACACCAGCTCATAGAACAAGCTTTGTAAAAGGGGGTGTGGTCTTCAGCTTTGCCTTTGTACTACTGACACTCTCTTTGCCTCTGTTTAGCTTTATTCTCTTTAGGGACAGAAACACCACCAAAATCCTGGCATTAAAGGCGGGGTACTGCTATCTTTTCCATACCAGGGAAGTGACCACCATCTCCCGGAAGTACTTTCCTATTCTCTATTGTAGTCACAATCACAGTAGGAAGGGGCGGGTCTTCAGCGGGATGCATGTACCGATGAAGATTCTCGTCTTTCTGCAGGGATTGGCAGCTGCAATACATACTTAGAGAGAGCTCCCTGCAGTGATAGGTACCATAAAAGTGGTAGTAGCATCCTTCCTACAACCTTCTAAACATGTGCGCTTGCTGGTTTAGACTACCTTTGGAACTCAAAGCCGCTCCCTCGCTACCTTTAGAAAGGCCATGAAAATGTGGCTTTTCTCTCAGGACTAGGAGATGTTAGAGTATCTGGAAGGCTACCACTTTTGTAGCTGTATCTGTCTTTATAGCGCCAAGACGCCCCTGGGCAGGAGTTTGCACTTTATAAATCACTTTCATTCATTCATTCATCACTCCCACATGAAGCAAAGCAGTATTGCTTTAGGACAAGGGGAGCTGCAGGTCAGCTCCCCTTGTCCAAAAGCAATGCCGACTCCCGCAGGGGGAGCCCCAATGCCCCTGCGGTCCCCAACATAGGGCCAGGCCATGGGGGATGGGGTCTCTGGGACCGAATAAGGCATCAGGAGGGGGGCTGCGCATTACTGTTAGTTGGACATTTCACTCGTACAAAACCAGAGAACTTCGGCCGTTATAGTTAGTTATGTTAACTATAACTCGCGCCCCCGCAATGCACTGCTGATGACGTCACATATTACATCACTCATGACATTGTCAGTGACATCACTGATGACATCACTGATGAGATCTCAAATGACGAAATTGATGACATCATGCAGTAACTGATTTTTTTTAAAGTTTCATTTATATATATACGTCAAGGTATATTGAGGAATGAGTGGGTATATCAATGTCTGAATTGATAATTTAGTGGGTGGTGGGGACGCTGCTCATCCAGGGGCTTACAGGGAGGCCATGTTCTCCTGCATGAGGTAAAAAAGGGCAGAGTGCACCTGACTGGTTTGGGTGGCCCCAGAGGGCGAACCAAAAAGTCATTGCGCACTCAGAGGTGGGCACACCACTCCTCCCCTGCTGGCAGAGCAGCCCCGCCCACCCACCCACCTGCCCGTAACTAAACACAAAATGGAAATAACGGGAAGTTATTACCATTTTATGTTTCTGCTTCTCACACTGAGAGACAGCAGTGGGGCGACACTCCTCCGCCCTAGTGGAGGAGCCGCCTCTGGTAACGTCTGTATGTTTTCTATATAATTATTGGTATGTACGCGCTATCCAAGCTGATTATGGGCTGTAGAATGTGCAGTAACTTGCAGCCTGTTGTCCTTTAATGAATACCAGAAGAGCAATAAATACTCTACTATAAACGTTTTTTAAGAGATAACGACTGGATTTTCAGGATGAAAGTTCAGAAGGGGGTGGGGCGTTTGAGCAGCATTCTTTTTGTAGGTTCTCTTTACGACTTGCTTGGAGCAGTGCCCCAGTGGAAAAACACACTCTGGGCACCCACAAGTGGTCCAATGTTTCTGGTCTCCTGAATTTGCCCGTTCTGGAAACACCGGACCCATTTGTAACTTATTTGGATCCGCGCCTTGTACAACTGTAGCTGGATAGCAGCAGGGCCTGAGACTAGCTACACAAGGTGGCCAGCCCACCTCTTCCACTACCATGGGCTAGCCACCTATATCCCCTCATTCAAGCCACTGCCTGGCATGCAGCAGATGGCCTCCCAGCCTCCCTCTCTATCTGCCCTGCACCACCCTCTGACACCATTCACCACCTGTTAAATCAGGTGGTAAGAAGAAGGACCTGTTTGTTAGCTTGGGAGGGTGAATTCATCTGGAAAAGGCCCTGGTATTCCCACTTCTCTATAGTATTGTCAACTCATATAAAGTAAGTTGTAAGGTCAATTATTTTGTGCAGACATACCATCTGAACCCCTATATCCTTGCACCAAATAATTCGTAATAGGGCCTAGCTCTTTAAATGTGATTGCATTTGCAATTCTGCCTTTCAGACTGTCTGCTGGCCCTTGTGACGTCACAGCTTAACTGTGAAAGATCCTTAAAATAGAAAAACTGATGTCACTTTTACTTACCATAGATATGCAGTATCAAAAGCAGACCGTAATAGGGAAATTAGACTGAGTCACAGTATTGAGGCTGTGCAATGTAATATATATTTAAAAAGATTCTGTAAGGGTTAAAGGACGAAGTATTATGTATTACATTTTTCATTAACTACAGAGACATTAATTTCTTTAACTTTGCAGTTTATCCAGGGGTGTTTGACATGATGAAACCAAGCGCTAGTATTATTTATTCATACTTGGCATTAAGACAATTAATTAAATTGAATTCAACAGCGTTAGATTTTGATCCAGTTTTTCTAGTGACCACTAGGTGGCAGTAAAAGGCAGAAAACTGGTGTTGCTTTAAGTGGCTCTGTTTGGATGCACAGGAAATGACAAAACGCTGGGTTTTAAATAGGGCTCCCGGTTTTATGGCATTTTTTTGTGTAATTTCCATCTGTATTTATCCATATTTATTTCTTGGCAACTTTATCTGTATTTATCCATATTTATTTCTTGGCAACTTTATCTGTATTTATCCATATTTTTTATGGGTATTGTGAAAAAAGCTGAAACTGGTATATTTCCACATTAATTTACCCAATAAATATGGAGTCATGCTTGAATGCCTGCTAGGTTTTACTGATATGAGCACTCACAGAAGATAAATCAATGCACTTATATGCAAATATGCACATTTCAGTATCAGCCTTGTGCATATCTCCAGATGTTTAAGCTTCTTTACTAAAATACCTTTCATTTTTAACACCCTTACCTATCAATCAGTTATTTGCCTGGCAGTCATGACAAAGTGTATTTAGAATCATTCAAAAAGCACCCAACTTCCGTTTTAATTCACATAAAAAAAAATACAGACAAGAAAATAAATGGTTTTTGTCTGTATTTATCTGTAAAAATCTGTAAAAACGGAAATCAAAAAGAGGGAGCCTTAATTTTAAACACAGAAAGGGAGGAAAGCCACAAATAAGAGCAATGCAGCTGAGATTGATGCGAAAACCCTCAAATACTGAGCAAGGATTGGCTCTGTGTTGTATTGTATACCAAGCTATACGCAATAGACATGACCAGTGCTTCAGGTGGGCCGGGACTGAACGGCACTGAGTATTGTATTGTAATTGCATTTATATAGCACTTCCTACTCCTGATGAGGCGTCAAAGTGCTTTTTGAGCGAGTAGCACTCTACTCCGGAACCCATAAAGGATTAGTGTTGAATTAGTATAGTGAAATATGAAAGTCATTTGAGTGGTGGATAGAGTACCGCATCTTTTCAAGAAAAACGTAATACTTTCAATTGTAGAGTACCAGCTCTTCTCAGAAACAACTTCAGGTACTCTGGCACAGAGTACCTGCACTTCTATTTTTCCATTTCAAGGACTGGACATGACCGGTATATTAATGTCTATTCCCGGCCAGTATAAAAATTTGAAAAATCACCTAAAGCTGATAATTGTTTCCCTTATCACTACATACTTTAAACAGTAAATTTTAGAAGCAAGCACTTTAAAATGGCTCTAGATCTGCCCTACTGATCCCTGTCTGATAAAGTAAACAAAGACAGAGAGGCCTTTTTGAAAATGAATGCTGAAGATTTCTTTAAGGTTCTGTTTAAGTGTCATGCCCGGGGCTCTGCAGAAAAGTGAACAAACTGCCGGTGCTTTTTGCACATGGTTTGGGAATGAGATCTTCATCCACAGAGGCTGTGCACTCACAGTGAAAGGGTGAGTCCAGCTCTTATGACAAAGGAGAATTAAAAGTGGAGGACAAAAAGCCTGTGCTATAGTGCTAGATATTTGGAAAATGTTTAGAATAGAACAATTATTGTTTCAGAGGACAAGAAGAGGTCAGGATAGAGATTGCGAGTAATTGCATCTATGGAAGTGGTCTTCAAACTTTGTAATGCTGAGCTTCCCACCATGACTCATGTAAAAAAAATAAAAATCATAAGGACACCCCTTGAATAACTCACATATTTTCTCACACTAAAATCAGCAATTCTTCACAGTTCAAACATTACAGTTTTGGTTACTTAAATATTTTCTAACTGCAAATGCATGATTGCCAATATGTTCTTGGCAGACCAATCTCCCTAAAAGTGTAAAAATACCCACAGTGTGAGTAACTTTGAAGGGTATTTGATTCTTAACCACCCTCCCTCAAAACGTTTACATCTACAAGTTATGAGTGACAAAAATATTACTGATGGCCCATTACAGAGTGACTCATTGTTGTATTTCATTAAAAACACACAACACTGTGTTCAGCAATTTGCTTATCGTGGTCCCCTAGGGGCCTAATAAATGCTCCTCTTGGCCTGAGACTGGTTGCTCCCTTGAAATCAATTCAGCCACGCCCCCAGTGCAGCCACGCCCCAAAGCAGCCACGCCCCCAAATCAGCCACGCCCCCAATGCAGCCACGCCCCAAAGTCTGAAGTACTCTGATCCATGGAGATGTCTTGCCAGCTGATAGTGCAGAACACAATTCCACAGCTTTTCTTATTTTCTTTTAAAATTCCAGTTATTTTTATCCCAGAGCTAACGCAGATATTTGCTCTAATTTGAAAATCTCACCTTCAGAAAGAGCAATAAAGAGCCAATTTGTTCCGCGCGTAGATTAGTTCTTCTGGCCACAAGACCTACAACCAATTAAACTAAAAAAATTACCACGATCGGTGACCCTTTAAACTTTTGATATCAATAATGTGCTGCACTTTCAAGTGGTTTCACTATTCCATCCATGGCAAAGCCTAGTAACTGACTAGAAGGAATGAGATGTTTTGTTGAGCTAAAGATCCTGTTTGAAAAATTGTTACCCACTGGCAGTTCACCCAACACATATTAAGCCTTTCATTTGTGCCTCATTAAAGTTCAAACTCAGAGGAAATGTATTTTGCTTCATAAGAGATGAAAACAACCACAAGCTGCATTTTTGGGTGGGCGGAACCTACCATGATCTAAATAGGTACCAGTTCTCATAGGCGTAACCCCTAGAGCAAATCACAGCCGTTGAAACATGTATGTGTTAATAGAAAAGAATGGAAACTCACCCTCTTCCATAATTTAACAAAAGTGTTTTTGTCTGACTTCCAACATTCCAGATTGGTCTATGTCTTTTATTACAAAGGCAAAGGGTGGGGAAATGACATCCTGCATTGACTTCAGCCATGTGAATAGTGTTATAACTAAGAATCATTGTCTTTTTTTAAATCTGCCTTCTGTTGGATCAGGAGAGAGAGGCTCAGGGTGGATTACATAGGTGCCTATACCTTTGTCTCAGTTAAATTTGAATTTGATGGGGGACTACTTTTCATACAGGCTGGTGGTCGGCTCTGTAATTTATTGACAGTATTTCAAAATATTGAGTTTCAAGACCCCTTGGATGCCTGCATTAGTAACCATTTAGATGACTTCCTGTTCAACTCACCGTATGTTTTATCTCAAACATGTGAGAAAAGGAAAAATGTGTATTTCATAGGATACAAATTTCCTTCATTGGTTCTCGATTGTGAATTGAAGAAGTACCGCTTGCACTGGGCTGGCACCTCTACTTTTTTCACCACACTACAAGAAGTAGTGCATCGATCGTAACCAGCACCTTTCGTGCTTCCAGATCAATGAATTCACCAATCATTTTGCAGTTTATTTTCGGGTCCCATGCCCTTCTAGCTTCACTCTGTGGCCGGTAGATTAGCGCCTCTGCGCCTCTAAAAGGGATTCCTCTCCTTAAGTTGAGGTACGTAGATATCCCTATCTTTTCCAACCTCTCCCCCTACTTTGCCATCTTGACCCATTTAGGTACTTATATGTATCGCTCCTCACTATTACCATTTTTTATATTTCCTTTACTTTTGTTGAATTCAGGTAAACGTTACCTGCGCACAAAATGGTGGGCCCCATCCCCAAGGAGTATGGCATATTGATAGATAGACTGGAACTGGACATTTCTTTGGTGATCAAATGATGCCATGTCACTAGGGATCTGTGTTCTCGGATCAGGGCTTTCTTTTACAAGCCATTGCATTCTGGTCATTGTAGTCCAAAAGGTTCTAATGAGTACAACTTATGAATGGAGGGCTTTGGTCAATGAAAGCCCAGCACTGGAGAAGGGATGCCTCTGTAAATTTGACCCACATGTTATTTGAGGCATTGACAGATGTGTCAGAGGAACATGCCTTGAGAGACTGCAGTACTTACGTGTCCGGCCTGTGATGGAAGAGGGTGCCCCAGTCTGCCGCAGGAACTGGGGGTACAGGGTGATGACATATTCAGTGTTGGGGAGCAGGTCGCTGAGCGTGTCGGAAACAGCACTTCCAACCAGGGATTTCTCCTCCGTCTGAGCATCTCCTTTGGTGGCAGCAAAAACAGAAAGAGGAAATATTCGTTAGCAAATCGTGGCATTAGGGCTGGTACAGAGTCAATCGCATCCGAGAAGCATCGACTACAATAGAGAGCTTCCATAACCTAATATTTTCCGTGAACCCCAGATCCACTCCCTACATTCTCAAAAGCCAAGAGGTGATCAAGTTTGCATTAAGCCACTTTCTAAATATACTCCCTCCATCACACTCTCCCTTCAATCACTTTAAAAATTATGTAATAACATATGGAAGGCTTCCTTTGAAGCATCTCCTACATACAGGCCTGGGTCCCTCCACACCACTAGTGCGCTTTGTCAATTCTGAAGACAAGCACTTGCCTCTGCCAGCACTTGCCAGGAGAGGCGGATTCCCTCCCTTGTGTGCAGCATTCAGTGCCTGGCCTGGTTTGCAATTTGTACCAAATATTTGCGAACTGCCGGCTCAGGCATCAGCCCTAAAATCTTTTTCCAGGCAAATATCGCTAAGAAGTTGCAGCATCTCAATGTTGTCTTCAGTGCTCGTTATGTTATTGACATTTGTATAAAGCAGTGTGCCATTACAAGGGCCTCACACCTTAGTGAATCTGTGAAAAGATCTCCGGGCAACTAGCGAATGATTGGGTGTGGACGTGTTCTATGGCGATTTTAAGCTCTCGCGGGTGCTCCACATACACCAAAGCAAATATTTCTGGTGCCTTATGCTGTAATTTCATGCCACCACTAAGTGGAGCTCTAAGACTGCTAACTCAAGTTTCCTCTGGCAAACTGGTACTGGCTGTTGGACATGTTTTTGGGCAGCCTTGCAGGGAAAAAGGGGTCCAAAGTGGGGCAACTAGGAGGAAACCACATCAAAAATTTAAGTTCTGATCGTACCACATTAGGTGTAGTCTGTGCCAAAAGGATACTTGGGTAGCTTTTCTAAAGTGTTTTTTACCTGATTGATTTTTGTGGCAAAAATAACTCTGAAACGGCAGTGGTGTTGGGTTCATACAATACCCTCCACTTGGGCAAGACAGAGGTGAATACAAATACATACCCTGGTATTTGGGCAAAGGGGGACACACATTGACCCGGCACGTGAGCAGGGTTGAGAAATACATAAAGTCCTGGCACTTGGCAAAATGAGGTTTAAAAAAATTTGCATAGGGCCCCATCCTCCATCGCGCAAGGTGGGGTGGATAAAGAGATATGCTGCCAGACCTGGGTAAGGCTAGGGGGTATAGGTTTGTTAGAACCCTTCAACCTTGGCGAAGGCTGGAATACACACCACACCTGCACCTTGGTGAGGCTTACGTAAATAAAAGCTTCTATCCCTTCGACCTTGGGCAAGGTGGGAGTTAAGTCTCACAAAGGCCTCCTCCCCCACTTAGTAAGGGTGGGGGTGCACAAAATCAGAGAAGCTAGAAATGTTAATTTTACAATCGCACCTTATGTTTGTGACTACTGGGAGAGATTAAACTATACACACTCTGAACTCACTAAAACAAGTATGGGAGCTTACTTATAGCATGCTTGACTCTGGAATAAGTTTGGTGTAAAAAATATACGCTGCTGCCCTTTGTGGGACACACGATGGCCCTGATTATGGGAAAGAGCTCTAAAAATGCCCCCACCCTTTAGTAAGCCGCAGGACAAAGAACCCCCTCCTGCCCTTACGTAAGCAGGTGGGTCAAAGACATCCTGCACTTTGGCCAAGGTGAAAGTGCTTTCATACACCAGCTCCATTCTTTTCGCAAGGTGCATGCATAGATAAAATACATGACGGGGGAGGGGGTAATACATAGCACCCAGCAGCAAAACTTGGAAAATGCTTCTGGTTCGCAAACGTAAGACTATTTCCATATGTTGCTGCTAGTTCACGGTACAAGGACCCCTATCGTGGAATACCATGCCTTTACACATTAGGCTTTCATGCAACAGAAAGCTGAACATGTATTTGTAAGGACTCCGTAAGGTAGTGAGTGAAGTATAAACTTTAAAAAAAAAGATTTTGTAAACTTTACCTATACTTTACCACAAGGAAATCTCCACCACTGTCTCAGAGACATTCGCCTACATGTGAAAAGTTACAAGTAGTAACTTTATATTCATAAATTAGACTCCAAATCCAAAATCTAGGGGTTGGGGACATGTAAGTCTACCTTTTTGAGTAACTTTACACTCATAACAATTTTTTTGCCTAAAGTAGCAAAGTTACTCACAAGTGTAGGAGTAAACTTACACATGTAGATTTATTCACGTGTAAGTTTACCTTTGTGAATAGGCCGCTTCATTTGCAAACATCTTGAGGGATTGAAAAAATTACTTACTATAACCCCACCCTTGGAAAACTCAAAAATGAGTGATGGGTTTTAAGAAGAAAATGGAACATGAGGGAAAACACTGGTAGAAACTGAGGTGCTACTTTGACAGATAGAAGAGGGTGCCAAGAAGAGTACAGAATCTCAAAAATGTGTAAGAGGACTACCTTGATAACTAGAAGCATTCCCTTAATATGAGGATCTTTAGTTGGCCGGTATTGGAGACGTGTTGGCTCTCAGAGGCATGACTGAGTCCTTCTTAAGACAAAAAGTGGGCTCAAAGAACAGGTGGGAGGTCCCTAAAATGTTAGAAAGTGTTGAGGTCACCAATGAGAAATTCCTTGTTGGAGATGGGCTCCAAGAGTTCGAGGGTGAAATTTCCAAACCAATAAAAAAGAGTAAATTTAAATAAACAAAATGACCCCAAAATTACAGAAATCCAAAAGTTTTAATTAAATATGCACCAAAAGGCACAAAGTGCCAACCGCCGTTATCTGGTCGCACTAGACCGAGTCAAAGTCAAAAGTTAAGACAGACCACAATGGATCACCGGTCAGATACAAAGATAGGTTTGTCCTGGATGAACGTTTACTTCAGGAGTAGAAAATTTCATGGTGGAAAGGTGGTTGTCAATGAGTCGTCGGTGCGGCAGGCTGGATCCAAAGCAGGGTTCAGCAACAGTGGACCACTGGAGAGCGAGGTCCTGGTGCAATCATCGACAAAGGGCGGGAAAGCTCCCTGCGGGCGAAGTCCGAGATCTATGCCCAAGAAGGCCTTGACGTCTATGGGATGATGCTCAGTGTCAGTCCTGATGAAGTCGTCTACGTTTGGCCTTAGAAACTTTACTGGAAGTCAGATCTCCTTCAGTGGGGCAAACCAGAAAGCTGAGGATGACCAGCGATTTAACATCAGCTGGTGCAGCTTTGACAGCTATCCCGATCCCCGTCAGTTCTCCAGGCAAAAAGTTGGGGAAAGTTTCTGACTCCCAGCCTTTGCAGCATTGACATGAGGAGTGAACTCTAACACTAGGCTAGAATCCAGGACCTGGTGGGCAGCACTTGGGGGGTAGGACTCACTCCAACAGAGGCTAGCAGCAAGGTCCAGAGCAGGTCCATTTGGAACTGTTCAGCTGTGTAGTTGCAGGAAGAGAGGCCTCTGGAACTTGCTGTGTCCCAGTAGCTCAAACAGGACGGCAGCCAACTGACCATTAGAGCCGCTTCTGGGGTCCTAGGTTCAAAGCAGGTGGGTTTAGTCCTTCTTCGGATTCTTCAGACAGTATGACAGCCCTTCTTCTGATTCTCCACAGGTCCAGGAGTGTTCTGAGGTGGGTACAAGAGATGCCACATTTCTGCCCAGTGTCTGCCTGTGGTTGGGAGAACTCCTGGCCACATCCTAACCAGTAGGGTAAACATTCCCATGGACGACCCTACACACTAAAACCTTTTTTCCCCTGGTCAGAGCTCTCATTGCCCATCCCGGAGTGTGGCTATGATAAGCCAGGTGGCACTGTACACTGGCAGAAAGGCCCCTTTTGGCTTAGGCAGAAAATTTAAATTTTCGAAAAGTGTCATTTCAAAAATCCATACTAATATAATAAAGAGAGAGCCCAAACCTTTGAGGTGGGTAATCTCAGGAACCACAGCACCAATCACAACACCCAATACAGCGTTGGAAAGGGCAGTTGCAGCAGGAGGACATAGGCTATGCAGACGCCCGCCATATACATTATAAAGGTAAAAGAACCGTGCCAGCAAAGTAATCCCTTGTGGGCGTGTCTGCGTTGTGCTGTAGGCGTGTGCTGGGGCTTGACAAACGCTGGGGGCGTGTTGTACATTCCGCCCTTCATGCCATGTCTCATATCGTGTGCTAATCCCACCGGCTCCCTTTAAATACCCCTGCACCCCATAATCATAACCCACCCTTACTCCTTAAAATACCCCAACACCCTTAAACACTAACCCATCTTAACCCTATAAATATATCCTGTACCCCAAAACCCAAACCTACCCTTAAACCCTAAAAATACCCCTGTACCTCAAAAACCAAACCTACCCCTGAACCCTAAAAATACCCCTGTGCCCCAAAACACAAACCTAGCCCTGAACCCTAAAAATACCCCTGTACCCCAAAACACAAACCTAGCCCTGAACCCTAAAAATAACCCTGTACCCCAATACCCAAACCTACCCCTGAACCCTAAAATACCCCTGTACCCAAAAATCCAAACCTAGCCCTGAAACCTAAAAATACCCCTGTACCCCAAAACCCAAACCTAGCCCTGAACCCTTAAAATACTCCTGTACCCCAAAACCCAAACCTACCCCTGAACCCTAAAAATACCCCTATACCCCAAAACCCAAACCTAGCCCAGAACCCTAAAAATACCCCTGTACCCCAAAACCCATACCTATCCCTAAACCCTAAAACTAACCCTGTACCCCATAACCCAAAACGATACCTGAGCCCTTAAAATACCCAAACACCCCAAAACATATCCCTCAGTACCCCAAAACATATACCCCTATCCCATACTTACCTTATCCAAACATTAAATAAAAACATGCTTTTACCATTCATGCATTTACAACGAATTTCGTTGTAAATGTTTGCGTGGTAAATGCATATAAAATGTAATGCCATGCGTTATAATGGCATTTCGGAGTCATGGTACTTTCGTAATGAAAGTATGCATAGTGATGGTATGCGGAAAGTAAATTGCGGAATAATGGGTGTTTACCCTCCCACGGTAAGTACATTGGTGGCACGGCGGCCCACATCTCCAGCAACATACTCATATTTTTTCACCACCGATTGAAAAATGCACAGGTCTCTCTCATTGATGGCCAGCACTGACATACACTTTAAACGCACCTCCCGCCACAAGTTCTAGAATTGCGAACTTTAGAGCTGGGGAGCTACGTTCGAATCTCGGCATCAGCTTAACATCCTGTGATTCCAGTCAAATCGCTTTGTCTCCCCGTGCCTACCACATATGAATGTGTTCTTCTGTAATGTAAATTGTGCTCATGCCATGTTGTCGAGTTTGCGCTATATAATATTGCAAGGAAAAATAAAGTAGGGAAACTCGAATTCACACACTACTGAACGCGCACTCTTAAGTGCATCAGCATTGCACTGTGAATCGGAGCGTTTCACAGGCCTGTCACAGATAAGAAATGCTATCAAAACGAAATCCTACAAAACAATATACTACTGGCCGGCAGCAATTCATACCCGGACAACGTCGGGACGGGCTGCTAGTAGTAATATAAAATCAGAGTTGACCATTGCTGATAAATTGCCATTAACTGGTAAAAGCTACCCACAAAGGGATACATAAGCAGAAGGGTTTACCCCTGTTCTGGAAGAGACAGTCTCATTGAACCAGCACTCCTGTTGACATGTTAAAATAAGCCCTGGAGTGGTGCGACGTATGGAGGAGCTGGTATTTTTAGAGGCGGGTGCTTTGCTCGTTGAGGCCCTACGAGGTTTTGAACTTAGAGCGATTATGTTTTTTCTCTTCATCTTGGCGTTGGGCAGTTGGACAACCAAGTAGAGCACAAAACACCGGAACTGTGCAGAGCTTCCCGGCGGGCTCAACTTCCACTGGGAGTGTAAGGCCCAGCCCTGTAGCTCCCCTACAGCCTTTGTAAGGCGAATCACAAGACATCACTGAGCATGTAGAGCCCCTGCCCTCACTCCCTGCACTGGACCAAACACGCAAAGTGCCCCATGTCTTGTGAGAATGGGCAAAACACCAAGGAGCACCACTGTTTGTGCAAATAGGAGACCTGACACCCCAAGTGTCAGAGACAAGGACGCTAAATGTTAATTATTGGTGACCTTACCAAATCAGCCTTGAGCCCCTCCCATCTAGCCCCCCCCCTCCCCCGACTCCTTCCGCTTTTGCACACAGTTTAGCTGCTTTTTGATGAGTTGCACCTAATTTTTATATATTGATTGGCCCAGGTGTACTAAGGCTTTACTCAGGTGTCCTTTTCCTGGTTTGATCAACATTACATCGCTTTGCATGAAGAAGGGGGTGTCACCGGGGCATTACCTGGTCAGATCAGCACAGATACAAACAGGTTTCGATGCAAAACCCCACTTACTAAAATAGACAGAGTGGGTTTCCAATCAGAACCTAATGCCTATTGGAAACAGGCATGTACAAGAAGAAATGTGTTCATTTTTCACGAGACCCAATGCATTGCATATGTTCTATAGTGCACCACATACATCCTACGCGTCAGAACCTTCTGCGTTTGTCTTGGCATAGGCATTTGAACTGGTAAAGTATGCTTTCAGTACAAATCCCAAACTAGACAGACCACACTGACATCTGTGCCGCGGTGCAAGATTCCGTGAGCCGCAAGAGAGACTCTGCGCGTTAGAGCGGGAGGGCTGCGGCAGCAGCAGGCCAATCTTACTAAATATGACCTCGTGCTGTGTGTTTCCTCCTGGGTAATGCAAAGCCTCAAATATGGTTGCTGCATTGTGTGAAAAATTAGTAAATTTGGGTCATTGTATCTAATAATAAACTACTGCATTGCCTTTAAACAATAGTTTCATTAAAATGTACAGAAAAAGCCACTTGGTTAAAAAATTGGTAAATATATAAAAAAATTGTGCAGTAAAAAGTTCTGTTGTAAAGGCTCACTCGTAAGTTCTACATGAGTTATTGATATGCCGGCTTGGAGACTTGCATAAATAAACTAGAGAACTACTGGTTCAGATATATCCAGTGTGTGCGGCAACTGGTTTGTGTCAACATGTTTCGTACCACTGCTATCTTAAAAGAGACTTTCATCAGGACAGTGGACTTAGTACTTCAAAAATGGATCTTGATGATAGCAAGTGTGCCAAATAGGGCAGGGCAGTCAATCAGAAGGTACTGCCTTACAGAAGAGGCAGTATTTTAGGCAGTAGGAACAACCAATGAGCATTTACAAAATGGCAGTCTGAACGCATGCAACAAGTTGCCATGGAATTAACTCGCTCGCAATTCATTGGCTCAAGATTTTGTTGGCTGTAATGTTCACTTATCTCCAATAATGGGGCAAATAAAAAAAATCTTTATTGTTGATTAATAAAAATCATTACAAACAAGGAAAAAAAACATTAGTTTGTACATACAATTATATTAATTTAGTCAAACAATTGTGTTTCCTTCCAACGATAAAAGCACAACAATACATTGAAATTTTAAAATGATTTTGGGGAAGCATTATATTCCAATTCATTTATCAACCCTGATTATATCAACATTTTTAATGCATAAATGAATGGGATCTTCTAATAAACTAGCCATACTACATTACCTTTTTTGTTTTTAAATCCTATGGTAAAATACCATAGGCAAAGTGCCACTGTACAATATAATTGCAAAATGCCAACCTTACTACAATGTACTTATATGAAAATCAAATGTTTCACACAAATCAACAAAAGACAATGCTATAATAATAAAACAATCTTCTTAAAACTGCCAACATTACACTACCCCCTTTTTTTTAATTCATAGATTAAAATGCCATGATTAAAGTGCCATAATTAAAATGACATTATACAGTACCTTCAGAAAATGCCTTTCTTGCATCAAACAACATTCTATATTATGTTAAAGAGTATAAAATGTTTCACACAAATCAACCTACACCGTACAAACAAATAGTTGATAATTAAGACTTCAACTATTTACTACAGTCAAATTGAACCATATAAAATGTCAGTTTCTGAGCCGTACGTGCAACTTCAGGATCAAATTATGAAGTCACAATTGGCAATTGACAATCAGCATGTTTAGGTTTGACAGCATCGTTAAAATGTCAAAACAGATTATTAGTTGTCACAAACTACCCCTGATATCAGATGGAACGCTCAGAACGTATCTTTTTTTCTACAATAAGAATAAACTTTACAAACTGTCTGGTCAACAAGCAGATTTCCCAGAGAGACAGGTTACAATTGCTTGGCGACATGTTCTCACCCCATTTTCTCTAAGGATGGATTTGAATAGACGGTGCAACTGGTAGGTCTTACCTCTAGCTGTGTACGTGATTCTGTAGGTCTGGGGTGGTTCCGTGCCCACCGCCCACGCTAGCCGTAAGGAGGTAGGACCCGCTGCCACCACTCTGAAGTTTAGCACTCCAGCCTTGCTCCCTGTGAGAAACAAAACAGAAGGAAACCCATCAAAGGCATTAGTTAAACATTGAAGCAGAGAGACTGTGAACACAAAGGAGGGACAAACACTTCACCGCTTGTAAGACTAGTTCTGATAACATGCGCGTGTTTTGTGGGTTGGGACATAGCGTGTAAAAGGAATAAATACACTATTAACTAGGGTTGTTTTATTGCAGGCATGGGAGTTTGCATGATATATTCACATACAATGAATACTGAAGTTCATAATTTTAAAGTAGATGTGAATTTCAGAGCTCATACAGGACTTTCCAGGGGGCTTTGTATCGGGTGAGACGTTCAGTTTACAATCATTCAGATACAATACCTTGGGTTTACCACAATTTTAGCTCCACTCGATAAACAATGAACCCTCTCCCCAAGCGCCTTGAGACCCTCTGGGTGAGTAGTGCGCTATATAAATTCTTGAACTTGAACTTGAATTTAAGATTAATATACATCAAGCAAAACGGTTGGATCAATACAAATAAATATATATTTTTCACTTAAAAATAGTGTTAAAGTGCAGCGGTGGTTATGAAGTAACATGTAAATACCACTGAAATTCTCAAGTTATGGTTAGGACCGCAGTTCATTACTCTTACAACAGCCATGCGAACCATAGGTGGCACACATTGAAGCTTAAGAATTCATAGTGCGGAATGGACAGTGATGGAGGTTAACATGAGAACAATAAGCCCGAAAAAACTCTAATGCAACCCGACGCAGTGAGGGAGTCCAGCCCTGGATGTTGTTGAGCTATTGAACCCTTACCGGTTTGTCGATTCACTTACTCTAACTTTTTGGTATTCCCTCTAAGTACTATCCTCCATGGCCGGTTCAACAAGTCCTAATCTGCATCCCTACACCCTTATTTTTCTCCACTACTCTCTATGCACCATAGAACTTGTTTTCTAAGTTTTTTATTGCTCTGATAACGGATGTAATTATGTAACTCGGTTCTTTCTTTATGCAATGATTTGTTCTTGTAACTGATCTAACATTGTAACAATGCTAACCTCATGTAAAGCGCTCTGATACCTCCGGGTCTAGCCAGCGCTATATAAAACTCTTTAAATTAAATTAAATTAAATTACATTGTGTACCACTGTGTCGTGAGACTTATTGAGTGGACTATATGATGGGACACTACAACAAGAGCACTTCATTATAATGACACTACATTGTGATGACTCTATATTCTGTTTACAGCTGCATCATCTACAGTGAAGGTCATTCATTACATTTTGTAGAATCAGGGGGCATATATATGAAATGGATTTTTAGTCGCAAACGCTGCAATTCGCAAAAAAGCAGCGTTTGCAACTAAAAATTTGCAAAGCGCGAGGTATAAGGAAAATCGCATTGCAAAATTAAGGCATCGCAAAATTTGCGATTCCTTAATTTTGCATAAGCATTTAAGGAATCGCAAATTACGATTCCTTAAATGCTATGTATCAAGCACCCAAGTTGTGCGATTTCTCCTTAAAAAATCGCAAATTACTACCAACTTCAAGTTGGTGGTAATTTGTGATTTCTGCCAATAATGCACTTTTTGGCATGTTTCAAAGTGCCATGTGGCACACATACATGCCCTTAGGGCATCTATGTGCGCCATATGCGCACATATGCTCATTTCAGGGGTGCATCAGGGTGTCCTTAAGACACCCTTGCACCCTAGAAATTATTCTCAATTTGCGATTCTCAAATTGCGAATCGCAAATTGAGAAATATTTCCCATTAATTCCTATGGGCCTCCTGGCACCTAGCAATGAATAGGAAGGTATTCCTTAATTGCGATTTCGCAATTTGCTAATCGCAATTAAGGAATATTTAGAAATCGCTACATATTTGCGATTTTTTAAATACATCCCGTTTTGCAATTCTCAAATAGCGATTCAGAAAAAATCGCTATTTGAGAATCGCAAACACAGATGTTGATACATATGCCCCCAGATTTTTTATTTTCTAGTATTGCACCACTTTTCTTTTTGTGTAAGCTATTTTTGCTTGTTATTATTTTGTTTGATCTGTATATTTACTTATTATGTGCCTTTCATTTCTAATTTGTTTTCTTTATCCTTGAACTAACACTAACATTATTATGCCTTTTTTTACGCTAGCTCTAAATTAATATATGGTTGTGCAATTATTGTTATTAATGGAACCATAAATGTTGATTTGCGGACGCGCTATATGTGGACTAAACCACCGCTCAGCATCACAACAAAAACTTCACAGTGTACTAATGTACACACAGGTGCATCTTTCTTGTTGCTCCCTAACATTTCTTGTGTACATGTTAAATGCGGAAAAAGAAACACTATTGTGGGCTAGTTATTGTAAGACTGACTTTGAAAAGAGATCCATGGTAGTTAGAATTTTTCTTTATTAATTTTTTTATTATTGAAGATTCAAAAAGCAATAACAAAATAAGTAACATTTGCGATGGAAATCAAAGCTATACTTTCTTGTTGGAAAGGTAATTTGATTTTTAACAGTGTTCTTAAAAAATTTGTATTCATATTTTAGTAGTGAAAACCGAAAATAATCTTTCTATTTGATTAAGCCAATGACGTCATGTTTTGCCTTTCAGAGAAAGCCTCTGATCATCCTAGAAGACCCATCTTCACATACTTTACCTCAAAGTATTTCTTTTATTTCCATAGGTATGCGCATGCTGGCTCTAGTCTTGCATAAGGTGAGAAACTAAAATACCCAGGCAGTCTCCCTGCTACTCCTTTCCCAATCAATCAGGAAAAAGATGTTAACCTACCTGTTCGCCCACTGCCAGAAACTGACTCTCCGATGCTGTTTGCGTATTGAGCGATCACAGTTATGGCGTATTCCGTTCCAGCCCTCAGCCCACGAAGCAAAGCCGTTGTCTCGCCGGCTCTGACACTGAGCTGCAAAATGGTACCAATAGCACAATTGTTACTTAGCTCTAATGGTTAAGGTGGATTGACAATATCGTTTTTTCTCATAGTGCCAATATAGGCAACACTCCTCATCCCACATACAGCAATATTATTCGGAAATAAACCACATACACCTTGTTTGTGGAGAAAATTGCTGCAGGTTTATTTGCATAACAAATATGCCAACATGGTGGGTTATCTTATGGGCGATCCAAGGGCAGATAGACAATATCGTTTTTTCCAATACATTTGATAGCCAAAGCATGGAAATTGCAAACCAAAGAAAGAGATTTCAAAAAAAGGGGGAGGTACCTTTGCCTTGAACAGTTCCTGCTGCCGCCAGAGTGAGGTGATCACACAGGGGATGAGTCGGGGTACATTACTAAAGTACAGAACTTTCTATGCGGTTCTTGCCTGCCTCTGCAGACATTGGGAGTGGGCTGTTTGTGGTAGGGTCAGGGGCACTAAATGGGTCTAAAAACCATTAGTCTGAGAAAAACATGGGGCGCAAGAGTTAAATCTGGAGTTAAGACACATTTACATGTTGGTTCATGGTAGTTTAATTGTTAGAGGACTGCACATGGTTAAATACCACAAACTTACTGGCGGAGCCACATCAACATTTCAGTGTGGCATTGCACGGACCATGCATGACCCCCGCGTGGCTGATTCCGGAGAGATGAGTAATTTTGTAGTAAGTGACAGCGTCTCACCCAACATCCCCGGTGTCAGCAGATCACACACCCCCTCCACATTCGGAAATATGGCTTCAGATGCCTCATCTCTGGTCACCACGCCCAGGGCGAGAGGAGCCGCGTGCCCCGGGGAGCTCTTAGCACTAAGCCATGACATGTTGTGATCCGGTGTCATGAAGGACCCCACACTGGGTGAGAAATGCCCCAGCTCTGGGAGTGACTCCAGGACTTAATCCAAGACAGGGATTTAGTAGTAGTAAAGTTAGGAATCCTAACTTTACTACTACTAAATGCCTTCTGTGAATACCAAAAGTTGTAAATATAGGATTTTGTCTCAGTTTAGTAGTAGTAAAGTTAGGAATCCTAACTTTACTACTACCAAATGCCTTCTGTGAATACCAAAAGTTGTAAATATAGGATTTTGTCTCAGTTTAGTAGTAGTAAAGTTAGGAATCCTAACTTTACTACTACCAAATGCCTTCTGTGAATACCAAAAATAGAAAGTTTATGGTTTTTTTTCAGATTACTTTTGTGAATCGGGCCCAGTATGTTTGATTACATAGAGGCTAATATTGCTGGTTAATATTCTGGGCCACATGCATGGGTCAAATGACAACTGTATTTCCTCTTGGTTCACTATTGACACTGTCGCCAGGGTGGGGGCGGGAGCAGGATGGTTGTTAGTTCATGTTTAAAAACATTTAATAAGTACTTCTTAGTTAAGTGTTCAATGTGATGTATTAATGTTAAAGCTTCCACATATTAAAGAAATATACTTTTATGAATTTCGAAGAGACAATATTGTAGGTAACATTTGTTGTATGATTTAGACAGGAAACACTTTTAGGGCTCGGCTCATACATGGGCTCTAAGAGCCAAGGCAGGCCTTTAGCTCTCCCTGTTTATTTGGTGGCTCGCCCACCTCTACAAGGCGCATCATTGTCTAAAGGCGCATGTTTCAGAAGAGCGCACCTACCTCCTGAAGCTCAGCAGTGATCTGCTGCCCCACAGCGGTCAGTGGGAGGTACTGCACTTTGTACCCTGTCAGCGGGCCGCTCGCTGCCGTCCAGCGAATCCTCAAAGACTCTGTTGTCGGCTCAGAGATCACCAGGTTTGTGGGTCCTTTGTAAGTACCTATGGGCAGAGTGAACAAGACATGGACACCAGGTGTGAAATGACGTGCAGTGCCCTTCCAACATGGCGCTCAGCAGCCCCTCCAAGTGCTATGCTCTGCCCCCTACCTGCCACAGCTCTTGCTACATGGCAGCTAACATAGAGGTCCCCTGCACTTTACTTCCACTCAACCTGGAAAAACATTAACTTGTATCTTACTCGTGAGTAGGTAAATTAGTGGGGGTGAGGTATACAATTAGTTATTAAAAATGCATGCATAACACCAACAAGATTGTGTCCCTCGTCAGATATATACTTTTATTTTATTTCCACACTTGCTGCTGTAGGTCCTATTGTCTGTGACTAGATGTTACATATTCTCACTGTTAGTCATGTTCTGTAAAGTTTATCCGTAATGTGGTTTTTTAGGCTCATTTTTCATGTTCCTACAAGGAATCCACTGTTATAAAGCTATAGTGGCGCTATATCAAAAAGAAAAAATGTAATTCAATGAGCCCCTGATGCAAGATCATGGCATAAGGACGTCCAGGTGCAATCAGAGCCATAAAGATGGTCGAGGAATGTGGCTGGACTGGTCATGAACAGCAAGGGTGAACAATCCCGGGGATATGGGAAGAGAGGAGGGTTTCCAGCATTGATGGAATGAGACAGAATTCTGGGTAATGAGCACAGCGTCGTCTCATAGACAGAAATACAGGGCCTTATTCATGAGCCGGTTTGCGTCGCTCTTGCACCACGAAAGGTGGTGCACGCGCAGCGCAAACCTTAAGCCAGATTTTTAAAGTCATGCAAAGTAAGTTTGAGTGGTGGGTGTTCCCACGCAACTCCCATGATTTTTGACACATTCCCAGATGGACAAGACCTTGGAATACGTCAAAAAGATCCGCCTCTCCATGCATTCTGCAGCACACATAGAAAGAGGAGAAAGCCTCTAAGGATTATTTTTGTGGAGGAAGGTGCACCTTCCTGTACAAATCAATCCTGCCTACAACACAGACAAAGATGCCTGTGTGGGCGCTAGACTGCCAAAACAACACCAGCACATTCCTGTCCTTTCCCTGTGACGCCGAGCAGGACAGTAAGGTGTCTTGCTGCGATGTCCTGCTACACAAAAGTCGTTAATATGCCACACAATGTCTTTGAATACTCTGCCTGACCCTGAAATATTGGAATACTTCTATTCAGAAATGGTTGTGATACTACTTTTATTAATTTTTAGTCAATAAATGTGGATAATCAAACTGTAAAACAATTACTAGACCTCATTTATATAAAAGCAGTTTCTTGGGCAGACAGTTCTCCTGATTCCTAGTGTACCCTCTGGTTTTAAAAGGGTCGACAGGGGTTTCTAATAGGGCATCTGACAGGATAGCTTTTAGTTCCATGTCAACTCTGACATGCAAAAAAACTATAATGAACTATAACTAAGAAACTCGTAACAACAATCACCGTTAGAGTCTCTGCAGCTGAAACAGAGTCCCGGATGAGGACCACCAAGTCAAATACCTCATCATGGCCATGTAGTGATGCTCTGGGAAGGGCGGGCTTGACCGGACCGCTATCCCTGGTAGGGACTAAAGTGCTTTCTCACCATCTACTTGCAAAATTTAGGTCACTCATCTCTGCTGCTAGTGCATTGATTTTAAGCCATTTAAAAAGATGTAGCCCATCCCAGATGTTCTTTATGTAGTCATTCTTCTAGACTTTATGGTGCATTCCAAAAGTATGTCAGAGGAAAACTGGGATACATGCATCTGAACATTAGAAAAAGCCTTCTTAAGGAGTTCAGCTAGAACTGCAGCATGACTCATTTGGACTGAAGTACAACAGTCAAATCTGATATAACTACTAATCCCTAGAAGACCAGCCATTTAGACTAATGTCCTATGGGAAATGAATATAGAATTAGTTTAGGAGCATCACATAAGATTTTTGCTTTCCGAAAGGTAACACAAAGAGTAATTTCCCTCCGGCTCAGATTTTAGCCAGCTTGACATAGAGTCTGCACCCACAGAGGGATAATGAAACATCAACGGTACATCCGATCACCATCTAATGGATCTACATCTCAACCATAGTTTATCCACATTTAATCCTCTTATGTCTTTGTAATCTGCATTTAATCCACACTTCTTGCACATCTAATATGTTTATAAACTGCATTTGATGCAATCAATACCTCATCCATATCTAATGTACTTCCCATTGGTATGTAGTCTGCATCTAATACGGCTCATACACAGAGCTCTTTCAGACTCAATTGATGCCTACCTGCATTTATTTCACAATAATCTGCATTAAAACAACATCTAACCTACACTTCATCCGCATCTCATTTACTTCTCATCTGCGGATCACTGACAGAACATCGACTGACAAAATATCGAGATGCCAAAATATCGAGGATAAAATATCGACTGACAGAATATCGACTTCCTATCTTCAAACAGGTAAGTACAAAAATATCGACTCCAAAATATCGAGTGTAAAAAATATAGAATGTCAAAATATAATGTTTTTTAAATATGTTAAAAGTAACTTAAAAGTAAGATAACATTAAATTAATTTAATATAAACATATTTAAAATATAAACGTAAAATTAAGAAATAATTAATGTAACTTACATTTTTTTTTAAACATATATATATATATATATATATATATATATATCTACATATTATTAACAAAACATTTACAATATTTTTACCGTACGATAGCAAGAGGGTTAAATGTACTGTAACAACTCCAGTGAGTGCAAGAGTAGGGTAAGCGTTGGATAGCATAGAGGTTAAAATTACTATTCCCACTCCAGTGAGTGTAACAGTAGGGAAAGCTTTGGATAGCGTAGGGGTAAAAATTAATATTCCCACTCCAGAGAGTGCAACAGTAGGAAAAGCATTGGAAAGCGTAGGGGTTTAAATTGCTATTCCAACTCCAGAGAGTGCAACAGTAGAGAAAGCGTTGGATAGTGTAGGGGTTAAAATTACCATTCCAACTCCAGTGAGTGCAACAGTAGGGAAAGCGTTGGATAGCGTAGGGGTTTAAATTACTATTCCAACTCCAGTGAGTGCAACAGTAGGGTAAGCATTGGATAGCGTCGGGGTAACAATTACTATTCCAACTCCAGTGAGTGTAACAGTAGGGTAAGCGTTGGATAGCGTAAGGGTAAAAATTACTATTCCAACTCCAGAGAGTGTCACAGTAGGGAAAGCTTTGGATAGCGTAGGGGTTAAAATTACTATTCCAACTCCAGTGAGTGCAACAGTAGGGAAAGCATTGGATAGCGTAGGGGTATAAATTACTATTCAAACTCCAGAGAGTGCAACAGTGGGGAAAGCGTTGGATAGTGTAGGGGTAAAAATTACTAATACCACTCCAGAGAGTGCAACAGTAGGGAAAGGGTTGGATAGAGTAAGGGTAAAAATTACTATTACCACTCCAATAATTGCAACAGTAGGGAAAGCGTTGGATAGCGTAAGGGTTTAAATTACTATTCCAACTCCAGTGAGTGTAACAGTAGGGTAAACATCGGATAGCGTAGGGGTAAAATTTACTATTCCAACTCCACAGAGTGTAACAGTAAAGTAAGCGTTGGATAGCAAAGGGGTAACATTTACTATTCCAACTCCAGAGAGTGTAACAGTAGGGAAAACTTTGGATAGCGTAGGGGTTTAAATTACTATTCCAACTCCAGTGAGTGTAACAGAAGGGTAAGCATTGGATAGCGTAGGGGTAAAATTTACTATTCCAACTCTAGAGAGTGTAACAGTAGGGTAAGTGTTGGAAAGCGTAGGGGCAAAATTTACTATTCCAACTCCAGAGAGTGTAACAGTAGGGAAAGCGTTGGATAGCGTAGGGGTTAAAATTACTAATCCAGCTCCAGTGAGTGTAACAGTAGGGAAAGTAAATACTTCTTATATAAATATAAATAACATAAGCAGTAAAATCTATTACAAATTAATTTAATTATTTTAGAATTGTGTAAAATATATTAAATAATCTATTAAATTGAGAAATAATATTTATTTAATAATATAAATTACCTACTAATACTAATAATTTACCTATTAATAATCAATGAATTTAAAATGTAAACATATTTTACAAATTAAACTATATATTTATTTAAACAATATAATTATTTACAATTAAATTACTTCCAAAACTATTCCTCTATAAACACACAACCCACTACAGAAATTAAATTAATTAAATTAACATATTTATTAATTAATCATTTAAATGTATTTACCAATTATATTGTAATTAATTACCAATTAATAATTAATTCCCTTTTAATTCTACATAAATATCAATAAATTAAATAACATATTAAATTACTTCCCACCCTAATCCCCTATAAACCCACAACCCGCTACAGAAAATAAAAGACTAAAAATAAAATATATATCAATTAATCAATTAAAATTAATTACCAATTATATTTTAATTAATTACCAATTAAATTACTTCCCACCCTAATCCCCTATAAACCCACAACCCGCTACAGAAAATAAAAGACTAAAAATAAAATATATATCAATTAATCAATTAAAATTAATTACCAATTATATTTTAATTAATTACCAATTAATAATTAATTAGCAATTATTTTTAAATAAATACCAATTATTTAAATAACATATTTAAGTAATTATATTATATTTAAATTACTTCCCACCCTATTCCCCTATAAACCCACAACCCGCTACAGAATTATATTACACAAAAATTAAACATTAATATTAACTTACCTTAAAATCGATTTTTTTGTTGTCTATATTCTGTCTAGTCGATATTATGTCCATTCTATATTTTTGAATCGATATTATTGCTATTCTAGTCGATATTACATTTTTCTAGTCGATATTTTTGTAGACTATATTATGTCTAGTCGATATTATGTCTAGTCGAAATAAAAACTCGATATTATGTCTAGTCGAAATAAAAAACTCGATATTATGACTACTTACCCTCATCTGCATGCAACTGGTCTATAACTTCATCCACATGTAATCTATAGGTTTAACCTATATCTAATGAACACTTTACCTATATTAAAATTTGTATCTAATTCACATGTCGTCCACATCCAATCCAGTTCTAATCGATATCTAATCTGCATTTAATCCAGACCTCATCCATTTATAATTGATTTATAAACAATGTCTATTTTGCATCCAATCCACTTCTAATTTACATCTAATCCACACCTCATCCACATATAATAATTGTCTATTCTGCATCCAGTTAAATTCTAATTAACATCTAATCCACACCTCATCCACATATAATCATTGTCTATTCTGCATCCAGTTAAATTCTAATAAACATCTAATCCACACCTCATCCACATCTAACATGCTTCCAACATTCATTTAATCTGAATCTAATCCACACCTCATCCACATATAATTGATTTATAACCAGTGTTTATGCTGCATCCAATCCACTTCTAATGTACATCTAAGCCACACCTCATCCACATATAATAATTGTCTATTCTGCATCCAGTTAAATTCTAATTAACATCTAATCCACACCTCATCCACATATAATCATTGTCTATTCTGCATCCAGTTAAATTCTAATAAACATCTAATCCACACCTCATCCACATCTAACATGCTTCCAACATTCATTTAATCTGAATCTAATCCACACCTCATCCACATATAATTGATTTATAACCAGTGTTTATGCTGCATCCAATCCACTTCTAATGTACATCTAAGCCACACCTCATTCACCCTTTCCACATATAATCAATTTATAATCTGCGTCTATTCTCCGCCCAATCCACTTCTAATTTACATCTAACCCACACCTCCTTCACATCCACATCTCACATACTTCCAATATTCTTCTAATTTGTTCTTAATCCACATCTAAGGCACGTCTAATTTACATTTACCTTTCAAATCAGTTTATTTTTATTTGCAACAGTTAATTAAACCCATAGCAAAGGAATAAATAACAATAAATAGCTCAGTGAATTTATATAAAATACTCTCAGTTCGTGTGGTGAACTACATTAGAGCAGGAGCCAAGAACGTAATCACGACGTTCTGCACTTAATGACCAAGACCTTGTTCGAATTTGGTGAGTAATTTAATGAATCAACTGTTTAATATAGGGTCATCGGGATTTAAGCAGGCAATAATGGCCTGCCTACAAATTCGAACCCCTTTGGAATTGAATGCTTTTCTCAGTAAGTCTCACCCAGCTTTCTTTAAGTTTGGGCAGATGCCAACCAGATGGAGTAGGTCTTCTCTGGTTGAACCACCAAAACGACAAGCAGTGCCCTCATCCGCTTGCCATAGTGGTGTCTCTGCCAAAGATGGAAAAGCGTTGTGTCGACGAGTAAAGACAGAGTATGTAGAAGTATGTAGTATGTAGAACTAAGGTATGAAGCCGGTTTAAGCTGCTAGTACCTATTGGACAGAATCGGTGCACGTTATCTTTAACTTGCATAAAATCTGCATCTAACCCTCATCTCACCACATCTAATCCATGTCTAATGCCACTTCTAATCCAGACCAAATCCACCGGTGTGAAATACTGAGGCAATGTTATCCGGAAAGAATATAGGAGACTATAAATTTGGAACTGTATTTGCTACTTCTGTGATTACCGGACTCCATAGTCCACTATGATTGTAGTCCATTTTGTATCGACCTTTCGCTCATAGGAGACAATGAAGTGAGTAGTTATGCCCACTAGCTGATGCCACTGTGTAAAATCACCTAATGAGAGCCACATACTCCATGTCACTACCAGTCGTGAAATATAAAGTTATCGCCTACAAAGGTCTTTATTTGACAGTTGCTGCCGCCTGCCTCTTTAACTTCATAGTGAATGCAAACCTTCCCATTGTAATTAGGCAGTGCCAACACAACTTTTCTCCCTGCTTTTCATTCTTTTCGCCTCCCACATTCTAAGTCTCCACCAGCCATTTTCAACGTCTCCACCCTACCTCCATGACACAAAAGCATCCTTTTAAGACCAACACTTCTATCCTAAACATTGTTATTGAATAGAGCTATACTCCATTGCCCATGTCGCTACTAACTGTGTAAGATTCTTTGGCACAGTGAGAGAAGCCATGTTGTGAGTGTGTTGCAGACATATTAAATAAGTGAGTATAATAAAACTTAAATATTAGTGTGTGCCATAAAGTTCTGCTTCTTTGTTAACTATCTCCTACTATCATATTTGGGCCCAAAGATGGGCGGTCATTGCTTACTGCCTTCGGTTTCCAGGACCCCTCCGGTGCTCGTGCACACCCTCCGAGACACCAGCGGCAAGAGCGTCCCCAGGATCTTGAAGTCGGTGACGTAAAAGAAGTAGTCGTCGGATGGGGTGGATGCCACCCTAATGAGCTCTGGACTGTCAGCGTTCTTGATCCCTGTGAAGGTGAGAGAGGAGAAATAAGGCACTGTGAGTCCCACTGAACCAACAGTAGCTGAAAATATATATAATAATTATATTTTGACTGCAGCCAAACACCACTCAGGTCCACCTAGTTTGCCCCTTGTCACCCAGTTCTTTAAACTCACACCTGACACAGACTCAGTTGTTCTCAGTTCCATTGTGCGCATCACCAAATTTTCATGATCAATTTGCTATTTTTATCCCTGGTTCTTGTGAAGAGTATTCTTGTGAATTGAATTTATGATGGAGGTTAAGCATTTAATTAATACCTTTGCAAATCACATCATTTCTAGAGTCTGGACTTTGCATGGGCCTGCTAGAAAGTTGTACAAAACACAAGTAACATACCTTTGGTAACATTTGTAGGAGAACTCGTAACCATCAGAAAGAACGTTACCGAAGGTAACATGTTCTTCTAATGGTTTCACTCACTCCATGTATTCTGTAAACAAACCCTCACAAAGTAGTATTCAGCAGGTTGGTCAAGGGTCCCCAGCCCAAAGCATAAAAGAATGATGGACCGCTCTACCAAATATAGAATGTTCACACTCGTCAGAAGAAATGTAGTAATGCTTAGCAATGAATGGGCTGAGGACCATGTCGCTGCACTGGAACTGGCGTGGATTGGGACACTCCTCAAAAAAGCATAAGTAACTGCAGCAGTGCCCAATGTGGAATGAACTCTGAAGCCGCGAGGCACTGCTTTGCAGCCAGTTCCTAAGATCGAGCAACTGCTAGTGAGATCCACAGAGGCATGGTCTGCTTTCTGATTGCTTTACTCATCTCTGTGCACCAAGAAAGAATATCAATAGATATTCACCTGTCCTAAAAACCCCCAGTCCATTTAATGTCAAAAGCCCCATGAAGATTCAGATGGTGTAATTGTTTTTCCTCATTCAAATAATGAGGCGATGGAAAGAAAGAAGATAAAAGTATCACTTAGGGCATATAAAAGCAGATGCTACATTAGGCAAGTATGAAGACTTGGCCCTTCAGAGAAAATATTGAAATTGAGGGCTGCTCTAGGACATCAAATCCTCCCTGAGTGAAAGACTTCTCTGAGCATCCTGCATAAACTGTAGCCGATCAGGACACCAAGGTCTGCTGAAGCAATCTGCAGTCACCAAGTTGACATTTGATTTGTGAAATCTGATTTTTTGATGTACTGATTGAATCAATGGTATAGGTGGCATGAAGTCTGTATGTCCAATACATCCACTAGGGACCCCTAACCCAAACCATGTCTTGAGCAAATGAGAAGGCATGCCCTGTAGGACACCTCTGCAAAGTGCTCCCCAGCCACTCCCTCAGCCCACCCCCCACAGGAGGAATATGTGTTCTACCACCTCTTCATCAAGCTTCCTCTACTCTAAATAAGAATCTGCACCTGCTTGCCCTGGACATGAGGAAGGAATACTTTGAGAGCCATATGCATCCCCTTCCTGCCCAACTAGTCTATATATAGGCTGGTGTCCCTTCAAGACCACATGGTGCTGAAATTCAGATCGCCCAAGTGAGCAGGGCACGCCACCACAGCAGGGAAGTGGCAGTCACCAGCATCAGATCGGGTCAAGCTGGATGAAACACCTGCCCCTTCAAAGGGATGCCTCAGATTGCCCGCCAATACAAGCATATCTTTAAGATTTCTGCAAAACTGGTGTTACCGACTGTGCAGTGTCCATGTGTGTGAACATGAAGAAATATACAAGAAGCCATCACACTCACTACCCTGAGTATTAGTGTAGCCACTTGATTCTCAAAAAAAAGAAAATTGAGGCATTATCCACTTAATGAGACTTAGGTTATCAGAAGAAGCAAAAGCTTCTATTTGATGAATATCCGGCACGTATAGTAAGTAGATCGACTGAGTTCTGAGTTGGTACCAATTGAGATCACCACACTTAATTGAGAACATCAAATCATGCAAAGTTGTAATGTCTAAATATCTTACTCGCTTGAGGAGAAAGCGTTTTCAGGGAGCTAATCAAGTAAATGCTGATACACATAGATTGCCTGCCTGTGAAGTTAAGCTGCAACGACAGCTAACTCTGTTGTGAGTACACTTGGAGCTGTTGTGAGGCCGCATGGAAGGACCTTCCATTGCGAACGTAGGGCTCCAACAATAATTCATTAATACTGCCTGTACTGAGGACATACAGCAGTATGAAAGTAAGTCTCCTGCAAATCCAGAGACACAATTCAGTTTTGCGAATACAAGTCAGCAAAAACATGAAAGAGGGCCTCATTTTTAACTTTTTCTATAGAAACATCTCTAGGAATCGGAAATCCGAAATTCGCCAGAGACCTACTTCTTTTTGGGAACAGAAAATACCTGGAGTATCCTCCCTGTCCGCCAAAGCCGCCTACTTTTCTTGTATTGGCGATGGAATTTTCTGGTAGGTCAGGCTAAACCTAGAGCTCTTTATGTGGCCTTACTCTGTTTAATCCTTGTTGGAATTATTAGCTCTCTCACCAAACCACCTGAATCCATGCAGACGGATATCGAGATGGGGGGCCTGGTCATCTGCTGAGAAACCACTCATCCTCTTCCATGAATGTCGTCTGATAACTGTATCCATACAAATTAGCATAGCAGGCTTAGCATCTATCCCTCTCCGATACAAACCAGAAAATGATGTCTTCATATCATCTGGAAGGCGGCTGCTAACTCCAGATGCCATCTCTACAATCCATGCAAATAATATGCTAGCAAGCGTGCTGCATTATTAGCCTTAGGTGCCACAATACAGAAGCGAGCATTGCCCTGGCCCGCTGATCCAGTCATGCGGAATCCATCTGGTGGTATCAGTGGACTGGCAGCTCTGTCTACTGCAGCTCGGTGGTATTTGCGGACTGGCAGCTCTCCCTACTTCAGCTCAGCATATCTGCACCAACCTCTCTGGAGTAGGAAGGGAGCTGATATATGGGGGATCCAAAGGAGATGGCGTGTACTTCCCCAAAACGGTCCATGACATCAGATGTGTAGAAAGAGAGTTTTCCTATACTGGAACACCTGATCCATCAGCTCTCCATTCAATTAAACCAAAGCTTCAATGACTTGTTTTCAAGACAAAATCTCTGTAAATAAGGAAGTTTTTGCCTCAGTCATATGGACCAGAATAGAAAAGGGTCTGTAGCTTTGTGGATAACTTTAGAAAACGTACCACGATCCACTGTGGAAAGCCGATCTTCCACTTTCAAGACTTCTAGGAAAGCATTGGATTCACTCAAGTGCTGCAGATCCAGTAATAACAGAGAGTTCATATCAAAGGAAGGAGAAGCAGATTCTTTCCTTCCCACTCATCATCCTATGTGCGAGTAACTGCAGGAGGCATTGGGACAGAGGCGGAATCTGAACAAAATAGCTCCTTCGTACCTTGAAAGCATACACTCCAGTAACATGGTGAAAGTCAGGAAATCCAGTGAGTTGAAAAAAGGAGACGTGGACTTTTAGCGGTCTACAAAATGCATACAGTCTTAAATGATTTTAATGGAGTTGATGGTGGCACCTCCAACAATGTCATAACAATCAGCCGCTTTGTCATCTTAAAGAGGGCAGAAGTGTTGAGAGCCGTGGTCGAAGAATCTTGCAAGGAAGCGAGCGACATTAAGAGCAGTTTATTGATGGATCCAAAATTGACTTAGAAACCGCAATGACCGAAGCTGGTAACGTGCCTTGGATACGACCAGAGTTGAAGTCGCTGTGGTCTTACTAGCCATTACCGTGCCTCCAACGATAGCATGCATCGCTTCCGTGATTGCCTCACTATCACGTATTTGAAAGGAAGGTTATTGGCGTAGTGGGTGTGCTCAAAAATAAGTTATTTCAGTTGTTGGAACACTTTTGTTTCTTACCATGTCTCAAAGGATAATTGTAAAGCTCTTTCTAATGTTTTGAGTCTGTTAAGCCAGAGACCTCCATGAAAATTTGGTTTGAGACTTGCTTCGTAACCTGTATTGATATCTAAGCTTCAATGGGGACATCAACCACACTTTGAAAGAAGCCATCTTTAATGTAGCCTGCCTGTCTCTTCCTTTAGGGTTAATCGGAAGGCAAAGACCAATTGATCTTGCTTTGTATTGAGGACAAAAGAAATACAAACACTCCTGGTGCAGTTCTGACATCTGTCAGGGGCAAATATAGAGCAGGGTTTAAAACCTGATGATTTCAAAGGCAACATCTTCTCAAAATAAAAAAATAACCAGCAAAGCATTGAAAACATTGGGTTCAAAATACACCAATGGCTCTGGATCTCGCTCGTGTGGGGATGTGGATAAAAAGAACTGACTTCAGAAAAACGTCTGTGCCTCTCATGGTTTGTGCAGGTCGCCGCCTTTGTTAGCGTGCATTTTAAAAATTCACCGTTGTTTTTTAGTTAGCTTTATATCACAAACAAAGCTAAATAAACAACAATGGTGCCTTTTTAAAATGCAAGCTAACAAAAATCTCACTTTCAATAAAAACAATTGGAAACGTATGCTCAGCTGCAATATTTCTCTTTATAATTGTATTAAGGGTGCAGTACCTTTTGTGGCTAATAAAGGTCCCTTTACAACTCCAAATGGACACCTAGTAATAGCCTGAGCTACTTCACCCTTTTCTTGCTTCGCAGAATTTCTTCCATTACTTATGCTACTGCTGGGATATTTTTTGACAAAAAAAAGTTCACATATTTTGTACTTCACAAAATTGCAAAATTTGTGAACTTAGTACTTTGCGTGTGACACAGATTTATGTAACACTATTCTTGGAAAACAATTTCCCCATAAAGAATATCTTTTGAGGGAGAATTTTCAAACTAAATGTTCATTTACAATGTGTTGTTTTTTCTCCAACAAAACCTAATATCATCTCTCTTCCTACTTTGTCCTCTTTGACCGTAGGGTGAAAGGGCAGTGCTGTTGTCACCAAAGGGAATCTCTGGGACAGTAGCTGCTACCCATGGACACCTCTAGTAAATGCCCTGGCGTGCTACCTCACCATCCGTCTCTGCGTTTCCCACTGGTGCTGCCACATCTATGAAGGGATTGCTCCTCTTATTAGGTGTTTTCAACCTCTGATGGTGCCTTTTGTCTACTTCTGGCTCTGTTTTTCTCAGTGGAGTTCAGAGTCCTTCTACTGCTGTGATTCATTGTATATCTGTTACGCTGAACTTCTTTCCCCTTTACTATTCCCGCCAACTCTCTGCCCATCTCTCCTACTCTCCCTTGATCAGCATCATTAATAATGAACCAAGATGCCGGACTGCAGTTGGACCATATACGCCAAATAATAACTCCAGTAAGGCACAGCTTTGCCAAATGTGTATGCACATACATAGTCTTGCAGAGTTCCCTATTATTGGCCTACTCACGACTAGCAGAGTTCACTATTATTGGCCTACCCACGACTAGCAGAGTTCACTATTATTGGCCCACCCATGACTAGCAGAGTTCACTATTATTGGCCCACCCACGACTAGCAGAGTTCACTATTATTGGCCCACCCACGACTAGCAGAGTTAACTATTATTGGCCTACCCACGACTAGCAGAGTTCACTATTATTGGCCCACCCACGACTAGCAGAGTTCACTATTTTTGGCCCACCAACGACTAGCAGAGTTCACTATTATTGGCCTACCCACGACTAGCAGAGTTCACTATTATTGGCCCACCCACGACTAGCAGAGTTAACTATTATTGGCCCACCCATGACTAGCAGAGTTCACTATTATTGGCCCACCAACGACTAGCAGAGTTAACTATTATTGGCCCACCACCGACTAGCAGAGTTCACTATTATTGGCCCACCCACGACTAGCAGAGTTCACTATTATTGGCCCACCCACGACTAGCAGAGTTAACTATTATTGGCCCACCCATGACTAGCAGAGTTCACTATTATTGGCCCACCCACGACTAGCAGAGTTCACTATTATTGGCTTTCCCATGACAGGCAGAGTTCACTATTATTGGCCTACCCATGACTAGCAGAGTTCACTATTATTGGCCTACCCACGACTAGCAGAGTTCACTATTATTGGCCTACCCACGACTAACAGAGTTCACTATTATTGGCTTACCCATGACAGGCAGAGTTCACTATTATTGGCCTACCCATGACTAGCAGAGTACCCTCCCAGGAGATTATGAAGTTCCCTATATTTGGTCTACCAATAGATTGTGGGGGTTTCTATTATTGTTCTGTTGATAGCTTGAGGAGTTCTCCTTTATTGCCCTATCCATAGTTGTAGAGTTCTGTATTATTGGCCTAACCGTAGTTGTGGAGTTCCCTATTATTGCCCTACCCATAGTCGTGGAGTTCCCTATGACTAGCCTACCCGTAGTTGTGGAGTTCGGTATAATTGGCACACCCGTAGTAGTGGAGTTACCTATTATTAGCCTACCCATAGTTGTGGTGTTCCGTATTATTGGATATTCCATAGTTGTAGAGTTCCGAATTATTAGCCTAACCGTAGTTGAGGAGATCCATATTATTGGCCTACTCGTAGTTGAGAAGTTGCCTAATATTGCCCTACCCCTAGTTGTGGAGTTCCCTATTATTGGCATACCTGCAGTTGTGGAGTTCCGCATTATTGGCATACCTATAGCTGTGGAGTTCTGCATTATTGGCCTACGTTAGTTGTGGAGTTCCCTATTATTGGTCTACTCATAACTGGAGTTCTCGATCATTGGACTACCCTTAGCTTCCAGAGTTCCATATGTTTGGCCTGCCTGTAGCTGCAGAGTTCCCTATTATTGGCCTACCCAACGCTTGTGGGCATTCCTGCTTTCTCTGCACCTATGAACATGCTGCAGATTTAGTTGGCACCAGTAACTTGGCAGCAGTTGCTGTCTGATTGCATTCCATTCTTCACATTTGCTTTTGTGGGCTATTGAAAAAGTACAGAATCAAACAATGAATATTGTTATACATCTTTTATTATTTTTCACACACTGTGTTAGTGGCTGTTAATTGCCCCACACTGCTGGGCTTCTTGTCAAACAGGCTGAAAGATGTTCTCTGTGCGCTGAGGTTCCCATAGAAATATACTGCCTTCAGGGGCATTAGCAATTCTGCATTGACAGGTAAATTCTTGCTCCATTTAGCATAGGTCCTAAAGGAATCTAATAATTGTTTACAATAATTGTTATTATTGTAAGATCAATTATAATTTGAAATGGAAACTTTGCTATAGGTTTTGACTGCATTTGTAAGGCGACCATCAGCTCAGCTACCCTCTAACCAATGGCGGCTCGGATGACACTTCCTGAGGGTGAGGTAATGTTGCACCGGTATGGGCAGCACCTGATGGTGGCTCCACCTTACTGCAAACAACTCGGGGAGACACCATTTTAAGCTGAAAATATCTGCACCTTTCCTGGCGGCAACGCGCTCTCACGGCCATCTTGAAGAAGTGAATGCAATAATATATATGTAGTGGGGCCACAGAAAGAATGTTCATACTCTAGAAAGCTGTCATGCTTGGCAAATTGAATATTGTTTCCATACCACAAACCACAACATACGTACAGTAAGGTATCAACCCATCCCCTGAAGAGTGACATCATGACGCCTCGCCGCAGGTGTCCGGGGAGGGGGAAGCAACCATATTAAAATGTTGGTTCCCTGCCAGACAGGCAGATGGAACCTGTTGTGTTGGGACTACACAGGAAATACACAGTGATAGAAAGATTACAAAATATGGTATTTTTATTAAAATATTGAAATCACGCCTCAGTTCAAGCCAGATGTGTTTAGGTGACTCTGTGACCTCCATTCCTTCTACACACACCCTGATGGACAGCAGGCTAACCCTCGAGACATTACATATGAATCTAGACCAAATGAATGAAGAGTCCCAGAATCATATATATGGATGTGGTCACTCTCAGCGGGAACCCTCTCTGCACCCGGTGAAGGTATCCGGACTCATCTATGACTGGGCAGGGAGATAGACTGGGAAAAAGTGTCCTAAAGCATTGTTTTCAAAAATGTTCACACATTTTCAGTGGGTTTTGAGAAATATCTCATGAGCTTTTTGAGGTGGGTTTGGTGAAAGTTTAGACATTTCCACCCATTCTGCACTGCTGTGCTTGTGTTACCCACATGAGGAGGTGTAGAACAGGGAAATTAGGGGTGGAGGGTGAAATTAAAACTTTGCTAGTAAAGTTGGGCAGTTTCAATCTTCACAAAGATAGGAAATGTTCCTGATTTTCATCAGAGGTGAAGTGTCACTTCACCCAACCAATCCCTGCAACCAGATGTCCCAGCTAAGTGGACAGGACCTAGGCTGCAAGGCAATGTTTACTTTGCCATCACTTCTCTTAACCCTAAATTGTACTAGAGGGAAGGCAGCGGCACCACTCACCAGCCGCGTGATCACTTTCCAAAGGTGGATAGCCAAGCCCTGGGACTATATGCAGCAGGGAATGCAACATGCACAGCTGCTTGGGCAAAGGGTCTTCGGCACGGGAGCATCTACACTATGCATGGATCTCCCTTTTCACTCCCTTTTTTAAAACTTCACCGTGCTGATGGTGTAGGGCAGCTAGAGGACAGCTTTATCATGGGCTGCTAAGACTGAATCAGTGTGGCAACTTGACATGAATTCCACATATTTGGTGTAGAGTGGACTACTACAATCAACTGGTTTTGAAGCTATAAAGAATATCTTCTAAATGAGCAAAGGCCAGTAGGGAAGTATCTTGAATCATTGTCAATAGGTCAAACAAAAATGTTTGGAAAGTTCTGGAAGACATTTATTAATTTGTGGTACTCATGGTCTGAAGAGATGTGTGGATCACATCAAGGATGTGGCCAGTGGGTCTCTTGGCTGCACCAGATGATACTTCAATATAAATGGAGTGAATGCAGCATGCGAGGCTGGAAAAAGGGGGTTACACTGCCCTGAAACACCTGTCCTCTGGTGTGTAGCCGCTTGATCACCACACACCATGGAAATCAAGAGTTTTGATTTAAGAAGTATTTTTATTTATTAGGATTTTTCATTTCTTGAGTCTTATGCTACTATGAAATTTTGTGGTGCATCTTGTGTACATGATGTGGTAGCACAGTACTGGGAATGTTTGTGACTTCCAAAAAGTTGTACATTTACATCTGTTCCTAGGAGTACATGTGCAAATATATATTTGTTAATCGGGCGCATATTGACATTGACAATCCATTTTCGCACAAATGTGCAGGTGTAAACAATGACTATGTAAGAAGTGACAGGCAGCAGGCTGATCAGCAGGGCCACTTCTTCCTCTTCTGTTGTCCATCTTAAGTGTCTGTGTACAGATGGTCCTGATGATGTATGGACACAGTGGAAGGAGCGATGTGGGAGACCATGGGAAGTATTCCTCCTCCCAGTGCTTTCTGCCAGTAGTGCAGGACAGCCCCCCCCCCCCCAGGTATGACAGACACTTACCCACTGCAAATACTTTGATTCCTTGGCTCTTGAGCCTCTGCGCTGCCTGGTCCACGTCGTCCTGCGACTTCCCGTCTGTTATCAAAATAGCGATCTAGGAAGGTGCAAGCGAGATAGCGTCAGAGGACAGGTCAACTGGTAAAGACATCCTTCCAGGTCCCCACTGTGTTGACATGGACATCGTTATTGAGCGACACAGAGAAAGAGTGATGTGGACTCTACATACATCCAGCTAGAACCTGTGATTCAATACACCTTTCAGTGTCATCATGGCTGACAAGCCTCAAAACACAAGACGGGAGCAATGCATCTGCAGTGTTCAATCAAGCCATCGTTAGTCGTGCCAAATATGGCAATTAATCACACCACATCCTTGAGGGATATTGTCAATAAGCCACTGAAACATGGTATCGTACCAATATTTAATTTCTGATAATTCCCTGGTTAGTGATATAGTTTCAGCAAGAACATAGGGGAAGTGAAAGTGAATAAACATTGCATAGGGCCATCTGTATGCAGTGACATTACAGGAAGTGACATCACACAACCTATGGACGTTGAGGATGTGTCACTCCATATTATGTTCCAGCTTATCGGCTATGGCTCCTCCCAAATGTTCGGAGCCAGGAGTACATATTTTGATTGGGCAGAAGTTGTGTACTTCCACAAAAAAAGTGCTTATAGGCCACACAGCTGTGATCATTTTTTTCTTTATCCCCCTGCCTGAGCTTTAACATTTAGGGACACACATATCACATTGTAAAGCTATTAAAGTGTCTTAAATAACTAGAAATGTTAGGGTGTTTTCTTTGGCAGCAGCACAGATGGGGTTTGGGCAGTCATTAACATGGATGTTTAGGTCTCGCTTCAAAGTTCAACTGTTAACTGACCTTTTAAACATAACCAAAATTACAGTTCTTTGCTTCCTCACAAATACATATCCATTCCCATGTTATATAATTGTAGTGCTTCACCTTACCATACAATATTCCTTTCAAGCCAGACATATTGGCATTGCCAGTGCTTGTTTTAAACATGAGGCTGCTTCATATTATTAAACAGTGATTAAATACAGAACCAAACACCCAGGTTAAGGCAGAATACCTTTTAAGAGATCATTAAATAGTCTGACTGGTTAAATAGGAGGGACCCTGGCCCTGTCCAGGGGTCTCTGCAGCAGACAAATTTAGCCCGAGCACTATGCACAATGTTCAGAGAGAGGCATGGGACATTACTGACCTGCAAAGAGAGCAGGGGGGACAGAGGCAGAGTACAGAACACTGGCATAAATGTATGATAGACAGAAGGTTGTAATACTTGCCGTTGTCATAATCTCTTGATACAATAGACCAGGCAAGTGCCAGTTGCTACGCTTTTTGCCACCCTATGGTGGGCTACTACCCTTACTCCTGGTTCTCCTGTATTGTGTGTTGTAGTCAGGGGCTACTCAGGTAAGAGATACATTTTTCCCTTCTCCATCTAACTGTACTCAGCTCCCAAGCATCGCCCAGCACACCTACACCAACATTCTATGCATCATCACACTCAGCATTCCATGCAACATCATATTCTCACAGCATCCACTCAACATTCTATGCATCATCACATTCTCACAGCATCATCAAATGCATTATCACAGCATCCACACTCAGCATGCCATGAATCATCATAGTGTCACTGTAAGAACTGGGGTCACCAGTTCCATGGGGGTAGCCTGGCACGAGAAGGTAGGCACCCGCAAGCTCAGGTGTTAAGTGACTACACAGCACACGCATCCACTGAGACAATAAATGCACACGCAATGACTGAGAGCACACCAGTATGCTGGATTCAAATCAATAAGGTATTTTAGTAAGATTAGCATCAGGGTTATCAAGAATTCACAGGTGTATTACTTATTAGCTTCTCTTAAAAACCACATGGGTTTCCTCACTCAGCAATAAATACTAAAATGAATAACTGTAGGCGTTTCACCCAACTTCTCACCAAGCAAGGGTGAACATTCCCTTAGACCCCTTTAGCAGGAATAACCAAGCTGTTAGCCAGAACTGAACAGTTCAGTTAGCAATAAGATACATTTCAACAGTACATTTCATTAAGGGAGTAAAGGGGCATTTCATCATCAATGCAGCACATCTAGAATGAAAACCATTAGGGCAATTCCAGAATCACTACAACATTAACTCTTTATGCATTTCATTAGAAGGGTAAACGCTGCCTTACTCAGCAGTAACATTTCCTAGCTGCAGGAATAAACCGTGCCTTGAAAGAGGGTAAAACATTTCATTTAAGTATGGGCGGAAAATCCGTTTCGCTCGCGGATTTTGCGGATTTTCGGTAAATTCGCAATCCGCGAGATTCGCGAATCTCCCGCAAAATCCGCAAATCCGCGAGCAGCGGATTTTATAGCTTGCTCGCACTGTTCGCGTGAGTTCGCGGCTTCCCAGTACAACTTCGCGCCCCGCGAATAAGCGCTAAATTGCAGAAATACAATCTTAGCAAAACTGAAACTACTTACCAGGTTCAAAAGTTCAGGCTCATCATTAGTAGCCATTTCCTGTAGAGCTTCCTGAGGGGCCCCTCCAGAGTTCAGTTGCCTACTTGCAACTATTATGTGACCCTGCTCTGAACCTCAGAATAGTTACACATATGCCACAAAGGTCCTGAATTACAGCTAAGGGAGACAAGCAGGAGCCAGGCTGGAAGTTCAAATCCATTAAGCAGCCCCTAATTCATTATTGTCAGTTGGGGCAGGGCAGGTGTTGTAACTAATTTTGCAACAATGAAAGCACTTAGCAAGTGCAAAAGATCACTAATCAGGAAGCACTAAGGAAGCAGGTGCCAGCTAAAAAAATATTCTGTGACACATTAATCAGCCCCAAATTAATTCAGGTCACTTGAGGCAGGGAAGGTGTGCTTTGCTTTGCCACAATAATGTACACTGACTGGACAACCAGAGGGTGCTGTGATGAAACAGAGGGTGGCATGGGTGGGCCAGAGGGTGGCATGAGTAGTCAGAGAGTGGCAGTGGTGACAGAGAGTGGCAGTGATGAAGAAGAGTGTCCCAAACAGGCTGGACACGTAGAAACAACAAGTTCGCAAAACTTGCGACCCGACAGGTAAGTTCGCGTTTGCGAAATTGTACAAAACCCTCGCGAACTGGCAGAAACCCGCGCGAACACAAAAAAAAAATCCGCAAATTTGCGAGAATTCGCGGATTTTGCGGATTGCGAGTTCGCAAATCCGCAAAATTCGCGAACGCGAGATTCGCAAAATTCGCCCATGCTTAATTTCATTACGGTAGAACATTTCATTAGTCACAGTAACCACTTCCTGTTATTAACCACTGTAGCCCCCTGCGTCTAGAGGTTACTCAACATTTCCTCAGGGAGACAAACAGTGAAATGAAATGAAAATGATTTTTGTATAGCGCACATAGCTGCCCTGAGGCGTCCAAGCGCTGAGATTGCAGCTGAGAATTTGGTTAATGAGAAGATATATCAAGCCCGACTACTGTTTATTAAACAGGAACGTTTTCAGCTGCTTACGGAATGAAGTGAGATCGGGGTTGGACCTTAGATGTTGGGGAAGAGCATTCCACATCTAGGCCACATTATAGGAGAAGGAGCGGCCTCCCGCTCTTGTTCTCTTTATTTTGGGAACTGTAGCCAGAGTGGCAAGGGTTGAGCGCAACTGTCTAGCAGGGTGGTAGGGAGTGATAAGGGATAGATTGATTGCTGGGCCCATGGACCAGATTGTCTGGTGAGCAATACAAAGGGATTTGAAGCTGACTCTCTCCCTAACGGGGAGCCAGTGTAGCCTTATTAGCCCAGACTTCACAGATGATCTACGAGGGATTTGCTGAAGCGTCCGGGCAGCACAGTTTTGTATTATTTGTAATTTGCGCAGAGTGAAGTCAGGGGCTCCCAGATACAGGGCATTCCCGAAATCCAGACGGGATTGAATCAGGCCCTGTATCACGGTCTTTTTTGCTTCAAAAGGAAGCAGAGGGAGGATCTTTCTGATGACTCTGAGAATGCCAAAGCAGATGGCAGATAGTCTAGTTGCCTGATGGCAAATGACAAAGACCTATCCAGCCAGATGCCAAGGCTCTTGATGGTATCCTTGGGTGCCGGAGCAGGGCCCAAAGAGGGTGGCCAAAGTGCATCGATGGAAGCTGGTGCGAGCCGACCCAGTAGCATGAGCTCAGTCTTGTCTCCATTGAGTTTGAGACAAGATTTGGTCATCCAGCTCTTGACCCTCTCCAGACAGCCTGCAAGATCCACCCCTTCTAAGGAGCCCCCTTCTTGAGCCAGAGAGACCACCAGCTGAGTATCGTCCGCGTAGGTAATGATCTTGATCCCATACGGATGGACGATCTCAGCCAGCGGTCTCATATAGACGTTGAATGACGTCGGGCTCAACGAAGATCCCTGCGGAACTCCACACCCCAGAGGCTTACTGGTAGAAGTGGCATTGCCCTCATAGACCAGGAAGGCTCTGTCGCTCAAATATGAGCTGAACCACTCCAGGGCTCTGCCAGATATCCCAGTATCCAGGAGACGATGCAGAAGGATACCGTGATTACCGGTATCAAATGCAGCGCTCAGATCGAGGAGATTGACTGCCACCGATCCTCCCCGATCAAAGATTTTCCTGGATTCCTCCGTGACCGCCAGCAGCGCGGTCTCAGTCCCATGCTTGGGTCAGAAGCCTGTCTGTGAGGGGTCGAGCAACTGGTTGTTTTCAAGAAAAGTTGTTAGTACACCATTTATGTACTTCTCAAGGATTTTGGCCGCCCAGGGCAGCAGGGAAATCGGACTAAAGTTGTTGAGATTCTTGGTGTCCAGGTTGTTTTTTTTTACAAGGGCCCGCACCATGGCCTGTTTCCAAGCCACTGGGACAATGCTTGTAGAGATTGAGGTGTTAAGTACTTCTAAAAAAGTAGGAAGAATGGTCTGAGCGACAGAGACTAGGGTATGGGGAGGTGCAGGATCACTGGGGGAGCCCGATTTCACCTGTCGCATAAGGGAAGTGAGTAGGTCCGCATTCAGCAGGGGAAATTCTGCCAATGCAAAGGGACAATTTGATTTAACTTCTTGCGAAGGGCAGAGAGGTAGCTCCTTCGAAATGATCTGCTCTGTAGGTGGGAAAGAGGAGTATATAAGATTGATTTTATGGAAAAAGAATTCTGCCAGATCCTCACAGCGGAGCAGAGGATTTTGATCAATTAATGGCGGTGTTGGAAGGTTAATAAGGCTTTTTACAATTTGATAGATCTCCTTGGAGCTGGAGCCGGCCTCTGCGATTTTATGAGTGTAATGTAAGGATTGAGCAATCTTTATGTCTTTTTTATAGGCTCTGATGGCCTCTCTATAGATAGTTTTATCTGGCTCAGCATATCCCAGCCGCCATTTCCTTTCCAGTCTTTTGCAGTAACACTTTTTCTCCCGGAGCTCGTCCGAGTACCAGGGAGCAGAAATCCTAGATCGTTTTAAAACAGTTTTCTTGATGGGAAGTGTGGCATTTAGAGAGTTTTTTATCCATTCATTGAACGTCTCATTGGCTAGCGATGGATTCTGACCAATCGACGGAATTGAGCTTTGTAGCTCGTGGGTCCACTGTTCCAACAGGATTTTTGACCAATTGCGTGTTTCTCGCACTGTCGGTGTGAGAACCGAAAACTTATCAGTCTTCCATACTAGGGGAATTAATGCGTGATCTGTCCAAGGGAGTGCTATTGGGGGGCAAACCTTCAAGTTAGAACAGTTACTGAACACCGGGTCTAACAGGCGACCTTTGGTATGTGTTGGGGATTGGACAAGCTGAGGCATCTGTAAAGCGGAGAAATCTCCAATTAATTTTCTGGCGATGTTATCAGTCGCATCGTCGAAATGGATGTTCAAATCTCCTAGGAGCGTATAGTTAGAGGGGGAGAAGGCAAGGTCTGCGACCAGCGGGGGCAATGATTCATGGAACTGTTTGGCTAGGCCCAGGGGACGATATATAAGTGCTCCAGAAAAACTCGTATTAGGGGAAAATTCCAGGGAAAAAGACAGGCTTTCGCAGTCAGTAAAGGGGTTGAGGAGGCTGCTACAAGTGAAGCAATCCCTGAAGATGATTGCTAATCCGCCACCCCTTTCATTGGCGCGATCCTGTCTTACGATTTGATAACCCGGCCCCAGAGTTTGTACTAGCTCAGGGTCGGAATACGGTGTCAACCACGTTTCGGTAAGAAAAAGTACGTCTGGTCTTATCTCGTCGAGTAACAAAGATAATTCTGTGCAATGCCTTGGCAAGGACCTGCAATTTAAAAGGTACATTCTAAATAGTTGTTGTTTGTCTACACGGGGCATTGGTTTAAGCTGCACATTACAATATCCACAATGGATAGGTATGTCTGGAGGAAGATACTTATGAACACAGATCAATTTTGCCTGTGTGCTAATCTCTCGTAAATCGGTGGGGGTATAGCTCCTAACAAACCTGTAGGAGATACAGGGTTTGTGGCCCCTGGCCCCGGCCGGACGCGGACGGGCACTGACGGGCGCAGACGGGCGCGCCGCCGGCACGCCCGCTGCGCTCGTCCGCTGCGCTTCCTAGGTAGGGGTGCCATTTTATGTGAGAAGGGGCGGGAGGAGCGGAGCACTAGTCTGCTCGGCCGGCTTCTCACCCAAGACGGCGGGACCCACGGGGGGAGAGGTCTCCAATGAATACGGTGAGACTTATGTGCAAAAAGCGCAGTTAGCGCTTTAAAAACAAGGACAACAAGAACGTTTTTTAAAAAACAATTAGCAGCAACAATTAGCAGCACTTGCAATAGTTACTGAGAAAGGTCCCGGCTTCCGCCTCAGGACGAGCAACACACCACACAACTAGCAATCAGCGGGGTGCATCTGGATCTCTGGCTTTTTTGTGAGAAGGGGCGGGAGGAGCGGAGCACTAGTCTGCTCGGCCAGCTCCTCACCCATGATGGCAGGACCCACGGGGGGAGAGGTCTCCAATGAATGCGGTGAGACTTATGTGCAAAAAGCGCAGTTAGCGTTTTAAAAACAAGGACAACAAGAATGTTTTTTAAAAAACAATTAGCAGCAACAATTAGCAGCACTCGCAATAGTTACTGACAAAGGTCGTGTGGTAATTGAGGCAGATACAGCGCTGGTCAAAGGGGGGCAATTAGCAGGTTCACAGCGCTTCAGGCAGGTCAGTGGTCTAGCGCTAAGTAGGGGAAGAGCTTAGCAGGTAGTCCAGGCAGTTAGGTCAGGGGGCAAGGCAGGACAGTGCAGGCCCCGATGAGGCAGAGGGGCGCAGAAGCGGCACCGCACAGTACCTGGCTGATCCCCAGTAGTCCTGGTAACACAAGAAAGTAGTCTTCTCTGCGCTTGGTTGTTCTGGCGCCCTTAGGAGGTGGTTCTTGGTTTCTGGAAGAGGGGGGGGGGGTGGTTGAGTTGAAGGCTGGTCAAGTTCCCTCAGAAGGTCACTGAAGAGGGTCCCTGGGTTCCCCTCCCGCCGGGCCAGATCAGTGGGCTAGCTCAGGGTTCCTCACTCTACTTGGAAGGCAGCACCTAAAACCTGTCACTCCCAGTGGCATAGGTCCCTGACTAGGCCCTACCGCCTAAATCTCCTGCGTGGGTCCCCCAGGTCAGTGATGCCCCAACTGACTGGAAAGTTTCCCTCCCTTTCCTTATATAGCGACAGTTGGCAGTGGCAGTTGGTGTCACCTCCCCTGTTCTAGAAGGTTCCAGGAGCTTCCCTTATTCTAGCTATGGGCAGGCTGGTATCGCAACATTGTTTAAGGGTTCCAGCCAGCTCCTGGCTACTAGAGTGCATCTACAAAGACCGCGCAGCAGTAGCAGGGGTCAGTGTCAGCCATGTTAGGGGAAGAGAGCACCTGCACCTTAACATTGGGAAACAATGGGAAGGTGCCCAGAGACCTAAGGCCAACAAAAAGTAGGTGGGAAAAATAAGGCAAGGGCGAAAAAAATAGGGAAAGACCACCCTAGGGCTGACAGGTCTAACAGTCACAGCATCCATACTCAGAATTCCATGCAACATCAGAGTCTCACAACATCCACACTCAACATTGCATGAATCATCATATTCTAACAGCATCCACACTCAGCATTCCATGCATCATCATATTCTCACAGCATTCACATTCAACATTCTGCGCATCATCACATTCTCACAGCATCCACACTAAGCATTCCATAAATCATCAATCATATTCTCACAGCAACCACACTCAGCATTCCATGCATTGTCACATTCTCACAACATCATTCCATGTATCATCACATTATCACAGCATCCACACTCAGTATTCCACAAATCATCATAGTCTCACAGCGTCCACACGCAACATTCCATGCATTGTCACATTCTCACAGCATCATAACATGCATCATCACATTGTCACAGCACTCACATCAACATACCATGCCTTAGTACATTCTCTCTCTCACACCATCCACACTCAGCATTTTACAGCATGCCACTCAGCACATGCATACACAGATACAACAAGTCACTAGATAATCCTCTTTTCCTACACTGAGGACAAACTAGACTTGCCACAACACTACATCATCCTCTTCCTAAACCCACTAGTGAAACAACAACTCTAGGATAACATGACAATCTCACACATTTTCTCCATTTTTCACAAGAAATCCACACATGCCGACAAGGACAATGCACTCCATCACACTCTCTCACACATACACTAAAGAGCAGCCCCACTCTTCAACATGCCAAACACCCAGTCACACTAGCTGGCAAAACCAACATGGCGTATCTGCATCCAACACCACACCCTCTGGAAAATGAACAATCACCAGTCTTCTCTGCCTTCAGTACTGCAAACCTGTCAAATCCTTCCCTTTGAGCAAAATGATGACTGTCCTTGTGTACATATAAGTGAAACAAGCACAGTAGAAAACAAAGACACACTATAAACTTCTCATTCATACACAGTGATGACTCGTCCCAGAGCACACTTAGCAGAACTTGTGGCTTCTAAGCACAGGACAACACAAGGAGTACAACACTTCCTGAGGTTTCGTCCTGCAAAAGGGCACAACTATTCCCTAATTTCGCTCATCCTCCATGCAACCTTACACCTCAGAGTACTACTCTTACCTGGTTCCATATGCCCTAAGTAGGGCAAAACTGGTCTGGGGCAGGGCCGGACTCGCCGTAGCAGGCATCGGGCATTTCCCTGGGAGGCTGGAAGGGTGGAGGCCAGTTTTGCAGAGGTGGGGGCCTGTTTTGTCACTGGGGGCCAGTTTTGCAGCAGTGCTGCAAAGTTAGCCCCCTGTAACAGAAGCAGCAGTGCTTCACACTTGCCCCCCGGGGGGAAGATCCAACAAAATTATCAGGGCGGATTTGGGTTCCTGGTCTCGGGCTGCATGTGCGATCTTCTGGAGGGGCCTTGCGTACTGGTTCAGGGTGCACTGTTCCCATGAGAAGCAGGGCCAGTACTGATTTGCATATGGTGGACATTTGTCTGGGGTGGCATGGTGGGTGAAAAATGGTGGACTGGAATGAGGCCTGAGCAATTGCCCGTGGATAAGATTAATCAAGGCGTTCTGGGCCAGATGTACGATGTTTTTTAGCGTGGGCAAACGGATTTAGACCCGTTTGCGCCCGCTAAAAACCTTGGGCCGATGCACAAAACCTATTTTGCGACTCGCTAATCAATTAGCCATTTGCAAAATAGGTTTTGCGACTCACTATTAGGAAGAGGCGTTCCCTTCCTAATAGTGACTCATGACCCATGTATGAATGTTTTGTGACCGCAGTAGCATTCGCAAAAAACACTTGCAAATTACCACCTACTTCAAGTAGGTGGTAATGCAATCGCAAATGGGAAGGGGTCCCCAGGGGACCCCTTCCGCTTTGCAAATGAATGCAAAAATATTGTTTAAGGACAGGCAGTGGCCCCAGGGATCACTGCATGCCCTTACAAAATGAAATTAAAACGTTTAATTTAGATTTTTTAAATGCATCCCGTTTTCCTTTAAGGAAAACGGGCAGCATTAAAAAAAAAGCTGCTTTATTTAAAACCCGTACCAGACATGGTGGTCTGCTGAGCCCAGCAGGCCATCATCCCTGGGAGGGCCTGCCATTCCCAATGGAGTCTCAAAATTTGAGTGCCTCATTAATATTAATGAGCCTCGCGTTTTGCGACCCCATTGGGAATCGCAATCAGTGTCTCTGACACTGTTGTACATAGTAAATTTCCAATCAATCAATCAATCAATCAGGACACTTATACATCGCACTACATACCCGTGAGGGTCTCAAGGCGCTGGGGGAGAGGGGGGGGGGGGGGGGGGGGTGCTGCTACTGATCGAAGAGCCAGATCTTGAGGAGTCTTCTGAAGGCCAGTAGGTCTTGAGTCTGCTGTAGGTTGGTGGGGAGGGTGTTACAGGTCTTGGCGGTGAGGTGGAAGAACGATCTGCCACCGAAGGTCGCTCTTCGGATGCGGGGGACTGTGGCGAGGCCGGTGGAGCGGAGCTGGCGGGTGGGGGTGTAGAAGCTGAGTCGTCTGTTGAGGTACGCTGGTCCGGTGCCGTGGAGTGCCTTGTGTGCGTGGGTGAGGAGCTTGAAGGTTATCCTCTTGTTGATGGGGAGCCAGTGAAGGTCTCTCAGATGGGTGCCTTGCAGTTGTCTCAGGAGCTTGGCCGACATTCCTCCGTAGAGGGCGTTTCCGTAGTCCAGCCTGTTGGTGACGAGGGCCAGAGTGACTGTTCTTCTAGTTTCGGTGGGGATCCACTTGAAGATCCTGCGGAGCATTCAGAGTGTTCGGATTGTGACTCGCAATCGAGCACAGATTGCAAGTTGCTATTTACTATGGTCGTACATCTGGCCCTCTATCTATTACCTTGTTCTTGTTGCTGCTGATGCTCTAAGTGCGATGGGTATGCCCAGATGTGGATCCTGAGCTTACAATGCCATAGGACACAATCTACACACTACTGAGGAGCCCCTGGTAGAGCAAAACCAGCCTACGGTTGCTACTGGCAAGGGTCTCGTTTGGTGTTTTGAGGCAGGCTGTTCCCATGAGGAGCAGCAGCATTACAGATCTGCAGAAGGCTGCCTTTGTCTAGAGAGGCATGGTGGGCAAAAAATGATGGACTGGAATGTGACCTAGCAAATGCCAATGGTTGAGATTAATTGCAGCATTCCTGCCATCATGTTGTTATACAGGAAAAATAAGAGCCGGTCCCCAAAAATGAGTACCGGTGGGCCTTACTGACATCTATCTGCTCAAATTAAGCACGTCTTTTGAGGTATTAATCCTACAAAATCCAGCCGATAAGCAATAACACATTCAGCCTGGGCTGCCACATATGACTTCTAAAACCCACAGCTGTTTGATGAAGTCACTTACGCCAGAGGAGACCAATCAGAAGACATGATTCTGCACAGAAAGGGTTCTGGTTCTGCAATGGTGCCGGCTTGTGGACAAATAGACTATCAGGGGTTGATGCAAAACTTAGACTGGCCCTCAGACCCAGTAGCTTCCCAAACATCAAACTGTATTAAATAATCTTGTCAACCTACAGAACAGTGCAAGGCAAAATTATTACTTCTGTGGAAAATGTACATATGACTAATATCATGGGAGATTTTTCCATATTTGGTGGTCTTCTTGAAAGGCCGGACAGGTTTTACTACTGGGTGGGCTTAATAACCCAGCCATCATTTTGTGAGCCCTTCACCTTTACAAATTGTGGCTGTCCATAGCAGGAATCTCAAACCATGCCACTTGTAGACGACAAGCACCAGGACACTCTCAGCCTAATAAATATCTCTTTTAAGGCATTTCTTTTGATTTGTGTAATATTTTAAACTTGAGAATAAAATAGATTAACTTTGGATTTGGGATGGTAAATGTATTTTTGAAGCAGGACATTGGATGTTTAGCTAAATTTATCCTTCCAGTATAAACTGTTCAACTTGATTCCTTCTTGATCCAAACATTTAAAATTCTGGCACTTTTTACTGGCTAGCAAAATATAGTAAGCCAAGATGCTAGAAGTAGAGATGGGCCTAAAAGTTGTGCAAAATTGGTAAATGTGGCACTTTCTTCAGTATGCAAAGTTTTCTGAGTACTCCAACTTAATCCACTTTGCAGGACAAGATTGTAACAACTAAAAAACTGAAAACAGTTAGTGAATTTCTCTGGAGGGACCCGGACAACTTCACAGTTTTTGTGAGCAAACCTTTAGTTTCCCTCATTGTAGTTCCTGCCACTCATGGATTGCACATCCTGCCTGCCCTACACTCTTCAGGGGGCAAGGCGGGCTCCACGAACCCTTCATTGGGCAGGACAATCTTGGCAGAACTGCACAGACCAAGGACACACAGCACAGATTGCTTGCAGACCCCAGAGCCAGATGCAATGCAGCAGCCTCCTCTGTTTCAACTCCTCCAAGGGGTGACTGCTGCAGATGGAGAGGGGGTGCTTATTCTGCTGGGAGGATGTATCTGACTCAGCTTCAAAGTCCAAGACATGGACAACTGGATACAAGGCAGACAACATGGGTCCTTGTTCGGGCAGGTCACACGCGGTCTCTTCAAAGAAGACGCTGCTCCAAGCAGATGAGACAAGCACACATGGACGTAAGCAAAGAGAAACAGTCCTATTATCAGCACAAATATCGACATGATCTAGTACATATCCCAGCTTCTCCTATGAGCCATGTGTGGTCCTGGGCAAAATATTGTTGTTTCCTGTGATGTAAATCTGTGAGAACCTCTAACAGCAAGCAGTCTGTAGGGCTAATTTAAAATGAAATCCAAAAGTTGTGATTTATTTATTTATTTTGAAAGTTTTATATAGCGCGAACAAGATCTTCGCAGATATCAGAGCGCTTTACATAGGTGAATAGCAGAATATACACAGAAACATCTATAGTGTTAAAAGTACAGTGAAATGATATCATAAACAATCAAGTAGTCAATTTCAAAGTGATACAAAAAGCAAAGGGTTCGAACAAGTAGTACAGATGAGCACTGAGTCTTTGAAGTTGATCCCCAGTAGTGTTTCAGGTGCATTTAGCCATGAGGATCGCTTTTACTTCTTTCTTGAAAAGAATGGTAGATGGGATGAGTCTGATTTCAGGGGGGAGTGAGTTCCAAATCCTGGGAGCCATTCCTGAGAAAGAGCGTTTGTAGGTTTTTTCTTTGCGGAATCTTTTAGGCTTTAGCAAAAGATTGTTTGTGCCTCTAGTGTTTCTGGATCCTCCAGAAATCGTCAGCTTCTGAGCGAGGTATCTAGGTGAGCTAAGGTGGACAGCCTTGTGTGTCAGACAAGCGATTTTCAGGTGTATCCTGGCTTCAAAAGGCAGCCAGTTCAGGGATTTGAAGTCAGGGGAGATGTGTGAGTGTTTTTTTGATCCAGTGATAAGTCTCGCTGCGGCGTTTAAAGAGGCTCTTATGGGTGCCGTAGTAGCTCGGGGGAGACCGCAGAGGGCGGTGCTGCCGTATTCTATTCGAGGAATGACAAGTGATTGTACCGCAGCTTGGAAATCTTTGGCTGGAAGGAAGGGTTTAAGTTTCCTAAGGGTGTTGATTTGGAAATTTGCTCCCTTAGTTGCTTTGTTGATGTGTTCCTGCATGCTGAGATTGGTGTCGAGTGTTATGCCCAAGGATTTCGCTGAGTCCACGATGGTGGGTTGAACATTGAGTGCCGTTAGGTGTTTAAGCCATATTTGTGCGGTAGTGATCTTCGCGGGAGGTGAGATCAAAAGGAACTCTGTTTTGAGGGCATTAAGTTTGAGATGATTAGCGGCCAACCAGGATTGGGTGCTACTGATCGTTGAATTCAAGAGCGTGATGTCATTGGGTGATTGAAGTTTGAGATAAAGTTGGGTGTCATCAGCATACATGTGGAAGTGCACATTGGATTCTTGTAGCAAGGTGGTGAGAGGTTCCATAACTAGGTTGAACAGAGTTGGGGATAGGGAGGATCCTTGTGGTACGCCTAGCGATACAGGTCTTGGCGCGGACATCAAGTTGTTGCTCTTGAATTTCTGCGACCTGTTATGCAGAAAGGACGTGAACCATTTGAGCACAGTTCCAGATAAGCCCATTCTTGTGTTTAATAGGTCGAGTAAATTCTCATGTTTGACGGTGTCAAATGCGGAGGAGAGATCAAGGAGGATTAGGAGGCAGGTATCGTTGTGATCTAGGATTTGGAGGGCGTCATCGATTATGTGAGTCATAGCAGTTTCAGTACTGTGATTTGCTCTGAAGCCTGATTGATGAGAGTTGAGAAGATCAAACTGAGTAATGTGTTTAGACAATTGTATTTGTACGCATTTTTCCAGCAGTTTGGCAAGAGTCGGAATGTTGGTGATGGGGCGGTAGTTGTTGAGGTCTGAGGGGTCGGCTGTAGGTTTCTTTAGCAAGGGTGTGACTTGTCCCACTTTGAGGGAGTCGGGAATGGACCCTTGTAGAAGTGAGCTGTTAATGATTTTAGTCCAGAGTGGAAGGAGCGACGGGGTAAGGACTTTGACAGCGTTAGCAGGAAGAGGGTCCGTGAGGTGATTGGAAGGTTTCAGAGTGCTGAGCAGTTTGCCAATTTCTTCTTCCGTGTAGGTGACAAAGGTTGACCAGATGGCATTGTTTTTTGGTTTAGTTGGTGCTATGTAGAGGGGTTTGGGGTAGCGGCTTGCATCCATGAGAAGGTCATTCTTTATGTTGTCAGTTTTTTGGATAAAGAAAGAGGCGAAGTCTTCGCAGGAGGGAGCTTCACCCATAGTGTTGAGAGGTTGGGGGTGTTCTTTGGATTGCGTTCGGATAAGCTCAAACAGCTTTCTCGGACGATTTTTGGCTAGGTCAAGCTGACGGCTGAAGAAGACTGATTTTGAGCGTTTTATTTTCCTGAAGTAGGCATTTCTCTTTTTCTTCAGGGTTTTTAGGTTCAGTGCAGAGGGAGCTGATCTCCAGGTGCGCTCTGCCATTCGCATGGCGCGTCTGTCGTCATTGAGACTCCCGTCGTACCAGGGATTGGAGATTTTTGCGGAGGCTTTTTTTAGCTGCAAGGGTGCGACTTCATTAATTATTGAGGACATAGTGTTAAGATAGTGATCAGTCAAGGATTGGACGTCCTTAACGCCAGTAGGAGGAAGTAGTGAATTGCAGCTGTTGGGGGGCAGAGGGTTTGAGTTTAGTTTTTTCATGTCTCTTTTCCAGATTTTGGGCCTGGCAGATTGAACAGGGTTAAATTTAACTTTTACATTGATGAAGAATGTGATAATATGATGGTCTGACCAGTCACAGGGTTGGATAGATTCGAGTTGGATAGAGGCTTCTTTGGAGATGATAAGGTCGAGGATAGAGCCTTTCTTGTGAGTTGGACTATTGCAGATTTGAGTGAGGTCAAGGGCGTTAAGGAAATTCTTCAGACCTTTTACCACCGCATCATTGTGATCGTTCCAGTGGAGGTTGAAGTCACCAAGGTATATTTGTGTGAGTTGTCGCCCGGAGTTGGTTGAGATCATATCCATGATTTGCTGGGAGAAGGTAAGGTTGTCGCCGGGTGGGTGATACACGCCGTGAAGAGTGCAAATCGGTTTGCCCTCACTGATAATATTGAGGCAGATGTATTCACATGAGGTTGGGGAGGGTAGGGAGGGGGAAGTTACTTTCAGGACAGAGAGGTTGCGCCTGTGTATACATGCGATTCCGCCACCTTTTTTATTGCCAGTCCTGTCAAGTCTGGTGATGTGGTAGTTGGGGGGAACCAGAATGTCCATTATAGGTGTAGAAGATTCTGTTAGCCATGTTTCAGTCATGATGATTAAGTCAAGATCCAGTTTTAGGATGAGATCGGCGATAGCGAAGGAGTGTTTTGCGGCTGATCTGCAGTTGAGGAGAGTGCATTTGAGACGGGGTGTGTCGAGGGTGGAAGGGGGTTCTAGAGCGAGAGGGACTTTACTCAGGTTACTATGGATAGCTATTCTGTTGTTCAGTGTGGGGGGTCTAAGGGGATTGGAGTGAATCGTGGGAATGGCAGTGAGAGTGTCGGGTGTATTGATATGGGGAGCTGGGTCGTAGGAGCGGAGGAGGGCGATTGTGTCTAGGTCCGAGAGAGGATTACAGGAGCGATGGGGGCGGTTTTCGCGGTTGTGAACAGGGATTGTGGTCCAGTGCGGTGGGAGTCGAGTGCGAGAGTTCGCCACCCGGGTGGAGGTCCAGTTGGGAGGGGAGGTGATGGTGGAGGCGCGTGCGGGCTGTCTGGGATGAGTGCTGAGTAATTGTTTGATGATGTGAATGTCTTGTTTGATCTGGTGGAGGGTGTTGGGTGAGGGGTGACTGGATTGTGATAGGCAGAGTAGATGTTGTTTGATGATGTGCATGTCTTCTTTGAGCTGGAGGAGGGAGGTCGTAGTGCAGTCCGGTGTGAGCGATGTGTTGGAGGTGGGGATGGGAGGGTCGGTCGTTGTGTTGGGGGTGAGGATGGGAGGGTCGGGCGTGGGTGACAACGGGGAGATGTTGGAGGTGTGGTTGAGAGTATTGGTGGTAGGCGGAGAGTGCAGGGTGGAGGATGGACGTTTATTAGTGGTGAAGGGGGCGCATGTACGGTAGTGCGGGGTGAGAATGGGGGGGGAGGTGGGGTTGTATGTGGTTCTTTGTTGAGGAGTCGTAGTTGAAGAGTTAGGGGTAGCGTGTTCTGCGTGGTTGGTTAATGAGTGGGGGTGAGGGCTGAGAATGGGGGGGGACAAAGGGTGGGGTTTAACTGTGAGCTTGTCGATCAGATGCTTAGCTTGATTAGGCGGGATGTGGGTGGGGGCTGTGATGTCATGGGTGACAAGAATGGGAATGTGGGATGGAGTATGGGGGGAGGGGGTACGGCTGGTGTATGTGGGGCCAAGATCAATGTCAGTGATTGAGGGGTGTGGGGTAGCAGCAGTGGATGGGAGCATGGCTAAGGTGCCGGTGGTGTAGGAGAGGTGCGTGTCGTTTTGGGGCTGCGCTAGATTAGCGGCGTTGTTGGTATGGGAAGTGGTGTCAGGGGTGAGCGGAATGGTTGTGGTATGAGTGGGGATCAAGATGTTGGTGGGGGGGGGTGTGGCTGGTGTGCGAGGGGGAAAGGTCTGAGTCTGTGAATGAGGAATGTGGTGTAGCTACAGTAAGTGGAGGAATGACTGTGGTGACGGGGGTAGAGGAGAGGTGCGTGTCGTTTAGGGGCTGAGCTAGGAGAGAATGGTTGTGATTAGGGGCTGTGAAATCAAGGGTGATAGGACTGAGAGTGCTGTGTGTGCTGTGAGTGGGGGTCCGTGGTTTGGAGAGGTGCTGTATGAAAGTGGGGAACAGGTTGTCTAGTAGTTCCAGGTTCCTGTCTGTGGATTGGATAAGGACAATCCCGTTGTTATAAATAGTGATGGTGGTTCTGCCCGGGAGGAGTTGGGAAGGTGTGATGGTGAGTGTACGGCCATGAGCGGATTTCCTAGCATTGGAGACGGTGAGTAGGGAGAGGAACGTTTTTCTCCATTGAGCTCTTCGTGTGGTGTGGAAGATGATATCAATGTTTACGGCACCATTGACCGGTGAGAAGTAGGTGTCTGCAAAGGGGGTTTCAGGGTGGGACCTCAGTAGATTGTGTTTAAAGCGTTTTGCAGCGTTTTCGGAATGTTTTCACCTTTGCATTGTAAGCTGCTGGCGATGCACCCACTGAGCTGCAATGTAGCCGACAAAAAGGGTCCCACACTGACAGATCACTCATTTAAGAAGGAAGGACTGTGTAGGTACTGTCCCAGAAGACACTCTCTTTTGTCCAAATATTCTTAGGGAGAGAACCCCACCAGGTGGGCACGAGCTTTGGGCTACTAAGAATGCCGCACAAGATCCTTATGCTTATCCCTGCACAGCTAAGGAAAATGGTCATACATTCCTTGGTCACCTCACGACTGGATTACGGGAACTCACTCTTCTTGGGCGCGCCCAAATACGTGAGTAGGAAGTTACAGGTAGTTCAGATCCCTTCGGTTAGACCCCTGTATCAAATCCCAAGGAAAGAATCAGTTTCGGCTCACCGCAGAAACTTACTCTGGCTTCCGATCGAGGCCAGAACTGAGTTCAAAGCACTTTGCCTAACCCACTGAGCTATAAATAACAAAGTGCCCAGCAGGATCAGGAAGCTGGTGTGCCCACATCTTCCTAACAGATGTTTGAGGTCAGGCTCTGAGCACCTGTTAAAAACCACCAGAATAAAAAGGGCCAGATGGGGTGGGAGAGCTTTTTCCTTCTTGGCGCCCAAGCTGTGGAACTCACTCCCGCGAGAGTTCAGATTTACTTCCGCAGAGGCAACATTTTGAAAAAAATTGAAAACATGGTTGTACATCAAGGTCAACTGAGTGCCTGTTCTCCCGCTGTGATTTGATCTGTCCACTGCTTAGCTAGCCGCGGTCGGTAGTGGGAGTACCTGCCGGGCGGTGACTTGGGGAAGGGGAGGGACAGGGTGGGGGGAAGTAATGTATGGATTATACAGCTTTACAGGTAACTAAACATATAAATCAAAAAAACGAATTTCGTTGCGTGCACTGCATCACCAAATGCGATGCAGTGCGCGCAACGAAATTCGTTTTATTTATTTATATGTTTACGTACATGTAAAGCTCCGTAACCCATACATTACTAACCCCCACCCTGCCCCTCCCCCTCCCCACGTCACCACCCGGCAGGTACTCCCCCCACCGTCCGCGGCTGCGCTTAGCGCTGGGAAGCCTTTGGGTAGACAGGCGCTGTATAAATCCTCTTAACATTAACCCCTTCCACGCTGATGACGAGCTGGGCTCGTCATGGTGTAGCCTCCTCGCACACTGATGACGAGCCCAGCTCGTCATATATGATGGACTTTTGAAAAATCCAGCACAGGAGGAAAATATCGCTAGCAGCGATGGTGTTAATATTAACACCAGATGGACCCTGATGGTGAGCATGGCAAACATTGGTAAACAGAAAAAAATGGTTATTGCTAATTGGTGATTTCCTGCATGATGATGCATGATGATGTATACCATGCATGTCATGCATGTTATCATGCATATGCAATTGTACTTCATGATGTGGTAGCCATTTTGACTTTTTTGCAAATTTAGCATTCCAAGATGGTGGACGCCTATTTTGGATAGGTAGATTTTTTTTTCAGTTTGCAAAAGTGCATTTAGAGAGAGGAGCAGCCTGGTAGCAAGTTGCAGCACCCTCAAAATTGTAAAAAGTCAGAACAAAATGCATTAAATAAATAAATGGGACGAGGATAGGAAAAGAGCAAGAAAACCCATACACTTCAATAGATTACTAAAGTAAACGAAAAAAGTAGTTCCTTAAATGTAACCAGTAAAAGAATCGAGTCATCTAATGAAAAGGATGGTAAAGAAGCCATGCTGGGGTTGCAGAGTGGAATGGGGAAACAATAAGAGGAAAAAAAGCTGCGAAATAAGAAACAAGCCCGTGAGATTGACAAGAAAGCAAACCAGTGATAAGCAGTGGGCGGACCCAAACCTTGTAGTAAGTCTTGGTATTGTCCACAATATTCCTTACATCATGAAACAGCCAAAGGCTGTACTCTGAAGGCAAAACCTGCAAAGAGACCATTCTGTAAGAGATGGCCGTTAATAGGGCAGACTTTGATGATTTCAGTCAATGCTACACAGAATGTGTTAATGTTTAGGTACAGCGGTACTGTCTCATGCTGTAACGGCTACCTGGTTTTAGTAAAGATTAAGACTAGGATGAAGAGGTAATAAAGAGGTAATTAAGATCAACTTTCTTTCAATTTTGGTAGAAAAGGTATCTAAGGTAATGGTGATGACAAACTTCACAACCTCATCAAGTTGAACAGGTATCGCCTTTGCAAACAATTATCCTATGGGTGAAATGACCTGCAAAATATTTTTGGGAGGTGGATTTTTCCTGCAAATGTATTTGCTGTTTTTTTCTACAGTATAACGTACGCTTTTTCTTTTTTTTTAACTTAATTAGGTGTCCAGAAATTGAGGCACTAATTTGAAAAAGTTGGTGAAGTATAACTTTGCCAAGTTATAACACCCTTAAACTAACCCACAGGTTGATTAATTGATTCAAAGAAGGTATGATTGGGACTTGTGTTTTCTAGGCTCCATAGCCAAGAACGTAGAGAATTGAATATAAGCACCATTTTCTTGTCGACATGTTTCAACGATACATGTTACCTACCAATGAAATGCATTCAAACCCTTACCTTTGGCACATCCCGTCGGATCACTTTGGGCCCAAAGAAGTTATCAGATGTGTATCTCAAGCCAGTTCCAGTCAGCGTATTACCCCCCTTGTAGGTTATGTTTCGGATGGCCTGCATCACTTGTGTACCATTTCTGTAGCGGGTAAATGTAAACTCTGTCCTGAAAAGGAAAGCAGGTAAAGATGCTGTTAATTGCAGCCTCAGAAAAGCTGGACAAAGTATAAGTATGTGCTCGGGGCCTGCTCCACTACAGTAATCAATGACATTGAAGGATTTAGAACACCTCAGAAAGATATTTCTGGAATTTCATTAAACACTGAATACATGGCTACTACAGTTTGTAGTTAATTTAGATATTTTGTGACCCTCTCAGACATCTTCATGCAAAGATAGCCTACAAAATTCACATGCAGTGATATCCCTTTGTAAAAGGACACACCGCCTTCTGTCCCAGAAGGTCTTTGTATTGGTTTTCTGGCCTGGTCTGAAATTCAGTAAAGTGTATCTTTGTTCTTTCAGAATTGTATGTTGATCACTCCCATGTGGTGCTCAGTTCCTAAAACATAACTTTCAGACTCTGTAGTAAACTATGAAATAAGGCCAAATTCAGGTAAGTAAACATATAAATAAATAAAACGAATTTCGTTGAGCGCACTGCATCGCATTTGGCGATGCAGTGCTTGCAAAAATATTTGTTTTATTTATTTATATGTTTACTTACCTGTATTTGGCTGTATTCCGTAGTTTACTACCCCCCACCCTGCCCTTCCGACGCCCCACGTCACAGCCCGGCAGCACTCCCACCACAGGGCGCTACTGCTTACAAGTTACAACCCTTTTCCCTTACCCACCCTAAACAAAACAAAAAAACACTCCTAGCACACCCATACCATTAACCACCCCAAAACACCCTTACCCTAATATATACCTATGCATCAATAATTTTCCAGAAATTATTGGTACTGCATTCGAATATTATGGCCATGCTTGATAGCATTAAATCACTTGCAGTTATAGTGCATATTACCAAAGTTATCGGAATAAAGTGGCCGCGTGCATTGCACTAAAATTAGTGTGTTAGGGCCAGATGTATCAAAGGGTTTTACCTATTCTGTGTCTATGGGAAAATGTGTTCATACATTTGGCCCTAAGTCTTGCAATCCTCGCTCGTAATTGCTGGAACATTATTGCTGCATTATGGGAGATGTGTGAATCTATTATAGAATCACATGACCATTGATTTAAATACACACGTGTCTTGCCGAATGTGAACAGCATACCTGTGATCAAATCATAACTGCTGAAACGTGTAAGGATTATTTGCGTGCAGACATTCCCACCCCCCCCTCTGACTAAGGAATCTCTGACTTCCATAATACCCCTTGTCAAATCCGGCTCCCCGTTAGATCCCTGCCCTGCTCATATTCTCCGTCACATCTTTACCACTTGTCCAGACCCCCCCCTTCACCTCCTCAATAGTTCTCTTTCCCAGGGCGTGGTACCTAATCCACTTAAATCAGCGGTCATTGTACCCATCTTGAAAAAGCTGGGCGCGGACCCCTCAATCCCCGTCAATTTTCACCCCATCTCCCTCCTGCCATTCCTGGCGAAAGTGCTCGAGCGCCATGCCACCTGCGCTCTGAGCTCTTTTGTGGAGAAGTACGGAGCTCTTGCCCCCCGCCAGGCCGGGTTCCGCCCTGCACACTCTACGGAGTCCGTAGTCCTCTCGGTCCTTGACAACCTCAGGGAGGGAATGGACACCAACCAGCCCCAGGCCTTGGTCCTCCTCGATCTCTCAGCCACTTTTGACACGGTGGATCATACCATCTTGCTTTCCCATGTCAGGGCGGCGGGGATCGGGGGCACCGCGCTGGTTTGGTTATCCTCCTTCCTGAGGGACCGCACCCAGGCAGTCCGCCTGGGTGACTTTACTGCGGACTTTCGGAAAGTTCAGTGCGGGGTTCCCCAAGGCTCTTCCCTTTCCCCTCTTTTGTTTAATCTTTATATCGCCCCTCTTATTTACTCACTGCAACAAATGGAGGTCGCCGTGTTTAATTATGCGGACGACCTCCAGCTTGTCTTCAATATGTCTTCTTCCCCCTCTTCTGTTCTTAACTTCCAATCTATTATGATCCATATCCGGGACTGGATGAACCACAACCATCTGAAACTCAACCCAGACAAGACCGAGCTGGTGTTGACGGGTGGTTCATCCAGCCCCTGGTCTTCTTTATTTTGGCCCCCCTCCCTAGGCTCTCCACCTGTCCCCTCTACCTCAGTCAAAACATTAGGCATTAATCTCAACTCTCAACTCACCCTTCACTCCCAGGTTAGCTCTGTGGTTTCTTCTTCCTTCCTTTCACTGCGCACTATACGCAGGGTGTCCCGTTTTTTTTCCTTTGCTGCCCTCAAATTGATCACCCTGGCTATGGTGGTCTCCCGCCTGGATTACGGCAACGCCCTATATGCAGGTATACCCGCATATAGTCTACGGCATCTGCAGCAGATTCAAAACCAGGCGGCGCGCCTGGTGTTCAAACTCCCTAAGTCTCACCACATCACTCCCCTCCTAAAGTCTCTCCATTGGCTCCCTGTCCGTGCCCGTGTCCAGTTTAAGCTCGCCTCCATCACCTTTCAAGCACAACCGGGGCACAGCACTGGCTTTCATCTCATCTGAGATCACCCCCTATGTTCCCACCAGGGAACTACGTTCATCTACCCAGTCCCTTCTTACAGTCCCACGGTTCCGGAGAAAGAAATGGGGAGGTTCGAAGTTTGCGACCCTTGCCCCGCTCCTCTGGAACTCCCTGCCTCTCGAGCTCAGAGCCCTAACCCTATATCCGCATTTCCGGAAGCAGCTCAAAGCTCATCTGTTCACTAAATCCTTCAATTAACCCATTAGCAGTCTGTTTTTCTTCATCCAGCTCCAGCCCCTTCGCTCAGATCTTTTTGTTAGTTGTAGCGCCATGAAACCGCTGGTGTACGCGCGCTCTATAAATAATTTTAAATTCAAATTCAAATTCATGAATAAATGTTTGGTGGTTATCTGAAACTGGGCTTCGGCCTCTTCTGCTTCTGGCAATATACATATATATATATAATGTTAAAAAGTAGGCGTTTCACTTAGCTTATAAATATTTATCATATTGTTTTAAAGGTATGCATGGTAAAAACATGTGTGGTGAAGGCATTTCATGGTAAAGGCATTGTGTGGTAAAGGATGCATGTGTGGTATGAACATACAGGATTAAGGCACTGCGTGGTAAAGGAATTGTGTGGTGATGGTATGCTTTGTTATATCATACAACCAAGGCCTACCCCTCATGGAAAGGGTGGTGCCACCAACAGGCCACTGCCTATGAGAGAGTGTTAGGTAAATCCAGCACATTTTCCTTCAGACAAGTCTTCCTCTGTCAAGAGCATCCATAAATGTTCATTAGGGGATGCCGCGAGTAGCCGGTGCCACCCAAGAATCTGCAGTCTGGTCGTCAGCAACTGCTGGTTTCAACTCATCATGAAATGGCTTTTGCAAATATTTCTGAATCACAATTAGGAAGTGGTTTGGAAGTGATGTCCCCTCCAATGTGCGAGTTGTGAAGGGACGTGTCAATGGTTTGAGATGGCACCTGCGGATGCCAATCAAATATTGATGTAGGGGTGGTAACTAATTTGCAAAGGGGAAGATGAATCTGAGGGACAGCTTCCTTGTTGGGAGTCATGGCCATTATGACTATCCTTTTTGTGATGTGATTTACTAGTACATCAGACCCATGGCAAGATGTTGGACAAAGTGCTAAAGCGGATGTGGAATTTGCACCCACTTGTGGGACCTGCTGAATGATGCAGTAGGCCCAGTAAAACATCCCTTCGATAAAGTAAGTACTAGAAGAGGATATGTATGAATGCTGATGATGGCAAGGCTGGAGACAGGGCAAGTAAACAACTGGCAGGAGGAGTGAAATAGAGGAAAAAAGGTGGAATGGAAAACTCCAACTGGGCCAAATCAGCATCAGGACCAAATAGGAGCACCGGGTAAGCCAAACCAGAGCCAGGGCTGCACTCAGGCAACTGTAGGCAGTTGACTTTCGGTGTCACCACAGGTGGCCAAATGAGTAACAAATGGATTAAAAATAGCATTGTTTGCATAGGAAAAGGAGAAGACAAAGGGTAAAAATATTATTGTGCCCGGGGCTCAGGAAATCCTTGCACCACAGCTACCAAGAACATATGGACGAGAGTTGAGAGGTGTGGTTCACTCTGCTGTGCATTAACCAGAGTGACAGATATGCATACATGTGTAGTCACTGTGTAGCCTTGTTCTGCGACTCCGTGTTTGGATTGTCTGTAGACCAATTCCACTCCCCTGCATCCCACTCCACTATACCACCTTCCACTCTCCTCAACTCCACTCTACAACACTACACTCTGTGAAAGTGCACTGTATGACACTCTCCTCACTCTACTGTACCACATTCAACTTAATGACACTCCACTCAATGATACGAAACTGGGACTGGGTAAAGAGGGCTGGTGCAACCAATCACACCCAGCCTAGCTCATTAATATTCATGCAGTGCGTCACAGTTGTGTGACTCATTATGCATACCAATGCATCCAGGGGTGGGGCCCGCACTCGACATCAGATGCCCACCCGTGTAATAATCCAGGTATGTCACTATCATAGGCAAGTCATAGAGGTAGAAATGGGACACATGACAGCCACTAATTTAGCAAAGCATGTGGTTGCCACATACTGTCCTTCTTGATGGTCACTGGCTAGCAACCTATAAGCATAATATGTCCCAGTTGTTTAGTAAAAGAAATTCACATTATTTACAAATGTTTGCAGGAACATTAACATAGGCTTTTCTGAATTTTGAGAGAGAGGTCGTGGGCACAGGGTTCATGCCCAGATCCTGGTGTTTGATGCACAGAACCAGAGAGGTGAAAGCCTTCGTGGGATGAAACAAGCAAAAGGGTCAGTATGGGGATCTCCACTGGAGACCATCTCTTAGGACATGAGGGCAGTGTCAAAAGGGGGCAACTCAAAGACCCTTACCTGGGGTCATCGCTGTACTGCACCACTCCGAAACGCACCCTGTCCTCGCTGACCACGTTCACAAATGGGACCACCAGCCCTTCCATGAACTGTTTGATCATCACGAAGTTGGCCCTCCCAATGCTGGAGGACCCGTCCACCACGAAGACCACGTCTGAGGAGTACACATTGGAACATGTTCCTGGAAGGAAGAGGTGAGAAGACAACCTGGTTAGTGCGCCGAAGGCCAGGAGCGCATCCGTGTCCATTCCAATGTCCCCCGTCAACCTCCAGCCACGGAAACCTCAAACACAAGACACAGCATTAGGATGGAGAGAGCACAGAGATTGAAGCCAGTCTTAGTTTACCAGAAGATTATACTTTGCAGTCCTGGGCTTTTTTCTACATTGTGAGATATTTTTATCTTTAATTAAATTGAACCAAACTAAAAAATTTACATAGAATCTTTGTCTGGACGTTTACCTTTTCTATGCATAATGGCACTTCTTGGCAGTAATAGCTTTTTCCAATGTATATATTAGGCAGAAGCATTTTCCTAGTGATAAATAGGAAGGCGTGCAACAAAAATTGTTGCGAAAGTCAGGATTTTTCATGCTGATGTGGAAAATCAAAAATGTACAACCTTTGCGAAGTTGAGATTTTTTCATAGCCCTTTGCAGAGCTTGCAAACATTTTGCAGCTTCACGCCTCCATGGAATGTAACATTTTTACTGGTATACTTTTGTTAGAAAAGGTTTTCTGCTGCGTCTTCATCGACGTATTATCATTTTGAGATTTTACAGTATTCATTGTAACTGTGTGGTCTTTGTTGAATTTTGGAAATCTACTAGGGCCCGATACGGGTAAATCTGATTTACCGACTCTAGAATACCGAATGTTAACGATTCGGTATTCTAGAGTCGGTAAATCAGATGTAGGTAAAAAAATCGGTAATGGCCATTGATTCCTAGGGCCTTGAGGCCCATAGGAATCAATGTCAATTACCGAATCGGTAAATACCGATTTTGCATAGGGGACAGGGTGTCACTTTGACACCCTGTTGCACCCCATATTCAGGCTTGTGTGCCATGTGACCCACAGACATGCCCTTAGGCACAGGTGTACATGCACAGGTGCATGTACACAGGTATTCGTTATTTACCACCAAATAGTATTTGGTGGTAAATAACAAATCGGTAATGGCCTGTGGCACTGTTTAAACTGCCACCTACATCTGTATTTACCGATTCGGTATACCAATTCTGTAACTATAAGGCCCCCTACATGTCAAACAGCAAATACCGGTCGGTAACGGTCGAAATTGGCCGTTAGCGACCGGTATTTGCCAGCCTACATCTGGCCCCTGCAGAACATTAATATTTCTCAAAATAAAGCATTGCAGCATTGATGAAGAGCATCATTCATCCCACCTATGAAACATCGATTACCCCCACTGTGTGAAGAGGCCTCCAGGAAGTATATGTAAATGTTAAAAAGTTCTTGCCCAAGACACACCCCTGTCTGACGCCTCCTGTTCATTTAACAGAACTGCATCCTCCTTCGGAGGATTCTTTGTCACAGTCAACATATTACAAAGCAGCCTTTCCAATATGGCGAACACCTGAAGACAGTCCTAGCTCCAATAATGCTGATCACAACATAAGTCTAACAGTCAAAAGCTGATTGTTCTGTGATGTCAACACTGGTTCCAAAGCTCTTTATCCATCTATATCTATCACACCTTGCTCTTTCGCTGACCAAGACTGGTTGTGCTGTAATATCAAACTACTGATCAGCCTCGCAGTGGAATCTAGAAAAGATGAGGTTCAAAAACTGGCGGGACATCCCTATCCCCCCATTTGAAAACCAGAATTGTAAGTGCCCGATTCCATGTCAAAACCATTAAACCTCTTCTGATGAAACAATCAATACCAAAGAGTCAGAAACAATGGTTATTTGAATGCATTACCTGGAACGCCATCTGGGTATAGCATCATCATAAAGCATTGGCAAAGCCAGTAGGTCAAACCGGAAAAGCTGATTGTCTTTGCCAATGCTTTTTTGTATTAAAATTACCCCCTCTTTTATAATTGCAGAACTCTTCCTGCAGATGTAATTCCGTCTTTCCCATATATGATTTTAGTATCTGCAAAGAAGACTCATCCAAACAAAAATAAGTATAGTAAAGATTAACACGGAACAAAGGAGACTAAGGGCCCGATTCACAGAATTAACTTAAGACAAAATCCTAAACTTACTACTTTTGGTATTCACAGAATGCACTTACTTCTTTTGGTATTCACAGAATGCACTTACTACTTTTCCTTTAAAGCACTGGTGTTATGGGCTTGTATGAGACTATATAGAGGTCAATAATTGTGACCTTCAATTAATCACATCCAGCCCATCACCAACCATACATTGTCATAGTAGAATTGTATTATTGTCTTACCTTTTCATCTATCAACCTTATTAACTCTAAAATTCACCTATTACTCTTACCTTTTGATGTAGTGGTATGGTGAAGTTGATGATCAAATATTATTATCTTGCGATACTATGCATGTAGTTTAGTGAGGATATACCTGCACATTTTTCCTAGGTTTTACGTTACAATCTGACAACCGTAAGGAAGGCTCAGCCTCCACCCCTAAATATCAATTGTTAAACTGCAAGAACGAATGACATCACATCTGTGACAGATGAGTTGACAATTTACAAGTTCTCTTCCATGGTAAAACTTGAGTATTGCTAGAGCGATTGGTCGCTACGCATGGGTACAAAGTCTATGGAAAATGCCTTGGTGCCAAAATGCGTTTTTGGGAACCCCCTTTTTTCTTTACACCCCCATGACAAGTCACTTCGAAACTTTCACCATCTTCCAAAGTAGAAAAGAATAGGTCTGGAAAGTTTCATGGAGATTCGTCAACGGGTGAAAATGTATTAATGGTGAAAAATCTGAGGAATTCCCATCGCTGGTAACCCTTCATCACTATGTTCTCGTACGATTCTTTCCACTTTCCTCGGATCACTGAATTTTATCACAAAACAATCGGCATGTTGAGTTGTCTAGTGAGGCCCTATTGAAGTCACTGTTCTGCCATAATTTTACAACAAGCGTTCAAATGGGTATGGTTTTTGTGCATGGACATATTCAAAGTTGCCTCTGGTTCCTCCTGCTGACCCTTTTCTATAAGTGGAGTACTCAGTAACACAATCGTAAATGGTAGGGACTGCGTAGTAAACGTTGTATTGGGAGAAGAGGCCTTTATTGAACCATAACTTCTAGGCAGCCCCTGGTAATCCTCTTTCGGTCCCCCTCAGTAATGGCCAGAAGATGTCCATTTAGCTGGGATTGAATCATCATTACCCCAGGATCTGCTTCTGCTAGAGCTAAAGAGGATGACAAGACTGTCTTACTCTCTAAAGGAGTTCTTGACTTACCTAAAATCATTTAAACAAGACATCACGCCTTATTCTTTCAATGTCAATAATATTGATTCTAGTGAATTGGAAGGTTTTGGGAGTGCATAGTCTAACACAAATACAATCTACTGGTTCCTTTTCGGAGTGTGTGGACTTCCTGCAGGGGGTTAGGGTGGGATCCGGGAGGGCGAAGTTGGTGGGCGGGCAGGGGAGTGGGAGGGTTGAGGTAATTGTGTTCCTTTAAACTGTTGTATAGATTGCCTTTCAACGAATGTTTCTTATATGCTCGTAGCTCCTCCGGTGTTCGGAGTGCTGCGTTTCTCTTGCAATCTCTCAATAAAAAATGTTGTTCGGAAAACGATATGCCTTGAATCAGAGCATCTATCTGCCTCTTCCTTCTTCGTCTGTACGTCTTCTTTCTTTAAGGGGTGTTTGTCATAATATTGGATTTTGGATGAACAGTCATTTCAAATATTGTTCTGAATATCTTGTAGGTCACTATCCACACAACATTCTTCCTCAATACAAGATCTAGCCGGAGTATCAATTTTACATCCTATCTCATTTTTAGGAACTTTATATGAGGCCATATTGCCTATTAAACCCACCCTTAGTGAGAACACAACTTATCCAACTTGGCCAGGTATAACACCCATTACTTACTCATTATGGCGTACAATTGAGCATAAATTATGTTTTGTTTTGCTTGGACCATCCTTACTCAGAGATTGTATAGCTTTCCCTTTTGAATTTTCATGTTCTTGCTAAACTAATTCATCTTAACATTTTGTCATCTTTCCAAGAATTCCTATCCTGTATTGCACCAACTCAAAATGTTTATATAATAATATTACATTCCAATCAATGTAATATTAAACAATTTAATAGCACGTGACCTGCACATCTTTTAAGACACTTTAGCTTCCAGATTAATTTCATCTATGCACAGAAATAAGCAAAACAGGGATTTATCCTATAGTATGCATCAAATCTGTCTCACCCTATAAGTGACCTGTGTTACACTACAGGAGCTAGTTGTGCCTGTAGGAATGAAACATCAACATTTCAATAACACGCTCTTCAACTGTTTCTAGGTTCAAGTATTTGATGTACAACCAGTTCAGTACTTTACAGGCAATCTGTGACCTATCACAATCAGTGGGAGAAGCAGGTGTTTGTGCCAGAGGGCATGAAACGCTACTGGTGGGTCACCTTGGTCAGTCACAGCTGTTGACATTTCAAAATGTAGGTGATATTAATGGCAGTAATGATCAGTGGTGGTTGGGAAAGACTCGCAGTGTTGGGGTGTAGATACGCGGTATGAACGTCACAAAGTGAATGAGCCATAAATGCTTCCGGGGCAGCAGGGGAATCAACTCTCACATAGTAACCTTAATTTGTACTGCCTAGATTGCCTATGGAACCATAGGTTATGAAGGGGCACTCATGATATAGCGAGGCGCTTCATAGCCAAGCAAGTCTTACACTCACCAGAGGTTTTGTAGATTGCCTTCCATTGAAAAAACTTTTAAAAACTGCGGGACAACTATGATTTTTTTCAACCCACTTCCACTAACAAATGTATAAAAGGCCAAATCAATTTCACATGGTCTATTCATTTTTTTGTTTTATTTTGCACCTTTTTCACTTCTACATTCCACTTTCTTCCACTTTTCCATTCTACATTTTCTCATCACTACCTCATGATAAAAATCGGCTTTTAAGGGTCAGTGAGATAATACTAAAGGGTAAGCAGAACTCACAGTATCAGACAATATTGAACTGAGCTCAATTGATCTTGAAAAATCCAACATCGGAACTACAGCTAAAATAATACAGGATCAGGAATCAAACTTCGTTTAGTCATAATGCTTTCAAAAGCTTAAGCAAAACAGTTGATGAAATGTCTTCACCCGTCATGAAATAATACAGATATCATCAAGGAAAAAATATTTTAGTTACAAGTCTCCAAAACTCACCTTGATATACAATCATTTCCTTCTAAAGAATCTGCTTTATGTTTTTTTTAGATAAATTAACTCAAATGCCCCAAATATAAGCCTCCTTTTTATGAAAAAAACACCTTTGTCCTAAATACTGGTTATATATTGTTTTTAGTAAATATGTTTGTTCTGCAAATATCACCGTCTCCAGGCATATCTCTCACCATCGTAGGAAAGGAATGTCTATGACATGCCAAATATTCCCACTGTCATTATGTGGGGGTGTGCCCCCTCATGTAATGGAGGCCCACAATATGCCAACCACTAAGAGGAAGTATTCTGCTTGCTTTGGGCATCACTGTGGCACATATAACGAATCTAAACAATATGCAAAGTATTAGCACCGTAGGGGATGGCCAAGAATTTATCAAGACTGGGCACCAACGTGACACAGATGCCCAATTTGGGCCAAAAATATCACAACTATACCCGGATGAGTTATTATGCCAGGGGTGGGCATCATTGTTCAATGAATACCATAATATACCATATATTTCCCCCATTATTCCATGGCTAGAATTATTTCAAGGATGGGTGCCCATCCCTGCATAGCCACTCGCTATACTAAGAATTCCCACCATTATGCCAGGGGCAGTATTGTTTCAGAGGTGAGCACTATTGTGGCACGTGACCTGAATGCCCAAGGTATGCCAAGAATAACCACTATTATGTCATGGTGAGCATTAAATCAGGGGTGGGCACCAAAGTTTGAAGCATCCTCTCAATATGCCCAAATTTCCATCATCATGCAAGAGATAGCTTTATGCCGTGGGTGTGCACCATCTTGTCGCAGATACGCAGAATATGCCAAGAACTGCCAACATTACGGAAGTGGTGCCCTCAACATGTCACAGATGCATCCAGACTCGCTGGCTTGAGATGCTAAAGATCACTGACAGAACATACTTCTAAATGGAGGAGGACAAGCCGGCACTCTTTACTGCCGCCCCCCCCCCCCACCCAAGAAGTACCACTATTATGTCAGAGGGGCCTTCAACATGTCACACACTCAAGCAAAGCAAAAGCAAAGGGGATGATGGACGGAGTGTTGAACGTTGCAAGCACTCATCCCGAGTCAACTGATCTGGGTTTAATCCATCACCGTTCTTTAGCCCACTCTGCCACCCCAGTTCAGACATGGCCTTACGCAAATCAGTCTGACCCTGTGCACTCTTTACTCCACCCCCCCCCCGACCCCCAAGAATTGCCACCTTAAGGCAAGAGGTGCCCTCATCATGGCACAGGTGTACCCAGACTCGCTGGCTTGGATGCTAAGGGTCTCTGACGGAAGATACTACTATGTGGAGGAGGACAAGCCGGCACTCTTTACTGCCGCCCCCGGCCCACCCCAGAAGTACCACTATTATGTAAGAGGGGCCTTCAACATGTCACACACTCAAGCAAACACAGATGATGAAGACCCCACCAGACAGAGTGAGTAGAAGCGAAGTCTGACCACCGACAAGGGCTGTTGAGCTTATCTTTAATTTTACAAAAGTTAGGGAAAAAAGCATTTCCAGAGATCTCCCATCCACGTGAGCAGGCAAAATCAGACTACTGTGTCTGACGAGCCAGACTACAGATTTGGGTAGTTTGAGAGGGACGCCGCTTGCACATCTCGTGCAACCATGCTCGCACTGCTCAGACTAACATGCGAAGCCAGAGGAAATCCCCCATTTAGGATGTCTTCTGGATTGGACTCTCGCAGTAAATGCACGTGATGTGGACTGGCCTAGGTCCAGAAGTGAGACGCCTTGCACATCTTGAAGAGTGAAGCCATTTATACCTCACGAGCAGACAGTCTCCAATTACTCAATCTGAACCACAGCTCCAGTCCGGAGGAAAAGAAATACTTCCCCTGGGACAGACCCCCAAACTCAGATGTCTTAGACTAAGAGCCTGATTTAGATCTTAGCGGAGGGGAATACTACGTGTCGGATATCCCGTCTACCGCTTTACAATCCCATTATATCCCTTGGAGACCGTAATAGGGCGATCGGGACAATCGTTGCGTTTGTGACAGAGTATTCCATCCGACAAGATCTGAATAGGACCCTAAAGGAACTTGCAGATGATGAGGACTGGAACAGGTCTAGGTGTGAGCCGCTCTATCACGTGCAAGCATGCCCGGACTCCAGTGAGCAGCAGTCCAGTAGAGGAAAGCTCAGATCTGAGGTTCCTTCTAGACTGAGCTGTGAAGTTGAGTCCTGCAGTGTGAGAATGAGCATGCTTGCACGTTGAGTGAATGGCCTGGGCTTAGAAGTGGCTGCCAACCTGCCACGCCTCCAACATCATAAGCATGAATGCCCTGGACTGTCAGACTCAGGAGTCTGGGAATGCACACACATGATGTGGAAAGGGCGTCACATCTAAACCTACACAGCTCACAACATGGTACTGCTGACAGCACAGTTCATTATCCAATGGCTGAACTGTGAATGCAGCATGCCAGTGCATTCATGCAATCTTCCTTGACATGCCTTACATTACAGAATTATACTACTCCCCTTATGGCCCATGCAAAGTGGAGGACTGTGTAGGGGCAGGGGCGGGGATTCCATAATCTGAAACAGAAACCTCTGATACGGCAACACTTGCTGCTAGTCGCTTACTACATTGTAATGGGTCAGGTAAGGTATCTGAGATGAGGAAATGCAGGGTTACACTGTCAGAAAGGGTCGGTGGGTGGAGTTTCAATGGCTTCTCTCTATCTCTCGTCCTCTCTTTATTTGTCTCATCCATCTCTGCCCTTCCACTCTGTCCTAACTCTTTAAATCCTGCACTCCTGCAGTGGCTACCTCATCCTGCACTCACAGTGCTGAAGTGGACACCTCATCCTGCGATCACAGTGCCGGGTGGACACCTCACCCTGTGATCACAGTGCTGAAGTGGACACCTCATCCTGTGATCACAGTGCCTGGGTGGACACCTCTCCCTGTGATCACAGTGCCGGGGTGGACACCTCATCCTGCACTCACAGTGCTGGGGTGGACACCTCACCCTGCGATCACAGTGCCGGGGTGGACACCTCACCTTGTGATCACAGTGCCGGGGTGGACACCTCACCCTGTGATCACAGTGCCGGGGTGGACACCTCACCTTGTGATCACAGTACTGAGGTGGCCACCTCATTCTGCGATCGCTGTTGAGTTGAAGATAAACACTCCAGAAATGGGTTAAAGATGTTTATTCCTTAGACGAGCAGGTACACAGCCTGACAGGTAGCCAGTGACGATCAACTGAACACACAAGAATGCATCTTACATGTGCTGTGTTCTATGAAATGTAGAACACAAGCAATTAAAGGTAAATTACCCAACACAACACATCCCCCTCGGAACACAATAAAAAGAACAAAATTAGCAACAACTACCATCATCCCCCCCTTATGACAAAAAAAAACCAAGAGAGAAAAAAATACAAAAAACTACAGAACCATTTCTACAATGGAAAACTTTCAGAAATGTAATCAACCAACCAAACAGGAGGTCTTTTTTCACGCTTAGAATTCCTGCAAACATTAGACCCATCTCGACTGGCAACACCAGAAACGTTAGGTACAGTAATACTGGAACCATCTGAAACAATATCTTGATTAATGGCATTCGCATTAGATGACTCTGAGGAACTAGCGCACAACAAGTCATCTAAATCAAACAAATAAGTAGAACTGCTACAGGATTCTGAAGGTGCAGAACATTTAGCAATCCTTTTAAGGTTCCACACACGTCCATCAGTAAGACGTACCGAATTATTCATAGTTTCCACAACCTGCATAGGCTCATAAAAGCGACTATCCTCATTAGGAGATTTACCAGGATTTTTAACTCTCACCCATTGTCCAACGTCAATATCAACATCCTTCACACCATGCTTAGAATCATACCAAACCTTGCTCTTGACATGGGAAGCATGACTTTTTTCCTTAACTGAATTCTCAGACCAGTTAACCACATTAGATTTGAACAACCATCCTGGCGTAAATTTGGTACGTGGATTCCTACCACGCATGAGAACAAACGGGGGGTAACCATTGGCCTCACATATGGAGGTTCTGTAAGCCCAAACCATTTTTAATACCTGAGTTTCCCAATCCCCGTTGCTGACAGAAATTTGGAGGGTATTTTTGATAACCCGGTTAAAGCTCCATACCATTACTGTTTGCATTATACAAAGCGGTGGTTCTATGTTTAATTCCCAACCTTTTAAAATACTCTCTGGCTTTGGTGGACATAAATTGAACACCATTAGCACTCACTAAAATAGACGGAATACCTTCCAAAGTGAAAGACTTATCTAAGAATCGGAGAACAGTATCTGTATCCGCTCTATTTACAATTTTTACAAAAGGCCATCTAGAAAATAAATCCATTAACACTAAAACATATTTCTGATCATTACCAATCGGACCCATAATATCAATTGCAGTGTGCTCCCAAGGTGAATTAGGTCATTCCATACTACCCATAGGAGGTTTGAGTGACACTAAAGATTTATCTGCAACTTGGCAAGATTTACAATTTCTCACATACGTATCAATTTCTACATCCATGCCGGGCCACCAAAACAAAGTTTTAACAGTGCGTTTGGAGCGGACAATGTCAAAATATCCTTCATGGTATAAAGCAATAATGGATGAACCTAATTTTTTGGGAGGTATAACCCTTTCGCCACGCCAGATATTTCCTCCACGTACACTCAAGTCAAACCTGACTTCCCAAAAAGGCTTCAATGGATGCTGACTTTCCACCTTTCTCGGCCAAGACTTGGCGAGATGCGATTTCACTAACGATAATTCGTTATCCTTAAGATATTCATCATCCCACTTCTCCTTCATAATCCCAGCACCCTCCAAATCATGAACATAAGCAACCTGGAAAGAATTCCACAAGTCATCCTAACACTTTTCCAGTTGTTTAGGCATTCTGGAAAGGAAATCAGCTATACAATTCTGTTTCCCAGGTAAATACTCCATTTTGTAACAAAAATCTGGCAACCTGATAGCGAGTCTTGCCACTCTTGCAGAAGTGTTTATAGTTCCTTCAGTGGTCAACACCCTGAGTAACGGCTTGTGATCACAGCGCAAGATAAATTGAGTACTCCAAACAAAAGCTCGGAAATGATTCACCGCCCACATACAAGCCAAAGTCTCCTTTTCAATGGTTGAGTACTTTTCCTTAGTGGGCGATAAAGACCTGGAAGCATAAGCTATAATGTGTTCTTTACCATTCACACCAATCTGGGATAACACTGAGCCCAAACCCTTGGCACTGGCATAAGTGGTGATAATGGACTGCACCTCAGGGTTAAAACTCTTTAAAGATGCGACCTTCGTGATGCAACTTTTTATATCCTCAAAATCTTGTTCACACTCCGGTGACTAAAAAAACTTGGACTTGTTCTTTAAAAGTTGCCTTATGTTATACGTTCTGGCTGCAAAATTGGGAATATATTTGGAACAAAATTCAGCTAAACCTATGAATGACCTGACGTCATCCTTCCCTTTCGGAGGAGGGGCACACTTAATGGCGTCAATAAGATTAGTCTTAGGTCTGATGCCATCACAATTAATAGCATGACATAAGTAGGTAACATGATCACTGGCAAACGTACACTCTGAAAATTCAATTGTCAAACCTTTAGCCTCTAATATACTCAATTCCTTCTCCAGAGTTTTATCATGCTCAGCTTTTTGTTTCCCAAAAATAAGGATATCATCCTGAAAAAACTTGCTATTCCTGACAGTGGAGAACAACCTGTGCATCAGGCGCTGAAAAACAGCCGCCGCAGATGCAAGGCCGAGGGGCATCCTTTTATATTGAAAACAACCCTGTGGTGTTATGAAAGCAGTGTACTGCTTGCTATCTTTGAACAGTGGGATCTGGTGGTACGCAGCCGATAAATCAATTGTGGTGAACCATCTAGCACCATCAAGCAAAGCCAACATCTCATTTATCTTCGGCAAAGGAAACTGATCCACAACTATATTATCATTTAAATGGTGCAAATCCACACGTAATCTCAATTTCCCATTGGTACGTCTTACCACCACCAAAGGAGAAACCCAAGCTGATGCTTCAATTGGTTCAATAATATCAGAGGAGACCAATCTATCAAGCTCAGAAGCAATGTCCTTTCTTAAAGCAATGGGCACAATTCTGACTTTTATGAATTTTGGGCACTGCATTATCCTTTAAATTGATCCTATGCTCAAAATCTTTCAATTTGCCAATTTTCTTTTGAAAAACAGAAGGAAACCTCTTTAAAACCTCCTCACCCGTCTTGGTTCCTTCATCCATCACCAAGACCTTTTCCACAGAATTAGGATCAAGAATTATATGTAATTCTCCCTGATCTTTCCATCCTAAAACTGATGGTCCCTTTTTAGAAATGTACAACTTGCCAAATGATTTGCGATTCTTAAACTCAAATTTCAACCACCGGAACCCTATAATATCAATCTTTTCACCACCATAACCCTCGGGGTCAATGTCTGGAGGAGAAAGTTTCGAACCAACTTTGTCAACGAAAGTCTTTTCCCAAACATCCTCATTGACAATGGTATAAGGCGAACCGGAGTCTGCATACACCTTCACACGCACACCACCAATATGAACCCAACATTCTGGCTAAATGTCAACCAATAAACATTCATCACTAATGTTGAGAAAGAGTTTCTTTTTTAAAGCAATCCAACATTCAGGGACTTGATCATCACCACTACTAGTGTGAAGAGCACGTGAGTCCCGTGCTCTCCACACCACTGGAGTCAAGCTATCCTGACTGAAGATGGCTGATAGCCAGAAACCGGTCCTAGGATGCTTGATTCCGGTCCAGGGAAACATGGTTTGGCAGTTCGGGCTGGACTGTTCCCATTGGGCACAGGGACTAGGCTGATTTGCATATGGCCATGTCTGAATTGGGGTGGTGTGGTGAGCAAAAAAATGATGGATTTAGGCCCAGATCTCTGCACTGGGGTGAATGTATGACCTTGTTCTGCATTCTGTCCATCAACTGTTATTTTTGCATTTGTCACCCCAAGTGGGATGGGTATGCTCAGACGTCAGTCCCATGCTCTCCACACCACTGGAGTCAAGCTATCCTGGCTGAAGACAGCTGATAGCCAGAAACCGGTCCTAGGATGCTTGATTCTGGTCCAGGGAAAGAGATGGCTTGGCAGTTCGGGCTGGATTGTTCCCATGAGGCACAGGGTCAGACTGATTTGCATATGCCCATGTCTGAACTGGGATGGTGTGGTGAGCAAAAAACGATGGATTTAGGCCCAGATCTCTGTACTGGGGTGAATGTATGACATTGTTCTGCATTCTGTCCATCAATTGTTGTTGTTGCAGAAGCTGTGGGTGTGACATGGATAGGGAGGGTGACAAAGACTAGGAGTGTGAGTGGAGAGTACCAGCATGGAAGTGTGGCAGGGATGGACAGGAGGATGAGGACTGACTACATGGCAGGGGTTAGGAGTGTGACAGAGAAAGGGAAAGTGATAGTTAGGGTGAGTGTAAGTGTCGATAACTATAAGTGTGACAGGAATGTGGGGCACCAGTGATGGGGATGGATTTATGAACTGGAAGTGTGGCAAGGATGGGGAGCATGATAGTCTTGGCATTCCTAATCCTCTCAAGTTCAAGCGGCATGGCACACCAACTAATGCCTACGTCTTCTACATGCTGAGTCCGGCAGCCTCATCTGGCTAAAGTTTTCACCTGTTCACCTACGCCCAACTAATTTAGGCTGCGTGGTCCCATTACTGAATTACATTAGTTACTCCATGTACGAATCCATGCTCTCGCTCAATTAAAGCTGGCCTTGTCCTGATGATGACCCGTTCATTCACTTGGGTCGAAACACCACTGATGCTTCTCACAACTGGGCAAGGATTCTATGGGGCACATGCATCAAAGTAAATTGCATTCGCAAATGGTGCGAATCGCAAAATTCGGCCGTTTGCAAATGCAATTCCCATTTTTGGGATGCATTAACATTTTTGTAATTTTCGCAATTTAAGAAATCGCAAAATTGCGATTCTCAATTAGAGAATCGCAATTAAGGAATTTTAAGAAATCACTATTTTTATAGTGATTTCTTGATGCATTGCAGTTTGCAATTCCTTAATTGCGATTCCTTATTTTTCGCAATTTAGGAATCGCAAAATGCAATATTGATGCATGTGCCAGTAAGTCTTTAATTTGTTAAACTTTTGAGAATCAAAGAACTACACCTACTAGAAAGGTTACAGAGATGTTCCATTGTCGTTTTCTTTGTGCAGACTGTGTACTGTTTATTTTATATTCACCGTGTGATGACCTGAGGAATGAGCACGCGTATATTTTGAGTCATGATTAACATTGTAGATATAAAACGCTTTTGTGATATAACTAAGTGGACCCAGTCTTTTGCTTATCAGTATTGATTGATTCGTTTTGCCTATTACTATTAGTTGATCCTTTTTGATTAATTTTTGGAATCCTGAACGTGTAAATCAACGCGTCTTCTTGTGGTTCTCCTTGGAGCCCCTATGACACATGTATGCACTGCTGCCCCTGGTTCCAGGTGCTTTGGGTGCCCCAGTTACATCACCCGCTTTAGAGCAAGAACTGACCAGAAAAAAGAAACAACCCGCAGAGCTGCAGCGACACCCCCCCCCTGTCATGTTTGCACTTCACATTATTATGAGCAGCAATAAACTTCCAGAACTCAGTCACACATGAACCCCTTTCATTCATGTGCTCATCCCTTGACAATACATGAATGAGTGCATTGCACAGTGCTGGAAGCCTCACTGTCCTGTTTCACTTCCAATTCACAAGACACTGTGCTGCTCTGATCTGTGTCTCTCACTGGAATTCCTTCACCACTGATGGCTCCCATGTGTCCGACCGCCTCACATGAAGTAACTGAATTCACTGTAAGCTTCTTTCTTATAAGTGACTTACTCAGTGCAACAGAATGACAGTATGGAAGTGAAATAGACACCTGTGGGATTATTACTAACTGAACAACCTCAAGATTTGAGCTAAGCTGTGAGACCCCATCACTTTCTCCAGGGTTTCTAGACCCCCCTGGACCCCGTGTGTGACAGCATTTCATCCATTGCTACAGGGGTAGGACCACCTCCACCTTCACACATGCAGACAGGACTGCTGGCTTCACCAGTCAGCGTCTTGACTTGACAAAATGTCACGTGATGCTGTCAGACCAGATACCGTGCTAAGAGCAGGCATCACTGGACAGAGCGAGGAGCAGGCATTGATGCAACGGGCGAGGAGCAGGCATCTTCAGACAGGACAGTGAGAGGAGAAGGCATCGCTAGACAGTGTTAGTAACAGGCACCATTGGGCAGTGTGAGGATCAGACATCGCTGGACAGTGTGAGGAGCTGGCATCGCTGGACAGTTGTATAAGTATAAGAAATATCATCCCAACCCATCATTATTTTTCACACCATGCCACCTGAGTTTGGACCCAGCTGTATGCAAATCAGTCTTGACCCTGCTCCAGTGGGAACAATCAAGCTTGAACTGCCAGGCCAGGTCCTCCAGGCACCACAATACGAGTAAGCCAGGAGCAGTTTCACCCTAGTTAGTGTTCATCAGTCAGGTATAGTTTGATTCCAATGACAGTGTGCACAGGACCCACGTCTGGGCATACCTGTGCCACTTAGGGCGACACACTGAAGTATACAAAAAAGTGATGGCTGGAATGCTTCTATGCATCTCAGCAACAGGTGATTACTTGGGGCCACATCCTAGGCCATCATTACTTTTCACACCTCAGTTTGGGCCCAGCCATATGCAAATCAGTCTTGACCATGCTCCAATGGGAACAGTCCAGCCCAAACTGCCAGGACAGGTTCTCAAGTAGCACAGGACTGGTTTTTCCTGGCATATAGCTGGTGTCGCTGGTCAGTGTGAGGATCACTAAGTGGACCCAGTCTTTTGCTTATCACCATTGGTTGATTTCTTTTGCCTATTACAATTGGTTGATCCTTTTTGATTCATTTTTGGGATCCTGAATGTGTATATCAACGCGTCTTCCTTTGGTTCTCCTTGGAGCCCCTATGACACATGGTAAACGTCCATTTGTACGCGGTCATTACACCGCGTACCATCACTACGCAAGCGTTACAACGCATGCGCTGGTATAACACTAAGCCTTTACTACGCATGTTATTACTTCACATGCGCTGTTACAACGCATGCGTGGTAATGCGTGTATGGATGACGGGAGTCAGGGTATGGACAAGGAGGCAGTCAGGAGGAGGCCAGAAAGACGGCGCGGTGTGGTGGATGGAGAACAGGTGACAACAGCATCGAAGGAGGGGCACGAGGGGCTCCGGGCACGCACCGAGGAGAGAGAGGTAAGAGGGACTGTTTAATTTTGAAGAGTTTGTGTTTGAGGAGTAGTGTTTTTAGTTTAAGGGTAGTGTTGTGGGTCGTGTAGGGTAGTGTTTGTTTGTAGGTACAGGAGTGGGGATGGGGAGGGTCGTGCAGGGGTAAGTGTTTTAGGGATTAGAATAGTGTTGTGGTGTTTGTGGATTAGAATAGTGTTGTGGTGTTTGTGTAGTGTAGGGTAGTGTCGGGGGTCGTGCAAGGTAGTGTTTAAGTGTAGGGAGTGGATTGGGGGTAGGGGCAGGGTCGTGCTTGGGGTATTGTTTTAGGGTTTAGGGTAGTGTTGTATTGTTTGTGTACTGTAGTGTAGTGTTTTAGGGTTTAGGGTAGTATCAGGGGGTCGTGTGCTTGCATGTGGGGTAGGACTGGGAGTAGAGGCAGGGTCGTGCTTAGGGTAGTGTTTTAGGGTTTAGGGTAGTGTTCGTGCTGGGGTAGTGTTTTAGGGTTAAGTGTAGTGTTGTGGTGTTAGTGTAGTGTAGGTTACTGTTTTAGTGTTTAGTGTAGTGTTGAGGGGTTGTGATGGGTAGTGAATCAGTGTAGAGACCGGAGTGGTGGAATGCTTATGTTCGTGCAGGGGGTAGTGATATATAGCCTGATTCCTCATTCTCCCGTTTTGCTAGCCCCTAATAGCGATTCATAGCGAATCGCTATTAAGTACTCGCAAAACGGGATTCATGTAGAAATTGCATAAAGAAATGCGATTCCTACATATTCCTTATTTGCGATTAGCAAATTGCTAATCGCAAATAAGGAATAACTCGCCATTCATTCCTATGGGCCAAAAGGCCCATAGGAATGAATGGGGAGTATTCCTTATTTGCGATTAGCAATTTGCTAATCGCAAATAAGATAGCGATTTGAAGGGTGCCAGGGGTGTCCAAAGGACACCCTGTAGCACCCCTCAAATGAAATTTTACACAGGTGTTGCACACACACATGTCCAAAGGATATGTGTGTGTGTAACATGCAACTCAGAAAAATGCATTTAAATGCATTTTTCTGAGTTTACGCAATTTACCACGAGGTCTGACCTCGCGGTAAATTGCGGCCAGAAATTGCGAATTCGCAAAATAAAATTGGATGATGAATTGCATTTAAGGAATCTCAAATAGAGATTCCTTAAATGTAATTCCTCGCAAAATTGCGAGATCGCAATTAGCGATTTTTACATTTGGGATGCTGAATCCCAAATGCAAAAATCGCACTCGCAAGGGGCCAGATTCTCAGAATCTGGCCCTTTGCGAGCGCAATTTTGTATGATGAATCGGGCGGTTAGGGTTTAGAGTAGTGTAGTGGCGTTTCAGTTTTGTAAGGTAGTGTAGTGTTTGAGTATTTTGGTAGTGTTTTCCATTTTTAGATGTGTAGGGTAGTGTATTTCTATTTATTCTCTATTGTAGTGTTGTGTTTAAAACATTTTTAAAAAGGGGTTAAATGGCTTCTTTTAATATGACACCTTATTCCGCATTCCATTTTTATTACTAGGCAAGTTTTTACTTCGTATCCACTAACACTTTCAATGTAATGGTGTGCGAACTAAAAACGTGCATAGTAACGGTTATTGCTAAGTAATACCCACGTAGTAATGGCATGCGAAGTAATGGCATGCGAAATAACGTGTCACATTCATGTGGGGAGCAACACGAAGAACTGGAGGTGAGGACAGTGGGATGAGCTGCTGATGAATAGGGGGGGGGCTGGTGGGCAATAAATGGAGCTAGAACTGGTGGGTGGGATCAAGTGGCACTGGGGGAGAAGGAACAGTGATAAACTGGCCCCAGTGTGCAGTGTATGGAGCTGAGACAAGGGTACAATGTGAACAGCTGACCTTGACGGTTAGACTAAACAGCTGGCATTGACGGGTGGTGTGAAGAGCTGGCATTAAGTCGATAAGTGGACGGGGTCACTAACCTCCAATCAGGCTGTGCTGGTGAACCGTCCTCCAATCATCTACTGAGGAGCAAGAGGCCATGTTCATTTGAACATCACTGAGCCTCTATCATGGCTGTGCAAGTACAACTCTCCCAGAGAATATGCCACTTTGGACCATAAAATGCGGCAAACACTTTCTCAATGGTACCCGGATGCACTGTGTGACAGCATCAAAGACACAGCAGTGAACCTAGTAGAGGCCAAGCCTCAGGTGAAGGCCTTGAGGCTCCTCTCTCACTTCTCACTCTAGTCACTCACACCTTGGCCATCAGAGCTGCTTATAGGAGCGACTGGTCACCCTTCCACAAAACTGAGTATTGTGCTTAGAGCAGCCATACCTCACTGGCAACCACGGGTTCCCGCTCCCTGTCTGACCTCATGAGGGGTGATGTCTGGAGAAGGGTTTGTTTTACTCAAGGGGTGTGGGCTCCCTTAACACCTTTTGCTCTGCATGAATTTTTGCGCTGTGTCGGGGTTTTATTGAGTGGGCGGGATTCGGTCGGCCCCCGGCCGTCGTCAGCAAACGCCCACCGTGATGTTGGACGTTCGAAGCACACAAGGGTTTAAAATCTTCAGGGCCTAGTGCCATGTTTTCACAAAGTGTATAGACCATCCACTGGTGCATGGGGAGGCTTTCTATGCATGTCCATTTGGTCAGTAGGACCTGTACAAGTCACTCCACACTCATTCCACTGCGCCACACCCATATGAGAGCCGGCTGCGGCTTATTCATGAGTTCAGTCAACAGTAGCTTGGACTAAAATGGGGGACATTTTCAGAAGATCAATATCTGGAGACCAGTCAAATATGGATGTCTTTCCAAACCATAGATATTTTGAATGTTGCCTCATACAACCGACGGCATTTGTGTTCACAGCATTTAGAAGTCCTGATGGACTCCACTTTTTTAACCTAAGTGAAACACCATGGTTAATGGGGAATGTGGTTCCTGGTCTGTTGGTGAACAGGGAAACAATGCACGCCTCTGGCAGAGATCTTCGGATGAAGAACTATACAAAGATACCTGTCTCCGCTCCATCCCTGTCAAGTTCCCCAGGTCCATGTGCTGCTCCAGTCCAGGTTTTGTCTTTGAATTCTGGGGCTTGTAGTGTTGTTTATTCCATTATAAAACAAAACTACAAGCCCCAGAGTTCAAAGGAACACCACATCACGCATGGACCTAGGACACTTGAGAGCTATGGGGCTTTCATCGGTGCTCGTCAGGTCTGACCCCGGTTGTAAATTTGCTGCTGCATAAATCGGATTCAGTCATCATCATTTGTCCCAGGTGTGCCTGCCCTGGTTCCCTGGCACTTTTCCAAGAATGGGGCTCAGACTTGGAGATTCAGTCTTCTGCCTTTTTTTGAGTGGACTTTACCTCTTTCTTCCAAACAGTTCACAAAGACACTTTAGACAAGACCTGCTTTATGAAAGGATCCTTAGGAGGGCGAACGAATATGTCTGAATAAACCTGTTGGTGGATTGTTTGTTTGCTGCGATAACTGCAAGACAATGTCAACAATGTACCTGTAGATACTGGGTGTCGGCTGCGCCTTCATAGAGCAACGTGAAGGTGTGTGGAGAAGGCCAGGTGGCTGCCCAGAAAACTTCTGTGATTGGACATTCAACCTTCTTAACGACCAACCATGTAAGAAGTAGGGAATTGCAACCACCTCACCTCTCGCCCAACCCTCATTTCAAAAAGAGTGCCGGTGTGGCTGTTTCCATGCTCCGCTTCCGCTCATGCCCACCCCAAGCAACGACCCTATTACCAGCTGTGGGTGGCACTTACGTCGCTGGCCGGCCGCCCCTTCAGGAGAGAAGACCACGCTGTACAGCACCGCCACTAACGGGATCCACGCCTTCATCGTCGGAGCCTGGAGGAAGAGGAGGAGGGAGAAAAGCAACAGGAAGTTACAAAGCAGCCGGAAGAGAGTAAGGAACCTCACATCTATCACAGTATTGGTTCCAGGCCCATAAAACCCCAAGTGATAGACTTTCAACGTCCTGAGAGTCCCCCTGACGTCCACCCCATGAATATTGGTACTGTGACTTTCAGGGAAGGTCAGACTGTACTGGGTCGCCAATGTAATACCCTCACCCAATGTGTTGCTGGTCTACAACCGCTGCCTTCAACTCGTGCTCTGATAATACCCAGATTACATGATCATAAAATGCAATACATATGGTGAGACACTAGTTGCCAACTGATCCGAACCACCTTTATCCACAAGAGCTGCTATCAGTAAGAAGTCCCACCTGACCTGCCACTCAGGCTGTTCCCTGAAAGGATCTGAAACTCAGGCCGCCATGCCTCCACTCTTCAATCATGATTCCTTGTACGTGACATCCCACGGGCCCGTCAGAGTCCTGTACTCCTGTATCTACACCATCCATAGGGGCTGGGGCAGAGCAGCCTCCGTAGACGAAGCCGCAGCCATTCGACTCTGCAAACCCCAAGATGAAGAACCGCTGATTGGAGACAGCGCCTTGAGACCCACACAGGTTATTTGCCGCACTCTATAAACCCCTGAGTGATTGATTGTTTGCAACTTGGGAGGCAAATCCGACATTTGCAGCACCTAGAACCTGCAACCGTAGTTATTTGAGGTCCACATAGGCACACTTTGTTAGAAAGTGATGCTTCACTTGGATTACCTCTGTCAAAACATTCCAAGAACTTAACATGGGGCCAGACCCATGCCTAAGTATCAGGATAACTACTGACTCCCTTCAGTTTCATTAAATATAAATGCATGTTATGACTCCAGCCTGATAATCTGCACGAATCTACCCTTGTGGGTGCACTTTGGACACCCGTGTGCTACAGGCACCTGGATCTTGGGAAGCCGTCTCAGCTATTCAACACACAGTACCAGTGGTGACCCGTGAAAACAACACCAATCTCAGGGTAAGTGCACTTTGACAGTAAAATACTGGAGGTGACTGTGTAGAACCTAGAGGTGAGGCGTTGCAAATTCATATCCCTGAGTCATACTGAAACTATTGAAGGGGTGTCCATTGTAGGTCTAGGAGGGCCAACCCTCCTCTACAGCCACGTGGCTTTGAAACTATGAATAGGTGCCTACACTCACCTTTAACAGGAACAGAACAGACCTAATAGTGCATTTACTGTGCAAAATTTTCTGCAAAATGTTCAAAATACAAACCTACATCTTTTGTGGTTAGCTGCATTTTGCAGCTCCACTCTCTGTGGTCCGCAATCTTTTCCGCCTCTGAGTTTAAACTTACAACAGTGGAAATACTACCATGCGGGTGGAGTTTCCACTGTTGCGGGTGCACTGGGAAGTGGTCCTGATGAGACAGGACATGCCCTGCGTTTGATATCATTTTAGATGTGGGGGCTGGAACTAAACCGACTATGCACATTGATATATATGAAAAAGTGGAGCTGCGCGAAGTTGTTTATTTTAAGGGCTGTGGACATCTTTGGAACTATGCAAAACCTGCAAAGCTTCTCACTTTGCTGCAACCACGTCAAACGGATGACTTTTATGACAATGCAATTGGTTTATACATCTTTATTCCCGGATTAATACAACGATTGTGCATGATATATTGAAAATAGCTGGGGCCGGAACACCACAAGGTTTGACTGGCTCTATTTCGCACCCTTTGTGGTACCTTAAGGCAGTGTTTTGGGACAGCACTTTTTACCACCATATTATGAAAGTGGGTTTCAGAGATGGTAATTTGTGGCAAGGTAGCTTCCTGTGCCGTATTATAGCAATGTGGTGTTGTTTTGCACTGTCATTGCTGTATTGAGGTGACTTTGGACTGGTTTGTGCCCTGTGAAGTTTTAATTGTGTTGCTAGGCAGCTTTGTTTTTATTGTTGTGTTGTGTTCTGTTTACTTTAGATATGTTAACAAATGCTGCTCCATTTTCCACCCTTGAGCATCATTTCATATGTCAGTTATCTTCCCAGGTCAGGCAGCCATTTACTCCTGTCCAAGGTGGTAAAACAGCGCTGCTGGAGCTCTTCAACTCGTTAAGAAACCGATCTACTTAAAACTGTGGCGGTGACGTGTCTTACATCAGCACTTGTAGTGCTCGCTTTGTGTGCTGCAGTCTCTGGTGTTTTCAGCACTATGCCATTATGGACAGAAAAACTCTACCAAAGGTAAATTTGACAGAAAGATTTTGAATAGATTTTCCTGGTTGACTAAGTTGAATTAGTGTGAAAATGATCTTGCCACGTGGAGAAAAACTTAACATCCTGAAGATAAACCAGGAAACCTCACATTTGTAGGTGGGCCGGCACTGGAAACTCCACAATATATTAACTGCAAAAGCAATGAACACCTGCAGATGGAAGGTGTGCGAAGAAAGTGTAGTCTGATCTCAGAGCACTCTCTGAGAGAGTTTGTGGTCTTACCACTAAGAGCCACTGGACACGGGTCGCATGCGTGACTGCTGCACTGGAATCGCTTTGGTAGTAGTAAGACTAACTACGCAGAAACATGTAGAGCTGTACAGTGTGATTGCTGCAGAGCACACCCGAGCCATTTTATTGTAGAGTTGTAGCAGGATGGGATTTCAGAGAAGCTGGTAGACTGTCGGGGGGGGGGAGAGACACATCTAAAGCTGTGGGTATGCAGGGAGGGTTGGGGGTGCAGAAACATGAGGAAGGGGGTGGAGGGAAGAGCCAGCTTCCTACCCAGACTGGAAACAAACCCAAGGCCACATTCAAGCGAGCTTGCAGCAGAACGTGGTTGCCTTTCTGCCTGTTAGCTGTCCCCAAATAGATACATAGCAGACGTATAGGCATCCATATGCAACAAAGACATACATGTTCACAGTAGTGCCTATGCAAGGGATGAGGAGTGGGTAGAACCAGGAAGTGTTTCCTTTGAGAGCTGGTGAGCGCCCACAAACTTTTACCTTCACAAACTACCCTCAGACCCCTTTCCATCCTGAAAATGCTCGGAGTTTTGAAACAGCAGAGAACTGTAGTAATTCCCCTTCCAGGGTGTTGGAAGAAAGGAACACCACAAATATTGTGTAGCTCCACGCCGGGCAAATAAATATGTGCAGAATTGTTACCTGGCGTTCCCCATAGTCCACCTGGCCTACAACCGGAGCATCTTTCCAGGCGTAGTGCAGAGAATGTGTGTGATTCCCATCAATGGCCGCCTGCGCTTATTGCTTCATGTACAGGTGTACATGGTCACCGTTTTTGGAAGTCGGGTCCAAATAGTTTTCCCCAAAGGTTGTTGAGGTACCGAGGGTTTTTGTTTCCAGCCAACCAAAGATCAGGAGCGCCCCGGCCCTCAAAGACCCCGGAGCGAGCTCTAAGATTGCTGGTTACCCAGGGAAGTGGATTAGTTAACCCTGGTTTCCATGGACCTAGTGACCCCTGGGGAGAGAGGACGGACAGAGATTCTTGCTAGATCCCCCTGGCTGAGGTGGCGGTAAAGAGAGACGCAGAAGTTCTAACCAGGACCCCTTTCACAACCAGAAACCTAGGAGTGCAGAGATGTTGGGCCACATTTGGTGGGGGAGAGGGTATCAAGGCCTAGGCAGCAGTAGCTTAAATGACTTTATTCTAGTCTGAGTGACATCCACAATGCGGACTGGGATTGCCCCTGGACAGTCGTCAAAATAGAGTCGGGACAATCATTGCCAAAGGAGGGTGCAGTAGATGTCAATCTTTCTGTGAAATGTAGCGCCTACAGACTAGACAAATGGTAAAAGCACTATATAGGTGTAGTAATTCTTCTTATCGTAGGGAAAGGCTTGGCTGAGCAGGAGGGTCTGGCCGTGATGATGCGGACCTCAGTCATTAAGAGTTAAGAGTACAGACCTGAAGTTGGGAGCCCGGTGCTCCCCGATGTGAAGAGGATAAGGGTAGGCTGCTTCTGCAGCTATGTGGCTTCCTTCAGGACCTATAGGATTACTGATTCCTATGGAAAGAGTCTGGTACTATGGGTAAAGACGCTAGGGCCTTGAAGGCGGGCCTCTGCTGCCCAGCATTCGAGAGTCACGTCCATTTTTATCAAAACCAAGCTGAAAGTCCCATTCCAGTTCATGGTTAAGTTTTAAGTTATATTTAATGACCTGTGTATAAAATAAAGATTCAGATCAATATTTTGCCCAATAAATTTTACATTTGTTAGGTTCATAATGTATCTTAAATTATTTGCAACCAACAGGAAGATGTGGGTTTATATTTAAAGTAAGAAGAAGGATTAGATTCCTAAAAAAGGCCTGAAGGCTCCCTGTGTTTCTCTGTGTTTGACAAGTGGCAACATGCGCGAGGTACCTGATATAGTTTTATTTCTAATAAAAATGAGCGTGATGCGCACACGAAGGAAGGACTAGCCACTTAGAAGAATCAGGCAAGTGCTGGGGCATGTACACAGTCTCCAGGCCTCAGTGAAGCTAAGGAAAAGTAGGACAAAGGGTAGAGAGAGGACCCTACTTACAACTGCATTTTGTAGTGTGTTTAGTAGTGCCTGAATAGTCCTCTCACTAACCTTTGTGCGGAGGTCTGCGCCTCTGCCGCTCCTGTCTTTTGTGAGTGGACCTCTCTGCCCGAGTGTGGATATCTCCACACAGATCCCCACACACATAGGGATATGTTTTAAAAGTATGTGTGGGAGGGACAAGGGGGAGCGGCCAGAAAACTGGGAGCACTTAGGACTGAAAGGGAGCAGTTAAGGGAGGGGTTAAGGGAGGGACATGAGTCCATCCACAAAAGAGTAGAAACCATTGCTGTTCACAAATTCCACTTCTAAAACAAAAACATGCAAAAAGGTCCCAAAGCAGTTGTAAATGTACTCCAGCTCAAAGATAGAGTAAGTCCAGCACCACCCACGGCCAACCACTGGTCCTGCAACATCCTCCCATAGAAAGTAATGGCAGTAGAGACTTAAAATAGAACCATGTAGGAAATAATGTTAAAATTACTTCATTCATTGAATTTTTTTTAAAATATAGAGATTTTGATTCATGTAAAAAAATAAAAACAAATTATAAATAAATATTATTTTACTTTTAAAATATTTAAGTACTTTTTTACATTTAAAAATAAAAGTAATGTTATTTTATTTAAAAATTAAATAGACAAATCAAATGCATTTCTATATATAAATTTAAGTAAATTTTAATACATAATAAATAGAAACAAAATTTTACTTTAGGCTAATTTTATTTTTTAAACACATCTTTAAAACATATTTGGCATTTAATTTAATATACTGAATTAAATATTTAATTAAAAATTAAGTTAATAGTTCTCTAGCATTTAATTTGTACTACTTTTAAAGTAAATATATAAAGTTAATTTTCATTAACATTTAACATGTAGATATTTTAAATATTTTTTTAACTTAATAAACTTTAAAACATTTCCTTATACCTAGCACAGGGAGATCTGCCTCTGATTACAGATATCTCTGCCAGGTGTATGGAATGTCAAATACGGTCATAAAGTCACTAAATTATAGTAACTTTACGGATGTAGGGGAAGGGGAGTGGTGGTATAGAAGTCTAAACGTTTGAGTAACTTTATACTTGCAAATGCTGAATAGCCAAAGTAGTGAAGTAACTCAAAAGTGTAAGAGTAAACTTGCATGTGTAGATTTACGCAGGTGAAAGTTTACCTCTGTGAATAGCCCCCAGAATGTTTAACGGCTTGCAGTAGGATATGGAATCCCTTATATTTTGGAACAGTGCAGCGGCCACAGAATATTGACCACATCTAGATCACTGAAACATTTTGAATATTGTTCTATTTTAATCATTTTACAGAAGGACATAACATTAATTTCAACTTTTCATCCTAATAAGTGTAAGTCTCATAGCCCTTTACAGATATTTTTAGACTCACCTCTTTGGCACAACAAAAGTATTAAATTGTCCAATTGCACATTTTTCTGGAAAACATGGGCAGCCAAAGGGATCTTCCGGGTTAAACAACTAATACAGGATGCTCGTTGTCTTTCCCTACAAGAGGTTCAGTCACATTTGACCTACCTGTTTCCTCATCACTTAGATACGATTCTTTACGATTTCTCTTGACGGATCAGCTTTCTCTACTTTCTGGATCTCACCTCCCTTCTCAAGATCCTCTGTTCGAACCTTTATCCACTTCCCCCTTTATTAAAGCCTCTCAAGTTTACAAATACCTCCATATTTCTTCTCCCAGTCGCCCTAAAAGTAAAGTTGAGCTCTTATGGGAATCTGATTTACAGCGCACCTTTTCTGTTCATACATGGAATTCCATTTGGACACGCATACACCACACCTCCTGTAATTCTAGCACTACTCAGACTCTTTATTATTTTTATCAAAGATTATTTTTAACGCCATTATCTCTCTTCAAGTATAGTTCATACTTATCCCTGAACTGTTGGGTCTGTCCTAATTCCCCTGGCTCTTTAATGCATTCCTTTTTTCTTTGCCCTAATATAGCCCAATTTTGGTCTAAGGTATGTGAGTCAATCTACTCTATTTGTTCTATTGAATTTCCCTTCGACATTGACTCCATATTTTTAGGAAGTAACTCTGCAAATTGGCTTGGATCTTGCAAGGTGGGCATATTTGTGGACTTGTTAATTGCTATTGCCTTTCAGGTAATATCCTCTAATTGGAAAGACGCCTCCAAGGTTTCTTTCTTCGCCTGGTGGAACCTTCTTTGCTATCATCACAGACTGGACAGAGCTTATTCCAAAAATTCTCAACAACTTATTCATAAAGAAGCCTTCTGGTCTCCACTTACCAATTATTTATCCACATCTGCACTACGTGATCAAGATAGCTCCTTTGTTTATCAACCACCATAAGTATGTTCTTCTTTTCTTCTATTTTATGTTTTCATATGTCAAATGTACAGTTATTATCCTGTTTTTAGGAACCATTATGATTACTATAATATTAAAGTTTCAATATGATATTAGTTGAAGATTCTACTATATCTTCATTTTCTTTTCTTTCTTCCTTTTATTTTCTCTTTCTTTTATCCCATCTCTGTTCTTTCTCTCTCTCCGCATTTTCTTTTCTTGTTTCTTCCTTTTCTAGTTTTTACCTTTTTCTGAAAAAAATAAAAAATTTAAAATGCTATCTTGTTTCTAGGTACAATTTTCTCCTATTGCTTTTCTTCTTTGGGCTATCTCTATATTAATGACAGACTTTTTGTGTCCTTTATTCCATCACATTATTTACTCAGTTTGCTAATTCCTTGTTACCTCTTTTATAAGTATTGTTGTATATTGTACTTATGTTTCTAATTACTTCAATAAAGCTCTTTAAACTCAGAAGGACATAAAAGATATTTACCACAGAAATAATGTGAATGGGGAAATTCAGCCAGTGGTTTCTGCCCTGGATTTAGCACTTTCCCCACAAACTGAAACATATTCCATTATCTCTTCAGTCTCATCAGGACCCCAAAACACACATCGCTATGGTAATGTACATCTGCTCTCCTGGTCCCCTTTTGTGGTCTGTTACCTAAATTACCAAGTGCTAAGCCTAAAGCACTTAGGGCCATATGTATCAAGCCCAAATGCGTTCGCAAACGCCAAAATTCGCAGAATTTCAGCGTTTGCGAACGCGTTTTCGCTAGATGGTATGTATCACACAAATCTGCATGCAAAATAAGGAATCGCAAAATTTGCGATTCTTTATTTTGCAATTGCATTTAAGGAATCACAATTTTGCGATTCCTCAAATGCAATGTAAGAAGCCAAAAGAAATTGCAAAACGTCCTTAAGGATTCGCAAATTACCACCAACTTCTAGTTGGTGGTAAGTTGCGAATTCCTTGAAAAATGGAAATTATTGTATTTTTCAAAGTGCCATGTGACGCACATACATGCCCTTAGGGCATGTATGTGTGCCACATGTGCACCCATGCATATATCAGGGGTGCAACAGGGTGTCCTTTGGACACCCCTGCACCCTTGAAATTATTCTCAATTTGCGATTAGCAAATTGCGAATCGCAAATTGAGAATAACTTCCCATTCATACCTATGGGCCTCCTGGCCCATAGAAATGAATGGGAAAGTATTCCTTAATTGCAATTCGCAATTTGCTAATCGCAATTAAGGAATTTTAAGAAATCGCAAAAAAAAAATTGATTTTGTACATACATACCTATTTGTGATTCTCAAATAGCGATTTCTTAAAAATCGCTATTTGGGAATTGCCAATCAGGTTGATGATACATATGGCCCTTAATTCTAATCTTGGCTCTCTCACTTGACAATTCATGTGATTCCGTATCAGCTACTTGCCTCCTGTGTGTAAAACTACACTCAGGTGTTTGCTCCATCTAATAGTGGCAGACGTAAAAATATGAGAATTCACAATAGTTCCAAGGTGGTATGCTGCACTAAATTCAGATATGACAAATGTAAAAAGTCTTATTTGCAGACAAGGAATGAAAGATTAAACAAATTCTGGAAAAGTTTGTGAAGCCTGAGCAGTGTCTGTATGTTGTTTAAAACACAATAAAAAATCTATCTGCTTTGATTCTCTTTGTCCCAAGGAGCATCGGAATGATCAAACCAGTGAGTATGTTATTATATTTGCGAGTCTTTTTATGACACGTTTAATGTACACTGCTGCGGGCACTGGAGCACCTTCGAAGATGCAAGCCAGGACAAGGAAGAAGCAAATAAAACAGAATTAATCCCAGAAAACACATAAAGAGTTAAATAGAATTTCAGACGCCGTGTTATAACTGTGAAGATGGATTGAAGGGCCGACTGACTCCATGCAGTGGGTGCTGAACATAAAATATGCCTTTTTTTAGTATTTATTTTCACTTTATGACAACAAGGGTTGTAAGAAAGCCAGTGGGGTCAGGGACATCATTTAGCGGTCACCAGAGGTCGAACTTGGGGTCCTTTGATCTCCAATGGGGAGATCTCCTGCCTTCTCATCCAGTGATAGTCTAAACATTCACGTACATCTCGAGTCTCAAGGCGCTTTAGTTCATCAAACATCCTTTCGATCTCCAATGGGAATTTCTGCCTTCTCATCCAGTGATAGTCTAAACATTCACGTACATCTCGAGTCTCAAGGCGCTTTAGTTCATCAAACACCACCTGTTCTTCCCAGTTTTATTTATGGGCTCGCGCCCCCAAAAGGCAGACAAGTTGGGGCAGAGTTAATCGCTCCTAACTTGTGCTGTCCCTTCTCTGCGGCCCATTGGAGGGCGCCAGGGTCTCAGTAAATCTCCATTTACATATTACCCAGGCTCGGGGCTTTAAGTGGGCCTGGTCCCTTCGGGTCTCAGACCCAGGAGTAGTTGAAAACTAACCTTAAAACGAGTCCCTATCTGGCCCTATATTCAAGCCTCAGCTTTACACGAAAAAATCGTTGATATCTAAACGACAATTGAAACAACTGTTAAGGTGATTGGTGTCTGTTATTTTTGTGGGTGCCCAGTATGTGGAGGGTGTTTATAATGATGATTAGGACCTCGGGGGTTGAGGCTGAAGGCAGTGTACGTTTCTCACAGTGCATGACAGTGAATCAAGGTGGTCGGAACACATGCACATCCAAACCTTGGCCTCTTTGCAGAGCGCACGGAGCAATAGTCACTAGTGGCAATTTTAATTGTGATTATGGCCAGTGCATGTGGCTCACCATTTGCTCCCCCGCCCCCCCCTCAGACTTCAAAGGCTGCTGCTCCCCCGCCCTCCCCATCAGACTTGAAAGGAATATCTTGTTCTTTTAGCCCTACACTCGCCATGCATTAGCTAAAGCTCAGGGTATGCCCAGACGTGGGTCCTGTGCTCACTAAGCCACTGGAGTCAAGCTATCCTGGCTGAAAACGGCTGATAGCCAGAAACCGGCCCTAGGATGCTTGATTCCGGTCCAGGAAAGACATGGCTTGGCAGTTCAGGCTGGACTGTTCCCATGAGGCACAGGGTCAAGACTGATTTGCATATGGCCATGTCTGAACTGGGGTGGCTTGTGAGCAAAATAATGATGGATTAAACCCAGATCTGTGACTGGGAGTGAATGTTTTGCCATTGTGCAACATTCCGTCCATCATCTTGTGTGTTTTGCCAATGATAGTAACAGCACAACTACTAACCATCATACCGCCTACAAGTGTGACAATTCTGTGAAAAACTGGGGCGAGGATGTAGCCTTATGGCTAGAGCTGTTGACCTCTGAAGCTTGGGTACCGGGTTGAGTCTCGGCAACGATGCTCAACATCCTGTGATTCTGGGCAAATCAATTAATCCCCCTTCGCCTAACAAAGATGAATACGTTCATTTGTAACTAAACTGGTGCTCACGTAAAGCGCTCTGATACCTGATATCTTCGGGTCTAGTTCGCGCTATATGATACTCTTAAAAAAAAACTGATTATTTTATACCCTCCAAATTATAAGAATGGCTTGGGCAGCAGGTAGCAGTGATATTTATTGCTGTGGTCATCTCTATATCAGCCAGACAGCGCCATCATGTGGTAGACTGTCACATGCGCCGGTGTTGACAATTAAGTCCGGTGCTGAGCACTGGAAGCCACCAGCTCAAATTAAGCACTGGTCTCTGCCCTCTCTGGTCTCTATTTGCTCACACGATAGGGGGATAATGTGATGGCCAAGATATCTAAGTATAATATTCAGATAATAGATTGTAAACAAAGTAACTATGACCACAAGGCCTTTATGCGACTCAGTGCTACACAACTTTAGATCCAAGTAACATATCTCAGTGGGTTGAGGCACCTCCCGCAGAGATTAGTCTATAAATTGCAAACCACAGGCTCTCAATACTAGTAATGTAGTTGAGATATTTAATGCACTTCCTCCGAAGATATGTGAGTGACCTGCTGGCTAAAGGTTCAAAGCCCAGCAGGGCCAGTTCAGCCACTCATCTTTCACAGTCTCATGTTTTGACTAATATTTAGAGGGACAACAATAGAAACGGAGACTGAAGCTCCAGGAGGCTGATGAGTTTGTGGTCTTTACAAATAGTCTATAATGATATTAAACAGTATTTTGGAAAGGCCACGCCCTGCGTGCCAGTCTATTGAATACTGTTGAGTGTGTGGCTTGATTAACAAGCACACAATCATCCCACAGTGCCAGTTTCATGTGGCACACCCTCCCCCACCCGAGCCATCTCCGGCCCTCAGCAGTGTGTTCTCTCACAAAGAGGATCGACCGCCCCCACCGGCACTAAACTTATTGAGAGTTTAAAAGGTCTCGATTGTGTTTTCATCTTTGTAAATACTTTAAAGAGTCTCAGGTGCGTGAGGGTGAACTTCAGTGGGAGGGATCTGAGCTCTTACTGAAGTGACTTACATCCAAATGTCAAACTGACCCCATGCCTCTTCAGCCATGCCCTGTTTGTTCAAAGCCCTTTGGGGTAATCCCCGCACCCGTGTACCCAGGGTTCGAGTGGGGGTACCACGCGGGTGGACGCCGTCCCCCCACTAATTTTACTGGGAGCTTGATAACTGGACAAAATGGAGCCGCACATTCACTCTTTGGCCTCTCTGGGGCGAGATCTCGCCCCAGAGAGGCCAAAGAGGGAATGTGTGGCTCCATTTGCCAAGGTGTGAGCGAGGGGCGGCAATGAATCTGATGGTGCAAGCCACCTATCGTGACGTCACGTCCTGTCATGACGTCAGCGTCCCCCCACTTCTTTTTCTAGGACTTGTGCCCTGCGTGTACCCTCTCCATCACCCATCACCCCACAATGATGGGGAAGCATGTACCATGAAGGGATGCTGCCCATGTGCTCTGCAGATTAACCAAGAAAGAAGGTAACTTCACAGCCCGGCTCAAGGCCTCTTTATCCAGGCCCTGCTCTTTGGGAGACCTTTGGGGCTCTACCCACGCCCACTTACCCTCTCCATCACTCATCTCCCCACAATAACTGTGAGGTGTGTACCCAAAGGGATGCTACCCAGGTGTGCTTCAGATTAAACAAGAAGGAAGGTACCTTCACAGCCCTGGATACAATCCTTCGAGAGCTTTCACCAGCTCATTAGCAGCCTCTATGGAAGGCTGAGGTTGGCTCAACCAATCAGCCTCTACCTCCTGGTGTCTGCCTCCTTTCCTGGGTTCAGGTGGGGTCGCGCAGTAGGCATCGGCAGAGGGTGTGTTTGTTCACCGGTGTTGACTGAGGTTAGAGACACTTATGCCAATAGCGTTGTTGCCCAGATGCTGCCAGCTGTTAACAGGAGTTAATTACCTTTCCCTCATTATGCACATGTCTTCAGCACACGCCCACTGGAGCAGAGCAGGAGCCAGCCGCTGGTAACTCCTTCTTGAGAGGGCAGCAGGCACTATGAGCATGATGAGCAGAGGGAAACAGCGCCTAGGAGCTCCAATGTCAAAGCTCCAGGCACTAGGACTGAAGCCCCCACCTCATGCAGATGCCGCCCTCCATGCCCTGTTCACAGGAACACATCACTCTTAGAAAATCTGCTAGAAATGTGGTTCTATGAAAAACTCTTCCTCAAAAAACATAAAGATGGAATCATTTCTCAAGGTTCAGATGAGCACACCTCTAAACACCCTTTTTGTTCCAGCTGACAAAAGAAGAAAGATGTCTTGGGACACATTGAGCAACATCTGGTTGGACAATTACATCCAAGATCCATGAATCTTCACCACAGTCTCTTTAGTCCGAGGCCATGCACAATGTTGGTTACACCCCTGTAAGTCTCGAAATGTGCACATTTTACAGCACAAGAATTTAGCAGAATTTGCTGAATGTGAAATTTATCAGAATGCATTTCTCGGGGTCGACAGGTTCGAGCAGGAAAATGTCTCGCGGGAGCAGAAAATGGATTAGGAGGTTAATTTCTACTCGAATGTCCACCTTATAGGTACCTCATGTGACTTTGGAATAAGAGGTATGCGCCCGCACTCACTTTCACACAAGATTCCACCAAGGGAAATTACAGGACATTTTGAGTAATTTTATGTCAGTTTTGCACAATTTCACGAAAAACAATATTTTGTCACTCTCTTGACCAGAACAAGCAATGGCTTTCAAAGTCTTCCTTAGATTTATGACTGAATTAGTAGAAAGGGGTTACACCGGTGTGAAACGCCTTCCCACTGGTGGTGGTTCAATTTCTGTGATGAAGTTGTGGTCCTTTGCCTCATGCCTGCAAGTATCCAATCAAGGACATTGACACCTCAAAAGCTAAGGGAAGAACTACAGCCCTCTCCATTGGTGGTGGGTGGGGTGAAGACACTGCTGCTAATCTACACCCTCTGCTTGTGTTAGACATCAAAGGCGGGCGGGAGATTTATCAATCTCTTCAAATTCTCCAACACTTTCCTGTCACTACTTAGCAAATGCTTAGGGACTGTGTTTCAAAGGATCTGTACCCTTAAGTTGCACTAATAGCCACAAAAGATTCACTTTGTGCCTGTGAAGGCCAAACAGTGATTCTCAAGAACCAAAGCTGATGAAATTCTGCATTCACAAGATGCATTTGCCTATTTCAAATTTCCCTAATTAGGATCTAAATGTAAAGATTCGTGGGGTTTCTGGGATGGCCTACATGCAAAAATAGTGGAATAACAAAGAAACCCACAATTTGGAGTAATGCACCCAAATGTATTTCAATCAAGGGCAGATGCAAGTACCACACTACGGTAGAAATTCAATTGGTAGGAAACAATCTTGCACTTAATGAGTTTTTCCGAGAAGAAAACATTTCCCCATGGAAACTGTTAATGTGCCAAGGCACATTTGCATCCCATTTCCACATATACATTGTTTTACCAAGTGGCAAAGTCTGCATGCATACATCTATACATTCGATTAGCCCAGGAAGTCTAAGACTGTCTCTGATATTCTTGTATAGTAGTAAAAGGTTATTATTTTTTCAGGTAAAAACCGAAATATGACATAGTATTACATCACATAGTGCAACATTCCTGGTATATGAAGGGATTACTCTATTAATCCCAATAAAGTAGTACATTTGCTCTAAAGATAGAAGTTTCCCTACGAGAGCAAGACCCGTACGGTTATTGATTAGGGCCATAAGGCTTTGAAGATATTAAGAATGCATCATTTAAATATTAATGTACTACACTGCTGGCGACAACTAACCCTTTGGTGGGTGAAGCGAGAAGTGCATAGTAAAGGAAAGAAATATGGCATTGAATCTCGGTCGACTCATAGTTGACTTCAAAGTATCGCATGTTACCTTTAGACCAATACAAGTGGCGATCATATCTAGCGCCTCAGCTATAGGGCCATCCATTCCTGGACACCCAGGCTAACTTTGTAGTTAACCATAACAACAACACTGCCCTTGACATTTGTCGCACATAATATATGTTTCTTGAAGGGCAACACCCTGACGACTGAGTCTTTATTAGGGGATGGTCAAGTTCCAATCCCTATTCAGAGACAGCCTTTGCCCAGATGTGATACTTTTATCAGGCCCAGTGACAAAGGGCATGCAAAACAAGCAGGGCCCGATTCACAGAACTAACTTAAGACAAAATCCTAAACTTACTACCATTTTGGTATTCACAGAAGGCATTTACTCATTTTGGTATTCACAGAAGTTAGGACTCCTAAATGCCTTCTGTGAATACCAAAATGGTAGTAAGTTTAGGATATTGTTTTAAGATAGTTCTGTGAATCGGGCCCTTTGTTCATAAAGGAGTTGTCAGTACCAGAATGACCCTCCCACACAGGACTCTTGCATTTTTTGTGCTGATATGTTACCTGTATTGTTGTGTTTGGTTATCTAGCATGTGCTATTCATAGGATTGTTTTTACTCCAGAACGTGGTGAAGTTCCTCGTATGCAGTCTTTCACTGCCTTCGAAGCTGCACTGTGTCTGCCTCTCTTCTGGTCATTATAGGGACAGTCTCCAGTCCTGAACGTGTCCCCTGCAAAGTCATGGTCTTTAGATGTGTTACCCTAATTATGCAACTGGGAGCAAAGCAAGACTACAACACCCATAATGCATTAGGTGATCACACATAATTCAGGACTGGAAACAGTGTCCATAATTACATGAAATGAGAGGGTCAACCTACCCCAGATGGGAATATAATCCATTCATATGTGGGTGCCACTAACTGTGGCTGTGAATTGACTGATGCAAAATGGCAGACAAGACATTGGTGACATGTTAGATAAGGTTTGGTTTATGCAGATCTATCAGTGTGTGCCGTAGGATTGTGGCTCCATCAGATGCATCTGTTGTAGTCAATCTGAAAGAGCTCCATCAGGATCTCTGCTACTGAAGAGCGCTCAATGGTCTAACAGAGATGGCCGCTGAGTCCTCGAAGGCCAAAGGTAGGTCCCCAAATACAATATAATGTCTAGGAATGTATCAGATATGAACCAGATACTGCTGTAGGCTCCACACTTACATCTGATTGGATTCCTTCCCCCCGCAGGCATATTTCATTTTAATTGTTATTCCTGTAAACTCTGATTGTATTTTGTCTTCGGTTACTGAGATACTGCAGGCATTGTTGGCACAAAATGTGAAAAATGTTGAAAATGTAATTAAGCCTCTCGTTACTCCTGCTAACCCTGTTCTTGCTGTTCATAAAGAGGTTGATAACACTACTGAAGTGAAGGGAAATGCCCCTTTGGGATTATCTACAGAGGCGGAGATTCATAAGTCACCTAATCAATCCACCTCATCTGCCCTGCTTCTGAGAACAGAACCATTGCTAGTTGAGCAGGAAGAGAATGTGAGTGAAGTACCTCAAACGGGGGGCCATGATCTCTTTCCCATTTTTGTACATGATAAAAAGGAGCCAGAAGTTTCCTCGGGGTCTCCTAGAGCTGCCAAAATGAAATCAAGAGGGAAAAAGGGGAAACCTACACGTAAATATAAAAAGAAAAGACCTAGACAAATTATTTTTCCAAAACATATAATAACTGAAACACCCGCTCCTATAGAAAGAGGGTATAGCCCACCTTCTGATATTCCGGATAAGGTGGAAGTGGAAAGTATCTTAAATGATTCCAATGGGATTTCCCCGGTTGAAGTAACTATGAACAGGGTGGTTTCTGGACCTGTAGTCGATGCCCCTGCTCCCCAACCTATAAGTATCAATGATAAATATTTCCCGATAGTAACAAGAGTATTTAATCCAACAGCTCCTATCTTTCTGCCTCAGACGGAGGTAGCTAGGAACGTATTACCTCAATCAGCAAAAAGCCCTATTTCATATGTGGATACTTTTTCATTGGATTTTCTTCCATTACTTGATTCTGATCTAAAAATGAACAGATCTTGGCTACTCAGCTGCTTCAATGAGATTGAAAGCTTAAAGTTGGTTCTAACAAATGATATAGATTTAGTTCTCCCAATAAGTTCTATAAATGGCCAACGAATAAGGGTAAAGTTTTACTCTAAAATAATTGCTAATCTAGTTCTTCAACAAGCCGAAGCATTCCAATGTAGAGGAATTGACGTGCTACCTTTTGTTAATAAAAATTTGTGTCTTTCTCTTAATGAAAGAAATACAAAGTTGACCTCTGGACAGGATGATTTACCTATATGTAATAATGACCTAAAAATTTGGCTCTCCAGAGGCAAACGTATGGTTTCCCAGGTCCTTTCCTTACCTGGTAGCACAGATAACCCTCTAACTGAAGACTCTTCGATGTGGAACTGGTTACCTGGAGTTCTCTCAAATACCACCTCGAGAAACCCACGACCATCTTCACATCTTTAACCCGTGTTTAAAAATTGTCTCTTGGAATGCCGCTGGCTTGTCTAATTGCCCTGAGAAATTTGATTATCTCCTCTCCTTGAATGCGGATGTGTTATGTATCCAAGAAACATGGTGTGATACTCTTCCTTATGGAGGGAATGACTACTTCGTCCTAGAGGCCGCTGCAACTCCATCTAAAAAAGGCCATGCTAAAGGCGGAATTGCCTGTTTGTTATCCAATGCATTACAATGGCAATTCTCACATTACAAGGACGAGAGTAATCTATTCCAATCCATAACTATTTCTAACTTGGATCCCGTTGTTCAACGGTCTTCGTTTATAATATTAAATGCCTACATTCCTCCTGAAGATAATTTTACGACAGTTTTAAAACGTATGTTTTCCTATATAAAGCAATTATTAGAGGTGGATGACCCCCCATACTTATTACTGGTGGGGGACCTAAATTGTAAAGTGTCTAATACTTCCTTAGACATATTTAGAAATAAAGCAAAGGAAGAAGTATATAATATTCCCCAAGCTCTTCTGCCCAATAAAATAAAAACTAACAAAAGGGGCAAGATTCTTCTTGGGGAACTCAGTGCCGTGGAGGGAATTATTATAAATGGCAGAATGCCTTCAGATACCCCGGCTAATTATACTCATGGTTCAACTAGGGGAGAATCTATTTTGGACTATGTAATAACAGACTTTGACACGTTCTCTTTTCTTAAAGATTTGGTAATCACTCATACCCCCTTGAGTGACCATAAAATTATTAAATTAACTGTCTCATTAATACCCCCTGAATCTGACCTCTGGTCCTTAAAGAACAGAGGCTTTACTATTAATCGCCACTCAGATAGATGTTATTGGGGATCTAGTCATAATAAAGATGTACAAAACATCCTTACCCAATTTCTAACTGAGCTCGACTATTGGCAAGGTAGGGAATTCATGTTCCTTGAAACCCTCATCCAAAAAGTCACCGAAATGGCTAGGAGTACAGGAAATTATAAAAAGAAATATTTTTCTCCTAGTCCTCTATTAAGGTTAAATAAAGAAATTAATAAACTTGTTAGGATGCAATACCTTAATAGATCAGGGGAGAATGGGTTACAGTTAGCTCTGTTAAAAAGAAGGAGGGTGAGATTGAGAGCCAAGTTAAAAAGAGACAAAGAAGATACTTTATGGATCAAGCTAAGAGAGGCATCAAATTGTAAAAACTCTAGAGATTTTTGGTCCATAATAAGGCAAGGATGTGGATCTGTAAAAACGTCCACTCCTATTGTTATTACTGAAGATGTCTGGACCCAATTTGTGACCACCTTATATGCGCCCAATGATGCAGGGGGCGATGCATGGGTTCCAGATCTTAATACCGATTCTAAAATGGAACTCCCCACTGAGCATTCCATAGCTACCGCAATCAAGAGCATGCGCTCTTCCGGGGCTATGGGACCCGACGAATTGCCCATGTCTATAATTAAGCAAGACGTAATCACTTGGAGCAGGATTCTTCTTCCAGTGTTTCGGGCGTGTTTTAAAACTCGAGCAGTTCCCGACTCTTGGCGGGGAAGTATCCTGATCCCAATTTTTAAAAAAGGAGACCGGGATAATCCCTCTAATTATCGCCTAATTGCTTTATTGGACGCGATAGGGAAAATTTTTGCAAAACTTTTATTAGTATTAATAACAGAATGGGCAAATTTAAATAATATTATACCTAGGGAACAGACAGGATTTCGAAAAGAGCATGGAACTCTAGATAACCTAACTCTGCTACAGGTAATTGTAGACAAATATGTTCGTGTACGTGGTGGGGGCATATATGCAGCATTTATAGATTTCTCCGCAGCGTTCGATAGGGTGGACCGACCGACGCTGTGGAGAAAGCTGTCGGCATCGGGTATGCCGGGATACTTATTGGATTTAGTTAAGTCCCTACACTGGAACACATGGTGTAGGGTGTTACAAGGCGGCGAAAGGGGTCTCTCTCAAGCTATCCCCTCCCGGAATGGACTAAAACAAGGATGTATATTGGCACCCACACTGTTTTCCCTGTATATGGCCGATTTGCCAACCGCTGTTGCAGATTGTGAGGGACTAGCCCCAAAAATTGGAGGAACTGCTATATCTGTTCTAATGTATGCAGACGACATACTTGTTTTAGATCTGACCCCGAAAGGTCTCGATAATCGTCTCCATACATTGAATGAATTCGCTGATGCACACTATATGAAAATCAATAGCTCAAAAAGCAAAATCATGTGCATCTTTGGTAAGAAGAAATGCAGATCCAGGAGCTTCAACTGGACATTAAGCGGAGAAAAACTTGAGGTAGTTAACTCCTACACGTTTTTAGGCAAAATAATATCTTCTAACCTTAGTGAGAAGCCCCACATCGAAAATAATTCTAGAAAAGCAATGGCCCATGGTAGGGGATTATGTTCCTTGTACAAAGCGACGGGGAAGAGGCACTTCTCCTTATGCTTGGAGGTATTCCGAGCAAAGATTCCTGCTACCCTCCTTTACGGAATGGAATTGGTGGATCTAAATCAATGGGATTTTATGCATAAAATGGAGGGGAAGGTATTAAGGAAAATTTCCTCATTTAATTCAGCCTGCTCCACATCTTCTTGCAGGCTGGAATTCGGACTGCAAAGTTGCTGGGCTCAAGGGTTGGCTGCTCTCGTAAGATGGGTAGCATGCTTGGCCCGAGGTAAACCAGGAACCTTATGGGAAATCTTAAAAAAGGAACTATTGGGCAACTTTAATGAGTTCTCGCAGCTGGTAAAAAATTTTAGAAAAGCTGTTTCGCTACTGGAACTGGATGAAAGTACGTTATTTTCACTTTCTCCATCAGAGTTAAAGTTAAAGTTAAAAAGTATGTCCTGGGAACTATGTTATAAACTGGATATACTTGCCCAACAGAAGTATAAAGAAAGGGAAGCCCTGGTCTTAACCTACACACCTAAACTAGCCCAACAATACTTAACTTGGAACATTCCGCATGGTGTCCATAGGATATGGTACCTTTTACGTCATAATTTGCTTCCACTTAATACACTACTCGCAAAATGGTATGGAGTGTCTCCCTTATGCAATTTATGTAATAATGCTGTTCAAGATCTTAACCATGTACTATTTATTTGTCCGGTATTGCGCCTATTGCGAAAAAAATGGATAAAACCAATTTGTTTACAACTGGGAATTATGAATGTAAAAATGTTCTTCCATGCTCTTTATTGCCCCCCTAACGAAATGTTCTGTTCCAGAATTTTTAAATATTTTAAAGAATTTTTAGATATATATTAATGTGATTTCGGGAGATGTTGATGAGTGCATTATTTGTAGATAACAAGTGGTTATTTCTGTTGCTGTATGTAGCTTGTGTCTATTTTTTGCTATGTTAATATGTACGTTATTTATGTGGCCCTCAATGAGAGCCAAATCATAATAAACTTTTGAACTTTTGAACTTTGAATTGTTATTCCTGTCGAATATTTGAAGATGTATAGCTGTGTGTATATATTAGAATGATATCCCCAATATGTGTATATTCCGATATGTATATACATATAAATATGTAAATATGAAATGTTTAATTTCCTAGGCAGAACCTTGAATGCCTTACGTCCTGATGATGCCTGGAATTTTGAAAGGCAGAAACGCGTCAACAGTTTGTTGAAGGCACCGTTATAAAATTCTGAATAGTATAAAATGAACTAAAAGGAGTACAAAAAATAATAGAGGTTAAAAGGATTAACAAATAATACGTAGTCAATTCTTTGAAAAAATGGTTTATTAAATGAAATATATAAACCATCAAGTTGGAATAATTATTTTGGATTGCCATTTAGTTGAAAAAGTGTAAAAGAAACTCAAGATTTATTTCTAAAAAATAACTTTATTTAGGAAGAGATAATTAACTGCATCTGTTCCCAGAAACAATGTGTGTTAGTGTTCCTTAGGCATCACGTGTATTACCTTATGTATCTTTACCCAGATGCCTGTTGGTCAATTGGGTTCCCCCTGTAATATACAGTCACTCTTAAAAGAGCATCCTGGCGGTGACTTGGAGGCAGACTTAAAACCTGTTCTTGATACTACAATGGAGAGAGAGAGAGAAGGGCCACCAACTAAATTAAAGAGTAATAAAAAGTGGCAGGTACAAGGAAGACCCAAGTCTTTCATATCCCTACAGGCCCAGAACAGACCCACGACTGATCTAATCTTCTTGTATACTATCTCCTCCTTTCTTTCTTTTATTCTCTATCGTTCCCCTTTTCATCCACTCTTATTCTTCTAGCAAGACAGTGGAAAAGGGGACAGCCAAACATATATATCACTAACCTGTATCTTTGACAAAGGCAGCCAGTTTGGGCTGTTACCCAGTAATGGTAAAGCGATGATAACTGTATGTATCATATTTAATACAATAGTTTGAAATCTGAGATTTAAGTCTGAAATGTGTACGTTTTAGAAGGTTGGCCTTCGAAGATCTCAGCATCCTCTGAGTCCTGTGGCAACAGAATCCGGCAGTGAGGTGCTTTGGCCAGTAGAAGTACGGCTCTGAACATCAGAACGAGGATCTTGAATAAGACCCTCTTGTGGATTGGAAGCCAGTGCAGTCTTCTAAGCGCTTCAGATGCTGAACTCTGTTTGGAGAGTTTAATCATCGATCTGGCACCCGCATGGTGTACCAACTGAAGTGTGTGAAGCAGCTGTTTTGACCTTCCTGCATGAAGGCTGTTACAGTAGTTAAGTCTGGAAGTTATTAGGGCAAAGGCAACTATTTTCCTTGTAGCTAGAGGAAGGAAGTCAAAAACTCTTTTTAGAGGTTTAATCAGAGTGAAACACATACCAGTCAATGCGAGAGCTTGAGGGCAGAAGGAGAGGGCAGAGTCAAATTTGAGTCCCAAATTTGTTGTCATTTCGACTGTTGCAGAGGGTGGGGGAGTGCAGTTAGGCCACCACTGCGAAGAGGAGAACAGGTTGGTCTTTCCGGACAAGAGAATTGGGATTTATCCGTATTACATTTTAGAGGATCGTTTCCCATCCAGCAGATAATACTGGCAAGGCAGTTCTTGAAGTTCAGCTTGGACCCAGAGTAGTTCTTTTTAAGAGATAGGATCAATAGTGTGTCCTCTGCATGTGATGTGGAAGCAATTCCAAAGGAGGCTTTCAGGATATGAGTGGAGCCATATAGAAATTAAATAACGCAAGGCTGAGCAGCGAGCCCTGCGGAACGCCAAAAGTCACGGATCTCTCGGCTGGAGAGAATTGTCCCGTAGCTACCAGTTGTCTCCTGTCTGTCAAGAACGCTGTAAACCAGGCCAGTTCCATGTGAGAAATACTGATTCCGAGAAGGGGATGAAGAAGGATAGTATGGGAGATGGTACCGAATGCTGCTAAAAGATCCAATCAGATTAACACAGCGTTGTTACCAGCGTCCAGGGTCATCTTGATGTTTTCAGAGACTTCCAATAGGGCAGGTTCCTGGGAGTGCTTAGGTCTGAATCGTGATTGGCAGGCGTGTAGTGTGTTGGAACTCTCCACAGTGAGTTCCATTCACAATTGTTTCCAGCATTTTGGCCAGCACATGAAGCAGTAAAAATGGGCCTTAGATTGGCCAGAATTGAAGGGTTTTCTAGGGTTTTCTGTAACAGAGGTTTAACCACCACCAATTTCCAGGTTTTAGAAACTTCAGCTGTGCAGAGTGAGGCGTTTAATATCTGATTAATTAATTGGTTTGCCATGTCTATGGCCTCATGTAGGATGGTTGGAGGGTGGGGATCTTGAGGAGAGCCTGAATTGCATGACATAATGGCTTAGCGGGATTAAGATAGCGAGATCTCGTTGAAGGAGACGGACATGGCATTGGTTGACTTACCCTGTAGCTGGCTAAGTTCACTGCAGGGAGTTGTAAAGCCACGTTGTAAAATTAATGTATTATCTTCAAAGAAGACAGATATCTGATTGCAGGGGTCCTGTAATGGAGGGATTTTTCTTGATCGACTTGGACTGCAGAAAAGATTTCGATATTTTGAAGATCTTCTTGGGAAGTAGGCGTTCTTGCTCTCTCTAATCAGGTTATGATATGATTTCTGGGCCCCCCTAAAGCAGGTCAGGTTCTCAGGTTTGAATGGCTGGCACTATTTACGCTTAAGTTGCTTGCAGCTGAGCTTTCCTTCGGCTAGGGTAGGGGAGTCAATGACAATTAAGTGCCGGTGCCGAGCACTGGAAACCAATTAAGTATTGTGCATGAAACCACCTGCTCAAATTAAGCACTGAATTATACGGAGTAATGCAGCACATTTTATGACAGAATCACTGCATATTTTTACTTTTGTACGTAAGCTAACACAGGCTAAGGGAAGGTTCCACTTCATTAGTAACAGTTTAACACACAAATACAAAATAAGCAATTGAAAGCTGATCAGTATACTGTTTTGAAGCGCCTTCCTCTGCACGGCAGCACCTGCAGCCGCGTTTTTAGTAACTATTGATCCGTTTAAGCTAGAAACACATTTTTGGGGTAAAATCGGCATACTGTGCAACAGATGATAGATTATGTGACAAATAGGGCAAATGCCTGTTAACAGCAGCAACAAACACTGACGCCAACTCTGACAAGTAATGCATACAAATGTGTGCAAAAACTGTCTCCACAAGTTTTTAAAAATGACCGGGCCTGGCAATATGTGGTTGTCATTTAGTGGTATTAATGCCCATACATTGTGCTTCGCTTGTGGATTTCCTATGCAAAGCCAAACATATTCAGGCACATGCATCAATGTTGGCCTTAGCAATTCCTTAATTGCGATTTTTAAGGAATCGCAATTAGGGAATCGCAAAAGCCTATGCATGTAGGAATCACAAAAAAAATAGCGATTTCTAAACATTCCTTAATTGCGAGTCGCAAATTGCGAGTCGCAATTAAGGAATGCCTTCCCATTCATTCCTATGGGCCGAAAGGCCCATAGGTATGAATGGGAAGACATTCTCAATTTTCGAATCTCAATTAGAGATTCGCAAATTGCTCATGCAATTTTAAGGGAGCCACGGTGTCAAAAAGACACCCTGTTGCCCCCCTGAAACTGATCTGTGCACATAGGTTGGGCACACACACGCAATTAATTAATTGCGAATTCTCAAATTGCGAGGGCCTTGACCGTTGATGCATCGCAAAAGCTAATTTTGCGAATTGCACCGTTTGCGATCGCAAAAAGCTTTGATGCATGTGCCTGATGATCTTTGTCAACGCTTGTTTAGAAGACTTGCTGTAACGGGGTAGAGGAAGTAACCACAAAAAAAGTGGAATAGAAAACAAAAGAAATCTAACGTTACACGTTTAACACAAAGCGAAATCGAAGAAGACCTAATTTTAAAAAGTAACCAACAGTTGACAAGCGCTGCGACGCCAGGCTAATGACAGTTTGTGTGCTATACAGAGGGGAAATGTTAATAAACTGTCCACCACTGGAAGCTGAAGCTTCCGCAAAGATAATGTAAAATAGTACAGGCGTGTGGAACCGATGGAACAACGTGATGAATTGTATTAAAAAATGATTCTCAGATTCTAGATTGGGGTAGCACACGGGCCTCGAGGCGCATTGAAAAGCCCTGGCCTGTGCACAACAATTTTTTACTCCTTAAACAAACTGGAACACGTCACGAAGGAATGTTGGCTCAGCTCCGAAGCCTCGTCCCCATTCATGGACATGCCAGGGTACCGAGGCACGCGTGGGCACGGCCTCTGGGGCGTGCCCCGACACAAGGGCATTAAATCTTCAAACTATCAGACAACACACACAAAAAACACTTCTGGGCGGGGCAGGGTTCTGCCCCTGCAGACAAAGCGCTCATTGTGAGCAGGGAGCCGATGCTGCTGGTGTTAACGACCGGGCAGAAAACAATGCCCGTCGGGTAAGCGACGGCGCCAGTTCTCATGCAACGTGTGAACTTTGCCATAATGGGCTCCTGTCACGAGGCACTGTTTCATTGAAATCATGGTGGGCTGGTCGGAAGGAGGGAGACTGGAGCGAGCACTAGTCTCTCAGAAAGGCTGTTTAGGGCGTAGCTTCCATTGGTGCAGCAGGTGCAGTGGCACCAGGGCCCAGAGGTCTGAGAGGCTCGTTGATCCCTGGTTATTGCTGTATTCCACAGTTAGAACAGCAGCCACTGGGTTATTTCCTTCCTTGCCCCAGGGTTCAAGGGGCATAGGCATTAAGCCCTTTTCTCGTTCACAATTGGGCCGATTCTCAGTATCGGCCCGTTTGGGAACGGGAAAAGGTCTTTTGGAAAGTATCATCCCAAAAGGGCACCGCAAATTAGAGAATCGTAAAATTTGCGATTCTCTATTTTGCAATTGCATTTAAGGAATCGCACATTGCGATTCCTTAAATGCAATGTAGGAAGCACAGAAAAAGTGCGATTTGGCCTTAAGGAATCTCAAATTACCACTAACTTCAAGTTGGTGGTAATTTGCGATTTCATTGAAAAATGCACTTTGTTGCATTTTTCAAACTGCCATGTGGCACACATACATGCCCTTAGGGCATGTATGTGCGCCACATGTGCACACATACATATGTCAGGGGTGCAACAGGGTGTTCTTTTGACATCCTGGCACCTTTGAAATTGCATTCTCAATTTGTGATTCTCTAATTGCGAATCACAAACTGACAATATCTTCCCATTCCTTCCTATGAGCCTCCTAGCCCATAGAAAAGAATGGGAAGGAATTCCTTATTTGCAAATCCCAAATTGCGAATCGAAAATATGGAATAGGTAGGATTCACTTAATTTTTAGCAAATCCTACATACATTGCGTTTTGCGAATCTCTAAATGTGATTTGCTAAAAATCACAATTTGAGAATCGCAAAATATCGTTTTTGATACATATGCCCCGAAGACACAAAGGCTACAGTACTGAGGGCTGGTAGAGCTGGGGCAGAGTCTGTCTGCCTGACACATGGCACTCACTCTGCTCACCCTGCCAGTCTGTAAGAGAATAAAGGCCCGTCCCAGGCTAGGCTGGTAACCCACATCAGCCCTGGCAAGAGACTCTCTAAGCTCTGAAGTTAGCCCCTTTGCTACAGCCCACCATGATAACATAACATACCATGACATGACATCGCATGCTATGCATCTTCACAGTGCCCGGTTGTCATTGCATTGACTGGATGTATAATTGTGGTAACTGTGGGAGGGACAGGCTGGCTGGGCTCTGGATTCCCTGCATCTTTATGGTAACATGTGTGGGAGGGACAGGCTGGCTGGGCTCTGGATTCCCTCCATCTTTATGGTAACATGTGTGGGAGGGACAGGCTGGCTGGGCTCTGGATTCCCTCCATCTTTATGGTAACATGTGTGAGAGAGACAGGCTGGCTGGGCTCTGGATTCCCTGCATGTTTATGGTAACATGTGTGAGAGAGACAGGCTGGCTGGGCTCTGGATTCCCTCCATGTTTATGGTAACATGTGTGGGAGGGACAGGCTGGCTGGGCTCTGGATTCCCTCCATGTTTATGGTAACATGTGTGGGAGGGACAGGCTGGCTGGGGTCTGGATTCCCTCCATGTTTATGGTAACATGTGTGAGAGGGACAGGCTGGCTGGGCTCTGGATTCCCTCCATCTTTATGGTAAAATGTGTGAGAGAGACAGGCTGGCTGGGCTCTGGATTCCCTCCATCTTTATGGTAACATGTGTGGGAGGGACAGGCTGGCTGGGCTCTGGATTCCCTCCATGCTTATGGTAACATGTGTGGGAGGGACAGGCTGGCTGGGCTCTGGATTCCCTGCATCTTTATGGTAACATGTGTGAGAGGGACAGGCTGGCTGGGCTCTGGATTCCCTGCATCTTTATGGTAACATGTGTGGGAGGGACAGGCTGGCTGGGCTCTGGATTCCCTCCATGCTTATGGTAACATGTGTGAGAGGGACAGGCTGGCTGGGCTCTGGATTCCCTCCATCTTCATGGTAAAATGTGTGAGAGAGACAGGCTGGCTGGGCTCTGGATTCCCTCCATCTTCATGGTAACATGTGTGGGAGGGACAGGCTGGCTGGGCTCTGGATTCCCTCCATGCTTATGGTAACATGTGTGGGAGGGACAGGCTGGCTGGGCTCTGGATTCCCTGCATCTTTATGGTAACATGTGTGAGAGGGACAGGCTGGCTGGGCTCTGGATTCCCTGCATCTTTATGGTAACATGTGTGGGAGGGACAGGCTGGCTGGGCTCTGGATTCCCTCCATGCTTATGGTAACATGTGTGAGAGGGACAGGCTGGCTGGGCTCTGGATTCCCTCCATCTTCATGGTAACATGTGTGAGAGGGACAGGCTGGCTGGGCTCTGGATTCCCTCCATCTTTATGGTAACATGTGTGGGAGGGACAGGCTGGCTGGGCTCTGGATTCCCTCCATCTTTATGGTAACATGTGTGAGAGGGACAGGCTGGCTGGGCTCTGGATTCCCTCCATCTTTATGGTAACATGTGTGGGAGGGACAGGCTGGCTGGGCTCTGGATTCCCTCCATGCTTATGGTAACATGTGTGAGAGGGACAGGCTGGATGGGCTCTGGATTCCCTCCATCTTTATGGTAACATGTGTGGGAGGGACAGGCTGGCTGGGCTCTGGATTCCCTCCATCTTTATGGTAACATGTGTGAGAGGGACAGGCTGGCTGGGCTCTGGATTCCCTCCATCTTTATGGTAACATGTGTGGGAGGGACAGGCTGGCTGGGCTCTGGATTCCCTCCATGCTTATGGTAACATGTGTGAGAGGGACAGGCTGGATGGGCTCTGGATTCCCTTCATCTTTATTGTAACATGTGTGAGAGGGACAGGCTGGCTGGGCTCTGGATTCCCTCCATCCTTATGGTAACATGTGTGAGAGAGACAGGCTGGCTGGGCTCTGGATTCCCTCCATCTTTATGGTAACATGTGTGAGAGGGACAGGCTGGCTGGGCTCTGGATTCCCTGCATCTTTATGGTAACATGTGTGAGAGGGACAGGCTGGCTGGGCTCTGGATTCCCTCCATCTTTATGGTAACATGTGTGAGAGGGACAGGCTGGCTGGGCTCTGGATTCCCTCCATCTTTATGGTAACATGTGTGGGAGGGACAGGCTGGCTGGGCTCTGGATTCCCTCCATGCTTATGGTAACATGTGTGGGAGGGACAGGCTGGCTGGGCTCTGGATTCCCTGCATCTTTATGGTAACATGTGTGGGAGGGACAGGCTGGCTGGGCTCTGGATTCCCTCCATGCTTATAGTAACATGTGCGAGAGGGACAGGCTGGCTGGGCTCTGGATTCCCTCCATCTTCATGGTAACATGTGTGAGAAGGACAGGCTGGCTGGGCTCTGGATTCCCTTCATCTTTATGGTAACATGTGTGAGAGAGACAGGCTGGCTGGGCTCTGGATTCCCTCCATCTTTATGGTAACATGTGTGAGAGGGACAGGCTGGCTGGGCTCTGGATTCCCTCCATCTTTATGGTAACATGTGTGGGAGGGACAGGCTGGCTGGGCTCTGGATTCCCTCCATGCTTATGGTAACATGTGTGGGAGGGACAGGCTGGCTGGGCTCTGGATTCCCTTCATCTTTATGGTAACATGTGTGGGAGGGACAGGCTGGCTGGGCTCTGGATTCCCTGCATCTTTATGGTAACATGTGTGGGAGGGACAGGCTGGCTGGGCTCTGGATTCCCTCCATGCTTATGGTAACATGTGTGAGAGGGACAGGCTGGCTGGGCTCTGGATTCCCTCCATCTTTATGGTAACATGTGTGAGAGGGACAGGCTGGCTGGGCTCTGGATTCCCTGCATCTTTATGGTAACATGTGTGGGAGGGACAGGCTGGCTGGGCTCTGGATTCCCTCCATGCTTATGGTAACATGTGTGAGAGGGACAGGCTGGCTGGGCTCTGGATTCCCTGCATCTTTATGGTAACATGTGTGCGAGGGACAGGCTGGCTGGGCTCTGGATTCCCTCCATGTTTATGGTAACATGTGTGAGAGGGACAGGCTGGCTGGGCTCTGGATTCCCTCCATCTTTATGGTAACATGTGTGGGAGGGACAGGCTGGCTGGGCTCTGGATTCCCTCCATCTTTATGGTAACATGTGTGGGAGGGACAGGCTGGCTGGGCTCTGGATTCCCTCCATGCTTATGGTAACATGTGTGGGAGGGACAGGCTGGCTGGGCTCTGGATTCCCTGCATCTTTATGGTAACATGTGTGGGAGGGACAGGCTGGCTGGGCTCTGGATTCCCTCCATGCTTATAGTAACATGTGCGAGAGGGACAGGCTGGCTGGGCTCTGGATTCCCTCCATCTTCATGGTAACATGTGTGAGAAGGACAGGCTGGCTGGGCTCTGGATTCCCTTCATCTTTATGGTAACATGTGTGAGAGAGACAGGCTGGCTGGGCTCTGGATTCCCTCCATCTTTATGGTAACATGTGTGAGAGGGACAGGCTGGCTGGGCTCTGGATTCCCTCCATCTTTATGGTAACATGTGTGGGAGGGACAGGCTGGCTGGGCTCTGGATTCCCTCCATGCTTATGGTAACATGTGTGGGAGGGACAGGCTGGCTGGGCTCTGGATTCCCTTCATCTTTATGGTAACATGTGTGGGAGGGACAGGCTGGCTGGGCTCTGGATTCCCTGCATCTTTATGGTAACATGTGTGGGAGGGACAGGCTGGCTGGGCTCTGGATTCCCTCCATGCTTATGGTAACATGTGTGAGAGGGACAGGCTGGCTGGGCTCTGGATTCCCTGCATCTTTATGGTAACATGTGTGGGAGGGACAGGCTGGCTGGGCTCTGGATTCCCTCCATGCTTATGGTAACATGTGTGAGAGGGACAGGCTGGCTGGGCTCTGGATTCCCTGCATCTTTATGGTAACATGTGTGCGAGGGACAGGCTGGCTGGGCTCTGGATTCCCTCCATGTTTATGGTAACATGTGTGAGAGGGACAGGCTGGCTGGGCTCTGGATTCCCTCCATCTTTATGGTAACATGTGTGGGAGGGACAGGCTGGCTGTGCTCTGGATTCCCTCCATGCTTATGGTAACATGTGTGAGAGGGACAGGCTGGATGGGCTCTGGATTCCCTTCATCTTTATGGTAACATGTGTGAGAGGGACAGGCTGGATGGGCTCTGGATTCCCTCCATCTTTATGGTAACATGTGTGGGAGGGACAGGCTGGCTGGGCTCTGGATTCCCTGCATCTTTATGGTAACATGTGTGGGAGGGACAGGCTGGCTGGGCTCTGGATTCCCTGCATCTTTGTGGTAACATGTGTGGGAGGGACAGGCTGGCTGGGCTCTGAATTCCCTGCATCTTTATGGTAACATGTGTGAGAGGGACAGGCTGGCTGGGCTCTGGATTCCCTCCATCTTTATGGTAACATGTGTGGGAGGGACAGGCTGGCTGTGCTCTGGATTCCCTCCATCTTTATGGTAACATGTGTGAGAGGGACAGGCTGGCTGTGCTCTGGATTCCCTTCATCTTTATGGTAACATGTGTGAGAGGGACAGGCTGGCTGTGCTCTGGATTCCCTCCATCTTTATGGTAACATGTGTGGGAGGGACAGGCTGGCTGGGCTCTGGATTCCCTGCATCTTTGTGGTAACATGTGTGGGAGGGACAGGCTGGCTGGGCTCTGGATTCCCTCCATCTTTGTGGTAACATGTGTGGGAGGGACAGGCTGGCTGGGCTCTGAATTCCCTGCATCTTTATGGTAACATGTGTGGGAGGGACAGGCTGGCTGGGCTCTGGATTCCCTCCATCTTTATGGTAACATGTGTGAGAGGGACAGGCTGGCTGGGCTCTGGATTCCCTCCATCTTTATGGTAACATGTGTGGGAGGGACAGGCTGGCTGGGCTCTGGATTCCCTCCATCTTTATGGTAACATGTGTGAGAGGGACAGGCTGGCTGGGCTCTGGATTCCCTCCATCTTTATGGTAACATGTGTGGGAGGGACAGGCTGTCTGGGCTCTGGATTCCCTCCATCTTTATGGTAACATGTGTGGGAGGGACAGGCTGTCTGGGCTCTGGATTCCCTCCATCTTTATGGTAACATGTGTGAGAGGGACAGGCTGTCTGGGCTCTGGATTCCCTGCATCTTTATGGTAACATGTGTGAGAGGGACAGGCTGGCTGGGCTCTGGATTCCCTCCATGTTTATGGTAACATGTGTGAGAGAGACAGGCTGGCTGGGCTCTGGATTCCCTCCATGTTTATGGTAACATGTGTGAGAGGGACAGGCTGGATGGGCTCTGGATTCCCTCCATGCTTATGGTAACATGTGTGAGAGGGACAGGCTGGCTGGGGTCTGGATTCCCTCCATGTTTATGGTAACATGTGTGAGAGGGACAGGCTGGCTGGGCTCTGGATTCCCTCCATGTTTATGGTAACATGTGTGGGAGGGACAGGCTGGCTGGGGTCTGGATTCCCTCCATGTTTATGGTAACATGTGTGGGAGGGACAGGCTGGCTGGGCTCTGGATTCCCTCCATGTTTATGGTAACATGTGTGAGAGGGACAGGCTGGCTGGGCTCTGGATTCCCTCCATGTTTATGGTAACATGTGTGGGAGGGACAGGCTGGCTGGGGTCTGGATTCCCTCCATGTTTATGGTAACATGTGTGAGAGGGACAGGCTGGCTGGGCTCTTGATTACCTCCATGTTTATGGTAACATGTGTGAGAGGGACAGGCTGGCTGGGCTCTGGATTCGCATATAACCACATGCATGTACGCACAGAAAGGCTTCCAATACACACAATGTGTGTGGAAAGATACTGTGAAACACAACACACACCTGAACCGCAAAACACAGCAGAAAGCACCGCCTTTCAGTACAAGCATCCATGCAGGCAAAGTCCCTGAAAAATCCACAAGTGACTCCAGATGCTACTCTCCAATGTGACGCCCTACTAAACCAAACAAAAGACTACTCCAAACCCACTGGCCACATTCCACTAGGATTCACAGCCGAACAATATGAAAGACACCTACAGTATCAACAGGTTCGTATTGACTCTGGTGAGCGATGACCCAGACCATATAAAGCGACCACATTCCAGGCACTACAGAGGATGGGAATGGTCTGTACTACTGCACCTAATTTAACCTTTAAAATGATCACTTGAAACAACGGAGACCCCCAATGTCTTGTGATGTTATGTTAAAAAAACAACGTTTTAATTGAATTGTGCTCGAGTAAAATTATGAATCCTTGTTATAAATTATTTTAAAATGTCTCTCTTTATTTATCCATGTATATTTCTCCCATATTTCTAATACTTATCCACATTTACTTTTTGTGCATTGAAAATATTTCAACTAGTTTATTTCTTTAAGTATTTAACTTATAAGTGTACCAGTACCCTTCCATATCTATAGGGCTATAATGATAAATAGTGATAAACACCAGTCGCAGCTCCAGCAGGCAAGTGCGGTGGGGCATGGCGGAGTGGGGGGGATGCCGACAGGTGACCGAATAGCAGTAGCGGCTCCACGAAAAACACAAAATAAATATGGATAAATACAGATAAAATGGCCCAAAAATAAATACCATAAAACCGGGAGCCCTAATTATAATGCTGCAACCAAGGTTTTGCAAAAGTGCAAACCTTTGCAACTTCTGAAGTGTGTCACCTCTGTTAAACTTCACAAGCCGGTGACATTTCCTTTAAAATGTTTTCTTGGTGATTTTCCCTAGAGATGCTTTTTTTGTTATAGGGGCGGGGAACATTTTCTTGCAATTAAAGTATGGATTGCATTTACTGTTCTATAACACTCAATTTTCCAACCAACAGTCTTAAATTTCACTAGCCTTGTGCAGTTGACAGAGGTAAAACAAAACTCTACACCAACAGCCTTATTCACAAACATAACTTTACACATGTAGAGCCACACTTGTGTAAATCTACTCCTTCGCTTAGGTGTACATGTAAACTTTTTTGCTATTCACCACTTCTAGGTCTAGAATTGTACCTAAGGGTAGACTTAAGTGTCTTCACCCCATCAGTCCACAGAATTCATGGGTGTAAAGATACTGGGCTCGATTCACAGAACTAACTTAAGACAAAATCCTAAACTTACTACTTTTGGTATTCACAGAAGTTAGGATTTTGTCTTAATTTGTCTTAAAACAGACTTAAGACAAAATCCTAACTTAAGTCTGTTTTAAGTTTGTATTAAAACAAACTTAAGACAAAATCCTAACTTCTGTGACTACCAAAAGTAGTAAGTTTAGGATTTTGTCTTAAGCTAGTTCTGTGAATCGGGCCCTAAATTAATAAAATTTCACACATGCGCCAAGAAGGTAGAGATCTACCTGTGGTTAAGTATGGGGAAAATAATAATTGTATTAATTTTTGGACACACACTTTAAGAATATTTTATAGTAAAATAATAATTTTAATTATTTTAAAACATTTATTAACCTAGAACTAATAAAACAGTTACAGCACATTAAGTTTAATGGCTACTAAAAAACATTAGCTAGTATTTCATTTATAAGTATTAGTTTGTAATCAAAATAAAAAAAACTCCCTCACTAGCATTTAAATATTTAATTATTTTTCCTAAATGTAGTTAAAAGTTGTGTCCATGGATTAATTTAAAATATGTTTTGCTTTTTATTCAAAGTTTAATAGTTTAATGTAACTAATATTTAAGTGAGTTAATTATTAACTAATAAAATATAAAATATTTTTTATAAATGTATTTGTAATTGAATCTAGGTTTTATATACTATAAGCATTTTTATAATTTTTTAATTTTTAATTATTTAAACTGGTTTAATATGCTTTTGATAGGGCATTGTATTAAGACCCTGAACCATTATTTTCTATAGACATCTATTGCTGTACCTGTGAGTGGTCCTGGACTTACTCTAAGGCTGGGCTGGAGTAAGTTTGCTACTGTATTGTGACCTTCCGGGCTTTAGTCACTTGGGAAGTGAAGTTTGCGAATAGCAGTGTCGTTCACATTTGTGGGTGGGTGGGTGTCTGGATTAGCATGCCCTTTCTAAACCCCTTCTTACCCTTCCATAATCTTGATCATACCCATATATTCCTAACCCTCTCTTTACCTCTCTCTAAAGCCTCCATACTCCTCCCTTAGCCCTTCCCATACTGTAATATTTCCCAGTTTCTTGCCACTCCCGTTGTCCCTCCCATATTTACATCTAAATTGTAGATGTGCCTGTGCAGAGATCTCCACATGGAACAGATAGGGAAGGCTGAGGCCGAGGTCTCCCCGTGTAGGTTTGTGAATTGCATTTTGTAGTACATGAGTAGTACCACGGTCGTGCCATTTTACTTACTACAAATTGAAGTTGGGGCATACGCCCCAAAGTTAAATTCTTCTTATAAACTTTGCAACTTAATAACTTTTATCTGTTCACTGTGAGCAGCGTTGCGTAATATTGCAACGCTGATGGTTCTCCTAAGACAACAACTGTGCTTGACAATAGTCATCAAAGTCAACCAGGTAATGCCCTTCAGTGGGAGTCCAGGGGTTGTCCAGATGTGGTTGTGAGAGAGAGTTCCAGAACAGAATGGAAGGAAACCAGACTGACAGTGTTTGTAGTTCTCTTGGTCAAAGTCCTCTTGCCCATATCACCGACTGCGAGGAACCCACTGGTATGAGTGTATCACCAAGAAGTGTCAGGGCTCATGGTAACCAGAGCTTTAATTAGACAATGTTGTGAAATGCTCCCTTCCTCTCATTTATTTAACAGTCGTGATTTCAATTTGATGAGATTGCACAAAATTGTTTCTTTTTGTCTTGCAGTCTTTCTCAAAATGTCATGAAAATTTCATGAAATTAGTCTTTCATGTACAAATGTGATTTGTCTGTGTCTCAAGGCCTTTTTTTCCCCCGAGTGTGAACTCATGAGATTCCGGCAGGACATTTTCTGTGTAAACAACTCGTCTCCTGCTGGTATCTCATGAGACTTTTTAGTACAACATGCACACTCTGGTTAAAAAAAGTAAACTGCTTAATGTTCATTTTCACGAAAAGTCACATAACACGAAATTTAAAAAAAAATCACGAATTTCGCTGTTGTAACTAAAATATCACCCAGGTCTAAATTCAATCTGCTGTAAGTGGCTGGGTGGTTTTAAAGACCACAAAACTCGACATTGAGACGAGTGCTAAAAATTAAAGGAACTCCCTCTGAGGCCTGAAAATGTTTACATTGATTCGTGGTCCAGACCTAAAGAAAACGAACTGAACGGTATTAACAGCAGGAAGAGAAGGGCTGGTTCCATCTGTTTTCTAGATTTCAGAAGGTTAACTTCGAGTTAGGATCCTTGCCAAGGGCATTGAATGCCCTGGGGGCCAAAACAGACAAATGCACCCTCCCCAGGACTTGGTTTATGAAACTCAGGGGTGTACCCCGCACTAGATTCAAAGAGACGCTGTAAAGGATATTTTCCTTTTAAATATTCGGAGCCATCCCCTGTGCTGCCCAGGGGGCAGTGCGTCAAATCTGTGTGTCCCTAAAATGAGCCGCACGGCCATATTTGGAACATCTGGAGCAGTTAAAGTTAACTTTAACTAAAACAACTGTATTCCTATTGTGTAAGCTCTTTAGGCAATATTTGCTCTTACTGCCCACACGTGAGTGATGTATTAAACATTTCGAAGGGATACACTGCTTTCTCAACTAGACACCTCGCCACGGTGCTCAGGTTCTGAAAGATGACTCAGATAGTTAAACTCTCGCTGCTGACATCTTTTGTGGTTTGAAGGTTGCGAGTTTGAATAGGGACATAAAGCAAGCGGTTAATATTAGCAGCAGCTCTGCTTTGTAAAATATAACATGGATGCAATGTTTCATTTGGCCTCTGCTCCGACGCTACCCATGCCAGAAATGTAGACAAACTTCCAACGTTAGAGTCAGGAAGTGAAAGACTGAAGCGCTCAAAATATCTTTCTCAGCTGTGGCGCCTCCGACATATTCTTAAAGTGGCTGCAGGCCAGGCCCTTCCAGGAGCGCCCCCGAGCTGGGGTGAGTCATTTTCGGGTTATATATACCATGGTCTAATGGACACTGCTTGGCTGGCCACAAAACGGGGCCCTCCCTGGTGTCCTTGCCCCTCCCCTACAGGACTCGATTCAACCTCTGACGTCAGCTGACCTTTAGATACATTCTGAGGGCAGGCTCTCGGTCCTCACACCAATGTGCCAGTGGACACGATTCACAGAATGAACGTAAGACTCAATCCTAAACTTATTACTATGTTGGTATTCACAGAATGAATTTACTACTTTTGGTATTCACAGAAGTTAGGATTTTGTCTCAAGTTTGTCTTAAGACAAACTTAAGACCGACTTAAGACAGACCTAAGACAGACTTAAGACGGACCTAAGTTAGGATTTTGTCTTAAGTCTGTCTTAAGTCTGTCTTAAGTTTGTCTTAAGTCTGTCTTAAGTTTGTCTTAAGTCTGTCTTAAGTCTGTCTTAAGTTTGTCTTAAGACAAATTTAAGACAAAATCCTAACTTCTGTGAATACCAAAAGTAGTAAGTTTAGGATTGAGTCCTAAGTTCATTCTGTGAATCGGGCCCAGAGTGTCTTCTCCTGAAGAGGGATTTACACAATTATAATTCGGCAGGCTGGGTGAGCTTTTCAAAGGGGCCCCAATTGTTGACTTCATTTTGTTACCTTTCCACAACTTCAGCAGTGGGGCGAAAACTTTGCACAAAAATAAAGAACGAAAAAAAAATGCAGATTTCTCTTAACGTTTACTTGGAAAAAAATTGTAAGGGCAATTTCATGACAAGCTCTACTTTTATATTTGATTGCCTGACTTTATAATGCTACCCACGTGAACTTCAGCTTTCAAAGAAACTTTATGAGGTTTGAAGAGTAGAAGCTTCACACATCCCAACTTTTGTGTCACGTGGCAAGCAGGCGCGGCCAGCAGGAGATGGTCACACACACAGAGCTTCGCAGTCGCCATGACTTTGTGAAACCAGTAAATTGTATACTCCATCATATAATATGCTTGAATACTTAGTGATAATGTCTGCAACTGCTAAACTCGACATTGATTGGCTGTCACTGTAACTAGTGAGCTGTACTCTGTTATTTAGTATACTTTGAAACTTTGTCACAATTATTGTATCCAGTGAAAAGTGGTCTGCTTTCCATGTTTATGTGATAATGCCTGTAACCAGTAAACGTGACACTATAACTGGTTTTTTAATATACCTTCAGATTGCACAAGTTGTCCACAGTGCTGCAGGCGGCCCAGCCAGGGATCTATCCTGCCTGTGATGTTTTAAATGGACATTATGCTTGGGCATGCTCATTGGAAGACCAGACGTTGGTGAGATCATGTTTCTGATGTCATGATGTGTAGGGTGTTGTTCTGAGAATGCGCGGGCACTGGCATGCTCCTTCAGTCTTCATACTGCTGGCACCAGGTTGCCAAAGGGTGTCAGGCCTTTAACATGACTAAACGGCAATCACAAATCCATATTATGTTCACTCAGCAGTTTTGATACTGTCTGCACAGATTAATCCTTGAGCAAGTATGGCCATGAGTGAACTCCAGGGTGAGAAAACACAAAACAAACAATCACAGAGAGCTTTGATTCAGAGAATAGGCGAATGCGGGCACCACTGTGAATTCTTTAAAATCTAGCTGCTGATATAGGAACAGTCCAGACTGAGCTGCCAGGCCAGGTCCTCCCTGGACTGGAAACAATCATCCTAGAACCGGTTTGGGGGTTTTGCCCTCATCAGCCAAGCTAGCTTGAATCCAGTGGCATGGAGAGCATGGGATCCACGTCTGGGCATACTCGTCCCACTTCGGGTGACAAATGCAAAAAGGACAGATGATGGACGGAATGCTGAACAAATCAAGCATTCACCTCCAGTCACAGATCTGGTTTTAATCAATCACGCCACACCAGTTTGGACCCAGCCATATGCAAATTAATCTTGACCCTGCTCCACATGGCAACAGTTCAGACCGAACTCCATGGACCTAAAACAAACCTCTTGGGACCGGTTTCAGGGTATAACTCCTGATCAGGTAAGCTAGCCTGAATCAAGTGGCACAGTGATCACGGGTCGCATGTCTGGGCATCCGCTTTCCATTCCCTGGAAGGGCAGCAGCTCTATCAGATGCCAGCAAATTACACACCATCAGATGAGACACTGCACTGCCACACTCAAAAACAATTCCACCTCTTCCACTCAGTCTAAACCTTCAGCTCGCGTCTCTACCTGCCCAGTTAGGAGTAGGGGACCACCTCTGTACAGATGATAAACTGCTTCTACCTCTTATGGGCAAACGCCTACAAAGGTACCTCGCAATGTCCCTTCTTACTGATGCTTCTGCGCTCAGACAGAGTCATTTGCATGCCAGGCCGAGGCCTTTAGAAGTATCAGTAAGAAGATAGGACACTGAGAAGCCCCAGTAAGAAGATGGGACATTGCGAAGCATCAGTAAGAAGATGGGACACCGGAAGCATCAGTAAGAAGATGGGACACTGAGAAGCATCAGTAAGAAGATGGAACGCTGAGAAGCATCAGTAAAAAGATGGGATGCTGAGAAGCATCAGTAAAAAGATGGGACACTGGAAGAATCAGTAAGAAGATGGGGCACTGAGAAGCATCAGTAAGAAGATGGGAAGCTGAGAAGCATCAGTAAGAAGATGGGACGCTTAGAAAGCATCAGTAAGAAGATGGGGCACTGAGAAGCATCAGTAAGAAGATGGGAGGCTGAGAAGCATTAGTAAGAAGATGGGACGCTGAGAAGCATCAGTAAGAAGATGGGGCACTGAGAAGCATCAGTAAGAAGATGGGGCACTGAGAAGCATCAGTAAGAAGATGGGAGGCTGAGAAGCATCAGTAAGAAGATGGGGCACTGAGAAGCACCAGTAAGAAGATGGGACATTGAGAAGCATCAGTAAGACGATGGAACGCTGAGAAGCATCAGTAAGAAGATGGGACACTGGAAGCATCAGGAAGAAAATGGGGCACTGAGAAACATCAGTAAGAAGATGGGACGCTGAGAAGCATCAGTAAAAAGATGGGACACTGGAAGAATCAGTAAGAAGATGGGGCACTGAGAAGCATCAGTAAGAAGATGGGACACTGAGAAGCATCAGTAAGAAGATGGGACGCTGAGAAGCATCAGTAAGAAGATGGGGCGCTGAGAAGCATCAGTAAGAAGATGGGACACTGAGAAGCATCAGTAAGAAGATGGGGCACTGAGAAGCATCAGTAAGAAGATGGGGCACTGAGAAGCACCAGTAAGAAGATGGGACATTGAGAAGCATCAGTAAGAAGACGGGACATTGAGAAGCATCAGTAAGAAGATGGGACGCTGAGAAGCATCAGTAAGAAGATGGGGCACTGAGAAGCATCAGTAAGAAGATGGGGCACTGAGAAGCGTCAGTAAGAAGATGGGACGCTGAGAAGCATCAGTAAGAAGATGGGGAACTGAGAAGCATCAGTAAGAAGATGGGGCACTGAGAAGCATCAGTAAGAAGAGGGACGCTGAGAAGCATCAGTAAGAAGACGGGGCACTGAGAAGCGTCAGTAAGAAGATGGGACGCTGAGAAACATCAGTAAGAAGATGGGGCACTGATCCTTTTACCTGTGAAATCCATCAGGCTTCCCCCTCTTGGATGGCAGGTCATTCACTTGGATAGAGTAGGTATATGCCTGGATTGGAGCGGCCTCTGAATATCGAATCCACAATATCAATGGGAAAGTATATTGGGGACAGAATATCAAAATAAAATTCAACAGGTAAGTAACCCTACATTTTTCATACCTAAATCCATATATATGTACCTACGTGGTACATATACCTTCAAGGTACGTAGATGTGGACTTAGGAATAGTAAATCTAGACTTCCCTTCTTGCAGTCACGTTTCGATATTGTGTCCTCGTGATTCTTGTACCATGATATTGTTGGTGTCGGCATTCAGTAGTACAACCCTTGGACATGCACAGCTTTAAGATCTTCTTGCACTTGGGTCAGAATGATTCATGCTTAACATCATCTGTTACATTATAGTAAGTCATTACTATAACAGCAAGCGGGGTCCAAGTGACTGATTAATGCTGGAACCTATAGAATGGGGGGTTCAGGAGATACAGATATAGATCATCATAACAACAGTCTAAGACATTTATTGGCAAAGCATCCTAAGGGCATGTGCATCCGGCAGACTCAGCGATACTCCAGCACACGAGAAGGCTGGAAATGGAATCTCCACATTCGGTTATGCGGTGCCCAATAGCATGCCAGGACTAACAGACTGAGTGATATCTAATCCTAACAGCTCAGTGACACTCCATCACAAGAGAAGGCTGAAGTACACCAGATTGGATTGTTTTGTGCCTTATAGCATGCCGGGGCTAACAGACTGAGTGATATCTAATCCTAACAGCTCAGTGACACTCCATCACAAGAGAAAGCAGAAGTCCACCAGTTTGGGTTGTTTTGTGCCCAATAGCATGCCGGGCTAACCGACTGAGCGATTTCTCATTGTAACAGCATGTGCATCTTGTTGACTCAGTGACACTCCATCACACGAGAAGGCTGCAGTCCACCCGATTGGGTTATACTTTGTCCAACAGCATGCCGGGGCAGATTGAATGATCACTCATTGGGTGGTAGGGAGCTTTATGCTGAAGCCGAGAAGAATGAATGGTGTTGGGTGGGCCCTAATGGCAGAGTCCACATGTTGAGTGATTCTGAGTCCAAAGAACACACTGTGGGCCAACAGTTTGAGTTCTGCTCTTTCCAACAGAATGGTGGTCCAGTAGGACTAGTGGCCTTGGGTACCAGAGGATGCTGAGCTCCATCAGGTTTGGAGTTACTGTGTTCTAATGAGATGGATTAGTACATGAGATTGATGCAATGTATAGCAGCCTGCTGCCTTATTATTGGGCATTTCAGTCACAACCCTTATTCAAGTTGGACTTCGTAACTTTGAAAAAGAGTTTTCTCTATTACCTATTTTGTGCATAAATGTACCAACTAAATTACAATTCACATATTCCATATTGCATTCTGACTCCATGCTTGGAAACTTTACAACCACAGACACTACATGCTAATTGCGGATCACTGAAATAATATCGACGGACACAATATCGACTTGCCAGAATATCGTGGACAAAATATCGACAGTCAAAATATCGAGTTTGTATCTACAAACAGGTAAGTACAAAAATATCGAGTACAAAATATCGTTAACAATAATATAGATGTAAAAAATATCGACTTTATTAAAAACAGTGTTAAATTAAATTAATATTAAATTTAAATTACTAAAATATACTTAAAACTACTTAAATTAAATTATAATAATTAAATAATAAATGAAAATAATAAAAATAATTTTTTACAATCTTATTAGTTGACCCTGAACCCTAAAAATACCCCTTTACCCAAAAACCCCAAACTGACCCTGAACCCTAAAAATAACCCTTTACCCAAAAACCCAAAACTGACCCTGAACCCTAAAAATGCCCCTTTACCCAAAAACTGAAAACTGACCCTGAACCCTAAAAATACCCCTTTACCCAAGAACTGAAAACTGACCCTGAACCCTAAAAATACCCCTTTACCCATGAACTGAAAACTGACCCTGAACCCTAAAAATACCCCTTTACCCATGAACTGAAAACTGACCCTGAACCCTAAAAATACCCCTTTACCCATGAACTGAAAACTGACCCTGAACCCTAAAAATGCCCCTTTACCCAAAAACTGAAAACTGACCCTGAACCCCAAAAATACCCCTTTACCCTAAAACTGAAAACTGACCCTGAACCCCAAAAATACCCCTTTACCCTAAAACTGAAAACTGACCCTGAACCCTAAAAATGCTCCTTTACCCAAAATGTATCAATATTATTTAATTACCAATTAATTATTAATTAACAATAACAATAAAGTAAATATATTAGAACATTAGCTGTAATTATTTTAATAATTAATATTATTTTTTCCAAATTAATTACTTAAAAATAACACAAAATTAAATATATTAAAAATTTACTCTAATTAATGTAATTAACTAATTACAAATAATTAATTAACAATTAATTACTAATACAAAATATGTTCAAAATTATATTAATTAATTAACTAATTAATATTAATTAATTATCAATTAATTATTAATTAAAAATATTAACAAACATATATTAATTAATTAATTATTATTAAATTACTTCCCACCCTATTCCCCTATAAACCCACAACCCGCTACAGAATTACATTACGCAATTATTATAAAAACAAAATTCATTTAATAAAATATTTTATAACATTAATACACACTATTCACACATATTATTACATAAAAATACACTATAAAATATTATATATTATTAAAAATTCGATATTTTTGCTATCTATATTTTATACAGTCGATATTACTTCACTTACCTGAAAAACGATATTTTTGTAGTCGATATTATGTCCAGTCGATATTATGTCCAGTCTATATTTAAAACTCGATATTATGTCCAGTCGATATTTTGGAGTCGATATTTTGTCTGTACACCGCTAATTGCGTGTTAAAGTACTCAAGATCATGAAATCTGCATTTTTGTAGCATACTATGTCTTGACGATTGAAAGACTTTGCATTTTAAATAGGGGTGTGCGAAATTCATGTAATTTGCTTTTGTGCAATTACTCAACATTTTGGCAAAATTACATGAAAATCAAAACTGGCATTTTGTACTGTATTTTATCTTGAAATGCATCTGCGTCTCTTATTTCCTGATAAGAATATACTTCATGTTAAAAAAATAAATAAATAAGCAAGGCACTCGAGCACTGTCATTCGCGCTATGCAATCACTGTATTTTTTACAGCGAATAGCGCATTCACGGTAACAATTTCACCATGAACGCCATGCATTTATGCGATGTGGCATACTTGCATAATTTCGTAAACTTCCTGTAACTAGAGTAACACAAAATGACGCTCATTACACCAGCGTAATGCAAATTTCGCCCGGGCATAATTACAATGGCAAGTCACTGTGCTAGATATTCAAAGATGATGCAATATTACAGCATTCCAGGAAACTAGAAATTAAAAGACATCACATTATACCAACAAGACATGACACTGCATAATAGCTGCCATATACCACCATTCTATGACAAAACATGCAAAGCCTGTAAACTATGATGCTATGCCAAGGCCCAACACATTCAAAGACCATACAATACAGCAGGCTGCCAGGAATTTATACATTTAAAGATATTTGACTGTAACAGTATATCAGGACACTTGAAATTCAAAGTTATTGCCAAAAATCATCATGCCAGGACACCGGAAATTCAAAGAAAGTCCCACCTACACCTGGATTAAGAATGGTCAAGGACTGGACACTGTGAACGTCTGTCAAGTTTCCTTCTTAGTTGCCAGAAGTTCCAACACTCTTCGTACCCAAAACTCCTGTTAATGACTGTGCCACAAAAATGATGGAGCAGTCTACTTCATGTGCATCCTGCAGCACGCAGCCTGGCTGCACAATAAACGCACCAGTGCTTAATTTGAGCCAGTGGTTTCTGGTGCTCTGCACTGGCACTTAATTGTCAACACCGACACTTATGACAGTCTACCACATGGTGGCGCTGTTGGTCTGATTTGGAGATGAGCACAGCAACAGTTGTTTACAAATTCAATAAACATTAAAAAAGGACTAATACCTGTTACCATAGTTATTCTTATAGCTTTGGGGGACTGGAGCCGTCCGAACTGTCGCACTTCTAGGAGTCTGATGCTTAGTAGCTGTGTTGGTACTGTCATTGGCTGCGCTGGCAGGGGCAGTGGATGCTGCAAGCTGCAGTGACCTCCTGATGAGGGCCCGGCACTTATTTTTTTTACAAACTAAGCACTGAGAGCATCATCACCTCTGAAGGGTCACAACCTCTGGTAATGTCTTAGTGGGGAAGAAACAGGAACTCATATTTCACAGAAATACTTTCTGAATGCAAGCCTGGAATTGTGTAATTGAGACAAATGTCAGGAGTAAGCCATGCATACTCACATACATGTATTTGGAATCAGTCCTTAGGGAATCATTGCCCTTCTGACTTCCTTTGACTTGAACATATGAGCACCACCAGTGCACCTCCCAAGAAAGTCTCCAGACCATGAACACCTCAAAGAATGTGACTAGCAGAGCTGTGAGGGCACCAGCCTGATTTCTTCTCCTTGGTCTCTAAATAGTCTCAGAATAATAAATCTGATTTATATTGGTTACTTTTTACTAACTTTCTTTCATCGCTCTCCTCAGTATCTTAATTCATGTCTTCTCTCTTTTTCTCCTTTCCCTGCCTCTTTTCGCTTTCCCATTCCTGTCTATAATATTTTCCCTTGTATCTCCTCTTTCTTTTTCTATAAAATACCAAAACATTAGTTTTATCACATAAATTGGTCTCCTAAAATCGAAATACCTGTTGATGCATGTACGTTTCCACAAATGTGATCTCTTTTTGTATTGTTATTTGAATCTTCAATAAAAATGTATTTAACATAAAGAGTCTCCTCTCTGTTCTTTACTTACTTTACTCCTTGTGCTGTGAATCAGCCTGGAGTAGACTGCTGTAGCTCAAAACTTACCAACAACTCAATGAATGCAAAAATAATAAATAACACCCAACATCAACGCCATTCTGAGTCTGACTGCACGAGGGTTTGTAGGAAAGAGCGAGTTAAGGCACCGAATAAGAGCTGAGTGCATAGTGCACGTGCTCAGGTTTTATGTGTATTAAGCTCTAATTTTTAGTTAGTAAAACAAGCATTGATAATATGGCAAAACAAACATAAAACCACTTACGAGTGTTATTCCCCATTTTTTTCTGATGTGTACATGGTACAAGTATCATTTGTATAGGGATTTCTTGTATCAATGTTTAGATTTCTTTGTTCACTATGAATGTATTATCTTCAACAGATACCATTTACATACAGAAACAGACTTTGGGTGAGTCATCTTTGGACTTAGGTTTGACCTGTAATGACGCTTGCACCATTCATGGTGAACATATTGTATTCGAAACATACCCTATCCATCTTGAAAGGTGCTTTGTGTAAGCATCCTTCTATCATTTAATTATTTGGCTCAGGACCCTTAAGGCATTGGATTGAGAAATTGTTAATCACATGTTTTATCAGCCAATAGAAACATTTTAGCCTCATCACCTTTCCATTGGCTGGTTGGGTGTATCTTTCTGCCTCCTTTGGATTGCATGAGGCATTTTACATCTATAAGTCACAGAGACCCATATACCATACTAGCATTATTCACAGAAAGCAATATTGATTTAAGAGCCCTAGGTAAATTTGTTAATGTTTTTGTCAGGAACTGAGCATAACTCCTGACCTTAAATTCGATGCCCCGTTGGTTTGTCCCTTCCCTTGATCTCACTTTACCAATCTTGCAAGGATGAAATGCTGAGTTGACCCTGTCAGGATTTTTCATGTGTGACCTCTAGGTTACACGTCAGCAACACGTCACGTCAGTGCACTTTATTTTACCAGGGCTCTGTGAAGCCTTCCGAGCCCTCCTACGCATGGTATGCTTCCTTTGCCAATGCTTGTTTACACCAGGCTCTTAATTTCCAAAGCGATCACAACATCAAGTGGGACTTGATAAAAGAGGAAGGTGTACAGAATGCGGTAAATGGCAATGCATCATTCTTTATGGGTCTTTGAAGAGGGGTTGGTGCTTATGCAGTGTCTGCCACCCCATTGTTCCAAATCAGTGTAATCTCCAGGGAGTTTTAATGTCTCTTTCTCGCCCTGCATTGTAAACATTTCAGATACGTTTGATGTGCAGCGATGTTTCGTGTGTTGGTTTAATAGGTCTCGCCTAGACCGTGAATACTCTGTCTCTTCAAGACCTTTTGTTTTCTCAGTGGGCTTAGAGACCACCCATTGCTTTCCATTAGTTGGCTTCCTTGTCACTCTCATTTGCTTGCTTCTTGTTGGTCAGCTGCTGTAGACTTTCTTCCTCTTCTTGTGTGTCTCCTAAGCAAGGGTGCATTACTTGTGTCCTTCCACTGGGTATTTTTGTAGGTGCTACTGTTTTCCTTGTGTTTACGCACTCTCAAGAGTGCTTCTTTTTTTCAGCTGCCTCCCGTGTGTACTTATCCCGCCTTTGTGTTCCTCCCCTGTCCATCTGCTTGCTTCCAACCGCCCTCCTTCTGCCTGTTGGCATTGTTTCCTCCCTGCTCCCACCCTGACTCCTCCCGTTGTCTGTGTTGCCTCCTTGCATTGGCCGTGTTGCCTCCTTGCTTCCACTCTCACCCCTCTGTTGTCTATGTTGGCTCCTTGCTCCCTCCATACTATTGTCCTTGTTGCCTCCTAGCTAACACCCTCCCACCTATAATGAGTGTTTCAACCCACCTGTCATAACAAAAAGCAAGCATTTGCAATGCAATGGGTCTCGCACTTGCGAGAATTAGAGTTATTGGCTTGGTAAATGACAATGTCTTTTACCTATGTGTTTCGGTTTGGAGTGTAGTGGGTGTATGTGGTGTGGAGTTAAATAATTTGGGTTGTATTGGAATTGTTAGTTGTGGAATTTTGTGGTGTGGAATACATTTTTGTAATGGAATTATGTGGCATGGTGATTAGATAGTGGTGAGAGCTGCACAGAATAGAAAGAAAGTAAGATAGAGGCTGATAGGTAGTTTGTGCAGGAAGTGGTGAATGAACTTGATACAGAGGAGCAGAAAGTGTGTGGGAAAGAGAAAGAAGGAAAGAGCAGGCCGAAGCCGCATATAGAGAGAGCATGGGCTTTAGGGACGGAAACCTTGAAGGTCTTGAGAGCGTGAACCATCTCCCGTACATGCAAGGAAACTCCTGTTCGATGCAGCGCTGATCCTACAAAATATCTTATTCCGAAAACTCTCATGTAGTTTATTTCAAAGTATCCAGCAGTCACCTATTTTTCTTTATCATGGGGCCTCTACCATCTGATACCCCAAAAAAAGGCTTTTGTCTCATTCTGTAAAAACACTGTCAAGCAAAGAAACTTACGGCAGCAGAATCTTGTGGTAATGGCATTTTATAAGGAGAGAATTCCATCCAAGTCTCTTAATGTTCTGTACCCCCGACTGTTCAAGGATATTGTAAAGCATCTGTTGTACTACATGAAAGCCCCCACTCCAAAGCTGCTTTCAACTCAATTCTAAGATCACTCACTTCAGAAGCCCATAACAGCCATGGACTCTTGGGCCCCTCCTTATGAATTGCAATTCTGCCACATTTGAGTCCAGGAATCAACAATTATGAATGGATTCCTGTGCAAAATCTGTTTTGACATCTCACTGGGTGTTGCAAACATAAATCTGTTAGTGTGGAGAGATGCAGCTTATGTCTGGTAGAGTCCATCAATGTGGGGTTCTTGATTGGCCCTCAGCCCATGCTTTTGGCTTTTATCATATTAACTCCTGTTATGTCGGAGGACATCCTGTAGCCTAACGCTGTAGCTGAATAGTCACAAAGCACTGCTTGACTCTATGCAACTGAAGTATAAATACATAGCATCAACTGCAAAAGTCTCCAGCCTGAGGATCACTGCATAGCTCATTCGATTCTGCCATGTGCCGGGGAGCCGTACCGTATCATCAGTGGGGGAGCAAGAGGGAAGCAGCCCCCAAGGCACAGCGTGCCTGGCTTGGCAGAGTCTAGAAGTCAGGCAAAGCACTGGAACCCCGGAGCTGGCCTGGCTGCCGCTGCTGCCTCTGAGTCCATGCGCCATCCCTGCCCCGTGGCTCCCTCTAACAGCACTTTTTGCCGCTGCTCATACCCGCTGCTGCCCTCCATAATTTCACCCAGCGCAAAGTGTGGGCGACATCGCTCCCAGCAACATTGTAAACAGTTATCACATGGTTACCGGGAGCCAATTGTGGGGTCATAAAGGGAGGGGTGGGGGGGTTTAAGTAATGTTTTTTTTTATCTGATCAAGCAGCGGTCCAGGCTAGCCAACTTTGTATCTCTCGGCGGCTTCACTCTCTCGCTGTCTCAGTCGATACCGGGGCAGGAGTGAAGGAGCCACTGTTTGGGAAGCTGGGGGAGAAGGGAGAGAAGAGCCATGGCTAAGGCCACTGCGGGAGAAAGGCGTGCAGCCACCATGAATATGAAGCTTGGCGTGCCGCACTTTACAAAAACAAAAAAATTAAGGGATTTTGGCGGTGCATGCTATTAGAAAGTCATGCGGCCACCACATGCACTTTACAAAAGAATTAATTAAAAAAACATCAAAAAAAGATTTGGTTGAGCCGCGTATATAAGTCGTGTGGCTGCTATTATTAAAGTTCAAGGCATTGGGGAGAAAGGCTCACCGCCATGAATATCAAGCTTGCTGTGCCGCGCGGGAGAGAACATCCAACAGCAAGCAGGCGAAAGCCCTGTAGAAAAAATAGTGCTCTGAGGCTGTAATTGAAAGTTACCTAGCAACAACACATTTAACAGAGGTTGTCCGCATGGGAGGTTACAAGAAGAGAAAAGGCAGTACTAAGGAGGGACTACTAAGCCTATTGACCAATGAAAAGCCACTATTTACATAGAACAATGACATGAGCCAATTAAAACGATGAGCGGAAAGTGGGCAGAGAGTTGTGCCCATATCCTGAATGCAGAGTGTCTCGAAGAGACAGCGCACGCGCTGCTTAGGCGAGACCTGAAAAAAGGCTATACTTCCCCAGCGGTCTACAGCGCCAGGACACTCGGGTAGAGTAACAGTGCGCTTTACAAGAATCTCACATTTACATGGACACTGTTGGCAATGTCATAGCTCTTTTTTCTCACCCCACCCTTTCTCCTTCCATTGACAGTGTTGCTGCTCCCCCCCCACTGCGTCCCTCCATTGTTGATGTTGGCCCTCCACCCATAATAACATAAAAACACCCTATGCTATGGATACTGCTGACCTGTCATGGTGCTTTTTTGTATAACTTTAAGCCATGCTGCACAGCAACCTGGCTTCCGGAAAACATGACTAAAAAACATTGAGAAAGCCGAGACCTATTGGCTTTGCCAATCCTTACTTTTTCCGGTCTCTCTCTGCCCTTGCATACAGACTTGTGCGTCCGAGGGCTGCGCATGTTCCAGGAAGCTACAGTCCAAGTACAAGCTCGGCACAGTCTCAGGCACTGATACACTCCAACACACCAGGGGTTTCAGCGGCTTCCTAGCGCCTACGCTTATCCCTTCTCCATCTGTTTTCATCATGTCTCATGTCACTATTTTGCAACATGTTTCTTCGCTCTTCCATTCATTTTAACTTTTGACACCATATCGGCTCTATCCAGCAAGTTTAAGTTCAAAATGTTCTTTATTTGAATTTAAAATGTTGTTACATTACAGCTTTCAAGAGGGCAGTCTGGGATCTTTCTTCAAGGGCCTCACTCAATGCCCCAGCACTTTGAGCGGTAATACCACACTTATAAATACTGAAATTGCGGGGTGTGGTATTCACAGTGTGCGGTAACACCAACCATTCCAAGTCCCACCCCTGGGGATGTGGAATAACCCAGTTATACTGCATGTTTTTCCACATTCCGTGCCATGAAACCTGGAATATTCAATTGTTCCTCACACAAATAGAACTAGGGTTTACTTTGCAAAATTTGTGAAAGGAAAAAGTGTGTTTTTTTCTCACAACTGTTGCCCCGATTCAGGCGATATCTGCTTTTTCTAATCGAACCAGGATTGGCATGGGTCTTGGAAAGAGAGCCTGAACCATATATGGAGTCCCTTGGTAATTTTAGAAGTTTAGAAGTCGGGAATGGGGTTGGATGAAAACATGGGGTATTACAGCGGTATTTCCGGTTTGAGGACTCGAACTAGCAATAGTGAGATAATCCTGTATCCGCTGAACACCACACTTTAGGGGTAACCATATTTACCACCAGGTGGAGTGTTGTCGCACAAAGGTAGGGGCAACTCATAATGGGGATCGAAGTTTTCACTGCACAAAGAGTTTACTGGATAAACAGGAATTAAATATTCCAGGTTCTAACCAGCAGTGAGCAAAATTATAATCCCACTGGTCAAATTTACAAAGGTGAACACCTTTGCTTTTCAGAAATTTGCTACATTTGTCATCTTAGAAAAGTGTCACATGTGGATGAAATTTCCAGTGAAAAGAAATTTGGGTTGGTATATTTTTCTGTCATAAACTTCTTCTCCAAAATTGTAAATTTTGGGGGAGGAGCGTTATTCCCCAAAACCTACCATTGGCAGGATTTTTCATCTGCTATTGTAATTTTAAGCTTCCCAACTTGGAAGTGAAGCTGGCGAACGTATAAAAACTCACCAAGTTATCATTGGCTTTTATGTACAACAGGCTTGTAGACTTGAGGCGGGGTCAGTACTGTCTTCATCGGGAGCCACTTCTACAACATTTAAAATGTTAATTATGGACCAATTGGAGGAACCGCAGTGTAATGTTACTTGCTTGCCCCCAAATCACACTTGCTGAGCCTCTGTATAATGTGAGATATATTTATTATATGCCAGATGGAGTTATATAAGCATTAGGGCGCCGAGCGTGTACTCTCGTCTAGCTCCGGTCGCCAACTGTCTCTTTTGCCGTTCGCGCCTTCGATTCTGTTCTAATGCGCATGCGCGCGCTCTCCGCTCCAGTCTATGACGCGACGCGTCATCGCGTACGCGCCCATAGACTAGAGCGCCACCACATATCTCCCCCTTTTAACAGTGAACAATGAACATTACCCCCCAACTCGTTGAGTGTCCCTTAGTCCCAATGTCTGCGTCTCTGGCGGCCGCCAGGACCGAGGCGATGCCTCTTAACTAGGGTCCACTCATTTCAAAGTCTCTATAACGGGAGGGCATCGTAACTGCCCTACCACATCGAGTGTGTCTTACCGGCATGTTCTCTTCCACCTCTCTCTCTCCTCGAGATTCCTCACCACTTCTCTGATCTCTTCTCTGTCCTACACCAGCCGGTGTACCTTCTCTGTCTGTAGACTCTGTGTTGGGAGTTTCCCCTTCTCTCTCATCTCCCGCTCCGTCCCACAGGTCTTGCGCATCCTGTCCTGGTGGAAGTCTGACATCTTGGAATTTCTTCGGTATCTCCTCCTCCTCAGCCTTGGGCCACACTATTATCTTGTTAACTCTGGCCATGCGGTCTTGGGACCACACCTTGCCGTCGCTAAGGAGAGCCGCCCTGCCACGCACTTCCTTGACCTGTAAGGGCTGGCTAAACTTACTTTCACCTTTCTTTTGTATGGTAGGGAGTTTGACCCTGACCCATTCTCCTTCTTCCAGCTCTGTTTCCTTCACATTGCGTCGTTTGTCGTAGTGTGCGGCATATATCTTCTGGGCCTTCTCCAGGTTGTGCTGCACCACTGCAGGGGACCACTTGCTGGTGATGGTCTTTTCCCTCCACACCACATTGTCCCGTGTGAATGGGTGTCGTCCTCTTAGTACCTGGAACGGGCTGTACCCCACCACTGAGGGGGTGATCCTGTAAGCCCACAGCATGCTCATCACCTCAGTCTCCCAGTCTTTCCCCTGTGAGATGGCTGCCTGTATGGACCCCATTAACACGCGGTTAAACCGCTCCACTTGGCCATTGCATGCGGGGTGGTAGACGGCCGTGTGCCTTGACTCGATCCCGTTCCTCCTCATAAATCGGACCCATTTGTCCGACACAAACTGCGGTCCATTATCGCTGAGAATGGATCTGGGTATACCTTCTCTTAAGAATACCGATGACAGAAATTTCAATATCGTGTCCGTTTCCATGGACTCTTGTATGTCCACTTCAGGCCATTTGGAATATTTATCCATCACCACGCAGATATATTTGTTCACGCCTCTGCTGTCCAGGACGGGCCCCAGGATGTCTATGGCCACATTCTCCCAGGGACTCTGTGGGGTGTCGAACTTCCCCAGTGCTGGTCTGAGGGGTCGTAACACCTTGTCCGCTCCTTGGCACTGCCCACACTCCCTCACTTGCCTTTCAATGTGGGCATCCATACCTAGCCACCAGTACATCTGCTTCACTCGCGCCTTTGTTTTCACAATGCCCAAATGACCTTCATGCAGTTGCTTCAACAGTTTGGGTATCAGGGATTCTGGAGGCACAACCCTTTCACCCCTGTATAAGAAAATCCCCGAGTCACTTAAGGACAGTTCTTCTCTCATCTCAAAGAACCTCCGTACTCCTTCCGCGAGCTTCTTTTTGTCCGGCCATCCGGTGGTGAGGTGTCTTTTTACCTCCACCTTCTCCGCGTCCTGTTCATAGGCGGCCTCCCATTCCTGGGCGCTAATAGTCGTCTCATGGTCTTCCATGCTGGCTACCATCTCCTCCCTGTCCTGGGCCTCCTCCGGCGCATCCTCCATGGCCGCAGCCCGGCTGAGGTAATCCGCAACCCTGTTTTGCGTCCCTGGAAGATATTCCACGTCATAGGTGTAATCTAGTAGTTTCAGGGTCATTTTTGCGATTCTGGGGGTCGCCGTATCGTGTCCTGAGGACGTCAAGACTTTGATGAGTGGCTTGTGGTCTGTTTGGAGTTTGAATCTGGTGCCCCAAATAAACTGCCGAAACTTGTTCATTGCCCAGGTGACCGCCAGCATTTCCTTTTCAATCACGCTGTACCTCTGTTCCGTTGGGGATAGCGCTCGTGACGCGAAGCTAATCGTCTCCGTGGACCCATCTTCTCTTTCTTGTGCCAAGACGGCCCCCAAGCCCTTGTCGCTCGCATCCGTTGTTAGTATTGTCTTGCCCATGGGGACGTACCCTTGTAGTGGGACCGCGTGGCTGATGCAATCTTTAATTGTGTCAAATTCCAATTGTGCTTCCGCATCCCACTCGAACTTGGTCTTGTCTCTGATTAATTGCCTCATTTTGTATGTTCTGGTGGCAAAGTGTCTCACAAATTTGCTGTAATACTCGGCCATTCCTAGGAATGACCGCACTTCCTCCTTGGTACATGGGGCTTTGGCGTTCCTGATTGCTTTCACATTCTGTTCTTTCGGTGAGATGCCATGTGTCCCTATCTCGTGACCTAAGTACGTCACTGACTGAGTCCCAATCCTACACTTACTCCATTCCGCCGTCATGCCTTTGCTTTGCAGTACTCCTAGGACCCTATGCAGTTTCTTGTCATGATCACCTTTGGAGGAGCCCATCACCAAGATGTCATCTTGAAAATACTGCACTCCTGAGATGTCCTTGAACAGTCTATGCATCAGCTTCTGGAAGACAGCCGCAGCAGACGCCAGGCCAAAGGGCATCCTCCTAAATTGGTAACACCCAAAGGGCGTAATGAAGGAAGTGTACTTCCTACTCGCTGGGTGCAGCTCTATCTGGTAGTATGCTGATGTTAGATCTATGGTGGTGAAATGGGTGACTCCTTTCGTCCTCGCCAGCATCTCCTCGATTCTGGGGAGAGGAAATCTCTCCACGATGAGATTTTTGTTGAGCTCCCGAAGGTCCACGCAGAGACGGACCTTGCCATTCGGTTTCTTGACCACCACCAAGGGCGACAGCCACTCCGCGCTGTCCACCGGCTCTATGATGCCTTGCTCCTCCAGCCTCAACAATTCCTGTTGTACTGCTCCACTCGTGGATATGGGTATGTTCCGAACCTTGTGTACCACTGGTTCTGCTCCTTCCTTGAGGACAATTTTGTGCACGAATTTGTCCAGTTTGCCCACTGTGCCCTCAAAGACTTTTGGGTATGCTGATTTCCAGTCTTCCTCTTTGTGGAGGGGCCACTCGTCCGTCAACAGTATCTGTTCCTTCCCTCCTGGGTTGAGTATGATGCCAAGATCCCCGGCGTCTCTCCATCCCAGCACCGACGGGCCTTTCTCCGCCACATATAGGGTGCACGTGGCCGACCTCCCTCTGAATTCGAACGCGAAGTCCCGGCACCCCACCAGGGGGATGGCATTCTCCGTGTACGATATGGGCTTGATGTCCGGAGGCCATAGATCCGGCCCCACGATCGGTGCAAAGTCTTCTTCCCAGATGGACCTCTGCACTATGGTCCAAGGGGACCCTGAATCGACTGCTACGTGTACTTTCACACCTCCTATGAGCATGTCCGTGCGGGGCTTATCACTGCGCTTCCCTGCCACTTCCAGCACCTGGTCCTCAATGCACAGCACCAAATCGCCCTCATCTAGGTCATCTTCGCCGCTCTCATCCGCTGTGGCCGCCGCTACACACTGGACTGCGGATTTCGTCCCCTTCTTCCGGCACACCTTTTCAAAATGGCCGGTCAGGCCACAGAACGAGCACCTGGCTCGGAACGCGGGACATCGTTTGTCCTGGGCCGCATGTGCCGTGCTGCCGCACCTGTAGCACGCAAACTTGCTGCTGGAGCTGGGGCGGACCATTTGCTTACCCGTCCATCTTGTGTCTTTCCTTTGGTCACTGTTCGTGCTTTTTGGTTTACTGGACTGTGGCGCCTCATCAATCTTGTTGATCATTTGCCTCTGCACGCTTTCCCTTTTTGCTGCATCAGCGCCTCGTTTCGACATTTCGGCTTTCTTGACCATCGCTACCACTTCCTTGAGGGACGTCTCGTTCATCGCCCATAATTTGTCCTGGACGGCTCTACTAGTGGTATGCATTACGATCTGATCTTTTATGTATTCATCTTGGAGGGCACCATACTGGCACGTGATGGCCAGGCGTCGGAGAGCCGCCACATAATCGTCAATGGATTCGCCCGCCTCTTGTTTTCTCTGCTGAAAGTTGTAGCGGTCAATTGAGACGCAAACCGCTGGGCGGTAGTGGCTGTCCAAATCGTCTAGTGCATTCTTGAAGACGTCTGTCTCCGTTGCACCCCTCTCCTTGGGTACTAGGTTCTTGAACACCCTCACCCCTTCCGGGCCTAAATTGTGGAGCAACAGTCTCTTTCGTCTTGCCGGGGTGTATGCCCCTTCACTCTCATCTTCCAAGGCCTCAATGTAATTTAGGAAGTATTCTTTCCAGTCCTCCCATTTTAATTGTGGCTCACCCGGCCTGGGCAGGAATGGTACCGGTGCCATCAGGGCTGAGGCCGGATTTGCCATTCTAGCTTCACCTCTGGGGTCTGCCACCTGAACACTGGGCTGGTCGGGCACCCTGGATGCTCCTGCGCTCCCTGCTGCGTCCCCTTGACTCCTGGGACTACCAGGGGTACTGTCCCTTGTGGACGGCGTGGGGTTGTCTACCTGTGCCTCTTCCTCTGACTTGGGAGTTATGCCTTTGGTTGCCAGGATGCTGGCTGTAGGCTCCGTTCCCCTGGGCAGGACTGACCTGGAAGCTTATGCTGAGTTCTGGCTTCACTGTTGCCTCTGCGCTGCTGCCACGCCCTATGCTCGTGCTGGCTGCTCTGCTGGCCCTCTGGCTGGTGTGTGGCTGATGGGGGTGCTGCTCCTGTTCTCTGTGCACGGTGGTGTTCTGGTGCCAGCCTCGTCGCCAATGTAATGTTACTTGCTTGCCCCCAAATCACACTTGCTGAGCCTCTGTATAATGTGAGATATATTTATTATATGCCAGATGGAGTTATATAAGCATTAGGGCGCCGAGCGTGTACTCTCGTCTAGCTCCGGTCGCCAACTGTCTCTTTTGCCGTTCGCGCCTTCGATTCTGTTCTAATGCGCATGCGCGCGCTCTCCGCTCCAGTCTATGACGCGACGCGTCATCGCGTACGCGCCCATAGACTAGAGCGCCACCACACGCAGTGTCCACTGTCTATTATTGAGAGCGACCTGGAGCAGCAATGCCAGTCTGGGCAGTTCGGTAATTACCTGGAGATGTGCGGTGTCACACAATTGCAGCGGAAGCTCGGAAAATATCCACTAAACCTATTACCAACGCCTAAAGTTTGCAACTCGGCAACACTGCAATTCAACTGCATGCATTGAAATGCATCGACTGCTTTCTTTTTATCCAAAAGTGATACATATGAACAGAAATTTTAGCACCAAAACATAAATCTCAATCTACAGATTGTGTCTTTTTCTATGGAAATCAATGTGAGTCTGGTGACGTTTGGGTAATGGTGGAAAGAATTCCTATCCTAAACCTGCACAAAAATTCAACTTTGAGGAATGTTGTCAATTTTCAAAAAACTGCATATGACGAAAGCAGACTTAAGCCAACCTACAAAAATATAATCTTCTTTTGTGAATAAAACCCTATATTCTAATGTGATAATATGTAGGTTTTCTGCCGTTCTCAGTGGAGGGTACTTGGAATGATCGTGACCAAAGCAGATGATGAAAATCAGTTGCAATAACTGAATGTAATGTAATAATTCACTGTATAGTGTACACTGTATAGGCGTACATGGAAAAGGATCACTGTGCGCCCTTCATATCACAACAAATCTTGTCACAAAATTGAATGATTTGTGGATCGCCATGAGTGGCAATTTTAACTAAAGAAGGGATATGTCTCTTTAAATAGCACTGACGTGTGTGTGACATAAAGGTGAAGCTAACACTGCAGGTTTGTTTTTTGAGCCTACTCAAGTTCTTTGTTCCCATCAGATTCCAGTTGTTTTGGGTCCCAGTGGGCCTTGGTTTTAGAGTGTGAAAACTTTAGAAAGGAAATTAGAAATTGCTTTTTTTATATCTGTGTTTTTAGGTCACGTTTCAACCGCTTGCTGAACCCTTCAAGGGTGTTATTAATGTTTATGGTACAGGATTTTCCTCACTTTGGAGCCAGAGAAATGCAAACAAAGGTCTTCCTGAAATAGAACAAATGGTTATTCTCACCACTCTGGACTCTGCAAGGTTGAATTTAGTCCATCTTTGAAAACACAGCTAATGTTCCAAGAAGAAAGAGAGAGCATGTGTATGTGTGAGTATGTGTGTGTGTGTGTGTGTGTGTGTGTGTGTGTGTGTGTGTGTGTTTGTGTGTGTGAAAGTGACTGGTGGAATGAGTGACAATAAGTGACACGAGTGACATTGCAATTGTGAGTAAGAAGTAGTGAGTCCATGAGATAGAACCAGGTAGACTAAGAATGAGAAAGTGAGTGTGTGAGTGAGTGTAAGTGTGACTGAGTGAGTGAGAATGAATGATGGTGAAGGCATGTGAGTGAGAATGAGTGTAAGTGATTTTAATCCAGCAGAAGTGAGCCAGAGTGTGCATATGTGTTATAATGGAAGTAAGTGGGAGTGAGTGATGGGGAAGATAGTGAGTATACATGTGAGGGAGCGTAACTGTGAGTGATAATGATACGGTGAAACTTCGTGAGACTGAGTGCAAAATGCTGGCATGTTGGAAGCAGTTCTTGGCATAAAGGTTAACCATGGGAAAATGCTGACACTAGCATATTCTGGGTAATTCTAAGCAAAAGTGATGCCCATAGCAAAATGCTAGCACTGGCAGACTGGAGGTAATTGTTGGCATATGGGACAACCATAGCAAAACGGTGGTGCTAACAAACTGGAGATAGTTCTTGACATTAAGGAAAACAAGCATTGGTGTGAGGCAGGCAATTATAACAAGGTGCTGGCACTGAAATACTAGAGAACATTTTTGACATAAGGTCACCCATGGTGTGTCGATAGCAAAATTATGACACAGGCATATAGTGTATAATTGTTGGCATAAGGGGGTACCAGGACAAATGTATGTAAAAATTGCGCTTCCCAAACCCTTGCAGAAGGAATTGGGCTCGTTCACTCATGGAATTCAGGGCAACTATTACTCTCCACAACCAGCCGCTACTATCAAACGGTGTCTTTATTGTCCCACCTGCTTCAGACCTACAGAGTACTGTCAAATATCACACCTGATATAGTCTGACACTAAGGTGTATGGAAATTATCGGTGCAATATTTTTATTCCAACTACTTAGGGAATAACGTGGATTTTGGTGCTTGTTGGACCAAAGTCTTCCTGTGCCGGTAAACCATGCCATTTTCCCCTGGTATATTCATAAAGGTTTGACATGCTGAAACTTAATGAAAGGTGTGAAATTGTTCACACCCGACAATTACTGGGCCCTATGAATATCACACCACAAATAACGATGAAACCGGTGTTAGTTCAGGGGTCGCAATTTAATGTCCCACTTGTAATCAGGCCCTGAGTAGTGCATTCGGCACTCAGTGGTAAGCTTAACATGAGTGCAAGAGCAATCTGCAGCTGTTTCAACATTAACACCTATTATGAGACGACAGAAAAGTTCGCCTTTTCCCACATAGTGCTAAGACATTCTAAATGTAACATGGAGGTGGTAAAATCATGTTTGTTTCTATCCTGCGACCATGATATTAGCCAAGAAAATAAAGAACACCTGACTTTGTACCTAGCATGTGACTAACTCTGAGCCAGCACCACTGGCCAATCAAAAACTCCCGCCTGTCGGAGAATCTGTCTTTTGATAAGAAAGGCAATACTCCTTCAGCAAACGAACAACTAGGGTAATTGAAAGAAGAGATCAGAGTGAGACGAACTGGAGGACCCACCACCTAGGACAAACATTCGCATATATGGCATCTCCATCTGCATGTGCGAACAAGCAGTAAAGCCAAGAAAAGCCTTGTCACATACTTCCAGGGTAATTGCATCATTAGTTTACACAATATAAGGTGTGTTTATGGAAACCAGCATCAAAACCTAGAAACTCCCCAAATAAGGCAGCCTGCACATTCTCTGCATCAAAGAATGTCTCAAATATGCTCTAACGGCTAAATATTTGTGTCTGCGAGCGGTCAGCGAGTTCCTTCTGCAAGTGGTGATGCTCTGCATCCTTCTATTGAGCATCCGTGAGTTTTGTATCGCTTAAATCACCAGAGACTCCAAAGGTCATTTGCTGTCATTGCTATAGCAATGCATGTGCCCCACTCCACAGAGTCACTGATGTCTACGTTTTGTCGCCAAGGGTGGACAGAATGCATAGCCTTCTACCTCTGCTTCTTGACAGCTGACAAGGATGGGACAAAGTCATACTTTCCTGGCAAATGGCTGTTGCTTTCAGTAGTCATATATCATGCATCTCTTCATTTTAACACTACTAAGTTGATGCATAATGTTCCAAATAGGATGAGTATGTTTGATACAGTATGGCTTCCTCCTCACTTTTGAAAATGTACTAACACCATTCTGAGGAAAAGTAGGAATCCCTTTTTGAATGCACTACCTATGGTATCATTAATATGTCTCAGGTGACATTGGGTCATTGTTCCAAGGTATTCCACAATTGCTTCAATTTTTGCTAACACAGTATCTTTTTCACAAAGATTAAATAAAAATTGGATTAAGTACCATTCTCTATTTTAAATTCCTCTGTCTTCACACAAGTGTAATCATGTTATGCTCCGCATACATCTTTGCTATGGCTGACATTTTTTACTTACGGAAAAGTGGATGAACATTTAATAGCAAAAGACTCAAACAAAAACTAAACAGATAACCACATCCTGAAGAAGCTCATAGGTGAAGCTATCAATGTCCGAAACGTTGCCAACACTTGTGTTCCGTAAACGGCTGGGACCACTTGGATCCCATACATGCCACTATTTACTACTAAGGAAACCTTTCAAAACCTGTTACCAACTGCTGCATTTGTTTACATTACAGACTAATAGCTCTGCACTATGTGGCTTGTACCTATGGTAATTGAACGCTCTCCTGTTTCTTTCATTACCTCTCACTATAATTATGTCAATTGTTTTTTTAATTAATGAAAAATGTGCCTGTAAAGAGCTCTTGACTCTATAACTGGTTTTAAAAGCGGATAGGAATTGTGGACTAAGTTTGATAGCGCTATGCACTGATTACCTTTTCCATGCTGATATGCAAACAATACAGCTTTTAATAATTATGTATGAATTAAATTCTTCACATATCTACACACCCCAATTTTTGAAGTCTTCTTCTCAATACCCTTTCCTCCAGGTAGCCACAAACTGAGCCTAAAATGGGATATACAGTTTCCCTATATGATTGTAACTTCTATGACGCAGAGACATCTGTATTTACAACAAGGGGTGGTGAGGGACAGAGTCTCTGAATTAAGCAGAAAGCTCTCACCCAGTCAAGAGATCAGGGCTAGATCCAACACCGTTTTTTAGCTCACTGCACCATCCCAGTTTCAGAACCTGGCTGTATGCAAATTAGTCTGTTCCTGTCCCAGTGCATGATGGGAACAGGGCAAACCAAACTACAAAAGCCAATTCTTACACTGGGAAGGAAACAAGCTCCCGGGGACCGGTTTCTGGCATTACAGCCGTCTTCGGCCCGGTTTGCTTGAATCCTGATGGTGCAATGAGCAAGGGTCTCACATCTGAGAATACCCTTCCACGCTTAGGGTGGACAAAAATATTTACAACAAGGCATCTGAGCAGGAGGATGAGTGCAAAGAAGAAAAGAGTTGAGTGCTCTCAGATGGGATTGAAAGGGCCGCTTGAATCATGTGGTGTCAACACAGTACATGGCCAGACCGAGAGATGAGCCCTGGGGGCACTGACAGAGAGAGCGACAAATGCAATGCTTGTTTACACTAAATAAAGAAACCGCTGTCTTTCAACAAAACGCTGTCAATGTTACTTTGTAACAATACGTTTTACTTAATCCTATGTTGACCTTTAATCCTATTTACCAGTACAATCTTTACAAAAGTCAGTATTTACTTTTTGCAGAAAATCGATGGGCGTCAAGTACCTGTTTCCGCTATTGAGGCTTTAGGCCATAAGGTATTGCTTGCAGCCTCTACATGGCCAACTAGAGGATGCGGATAAGACTTCCATGTAGGCGATGTGTGAGGACGAGTCTCAGATGATCTTCCCCTAACAAGAGACTTTCAACAACACCAGGTGGAATTATGTATGTGTGTGCATATATGTGCTGCTATTCGTGGAGTTTAAACCTAGCTCAAGAGCAACGGAGCACTAGAACAAAAGTTTTGATTGTATCCAATCTGCACTATATCCTACAGCACTCGTAATATGGCAGACGGGATATCTGTCGCGTTTGTGAAGGAGTAGCCCGTCTGTCGAACTCTTAATCAGGCCTAAAGTCCTCAAACGTTACAGCGAATCTTGTCTCCAAGAAGACCAAGGGCTTAATTTAGATATTGGCGGAGGGAAATACACCGTCACCAATGGGATGGAGATCCCGTCCGCAATATTACGATCCCCTTATATTCCAAGGTGATCGTAATACGGCGGACAGGATATCCGTTAAGTTTGTGACGGAGTAGTTTAACCACCGAGATCTAAATTAGGCCCTGAATAGCTGCGCTTAATTTTCTATCCATGGATTTCAATAGAAGACCAGATGATCACCATATCAATAACTGTTAAACTGAGCCACCACTATGCATCTTAAGGTATCAGTCTCGGAAAAATCACAAGCACCCATTGCCTGGGTCATTCGTGGATCCACGATCCTGCTTGGTGGGGTTCTGTCTCTAGGACGCCTTGCCGAACGGATACAAGGCTCGAAAAAAATCATCGAGAATAGTGATAGGAGCTGAAAATGTGAATATGCTACGCCCGTTCTCAACATTTGCACTGTCTGCCTATCCAAAGTATGACTGCATCATACTCCGATCCTACTGTAGCGATTCTTTCATAGGAGCGGGTCTGAAAACTAGACAAACAATATTCAATGGCACTCAATCAATCAATCAATCAGTGACACTTATAAAGCGCGCTACATACCCGTAGGGTCTCAAGGCGCTGGGGGGGGGGAGCCGCTGCTGCTCGAACAGCCAGGTCTTCAGCTTCTTCCTGAAGGAGAGGTGGTCTTGGGTCAGGCGCAGGTCGGTCGGGAGGGAGTTCCAGGTCTTGGCGGCCAGGTAGGAGAAGGACCTTCCTCCTGTAGTCGCTCTTCGGATGCGGGGGACGGCGGCGAGGGCGTGGTTGGCTGATCGGAGGTGGCGTTTGGGAGCGTAGAAGTTGATTCGGCTGTTGAGGTAGCTCGGGCCTTGGTCGTGTAGGGCTTTGTGTGCGTGGGTGAGGAGGCGGAAGGTGATTCTTTTGTTGACGGGGAGCCAGTGAAGGTCTCTCAGATGTCCGGAGATGTGGCTGGTTCGTGGGATGTCGAGGATGAGTCTGGCTGAGGCGTTCTGGATCCGCTGGAGTCTCTTCTGGAGCTTGGCGGTGGTACCGGCGTAGAGGGCGTTGCCGTAGTCCAGTCGGCTGGTGACGAGGGCCTGGGTGACGGTCTTCCTGGTCTCGGTGGGGATCCACCAGAAGATCTTCCGTAGCATGCGTAGGATGTTGAAGCACGCCGAGGAGACGTTGTTGACTTGCCTGGTCATGGAGAGGGAGGAGTCCAGGATGAAGCCCAGGTTGCGTGCATGGTCTGTCGGTTTGGGTGCGGTGCCCAGGGCGGGAGGCCACCAGGAGTCGTCCCAGGCGGAGGGAGAGGAGCCCAGGATGACAACAACCCAAGAACTTAAGAAACTAGATATCTGTTTGGCCAGATGCAGGAGGTTTCTGGCAACAAAACTATGCAGGTATAAAACTAGAAGGAACTTCCTTTAGATACAGGACTGGCCACCAGTTTCAATTAGTGGTTTGTATGGTAGGCTATGGTATGGTATGGTATGGTGCGTGGTATGATATATACCAGTATGGTATGGTGAGTGGTGATGCCATTTGTAGTCGGGCTTTCGGACAGGACCTCATGCATAGAGAAAGGTAGCTGCTCTGTTACCCACAGGTATGTTTATTTCAATGTGTTGCGTGACACCATGGCAACTGGCACCTTTGATCCGCTGGAGAAGATGAACACCAAGGCAGAAATATCCACATTTTCCATGTGCTGATACCAAAGGTTGGTCACATTTAAAACAACATGGACCAGTGGCACAATGAATAAGACTTCTCTATCCTCAGATGTCTTCCTGCTTAGTGCTGGAACTGGATCTGGTCACTACTCTTGAGTCGGATCAGGGATTCGGGCTGGTCCCAGACCACTGTCTCGTTCTGTGTCCTGGTGAAGTGTGTCCATTCGGAGACACAACAGTGGCGGCAGCGCACACCGAGGAGAGGGCATGTAAGGACTATCTGCTCTCATTGGTCCATTTGTGTCCCAGCTGGAGCTCGGACTGAGCACGGCTGGAGCCCAACGCCTTGTCGGTTTGCAGAAACTCAGAAACAAAAGCAGCACATCACTTCATAAGTTGAGAGAGAAATATTGAGACCTCAAAGTTAGTATTCAGACTTTCAATCTCAGGAACAACATGTGTAAAAGACATGTAGGACTGAGCATGCTCTGTAGAAAGGTCAGTTTTACATTCAGCGTTTGCATGTACACTCCCCTACACCATCCATGTAGCACCCAATACATGTTGGTTCTTAAAACCTGATTTAGCAGATAAGTTACTCCATCACAAACGCTGTGGATAACCTGTCCGCCTTATTACCACTGGCAATGGATTTAATGCACTTGTAATAAAGCGGAAGGGGTATCCACCTTATGTGTCAGTGAGTCCGCTGAACCCTAAATGAGGCCCTTAGTGAGTGTTTACTGCTCTTCAACAGTACTATGGGTTTTTATCATCTTTACAGTAAGGAAGGTCTTGGTGACGGCTTCAGTGAAATAGGTGGGATGTTGCTTTGCGGAGGTGTATTTGAAATAGTCTGGTCAGGTTTTCTGTATCGAACAGCCATGTGTTCCACCCCAGCTCTACACAGCAGTAGAGGTGGGCGTAACTGGCATAATTATCTCTAATAATAATAAAAGGGGGATTTGTAGAGCGTATGGTGACGCCTGCGGCGTGTCCCCGCGCTGAAGATCCTAGTGCTAGCAGAAGAGGTGAAGAGGTGGGTCGCTATTGGGCGTAGAGAAAAGTTTTAAGTTTAGCTCTGAAGATGGACTCTCGCATAGTTACTCGTAATTACCGCAAACTTACTCGGAATTATGTTTAATTACATGACAGGCTAAATTGAGCAAAATGTACCCTCGTGTCCAAAAGGGCGCCTCCCCGACGAACCATTCTGCGCTAAGAACACAGCACTAAATGCTACAGAACACGGACAGCAGCAGACAGCAGCCGCGCGCTCTCTCTTAGTTCGTTGTTTGTGTGCCCCTGGGGTACGATTTTCGCCCCAAATTATTCTTAAATACTCAAGCTGCCTAACCGCATAATTTCAGTACATTCGCATCACAAGAGTGATGTGCAATTACTGAATTCACTCTGATCACTCTGGCTGTGAATCTTCAGTATTAATCCTCAGTAAGGTACAAGATCTAGACGGTGGCTTCCTTTGGTGAACAGAGGGCATCGATTATGCATATTTGGCTTGGGACCTGATTGTGGCAGTCTTGTTGTTTGCTTTGCCTTCCACCCTTTATCCTCGGTGCAGGACCCTCAGAAAGAAACGGTGCAGGGAGGGGCATTAGTCTCCAGATCCCTCAATTTTTTCACAGCTCATGCACATTTCTCGATTGCAGGGCATGCATGCGCCTATCATAGCTCAGTCCCGTTGATGGCTCCAGAGGTAGCTGACACAGGCCCCCCAGGGTCACTGTGACCTTTCAGTGCCATAACCTTATTTTATTTGCTGCTGATTCCATTTATCGCCCTCGCCCTCCTGTGACCTGGGAGCTCGCGCCCCAAGTCGAGGAGACAAAGTCTTTCTTTTGTGTCTGTGCAGCGTCACAATAGGCCGCTCCTGGTACAATGCATCCCTTTCTTCCGGGCCGCACGTCTCTTCTTCTGGGAAAGTGTTGACGGATAAAGGCGGCCGCAGATGAATTACAGCTTGAGCTGTCATTCGTGCAGCAGGTGTGAGGGGCTATGAGCTGTGAGGGGTCCACCGCACTGCAGTAATGACTTTCTTTCCTCACCCAACAGGGGGGGCAGTGAGGCACATTTTCTTTGCCTGCACTGGGGTTGGTGGCACCATATTGCATCACTTTTCGACTTTAATAATAAAAAAAATAAAGTGCACTAAATAAAAAGATGGGGTGGGTGGAGCAACGGCAAAGCCAGTGAGTCATGAACTCTAGTGCAACGAAAAGAATGGGCCCCTAGCCACTGTTTGAACTGTGAAATACAGCAATAATCAGAATGAAGTGGTAGATCTCGTGACATAGCGACATGGTGGTCTCAGAGGTTCTTGTCAGCTTCCACCTTGCTGCAATATAGAGGGCTTCAGGGAGATAACGCTCTTTAACCCCTTCGCTGCGGCGGCTATTCCGCCGCAGCGCTAAAGGGGCGGGGCGGCCGCGCGGCCGCCGCATGCTGGTGACAGAACCGCTCCGTCACCAGCTACAGTTGAGCTGTGCTGGTGACGGAGCGGTTCCGTCATGACCCGCCCCGCTCTTTAGAACGCCCGCGCAGGCGCGAAATCAGCGCCGCGCAGGCGCGGCGGCCGGGCCATGACGGAACCGCTCCGTCATCAGCACAGCTCAACTGTAGCTGATGACGGAGCGATTCCGTCATCAGCATGGAAGGGGTTAAAGCCGGACCAACAGATAGCACTGTGATGAGACAGGGGCAGAAGGTCTAGTTGCACTCTCTCTTTCATCCTACTTGCCAAACCTACTTTTTTAGAACTTAGGCTAGCAATTTTTTGGGCAAACTTACTGCCTACACATTTGCCCAAGTTGCAGTTTGAAACTGTTATATAGTGCTTAATTTGAAATCCACAAATACATAGTTAAAGGATTACATAAATAAATGCATTCAGAGGCCTAAAATTTTCATCAGGAGCCTGAGAACCCTGCCGCTGCTGCTGAATGTGGCAGAAACCAAAGCTACCTCGTCTTGATTCCACCTCTTGACTCTTTCGTTCATCGGCCTACACTTCTCGCCTCTTATCTCACTGTTGCAGGGCCTTTTTCTTCCCTATTTGCTCCATTTGTCACCGTTTTCCTGTCTTTCTCATCCTCCTTCTCTCTTCCAGCCTTTCTCTCGCCTGTGCTGGGTCAACGCTGATTAAGAAAAATAAGTCTTGGTCCCCTAAAATGAGTGCTGGGCCCACCACTTGCAACCCCAGGACAAATAAAGCACTGTGAGATGAAACCCAGATTTCAGAACAGGAAGAGAGTTTGCAATTATTCTCTGAAAGGAGCAGAGTTTTCTAAAATGCAGTGATGCTAAAGGTAGTTAGTGGCTGACATGGCTTCTCCGCACAGGTGTGTATCCAGATGAAAAGCTGCACTGGCTGGAATAGAAGCAGCCACAGTACTCAAAGATCTCTCATTTATGACATAATATTGACTTCTCTTAACACCACGTCAAGTACCTTTTCGTTAATCCAGGTGACATGGCATGTAATGTGATTTCCTGTAATGCCAACACCAGGCCAGAGGCTCTTTTCGATCTCTGAAAGTGTTGAGTGAGTTCCTCTGTGCTGTATCCAGAGTACAGAAGAAACGAAGGCCCCTGTGCCGCTCCAGACCAGGCACGTGCCTGGGGGCAGCCATCTTGGATCGGGCGCACCCCGTCGTGTCCAATGCTTCTGTCATATTCAGTACAAAGCAGAGCAGAGCGCCTCGCGCACGGTCTTGGCACGTGAACAGCTCTCCGAGCACCGCCGCGTCCTGCCCACGGCGGGCGTGTCCCAGCGAGATGTTTGTGCCCGCGGGGCAGAAGGTGTATCTGGCTGCCGACGTGTCGGCTTTTTCTGCCTGCTGCTTGTGTCACTCCCTCCTGAGCTGCAGCTTCTCTCTCTGGGTCCGTTTCTTTCTCGTCACCCGCCCTCCCTCCCCACAATCTCCTCATCTAATGACAGCTTTAAAGGCTTCTTATTTTGAGCCATTAACTAGGACTGAAGAAGAAAGCTCAACAAAAAGAAAACCAGCAATGAACATGAAACTAAACCAGCTAAGAAACCTGCAAGTTTCCAAAGCAAATGTGACCAGTGCTGCCAAAGGGCCACACACTGTAAACAGCACAGCCACTTCTCCTGTTCTTGCCAACTACACTTATAAACGGGAAAAAACTACATGCCCCAAATCATGCAAAGATCCTTATCATGTCTGCCTGCAGCAGCTTTAATATCTGGAGGATCTGACGTCATCAATATTAAAAAATGTCCACAGGAGGAAATGCAGCGAGAAAGAGTGGGCTTTGTCAGCCCTCATGAGGCATTGGGTTTCTTGTATTTTCGTCCTTTGCTATTGCTCGGATGGGATGTCTGTCAATGCCATCACACTGTGCGTATGGGTACGTTGTCCCATTTCTGCTCCCATTAGATTTTGGTGATGGGGTGTCATGCTTTCCTTTTGTTAGACTGCGCATTCAACACAATTTGCAGCTTGTAAGTCAGCCTGTGCATATTCTTTGTATGTACCCTGATAATGCGACATTTCAATTTCTGCTTATGGCTTTTCGGTTTAAGAGGAACATGTTGCTTGGTGTCCCCAGCCTGTCAAAAGACACAGGTCTATTCAGTAATGATGCCTGCAGGATCATTAGGTTTGCATCACTGTCCTTGATGGCATGCTCTTGGGTTGAAGTCTTTCCTTTGTTCACAAAGTAAAGACGTGCATGCACATAGTCTTACTAGAGATGCAACACACACTTTGTCAAAACTACCTTCTACATCTTTCCATAGTTCTCTTTCTTGAGGCCATAGCTTAATTCTACATGCTGACTACTCCCAAAAGGACTCAAGTAACCAATGTTATTGCTATTCTTTGTGTGATTTCATTTCTAAGATAGTGTTGGGCAAAAGCCACAAATTCACACAAGAATCCCTAACAAAAAAGCCAGACCTGTTGGGTTTGTCATGGTTTGTTCTTAAACACCAGGACTAGCAGAAGGAGTCAGGCATCACACACCGGCCGCTTATTCACGAAGAGAGGACCACACCAAACAGTGCAGCTGTGAAATGTGCAAAGGCTGCAATATTCCTACAAAAGGAGAGAAAGCCAAAGTCGCGTCCCGAATGGGGGAAGCTGGGCCTTATGTGTGGCACAGTGGGAGCGGTCGGCATTTCTGGTGCAGCGAGCCCAAGGGTACATCCCAGGTCAAGGGGCATTACCCGCCGCAGGGCCCGGGGTTATTGCGGGTCTCGTGGTGCAGTGTGGCAAGGGTCCGGACTGCTTTAAGGGTGGAAGAGATCGGGGCTCGGCCTTTTCGGCCACCACCTCTCTCTTACTGACCACCTGATGCTGCGCCGCAGGAGATCTGTAATCTTTTCCCCTTTTTCCCACCCTACCCTTAGGTTTTATGTGGTGTGTTGGGCTTGTTCATACTGTGCTAACCATGTCTTTTGCTTTTCAGGTTTGTCCAAGTTCCCAATTGCCTTTTGTAGTTTTGGGGCGGGGTGAGTTCATGGTTGGCAGGAATTTCTAGGTCACCCTTGCAAGTCACTAAGGAATGTGTTATGATGCTTCTTACGGCGGGGAAAGCACAACTCAGGAGACGTAAGCCAAGTTCAGGTAAGTTTAATGGAAGAAAGCAACCTGGCATCCGACCACCTCGAAAGCGCATAACAGAATGCCTTCATGATAACTTTGTCTGTGGGACCTCAAAGGGTTGTGCTTGCAGCATTCGGTACATAGGGCACCAGTGGAGGAGTTGAAATGGTCGCTTCCGCGGCCACAGCCTAGCTCAACACATGCCTTATGGGGCTTTTGGTCCACTGGCACTTTGGAGATTGGAGAAAGCAGTCCGAGCCAGGGGACTGAGGCATGGCCCGGTTGCTGGCTTTATGATGGGTGTGGGGGTGCCCGAGGCGTAAAGTGCTCTGGGGCGAGCAGGCCTCCTGCATGTGGCTTAAGGGACACTAGTTCACAGGAGCCTCTTTTAAGAGAGGATTGGGGAATTGACACATAAACTCCATTTATTTCGTCTTCTACACTCTTGAAATGTTTTTCTAGTAACTTATGTAACGTGTAACTGAAGTAATTGTATAATTTCTGTGGAACCTTATGTAAAGTGCTCCGATACCTCCGGGTCTAGCCAGCGCTATATAAAACTTTTTAAATAAATAAATAGGTCCTGGAAAGGGCATGGGTGACCCGGGGACGAGTCAAACATGAACTCACTGAATCTAACTGCCGGGTGGTAGAGGGGTTAGGTGATTCGGAGTAAAGCTGACTCTGTTAAACACTTGACTGAATGTAAACTCATGCAAAAAATGTTTGTAATTTTGCTGTGGTTATCTGACTACTGAATGTTTGTCTAAAGTTTATGAATAAACACAGCCCGAGCTGTTTAGAAATCTCTGTCTAAAAGGAAGTGAGGTCTCAGGCTGAGTTAGTTTTGGGGTTACTGGGGAGAGCTCTCAGGGGGGGCGTGGGGTGCTGCGCTTGGGCTCACCAGGCTCGGTGTGCCCACTCACATATATACAGTACCCATGGGGCACAGCAGGCTGGACACTCCCTACTGGACCAGGATGAGTCCAAGAGGACTGGGGGGGGGGGGGGGGTGTGGGTGGTGGGGACTGGTGCAAGAACAAACATATCCCTTTTATAGATTCACCATCACTGTGTGCCCTGTCTACACCTTAGACACCCCCTTCATACGAGGGTTCCATCCTCAAATGCAACAAGGCGCAACATTCAACTGTTGCCTCTCGTGCCTGGGACCCCCTTCCTCAGTTTGGGGAGTTCCTTTTGGGCTGAGTTCAGAAATGTTTTGTCCATTCGCAGCGGACAAACTGTTCGCCCATCACCTCGAGCCCTGGTGCTCAGATCCACCCTGCCTTCGGTCAGGGTTGACAAAGTGACACGAATGCCAGACAGCTTGCGTTGTTTCTGTATGAGGGTGGCAGGTGCGCTGTCGCCTGAGCCTGTCACCCGTGCCATGTGCCCAAGTAGGAATCCTGGTGCTGCACTGGACCCAAAGGCCACTCACAGAAGTGTGAAGAAGTGATCAGGAGCTGAAAAACCAGGAAATAAACTCGTTGCCTTTGACAAAGTAGTGTGGACTGTGTGCCCTTTAATTCCTGACATGGTACTGCACATGTGACACGCTAACCCCGCAATAAAGTATGTATGAACCCCTCTTGTGTCCGTCAGACCTCTCTTCGCTCACTGCCAGCATGGCAAATGTGCCAGTGTGTGATTTTGCAGCCAAATGTCCTCTTTCATGCAATTTTTGCCCGATTTGCAGAAATATCCCACTCCCTGGTAATTTCCACTGAATAGAACCCTTTCTTACCAGATTTCTGGACAGAAATGCCATCTCTTGTCTAGAATATCTTTGGAAGAAACTCACTCCATCCCTGGGGTGAAAATATGGATATGGAGGAATTAGATGACATTCTTGACTTCTCGTGCAATAAAAGTGGGTGGAATCCCTTGTTTACCTCCTGAAATCCTCAAGCATTGAGAGTCGTCTTTGGGAGTTCAAGCACATTGAACCTCCTCCAGCTCTGCCTTTTGGTGGAAATTCCACACGATTCTCTGTGGAGTGAGTGGAAGTCGAGCGAGTCTGTGATCCTCGGCAGCATTAAGGTGTCCATGTGCAACAACTTGAAAGAGAACATGGCATTCATCTTCCTAAACCTGGAGGGTTCCAGGAAAGGACAGCCACTCGTTCCAGAGTTGTGCCCCTTTCCTACCTGTAACTTCATGTGATGCACCTAACAAGAGCCTTATAAAACATTAGCGGTGTGCAGAATCATAAATTTACCAGCAAAGTTCGTAATTTCATGAGCTTCCCAACTTTGTCACGTTTGCAAAACTTTCAGGCAAAAAAACCCTTGAAAACTAGATTTGTGGAAGTATTCCCCTGCAAAAAACGGTTTTCATTAAAAAAATGCAATGTTAAAAGTGGGATTTTTAGGAGGTGTATCCAACGAAAAATACTTTTGCTGTTTTTTCCCGTACAAATAAAAAAAAACATTTGAAACTTCAAGAAGGCTCCAGATGTTGAAAAATAGATATCAAAATTTGTAGAGGAAGACCTTTGCAACTTTGCACATTCCAAAAAAATTCCAGATAAAAGAATATTAATAATTATTATTATTATTATTAGTAGTAGTAGTAGTAATACAAGTAGTAGTCGTAGTAGTAGTAGTGAAATTATTAGTGGTGGTGTTATTTCTTCTAAATGGTTTGTTAAACGTTACTGGTTTTGTAATTATTATTGTTATTATAATAATAATACAATGTCATTACCATTAAGTCACTTGTTGTAAGAAAGTGTATGCATTCAGTAACGTGGTAGCCCTGAGCAATAAGAGAAAATCAATGTATAATAACTAAATAATGTCTGCCCTGTAGTCCTGTGTTTACATATGCTCTGACTAATTCACTAAATGCTGTGTAAATACTGTCTTTTAAATATGTATTTTCTCTGTGTCTACAAGTATATTAGGCATGGCATATTAATGAAATAAAAATTCTGTGCTATTCTGTAAAATATTTACATTTTCAACATGTAAAGGTAAAGAGGTGGGGCATTGTGTGTAGCAGAGTGTGAGTAATTGGGAATGCTATCTTCCATCTTTAAACTGTCCCTAATTCATCTTCTCTAACTGCTCCAACTCTGCCTGACCCTAACATGGTGTTGTAAACTCTGCCTAACCCTAAGATGGAGTTGTAAACTCTGCCTGACCCTAAGATGGTGTTGTAAACTCTGACATCCATGGAGGTCAACTCGAAGGCATTGTCCTCGAGGCGAAGTAACACTCAGCTGGTATCAGCTGAACTCTTGGAGTGAGGACCACTGACCTTTGGAAGAACGTTCACAGGTGTGGTACTGCAGCTCATTCTTCAGTAATCACCCAAGAATCTTCATGGCTGTAAAATCTGGCGATTAAGTACATTAGGGCATGCAACAGCACAGTGCTGCTGCTTATCCGGCCTGCATCAGGTTCAGCCGAAACATGTTGGCACCTGCCTTTCCAACTCAATAAAGAATTACGGAAATATGTTACTTCCTTTCCTTCTAGTTTTTCACAAGCTTCATTGCATGCTAACTAATTGTTAGACGTTTGGCATCAAGTTTCTGTACCTTGCAGTGATGGTCATTATGGGCAATGTGGGAACAGTCTTGCTAAAGTCAACACAGAATCATGATACAAAATATAAAATGAGAAATGGGACCATATGACAATTGAGATAGCGTGCCCAAATGTACTTGTGACTAGTGGGAACAAGTATATTCAAATAAACCTTTTGTAGGATTTGGACAATTACCTTCTAGAGACTGAGTTACTTCCTCAATCACTATATTTGAAAATATAAGTCTATGCTTTTGTCACAACAGGCGGATATTTTAATCTCTTACGCCCTTTCTTAATATGCGATGCATCATTCATGTAATGTTGTTTTTCATTCATAGCGCTTTGGTTTTGCAATATTTCCGTGGGTGAGAACTACATGCAACATGTTATAGGTTCAGTCACCGTCCAATGTCACTACAAACATTGTTAATCTGCTGCTGAGTGTTATTATGGTCACTTTTACTGAACATTTCCAGTGATGATAGAGTAAATACCGTACAACCTTTATATAGACGTACATAGCGCCCCATTGTGTGACTTGATTTGAGGTGATGGAAGATGATCAGGTTGTTTTAAAGACTTTTTTGTGGTTTCTGACATCTAATTAATTACAGAAAAGCATCCAATCAATGTTGTGTAGAAAGACACTGGCCATTCTCTTCAGACCAAAAACTCTAGTACTTGGGTGACATGTTGATCTTGCAAGCGTAGAAAGAGGAACTCTTTGCCACCAGACCAGGCCACCTCATGTTGTAGCTTTGCAGCAAGGGCTTGTGAACATTTCTCTAAGATCACCCCTTGCAAACTATGTGGGAGCCTTGTAAGAGGCTTGAATAGGGCACTGTGGCTTGCGCATACCCCATTTGTAGTGTTCTACTGGCTTCTACAAGTGGTGTGGTCTCAAAGCTCGTCGGTGAGGTCTCGCCTGTCCGATACAGGGGTCAGTAACAAGAGTGCCCGATGCAAAGGATTGCTCTGATTGTGATCTTCTTTCACAGCCCTTTACACACAATCCTGTGGTATCTCAACACAAGTATCCAGTGTGTTTTCCTCGTCCATGGAAAAAGGAAGCACAAATTGGCTACAATGTGAACATGGGGGTTGTGTGTACCTTGGTCTCCCACAATAGAAGCATGGCAGCTCTCCATCAATATATAGATAGGTTTGTCTCAGAGCGTATCTAATTTAGCACTAAACAGAGGGCAGTCCTAATGCATAGTATCAAAACGGCTTACATTTTTGGAGCCCTCTGCAGCCTCACAATGGGCTTCCATGGACACCGGTCAATCCCCCTGGTTTCACAGAAGGCCTCCTTAGGATGCATCATGCTTCTTCAAGTGGTCCTGAGGCAGTCTGTGGTTACTAAACAGGGTCTGAGGTGGGTCCTGCCGTCTACCACTGGTATTCCACGGCCACGTCTGCTACCGTGATACTTAGATTCAAGTGGCTCCCTTTGTACACTTGACTCTTCAAAAGTATCAAAGACACCAGTTAAGGCTCTCCCTGGAGGGTGTAGCAGGGTCAGAACTCAGATACAGCAGGACACAGTAACCAGACGAAATATATTTCAATGCCCCCAGCAGCTATGGCTTTAAAAAAGATGCAAGTGTTTACTTATTTGCAGGACATCGAAGGAGGTTCAAATGAGGGACGATAAAACAAAATAGGAGGTTCTGGCAACTCCAGGGCAGCAAGATACAACCTTAAGCTTAAGGATGGGGCTCAGGCAGTAACAGAGTGAAGTTTAGCTAACTGAAGAATTTAGGGAAATATTATTGTACGAAAGCAGCTTTATCAGTTTCGGTCTCTCCACAGAAACCTTAATAAATCCAGGATTTGTAAAGTGCAGCAAATCACCAATGAGGGTGTCAAGGTGCTGAATTGTAGGCATGGGGAGATTAATTGCTTTGTCCAGAATCACAGGATGTTGAGCGGACACTGAGACTGGAACCTTGTTCCCCCATCTCCGATGTCGGCAGCTCTGGTCGTTATGCCACATCCTTTCTCACCTTCTGGTCTCTGTCCACTTACTGTGTTTTTAGGTCTCGCCTAGTCAGCACTTTCACTGTCTCTTTGAGTCATGTTGTGTTCGGAATATAGACTTTAAGCCCCGTCCATTGCCCACCCAGGTTTTCGATTAGATCCTTTGAGTGTCTTTTGTAAATGCTTTTCTTTCATTGGTTAATTTGTTCAGTAGTCCCTCCTTAGTCCCTCCCGTTCTACTGTTGTAACCTCCAATAAGTACTGGCCCTATTACATGTAATCTTACTTAGGATATTTTATTTACAGTTTGTTTGTACTAGTTTGTTAATGACTTTTGGTCTGCTGGTGTTGCAGGGAGAACAGTTACACACTTCCCCAACCGCAGTTCCCAAAGGCCACGCTTAAATGTTAACAATGGCAGCCACAGTCTTGTTTTTGTTGCATTATCCTGCCGCTTGGCTGCCCATGGTTTGTTTTGTTGTGCCCAGCTCGCCCAACTGTATTTCTACAAAAGTAAATAAATGTAAAAAAAATATGGCGACCACACACTTTTTTCTCTATTTATTGATTTTTGAGGGAATGGCAGCACGCCACGCTTCAGCTTTAAACATTTAAAGCTAAAAGTGCGGCATGCCACAATTGCTACAATAGTAATTAAAAATAGAGAAGAAAACAGCAGACATCTTTAAAAAAAATATTTATTGACTTTTGTGGCTATGCTACTGCAAGAATATTTTTAGACAAAAATAAAAAACATTCTCATTCGCAAAGCCAATGGCTCTAAATTTAACAAATGCGAGACCTATTGCATTGCAAATTCTTGTTTATGAGTTTCCAGTTGATGCAAACGATGGTGCCAGACAGAATGTTACAGTGTATGACATATGACAGTGGTCTTCGGTCTTGTTTACACCCAGTCCCCCCGATTAAAAAGTCATTTAGCTGGACCCCTATGCCACCTAACCTCCTAAGGTGTTTAATGGTGACTGTTGAATAGTCAACATATTGCATTAAACTTAAAACCATATTTGGGGTCAAACTCTACGGTTTTGGGCACAGACATGATGCTCAGTGGTGCATGTCTCCAGCTGACCCAGCACTGTATGCAGACGGTGTCTTGTTGTCTATACAACACAGGCAGCAGCAGTACAAGCTTCCTTCTCACATACACACACATCAACACTGAGCAGTCACAGCATAACTAGAAACGCAAGCATCCTTAGCACACACATTAGAGGTCCCCTCAGGTTGCTGCAGAGGCCTGCTCTGAACGCTGCATCTGTCAACCAGAACACCCCCGTAGGAGACCACCAAAAGGCCTTAAAACCAGTCAGGCTTAATCTGGCCCCTGGAAATTAATTCAGGATGCTCACCCACGCTCACAAGGCCCTCCACGACACTGGACCAGCATACCTGAACACCCGACTCAAATTCCATGCACCCCAAAGAACCCTACGATCAGCCCAGCTCTCCTATGCCGTGGTCCCCCGCGCCAGAAAGACCAGATCGGGAGGCCGCTGCTTCTCCTTCCGCGTGGCCAGAGCTGGAACGACCTCCCACTCCACCTCAGACAGACAACATCGCTCCCCATCTCCGCAAAAAAACTCAAAACCTGGCTCTTCGACAGACCTCCTTCTTGATGGACTGGAACCTGCGAACCTCCCACCCACACCCCTTGCGCCTTTAGACCCTCACGGGTGAGTAGTCGCGTTTAACAAACACCTGATTTGATTTGATTTGATCTTGCACGTATTCACCCTGAGCCAGCTATTAAGAGGGTTCTCAGTCTGGCACCACAGTTCATCTTTCAATTCTCCTGGAGTCTTGGGTGACCCTCACATTACCTTAATTTTCAGAGACCTCATAGGCAGGGCCACTGGAATTATGTGGCAGGGAGGGCCAAATTAGGTGGAAAGGTTAGATAAATTATGCAACAAGAAAGCCCACATTATGATGCGTAATGTGGCACATTTGTGTATTGTATTACTTCATTATTTTGTACTTTTTACACTTGTTAACACTGGCTGGGCATTGAGTGCACCTCATTAGTACCAGTTTACCACCCAAATATTATAGCAATAAGCAACAGAAAGGTAACCAGTCAAGCTTTTCAAAGGGCTTTTCATTGATTGGCAACATGTGTTGCTGCATTTGTAGTAAATGTTGAACTGTTTGACCTACAAAAAAAATGCTGGGTTACAATCTACAGATTATGCAGCAGATGATGGATTGTGTGGCAAATGCGGCAAATCTATAATTATGCGAAAACCGTTGTGGCCGCAGAATCGCATAATTCTAGTGACCTGCTTGTAGGCCCCCAGCAAGCCCTTAACGCCATTTATCCAAACCTAATATATTCCAAGCTGCACAACAGCCAACCTCAGATAGCCTCTACCAGCCCTTAGACACCCTCAGTCGAGCATCGGGCAAACGTCAGACCCTCTTTCTCTGCACTTGGCCAGTAAGGCTTATTTCTACTAGGCCCCCGCTCCACCACAGACAACTTTAAACTACCTTCCACCACCACAAAGAAGCCAGTAACTCCAGTGACCTTTCTCTGGTCACAGGAGACCTTATTTAATCTCAGAAGCCCTAAAATAGCACTCACCTTACCCACTTTATGAGGTAACAATGCAGGGGCCGCAACATCAGGAGCGCGGGCGCCCGCAGTTGGTGCAGCCCGTGATCGCCGGATCTGCAGCCTCCATCCGCCTGTGTGGCCCGACCGCAGTGTGTGGATGGGGGCCCGTGGCCACAGCGGATGGGCGGGACAGGTTACACGACCGGGAGAGGATTTTAATTACAGCGCTCACCCACTACATATGACGAAGCCGCTAACGCCCCCTTGGGAGAGCCAAGATAGACATCAGCTTTTTGTCGGGCATGAAAGCTGGGTGGAGAACACCCCTCCAGCTAATGACACGGGTGGACTGTGATGCCCAGTACAGGTGCATGGGAGCATTTAGACCAGGGATCATGTGTGTGCAGCAGCAGTGGTGAAAGGAGGTGAAAATACTGAAGATGCTCCTCCTTTTGACTGTCTGGCTCCTTTTCCCCTCTTGTTCTTCCACCGTTGGGTCGGCTCCCTGGTTTTCTTTGGACTTGGCCCTCGTAATTTTTGGACTGGAACTTGTGTGCACCCCGCCATTTTGGGACCCTCTCCTGTTGTCGCTCTTGCCCTGGGTGCATCTTGCCATGTTGAGATGGTTTCCATTGATGCCCACGACCCGGGTCCACCATTTTGTTGATTATTGTCCTTTCCTTTGGTCCCTTGGATTCCATCCTGCTGACCTTCAGACATTTCTCTTTTACTGGACTGCCTTATCTCTTTCTCCCTACCCCCCAGGTCCCCCTCTCTCCCCTCACCAATCTCAGCCTCCAACTCTTCTCCCCCACATACCGCTCTCTACCCCTTTTTATTTTAGTTTTAATATTTTTTTTTTACTTCGCTTTTCACTCTGTAAATATGTGATATATACTTGTCCACGCCGAATCGCTGGTAAAATGGAATCCTGAGCAAATCTACTATTTGTATCTATATGTATATAGAGATAACTCTAACCACTAGTATATGTAGTAAACCTTTGTACTTACTACCATTCCTATGTGATTCTTAGAGTGTATCCATGTGTTTCTCTTCCTTGAGTGACTTTACAACTTTTACATTTGCATTTTTTCCTGTTTGTATCTTTTATGTAACTCATGTAATCCTAAATCCTTATGTATTGCAACTACTTCTTTTGTAAAGAAAGCGCTCTGACACCTTCGGGTAATGTTTGCGCTATATAAAATCGCATTAAATAAATACATTGCTGCCCCCCACAGCTCTCCTCCGCCTATCGGCTGCCCCGGAGAGCGCCTCGTCTGATCCTGGTGCAATTCTACTGATCCGCTCATACCGGCTTCAAAACACCCATGCGAGCCCTCAGGGCTTCAAATCTGCCCCTCCTCATCACCCAGAGCCTTTTGACCCTCTGCCACCCCCAGAGTCCACGTGCCTCCCTGCCACCCTCGCCTCAGCACTGTAGCCGCCGAGCTCCCATGCAGCAGCATCCACCTCTGTGCGCCCGGGTCTCCCCTGGCCGGATGCTCCTGGGTACCACCTTTGCTGCTCTGAGATCTGACTTCAAGCTCTGACTGTTGGAAAGCCGTTGCCACGTGCATGGTTCCCTTCCACACGCACTCCATTCACGCATGTTCACACACACATACATGTCACAGCTATGTTTGATTTTTAACATGCAGCTTGCAGCAATGTTCATTTATCTTCTGAGCAGCATAGAGTGTAATATGCATGGTACCAGCCGCTGCAGGGCAGCTCATATGGTGCATGTGATTGCTGCAGAGGTCTGCTTCTAACCTGCAGGCCGCACAGTCGAAGCCCTGGATAACAGCTCAGTGCACGGTGTATCTGCTGTAAGTATACACGTGGTCTGCCTGGCAAATGTTTCAGTCCTTGCAAAGTAAAGTAAACTGTTATTTTTAAGATGCACGTGAAATGAGTGCCAATTACTGGGTAGTACGATGAAGTGTCCTCAAATGTAAATGTGCCTGAGTTTATTTCCTGTGTCGTCATTAGATCAGTTATACCTCACACCTGTATGTATGATGTAATATAATATGAGGAAGCCCTGGCAAATGTCCTTCCGTGCCCCAGTCTCTCTCTCAGTCTGTCTCGTGCTCTCTTACTCTCTCTCTCTCTCTCATTCTCTCTCTCTCTCTCTCTCATTCTCTTTCTCTCTCTCGTTCTCTCTCTCTCTCTCTCATTCTCTTTCTCTCTCTCGTTCTCTCTCTCTCTCTCGTTATCTTTCTCTCTCTCTCGTTCTCTCTCTCTCTCTTTCTCTCTCTTTCTCTCTCTTTGTCTCTCTCTCTTTCTCTCTCCATCTGTCTCGTTCCCTCTCTCTTTCTCTCTCTCTCTTTCTCTCTCTCTCTTTCTCTCTCTTTCTCTCTCTCTCCTCTCTCTCTCTCTTTCTCATTCTCTTTCCTTTCTCTCTCTCTTTCGCTCTCTCTCTCTCTCTCTCTCTTTCTCTCTCTTTCTCTCTCTCTCTTTCTCTCTCTTTCTCTCTCTCTCTTTCTCTCTCTTTCTCACTCTTTCTCACTCTCTCTCTCTCTCTCTCTCTCTCTCTCTCTCTTCGCGCTCTCTCTTTCTCTCCATCTGTCTCGTTCCCTCTCTCTTTCTCTCTCAAGTCGGAAAGTGACCGGGTGACCTGCTGTTCTTGCTGCGGTGCTTGGGAACGAACGACTTCCCTTTCAGACGCGTGCGGCGGCCCTTAGGACGGTAAATGCAGCACAGTCTGTGCCATGATACACAGAGTATAAAATACACAGCACGGTATTTATACATAATATACAGAGTATATGGACCACAGTGTAAACTAACTCTGTATTATATACACATTACACTACACACTCTACACTCGGTTGAAGGCGCGCGGGGGGGGGGGGGGGGGCAACGCCGACTGCTCTGCAATTCTTTAAATAAACGTTATTTAAAGAATTGCAGAGCAGTCGGCGCTGCCCCCCGCCCGCGCCTTCAACCGAGTGTAGAGTGTGTAGTGTGATGTGTCTATAATACAGAAACATATTGTACAATTCAATACCTCTGACAGTCAAGAGGGCCTGGGGCAGAGTCAGTCGGGTCGCCGAAGCTGGGACAGAATCAGTGCGGCCTGCGGAGATGGGGCAGAGTCACTACGGTCGGTGCACTGTCAGTAGGGCCGGTGGGGCTGGAGCAGCGTCAGTAGGGCAATTGCAGCTGGGATGGGGTCAGTAAGGCTGGTGGAACTGAGTGGGTTTAGTATGGCCTGTGGAGCTGGGGCAGAGTCAGTAGGGCCGGTGGAGCTGGGACAGAGTCAGTAGGGCCGGTGGAGCTGGGGCAGAGTCAGTAGGGCCGGTGGAGCTGGGGCAGAGTCAGTAGGGCCGGTGGAGCTCGGACAGAGTCAGTAGGGCCGGTGGAGCTGGGGCAGAGTCAGTAGGGCCGGTGGAGCTGGGATGGGGTCAGTGAGGCTGGTGGAGCTGGGGTGGGGTTAATACGGTATGAGGAGCTGGGACAGAGTCAGTAGGGCCGGTGGAGCGGGAGCAGAACCAGTCAAACGTCAGGCTCCACATTAGCTCTGAAGCGCCTCGCAGTTCGAATACCCCACTGTCTCTTCTTCCCTTGACAATCATATCACAGCCTCAATTCTGCAGGAGAGATCCCTCACACAGAAGTATAGGTGACAGGGCCCTTCGAAAATTGCCAAAAATTAGGTTGGACTATCTAGCAGGATTTTACTTATTAAAGGGTTAGTGTTTTTAGAATATACTATTGCACTTGAATAAGAGATGTGTGAATGAACCAACTCAATTATCGACCTTGGACACATAAAAGGCCTAGTTGACCCTGCATACTTCTTAATTTGTAGCCTGCAAACAAGTCTGTAACACAGCTCTGCAGCAGGAGCTCAACCAACTGAACTGTATTATTAGATACGCCTTCTAGTTCCCAGCTCATCTCACATCCTAATATGCCAGTCCCAGCTCTGCCTCTGCTCTCACACTGAGCTCATTCCCAGCTCTGCCTTTGCTCTCACACTGAGCTCATTCCCAGCTCTGCCTTTGCTCTCACACTGAGCTCATTCCCAGCTGTCTTTGCTCTCACACTGAGCTCATTCCCAGCTCTACCTCTGCTCTCACACTGAGTTAATTCCCAGCTCTATCTTTGCGCTCACACTGAGCTCATTCCCAGCTCTGCCTTTGCTCTCACACTGAGCTCATTCCCAGCTCTGCCTTTGCTCTCACACTGAGCTCATTCCCAGCTGTCTTTGCTCTCACACTGAGCTCATTCCCAGCTCTACCTCTGCTCTCACACTGAGTTAATTCCCAGCTCTATCTTTGCTCTCACACAGAGCTCATTCCCAGCTCTACCTTTGCTCTCACACTGAGCTCATTCCCAGCTCTGCCTTTGCTCTCACACTGAGCTCATTCCCAGCTGTCTTTGCTCTCACACTGAGCTCATTCCCAGCTCTACCTCTGCTCTCACACTGAGTTAATTCCCAGCTCTATCTTTGCTCTCACACAGAGCTCATTCCCAGCTCTGCCTTTGCTCTCACACTGAGCTCATTCCCAGCTCTGCCTTTGCTCCCACACTGAGCTCATCCCCTGGTCTAGCTTTGCTCTCAAACTGAGCTCATTCCCAGCTCTGCCTTTGCTCTCACACTGAGCTCATCCCCTGGTCTAGATTTGCTCTCACACTGAGCTCATTCCCAGCTCTGCCTTTGCTCTCACATTGAGCTCATTCCCAGCTCTATCATTGCTCTTAAGCTGAGCTCATTCCTAGCTCTGCCTTTGCTCTCACACTGAGCTCATTCCCAGCTCTACCTTTGCTCTCACACTGAGCTCATCCCCTGCTTTAGCTTTGCTCTCACACTGAGCTCATTCCTAGCTCTAGCTTTGCTCTCATACTAAGCTTATTCCAAGCTGTCTTTGCTCTCACATTGAACTCATTCCCAGCTCTGCCTTTGCTCTCACATTGAGCTCATTCCCAGCTCTGCCTTTGCTCTCACACTGAGCTCAATCCCAGCTCTGCCTTTGCTCTCACACTGAGCTCGTTCCCAGTTCTACCTTTGCTCTCACACTGCCAGCTCTGTCTTTGCTCACACACTGATTCTTCCCTTTCTCTCACACTGAGCTCATTCCCAGCTCTACCTTTGCTCTCACACTGAGCTCATTCCCAGCTCTGCATTTGCTCTCACACTGAGCTCATTCCCAGCTCTACCTTTGCTCTCACACTGAGCTCATTCCCAGCTCTGCCTTTGCTCTCGCACTGAGCTCATTGCCAGCTCTGCCTTTGCTCTCACACTGAGCTCATTCCCAGCTCTGCATTTGCTCACACACTGAGCTCATTCCCAGGTCTATCATTGCTCTCACACTGAGCTCATTCCCAGCTCTACCTTTGCTCTCGCACTGAGCTCATCCCCTGCTCTAGCTTTGCTCTCACACTGAGCTCATCCCCTGCTCGAGCTTTGCTCTCACACTGAGCTCATTCCACGCTCTAGCTTTGCCCTCACACTGAGCTCATTTCCAGCTCTAGCTTTGCTCTCACACTGAGCTCATTTCCAGCTCTAGCTTTGCTCTCGCACTGAGCTCATTCCCAGCTCTGCCTTTGCTCTCACACTGAGCTCATTCCCAGCTCTATCATTGCTCTCACACTGAGCTCATTCCCAGCTCTGCCTTTGCTCTCGCACTGAGCTCATTCCCAGCTCTGCCTTTGCTCTCACACTGAGCTCATTCCCAGCTCTACCTTTGCTCTCACACTGAGCTCATTCCCAGCTGTCTTTGCCCTCACACTGAGCTCATTACCAGCTGTCTTTGCTCTAACACTGAGCTCATTCCCAGCTCTGCCATTGCTCTCACACTGAGCTCATTCCCAGCTCTACCTTTGCTCTCACACTGAGCTCATCCCCTGGTCTAGCTTTGCTCTCACACTGAGCTCATTCCCAGCTCTACCTTTGCTCTCACACTGAGCTCATTCCCAGCTGTCTTTGCCCTCACACTGAGCTCATTACCAGCTGTCTTTGCTCTCACACTGAGCTCATACCCAGCTCTGCCTTTGCTCTCACACTGAGCTCATTCCCAGCTCTACCTTTGCTCTCACACTGAGCTCATCCACTGGTCTAGCTTTGCTCTCACACTGAGCTCATTCCCAGCTCTGCCTTTGCTCTCACACTGAGCTCATCCCCTGCTCTAGCTTTGCTCTCACACTGAGCTCATTCCAGGCTCTAGCTTTGCTCTCACACTGAGCTCATCCCCTGCTCTAGCTTTGCTCTCACACTGAGCTCATTCCCAGCTCTAGCTTTGCTCTCACACTGAGCTCATCCCCTGCTCTAGCTTTGCTCTCACACTGAGCTCATTCCCAGCTCTAGCTTTGCTCTCACACTGAGCTCATCCCCTGCTCTAGCTTTGCTCTCACACTGAGCTCATTCCCAGCTCTGCCTTTGCTCTCACACTGAGCTCATCCCCTGCTCTAGCTTTGCTCTCACACTGAGCTCACACTGAGCTCATTCCTAGCTCTAGCTTTGCTCTCACACTGAGCTCATTCCCAGCTCTAGCTTTGCTCTCACACTGAGCTCATTCCCAGCTCTAGCTTTGCCTCTCACACTGAGTTCAATCCTAGCTCTAGCTTTGCTCTCACACTGAGCTCATTCCCAGCTCTAGCTTTGCTCTCACACTGAGCTCATTCCCAGCTCTAGCTTTGCTCTCACACTGAGCTCATTCCTAGCTCCGCCTTTGCTCTCACACTGAGCTCATTCCCAGCTCTAGCTTTGCTCTCACACTGAGCTCATTCCCAGCTCTAGCTTTGTTCTCACACTGAGCTCATTCCCAGCTCTAGCTTTGCTCTCACACTGAGCTCATTACCAGCTCTAGCTTTGCCTCTCACACTGAGTTCAATCCTAGCTCTAGCTTTGCTCTCATACTAAGCTTATTCCAAGCTGTCTTTGCTCTCCCACTGAGCTCATTCCCAACTCAACCTTTGCTCTCACACTGAGCTCATTCTCAGCTCTGCCTTTGCTCTCACACTGAGCTCATTCTCAGCTCTGCCTTTGCTCTCACACGAGCTCATTCTCAGCTCTGCCTTTGCTCTCACACTGAGCTCATTCTCAGCTCTGCCTTTGCTCTCACACGAGCTCATTCTCAGCTCTGCCTTTGCTCTCACACTGAGCTCATTCTCAGCTCTACCTTTGCTCTCACACTGAGCTCATTCTCAGCTCTGCCTTTGCTCTCAAACTGAGCTCATTCTCAGCTCTGCCTTTGCTCTCACACGAGCTCATTCTCAGCTCTGCCTTTGCTCTCACACTGAGCTCATTCACCTCTTTGCTCTCACTCTGAGCTCATTCCCAGCTCTGCCTTTGCTCTCACACTGAGCTCATTCTCAGCTCTGTCTTTGCTCTCACACTGAGCTCATTCCCAGCTCTAGCTTTGCTCTCACACTGAGCTCATTCCTAGCTCCGCCTTTGCTCTCACACTGAGCTCATTCCCAGCTCTAGCTTTGCTCTCACACTGAGCTCATTCCCAGCTCTAACTTTGCTCTCACACTGAGCTCATTCCCAGCTCTAGTTTTGCTCTCACACTGAGCTCATTCCCAGCTCTAGCTTTGCTCTCACACTGAGCTCATTCCCAGCTCTAGTTTTGCTCTCACACTGAGCTCATTCCCAGCTCTAGCTTTGCCTCTCACACTGAGTTCAATCCTAGCTCTAGCTTTGCTCTCATACTAAGCTTATTCCAAGCTGTCTTTGCTCTCCCACTGAGCTCATTCCCAACTCAACCTTTGCTCTCACACTGAGCTCATTCTCAGCTCTGCCTTTGCTCTCAAACGAGCTCATTCTCAGCTCTGCCTTTGCTCTCACACTGAGCTCATTCTCAGCTCTGCCTTTGCTCTCACACGAGCTCATTCTCAGCTCTGCCTTTGCTCTCACACTGAGCTCATTCTCAGCTCTGCCTTTGCTCTCACACGAGCTCATTCTCAGCTCTGCCTTTGCTCTCACACTGAGCTCATTCCCAGCTTTGCCTTTGCTCTCACACTGAGCTCATTCACCTCTTTGCTCTCACACTGAGCTCATTCTCAGCTCTGCCTTTGCTCTCACACTGAGCTCATTCTCAGCTCTGTCTTTGCTCTCACACTGAGCTCATTCCTAGCTCTGCCTTTGCTCCCACACTGAGCTCATTCTCAGCTCTGCCTTTGCTCTCACACTGAGCTCATTCCCAGCTGTCTTTGCTCTCACACTGAGCTCATTCCTAGCTTTTGAGAGAAAGTTCAAGAGGTTCCCAGGCCATAGAAGGTCTATTCTCCCGGAAAGCAGGCTGCATGGATCTAATGCCCCCTTCTCAGCACTGTGGGGTGCCAGGGGGCAGTAGCAGGATGACAGTGCGGGGTGTGCAGGCACCAGTGGGCCCGCCTTGGCACAGACTCACCCACAGACTGCACCCCAAGTCTCTGCTGCTCCATTTATTATATGTTTGAGTGGGAAGTGTCTGAGTGTGTGGGAGGGGGCTGTGAGAGGCAGGCAGCCCCGGGACCACCGTGCAGCCTGCTCGGCTCTGTGCCTGCGGAGCAGAACCGAAGTGGCGTGGAGCACGGGAGGGGTGCTGGGCGAGGGCTGGACAGCTACAATCAGCTCACTGAGCACCCCCCCCCCCCCTCTCACACACACACACCCTTAGAGAAGGTCCTCAGGGGGCAGCGGGCAGGTACAATCAGCTAACTGAGCCCCCCCTTCCCAAACAGGCATGGGCATATTAGTGATTAGGGAAAGTCTTCGGGGGGAGACAGAAGGCAGGTAAAGACCAGCTCACTGTGCCCCCCCCCCAACTCCTCCCCCCCCCCCCCCCCCCCCCCCCCCCCGCCCGATAATCTTAGTGATCAGGAAAAGTCTTGGGAGAGGGTTTGGGGGTAGAGACAGCGGGCAGGTACAGGTCAGCTCACTGAGCCACCCCCTGGGCATGGGGGTTTCAGGGGAGAAGCCGGCGGGGCTGGTATAAATACACAAGTGGCATTTCCATCCGAGGAGCGGAGTAAAATTAATTATGTACATAATAAAGCGTGTCGACGTCATCGCCATAACAACATCATCGCATTTCACATTTCATTCCCATGTTTGTAATCGAAAGAGGCCCACTCCGCCTTTCATCCCAATGAGGCGGACACAATGAGTGCCATTGACTTGTGACACCATGAGTAGACACAGAGCACATCACTTCACCTCTTTCTCTGGGTTCTCGTGTATGACAATAGTGAAAGCGCCTAGAAGGCAGCTGAAAGGGCCTTTCTAACGACACCTGTTATTCACCTTTCTGTGCAAACTACTGCAGCGGAAATCACTATAATAAGTGTCTTGTGTGTCACACAGATGCCAAGCCCTGGGGAAAGACACGTGCAGGGCGCCCTCCGGAGTGTGGGTTTCCAGTGGTGCAGCAGGTTCAGTTGCACCGGGGTCCACTGAAACCTGATTTTGGCTGAATTCCACATTTCAAAAAGTGGCTAGGGGGCATTTCCTTCTTTGCACTAGTGCCCATGTCACACCTGCTACACTCTGGGTTCTCCCTGCGTGTTCTAATCAGAGATGGGTCCTGCACGTGCTGCGTCGCTCAGGCCATGTGGCTCCTTAAAAAGAACCTGTTTCGTGCGTGAAATGTGATCTGCGCGGCTATGAATGTAGCCTGGAGCTCTCCCCGTCCCAGGCGAGCCCAGGCCCCCAGAGCCCGCCTCAGCAGGAGCGGGGCCGGAGGAGCGCAGGGCGCGGGCGCAGCCGAGGAGCGCACGGTGCGCAGGGCGCAGCTGAGGCGCGCGGGGATCTGGCGCAGGCAGCTGAGGACGCGCAGGCAGGGGTTGCACTTTACCTTCTCGGTGCACGCATAATCCACAGTTGCGGGGGGGCTCCTGCGGGGGGTGGAAGCGGCGCCGGGTCCCTCCTCCTGCCTCGGTCACGGTCCTCGGATGATTACCCCCTTTATATTCCTCGAGTCCCAAAGCGCGGAGGGGGATGGGGGAGTATCTGGGTTACAAGAGGGGGAGAAGTGGAGGGTTTCCGGGGACGGCGAGTCCAGTTTCTTCTTCTTTTTGTAGTTCCTTCTTAAATTCTGTGTTTAATTCCTTCTTTTCTTCTCTCTTCCCCTCTTGCACGTCACTCCTTTTATTTTCTTTACTTTCTTTCTTTCTTTTTCTTTCTTTTTCTGTCTTTTTTCCTTCTTTTTCTCGTTTTCTCTCGCCTCCTTTCCTTCCTCTCAACTTCGCGCTTCACTCCTTAAACTTCTCCCTTTTGATTTATGCCCCCAAGAGGCAGAAATTACTTCGGTGAGCTAATTACGCCGGAGCTGCACCTCGGACCCTCCCCTTGCGCCCCCAGCAGCCAATGGGCCCCGTGCTATTTAAATGCGGGCTGCCTCCAGCTCCCCTTCCTGGCTCTGGCTGCCAGGTGAAAGGGGGCGTCCGCGTCTGTTTGCTGAGGATTCCTGCTCCTAGGTTGAATTACTCATGTGCAGACTACACCCCCGGCTCTCTTTCTTTGCCTTTGATCGGCGGCCTTTCATTGGCCCTCAGGAACAACAGCCTTAAATCAGAGCTAAGCTGTTCTATACAGGGGAACCTTCTAAAGAAATAAAAGGGAAAAGGAAATGATTTTTGCAAAGCTTTTTTTCTCTTTACCAAGAAAGCGGACGCCCCCACCCCCTCCCCCTCCCCCGAGTGAGTGGGTGCTCCTGGCACAGCATCAGACACTCAGACATGTTTTAGGACTTTCGGTGTGTTTATGATTTTTGTTGACTTATCAAGTCAGGGAACGTCAACCTCAACTCCATGCTGCAATTGGGAAAGCTTTTTCAGACTTCTGGGCTTTTGCAGACTACACTGGTTTCGTTTTGCACTTTCTTATTTTGACAGCACTTGGGGGGGGGTGGGGGGGGGGGGGGTGGGAGGCAGGATGGGAGTGTTGATTTGCCAGGGGGGTAGCACAGTGTGAACGCCCGTTTCACAAGAAAAATAAGGGCCGCCCTGGCTAAGAGTAGGGTGGTAGTAGGGAAAGCTTGCCCAGTTTACAGGTATTACGGAGTTCATTCCACCTGCGGATTCACCACTCTATCCACCTACAGGTGTTCAAAGATCCCGACAGTTCGGCGACTCTCGCGATGCCAACGGGGTATGTTTTTCTTAGATCAATTACCCCTAAATACAAAAAAACCTGGGATAATTAGCCCGATAAAATAAAAACCTCGAAAACAAACACAAAAGGAAGGTGAAAGGGGGCAGGGGGCCAGAGTAAAACGTAAAGAAAAAAATAGAGAGTAGTTTAGAAAAATGTCAAGGGGCTAGAGAGGCGGGGTAAGAGATTCCTCCCGCTAAATAAATAAAAGAAAAAGAAAATCAGAAAGATGCAGTAAATAAAAGGAAGAAGATTAAAATAAGTTAAGGACAGGGGCGTAGCTCGGTCGGTAAGTTTCGGGTGGCGGAGCTTCATATTTCCCAACAATCACGTGGGTTGAAATACATCAGACGAGAAACCGGGCAGGAGGGGGGGCTTAAGGGCAGTAGGGGGGAGCGTGGATTGTGAGGGGTACTCGTAACTCAGTATTTTGTAAAAATAACAATATTTTAACACCTTTAAAGCCTAGACAAGAATGTGTTTTTTATGTCTGCACGTGTATCTGAAAAACACAAGTGAAATCTGAGAAACATCTCACCATACCTGACTTAAAGAACCTGAACCCAACTATGTACTACCGAATACCCTTATTAGGGGGGTGTAACACCCCAAACAACCCCCCTGAAGCTATGCCACTGGACCCAGCTTTGGGGACCTGGAATAATCTGAACCGTCGCACTTGCAGGCTAGAGAGATGGTTAGTAGTTGTTTTGTTCCCGTCGTTGGCAGCGATGATGGGGCAATGGGTGGTGCACGCTGCAGTGGCCTCCTGGTCAGGGCCCTGGCACTTATAATTTTACAAATTAAGCCCTGAATACACCACATGAACAAAGCAGGAAGTGGAAGGGCAACCGAGGCTGGCAACACGAGCAGAACAGATCATACCGGCTTCTGCTAGACCCCTCCCAAGGTACAGAGGACCACGATGCCAGACGAGCACCACTCACATCCAATAACACACTCAAAGACATGTGAAAAAACACACACACAGCTCAAAGGCAAGCTTTTGCTTTTTTTCCCAACTGGGAATTCTTTTCCCAGTGAAGAATGGGATTTACCCCTGGCCTTAAAATCAAAACTCCTCTTACCATTTTCAGGCCAGAAATGGGTTGGTAAATGCTTTGGGAAGAACTCCATACAGGTACGTTTGTGGGTGCTTAAACTTCCCGGGCATTCCTGCCCTGAAAACCCAGGGACCCCCTTCCACCCCCTCAAGACATCACCTTACATGGAACAGCTGTCTAAGCAATCTTTTTACATACTCAAAGCTGACATCTGTGAATTGCAGAAGTGGCTAGGAAGTCATCAAAAGGCGGGTTACTACAACCAGACCAGCTCTCCGGAGGGCTTTGTGAATGGGAACCAGAGAGTTTATTCTATAGCTTTCAGTTTAGTTTCAATGGTGATCAAGTAGACACCCCTGTCCCAATTCACAAAACTCTTACACTATATAAATTAAATACAGAGGGTGAAAATCTCAAATATACCTTTACTATTTGAACCCTTTTTAAGAAAGTCAGGTTCTGTGGATTTCTACATGCACAAATATCACTCAGAGGTACAATTTTTCAAGTGATGTGTTAGGGGAGTGCTCCTGGGCACTTAAAATATTGTATCTACACTGCTTTCCTCTCACACCTGTGTGCTCCTAAACTTACTTCAACAATGACCATGTACAGGTGATGCAAGAAGTGTGACAAAGCGTAGGACATGTAACCCACATTTTTCAGGGGTGTATTGGACGCCTCCGCTCATTTGTGTGGTCATGGGAACAGAACCAGACCTCTTGATCTTTACCCAATCTGAATAGGTAAGGTTTTGTGTCAATTATCCACAGTACTATATTTCTTCGGTACCACAGTTTTTACATCCACTACTCCTGCAATTTTTTCTGAATCAATGGCTTCCCTGGACATCCAATCTTTCTTTAGACCCTGCAGTCCTACCTTTTAGTAATGTAAACAGGGATATTCCTGTACTTATGTGAGGGGTTGTTCTGACGGCCCAGTGCATATCCTCAATAGCCTCCTTCCAATGCAAGCCATTGATAAGAGCCAATTGCAACTAGTCCTTAATGACTCGGTTTACTCTTTCGACTAAACATTTACTACGGGGATGGTATAATCATAAACGGTCTGGGCTCCGCCTGATTCCGCCGTGATGCCGCCTCTGGGAGTCAGGGTCCCACAGGGCTCTATCTTGAGCCCGACCCTATTTAACATCATCATGACCCCGTTGGCGGCGTTGGTGGAGTCGTATGGCGCCCAGATCGTATCCTACGCTGACGACACCCAGCTCCTCTTCTCATGTAAGAGAGGAGGAGACTTTGATGAGGAGAGTATCCGGGATTGCCTTGGGGCTGTTTTCCAATGGTTCCAACTGAACAGCCTCAAGTGCAATTCCGATAAATCCGAGGTACTCTTCTTTGGGTGCGACACAGAGCCAGACTGGCAGGCCTGGTGGCCGATTAATATGTTTCCTCCGTCTTGTTCTTCCCAGGTCGTCAAGAATCTGGGGGTCAAGATGGATAATGGGCTAACATTGAAATCCCAGATCCTCGGGGTGTCGGGCACCTGCTTCGGCATCCTTAGGATGTTGCGGAGGTTCCTTCCCCTGCTGTCCGAGGAGCATAGGAAACTGACAGTGCAGGCTCTGATCGGGTCCAGGTTGGACTATTCCAACATTCTTTACCTGGGCCTACCAGAGTACTTGCTGCAGCGGCTCCAAGTGGTGCAGAACGCCGCTGCGAGAGCAATCTATGGATTAAATAGACGGTCCAATGCATCGGGCCTGTTGAAAACCTTGCATTGGCTTCCTATCCGGAAACGGATCGCCTTCAAGGCTCTGACTCTGGCCTACAAAGCTCTCCACACGGTGGGAGCAAAGTACCTTCAAAAGAGACTGGTCTTTTATCAACCGACCAGGTCTTTGAGGTCGGAATCCCTGTTCTTGGCAGTTGTTCCGCGTGTGAAGAGAGCGCGCCTTGGAGGCCGCTCTTTTGGATTGCTGGCGCCACAGTTGTGGAACTCTCTGCCGCTTGCTCTGCGGGGAGCTACCAGCCTACTAGCTTTTAGAAAAGGCCTTAAAACCTGGTTGTTTACCCAGTAGCCTGTTTCTCTTGTATGTATTTGTTTGGCATTCTGTTCTTTCTTTTATCGGTGTTATGTTATTGTGTTGCAGCCTTCCTTTTCCAATAAAGCGCCGGGACACTCTTTTTGAGTAGCCGTGCGCTATACAAAAGAATAAATAACATAACATAACATAACATAACATAATGAAGTTAGAATGTGTTTTATGCCAGATTTGTTCAGGAATTGGTCAATTGCCCTGCATACAATTTGCGTGCTATTTTCGGTCACTCATTTTTCAAGGAATCCCTCTCTCAAAAATACTTGCCTGAAGAATTTATTTTAATGCTTGCTTCTGAATTTATGTTGTGCACAAACTTCACTTCAGGCCACTTAGTCATGAAGTCTACGAAAATTAAAGCATACTTTGTTGTGCCACCTGTAACTCCAAGGGGTCCAGCCACATCAAATGTCACCTTACATGTGTGTTTTTAACCATGACAGAGTTGACAGGGGAGGAACATGTCACTTGCAATTTGTCCCTGAGGAAACATATGCAACATTCCCGAACATAATGTTTAATAGCTTTGTCCACACCGGGCCATCAAAAATCCTCCCTTACTTTACGCTTTATAGCACGGATCCTAAGATAACCCTCATGGGCTGAATCCAAAACTCTTCTGCGAGCTCCCCAGGATGACCAAGTGACTACCTCTGCTCATAATGCCCCCAACAGTAGATAGTTCCTGTTCTGCCCCCCTGTAAGGAATCAATGCTGTAGGGGTATCTTTGTTGTTGGGCTAACCCTCCAAAACAAAGTTTGCCACGTCCCGAAGCCCCCAATCATCTGACATTGCCTCCAGCCGCTCCTGCTCTGATAGAGCTCCTCTCATAGTGTTATCAACTGAACCTACGGCACACAGCATCTCAAGCTCATCCAACGTTTTTGTCACATTCCTCACTCTCCTCTAGTGGTAATCTAGACAGACAATCACTCAAATAAATCTTGGTCCCTGCCACATATTCCAACCTGTAATGAAGCTCTTGCAATCTGTATTGCCATAAGGCTATATGCAGAGTAGCTCTTCCAACCCCTTTTGCGGTGAAGCGATCCACCAACTGTTTGAGATCGGTCCTAGAAACAAATGTATTTCTCTACAAATAGTTTTCAAAATGTTGCACTCCCGAGCACAAAGCCAAAGCTTCATTCTCTATTGTTGGATATGTGATTTCAGCTCCCCTTAAAGTTCTGGAAGAGAAAGCTATGGTTGCCTCACGCCCATCACCCCTTTTTTGCATAAGCACTGGTCCAAGTCCTAGATTGCTCGCATTGGTGGAGATGATACACAAATCATTTATTTCAAACGGTTTAAACGGGTCGGCTCACACAATCTCCTTCTTGATTAATTCAACATTCATCTCACATTTCTCTTCCCACATATACCTCATATTTTTTTTAGAAGCTTACAAAGACACATTCTTTTGCAGAGACGGTATTAAGACATTTGGCATAGTACTTCACTAAACCGAGGAATGAGCGGAGTTGGTCTTTGTCTTTGGGTTTTGGGGCACCTTGGATAGCTTGTAGCATCTTCACTTTGGGCTCAGCTCCCCTATTAGATACATGGTGACCCAAATAATCCACCCCTTCTTCGAAAAACCTGCATTTTTCTTATCTTAATGTCCATCCACTAGACCTCACAATTTCCAACACACGCCTCACTCTATCATGTTTGGACTCTGTCTTGCCAAATATCAAGATGTTGTCTTGGAAGAATGCTACAACCTTGGTGTTTTTATATAAATTGCTCATCAATCACCAGAACACGGCTGATGCCAATGTCAGGCATAACAAACGCTGTGAGGTGTCTAGAATCCCTACTCATTTCAATCTGATGGCAGGCTGAAGAGACACCTAAAGAAGTGATGAAACCAGCACCAACAAAAGTCGCAAGCATTTCATTGATGTTAGGCATGTGTTGGTGAGCCACCAAAATATTTAAATTTAGATCTCACAGACCCACACAAAGTATCAGAGACTTGTCAGCTTTATGCACTAGAACTATGTGGGCCAACCATTCTGACCCCTCAATGATCTCGATTATACCCATAGAACACAATCTCTCTAATTCAAGTTTCAATTTACCCCTCAAGCTTAATGGCACTTTGCGTACCTGGTAAGCCACCGTTTGTGCATTGTCTTTAAGAATTATGTGATGCTGGAAATCCTTGAGTTTTCTCAATTCCTTGTTAAATACCTCAGGATACTACCTGGGCCCACACATCAGCAGTTAACTGAGAAAACGGGCTTGAATTGGGAAGGATTGCTATTTGTTGTGCACAATAGACACCCTTCATTTTTGGATTAGATAATAGCATATAGGGATGATTGGCGTCAAAAACAATCCCAAATTCCCCTTGCTTATCCCAATCTAACAAATGTGCACCTTTCTTGACAATGTATTCTGGTTCTGTAGCAAAGTTTCCATCAAATTCCAAGTTTGCATCAAATTTGCTCATGATCTCTACCCACTTGCCCTTATACACGAACCTTTTAATGCATGATTTTTGCATGGGAATGTCCCCCAACCCACTAAAATCCTCACATTAATTAGCATGAAAGGGGAACCAGAATCTGCCATGCATTTAACATCCTTATTAGTCACAGAAGTCACGCAAGATTATGGTTTTCTTTTGCTTGACCTAATCATGGATGATATCCCCAACACTCCACTCTTTTGCTGACATAAGAAAGATAACATTAGGAACATGTTACACTCCTCATAACAGTCTGCAAAGGAGTGGTTTTCTGTCCTGAACTAGTTTTACATACTTGTGCAAAATGCCCTTTCTTGCCACATTTCAAACAAATATGGTTCACAGCAGAACAAAATTTAGCATTTTCTAGATGAGACTTGCTATCACAATGTAAACATAAAATCTAATTCTTTTTGCTTCTTGTCTTATATGCTAAGGCCTCAGAATTGGGAAAAGTATTGGTATTTGTTCCTTTCTTAGGTTGTTTCGGATAGTGTTTCATGTTGAGTTGTTTTACTTCACTAGACTTCACACACCCATTCATCTCCTTTATGCAAAATATTGGTATTTGTTCCTTTCTTAGGTTGTTTCGGATAGTGTTTCATGTTGAGTTGTTTTACTTCACTAGACTTCACGCACTCATTCATCTCCTTTATGCAAAATATTAGTATTTGTTCCTTTCTTAGGTTGTTTCGGATAGTGTTTCATGTTGAGTTGTTTTACTTCGCTAGACTTCACACACTCATTCCTCTCCTTTATGCAAAATATTGGTATTTGTTCCTTTCTTAGGTTGTTTCGGATAGTGTTTCATGTTGAGTTGTTTTACTTCACTAGGCTTCACACACTCATTCCTCTCCTTTATGCAAAATATTGGTATTTGTTCCTTTCTTAGGTTGTTTCGGATAGTGCTTCATGTTGAGTTGTTTTACTTCACTAGACTTCACGCACTCATTCATCTCCTTTATGCAAAATATTGGTATTTGTTCCTTTCTTAGGTTGTTTAGGATAGTGTTTCATATTGAGTTGTTTTTCTTCACTAGACTTCACACACTCATTCATCTCCTTCGTGCAAAACTGAGAATGCTCAATGCTTTAGGTGAGATTCAGAGCTGTATCCAAATCAGGGTCCTCAGTGGATAATGGCCTCTCCAGAACTTTCCTGTTGCTTGTTCTTTCAATTAAGTGATCTTTGATGATTTCGTCTTGAAATCCCCCGTAGTTGCATGTAGCTGCAAGAGTCCTGAGGGTAGCGACAAATTCGTTAATTGATTCCTCAGGAATTTGGAAATGTTGAAGAAATTTGTGGCATAAACTGTCCTTTCATTAGGGTCATGGGATGACTTGGATCCAGTGTACCCTGCAACTTAATCAATGCCAAAGAGTGGTAAAAGATGTGGGGTTCTAAATAATGTACAATTTGACATGCAGTTTTTTCACTGACAGCTCTAGTGTTTCTGTTCTTCTGGTCACCCTGAGGACTGTTCTGAAAGTACCATGGAAAGTTGGGTGGAACGGCAGCAACCGAACAGCAGAGTACAATGTAGAACAACAACAGCCAAAGGGTATTAAGTATACAGGAAAAATTGGCACACAAACAAAAATTAGCGTGTATATCAAATACAATAGACAACAATCACTGGTGCTAGCAGGGAGGGGAAACCCCAACAACCCCTCAATTTAAATGTGAAAAATCACATCTAAGAGTTAAAAAAACAAGATCCTGCGCACACAGGTTAAGTGCAAGCAAGTAGAGTGCTGCTTGATATGATTAACAGTAGCAAAAGTCCCACGTAGGTTCAATGAAGTATATCTCCTTTTGTTTGGTCGTCACATAAGTAGAAATTCACAGCCAGCCGACACGTGTTTCGTTATAGGTCTATACAAATCTAGACACTATAACTCTTCAGGGCTCAAAAAGTCTTTTAGTCTGTTCTAAAAATCAATCAACGGTCCCAAATCGTGGGGTGAAGAGAATGTTTCCCTGTGCAGCACACGAATACGTGTGGAGTCCAGATTCTGGGTCGAATCACCCTCGGTATTGTTCGCGTCTGATTCGGGGACCCGATTTGGGACCGTTGATTGATTTTTAGAACAGACTCATTGCAGTTTGGCGTCCCTTCAAGACGTAGTGAATTGAACCTCTTCATCTGAATTACTCCGCCGTCATCCTCCTACTAATAGGTTACCCTGCCGGGTTGGAATTATCACTGGACCTGGGCCAACACAGATAATGATCCAGTCATTGAGCCCTGAAGAGTTATAGTGTCTAGGTTTGTATAGACCTATAACGAAACACGTGTCGGCAGGCTGTGAATTTCTACTTATGTGACGACCAAATAAAAGGAGATATACTTCATTGAACCTACGTGGGACTTTTGTTACTGTTAATCATATCAAGCAGCACTCTACTTGCTTGCACTTAATCTGTGTGCGCGGGATCTTGTTTCTTAACAATGTAGAATAAAGCATTTCAAACTTGGGCTTCTTCGTCCTATGACTAATTGAAGCCATAAGTTTCAAGAAGGAAACATGGAGAAGCCGTATAACGAGTCCTTTCCACGATGGTTGCGCATCCAGGAAAACCAATTTGAGATTTCCAATACAAAATGGAAGAGGAGGTTTCCTGTGATGTCACTTCCTGTTTGAATCATATATATAAGGAGTCATCTACATGTGATTGTTGAGTCGCAACACTTTCAATTCTTTTTTTTTTGGCCATTGCTATTATTTTTTAACCATGATTTTTGATGTGATGTCACAGTTTATTCTGATGGATTTCACCTGGTTTTATCTTGCTTGGCTCTTCCTTCTCCATGATGTCATGGGTAGCTTGTTGCCTTCTTTCTACATGACCTTTTCATCTACAGTCAAGAGCGTCAAGATTTCCAAGGTGGATTTTTTTCCATTTACGTTTTTTTCATTTGACACTTTTCATGGGTACTTTTTAGTTCTAATTTAGCCGAAATCTTTCAGTCTATCACGTTTTCATCCAGTGGTCTGCTGCAGTGTCATATTGTGCTTCTACCCACCAAACTATACACAGCGGGGGTGGCCAAACCAGCCTACTTCAGCCATTGGCCTACCTCACCTGAGTGAGGGCATTCTGCTATTGCACAATGTGTACATCCACATAGTAAGTAGTCCCCTTCAGAGCTAGGGACGATTGGTGCAATATGTGCCTTTACATAAACAAAATATCAAACTTGACATTTAGAGAATGCATGTTTTGCTTAAGTCAGGGTCCCACAGTTCCCCGGGCCCTGCTAAAGGGCCCCTAGTGCATCAAGTGTCATTGTATAGAACAAATTTGCAAAAACAAAAGGCCAGTAGCCAGTGCCAGACCCATTGGCTTGCCCCTTGATTGTTTAGAGCAGGGTGGCTCCATGGTCACAGGGAGAAGATACCCTTTCCCAACAAAATCAAAGAGTTCAGTTCAACAGACCCTCTCAGCGTCCAGCTCTTGACATTTATGCTTTATTATTTTAAGCATCTGCACACTCAGCTTACATGCATCAAAAATACTAAACATAGCATAACTAACATTTATATACTAAAACATGACCAGAAAACTAACCAGGCCTAAAAAAGACACAAGTAAAATATGGCACAAGAACAAAGACTAGTTTGTTGTGGGTTTATTTTTGCCAGCATATTTCCAGGTGGAAGAAGATTTCTATTTTAGTAGAGCTATGTGAAAAATAGTTTGCTGAGTCCTGGAGAAGAGCTGCTTGATATAACAGCACCTTGTAAAAATCTGGGCGAGGTTTAGCAAATGTGCACCCTGCAGGCAACTGTGCTCCACACTGGGGTGTGAATCTTTCCATAAATGTTTGATGCCAGTCCTGTGCCTACTTGTTGCCTCTCTGCCCCCAGCTAGGTCCCAGGTTTGGCAGCTGTGATTGGCTTCCCTCATGAGCAGTCAGTGCCTTGATGACAGTACTGTCTTGGAATCCATGGTGACTCACCAGCACCAGTTCCTTGTCAGTTCTTCCCATGCTCCTGACAACTCAAGAAGTCTGCATTAGCCATCAGTCATAGCAAGAAATACATTCAGAGTATGCTGGAGCACTCAGTATCGCCTTAAGGATTCTGGGGGTCCAGGGATGACATATTTGGTGCTCACTGTACAGAATATATTTAGATTTATTGCCAGTTTCTTGCTAATTCAAACCTCCATGATGACAAAAATATGAAATTATATGTTAAACTGTGAGAAGGTGGCTCCATATATACTAGACAATAAGGCAGTACAGTGTGTGTAGAGTCCACAAACCCAAAAGGTTTAACAGAGGTTAAAGTCAGAACTGACCTTACTCTCCAAAGTGGTAGCTTGGTCGAGCAGTAAGGCAGTGCCAGAGGACAGTGTAAAGCATTTGTTGTACACAGTCAGAAAAAGGTTTCACACACTCAAGAACTGAACTCCAGGCCAATTGTTATTATATCCTTAGATATAGGTGTTTTATTTTTAGAACCAACAGTTATGAAAATATACTTTTCGAGCTACGAATATTCTCAGGTAAATACTTTGCAGAGGAGCAATAAGTTTGTACACAAAATAATCACAAAATTCTAATAGCAATACAGTTCTGAAACACACTCTAGCATTGAGCTCATTGGGTTTTCATAGGAAAGTACAGTTGATTACTTTATGGATTACTTTGGTAGTTCCAGGACTAGATCTGGGATTCAGTCCTGGGGTCTAAGCTGAAACCAGATTAGCAAAACCGTTTTAGTTACGGTGATGATTTTTCCTGAATATAAAGCTGTTTTAAAAGTTCACACTCAACTTTTCGAGGTGATTCTCACAATGTTATTCAATGGGAGGAAATTCAGGTTACAGGTAAAGTACGGTCGCGTTACTTTTGTAACCCAGTACTAGTCTCCTAGGGCCAGAACTGGGGGCTTAGCTCAAAACAGGTAGGTAATTGCGTTTCAGTATGTCGTATGATTTTTAAAGAATATTTGCAGTTTTCAAAAGTAGACAGAAGAAATTTCATAGAAAAGCAGACAATGGGTCCCATTGGAGAAAATACCCCGCTAGGGATTACTTTTGCGGTTCAGTACTGGGCGGAATGGTACAGTACTGGCTTCTCTCCTGATCACAGGTGAGTATTTTCGAATTTGGACTTTGTCTGATTTTATAGGAACATTTTCAGTTTTCAAAACTTCACACTTAGAAAATTTTCGAGTCAAAAATGGGTCAAAGGTATCCAACGGCAGGTAAGTGAATTACCGGTTTCCAGGTGAGTACTTGGTTGGTGAAGTTAGGGTTCTGGGCATAGACTCAGGGTCCCCCAGGGTCAGGTGAGTGCAGTTAGTTCAGTCCCAGCGGCGCAGGGGCGGCGGGGTGCAGAGGTAGGTAGGCCCAATGTTATCCAATGAGGGAAAGGGGGCCTTCGGTTGGTGGCGGCTGGCTAGCAGGCCACGCAGCTCTGGGAGCTGGGCTCCTGGTCACTTTCTCTGGACAAGGGGGGAAGTAGGATAGGGCAAAAAGGTCACAGCCAGCGGCACTCGTCCGGTTGGGTGCAGGGTTCTTTTGAGTCGTCGGGCGCTCAATGTTATCCAATGAGGATCTTGAAAAAGGAACAAAGGCTGTCTTCCCGCCAGAGTGGGGGTCAGGACTGGTGGGGGGCTGGTTGCTGGGTACAGCAAATGGTCTGGGGAAGCTCTCAGAGGCGGTATGCCTTTGAAGCTTCCCCCTGTCCATCCTGGGGAGGAGACATAGCACCTTCCCCAGGATGTGCTTTGTTGCAGACCCAGGAGAGCGGGGGGCTCTCCACCCAGGAGTCCAGCAACATGTCTGCTGTGTGGCAGCCTCTGCAGCCACTCAGCCTAGACGTGGATTGTAGGTTCAGGTTTTGGAGGGCATCTCTGAGATGCCCTCTCGTGCATGGCACATTAATTCCCATACTGGCATCAGTGCGGGTGTAATGTGCTGATAAGTTTGATACCAAACTTGTCAGCCTTCAGTGTAGCCATTATGGTGCTGTGGAGTTCGTAATGACAACCTCCAGGCACCATATACTCTTAAATGGCATCACTGCACTTACAGTGCCCAGGAATGGTCCTGGGTACTGTAGGGGCATAGAAACGAAGAACCGATCAGTGTCAGTGCAACAGGAAATCCACCAGCCTTAAGAGATGAGCCACAATGCGTTTTGAGAGCGATCGCAAGCAATAAACTGTCCTGGTTACAGAGGAGATCTGAGAAGGTAGCAAGGAACTCACCCTTCATGTTGCATCAGAAATAAATTGGCTTGCAGAAAAGCCCTCCTTGGCATGTGAAAGCAAATCAAAACAAATTCAAAATCTTCCGTTTTGTAGGCAAATAGCATAACAATACACATGTTTGGATCTGTGTGGATAAGTATAGTACCCTCTGCAATGAAGAGAAAAACGCCGCAAAGAACAGTACTAATACTATATAGTCAAAGTCCTACATGACGTTTTTCCATGACTCTGTCAAGTTCCATCCAACTATACATCATTATGTAAGTTGTTGTACTGTGTGTTCTGTATGAAAGAGCCTTTGCATTTCAGTTGCCTTTGCTGCCTCTGAAGCCCCCTTCCCTTGCAGGGCATCTCCCTGTCACATCACTTGTGATTGGTAGTCATAACTAAATGCAGTAACTGACAACAGGGCACAGCATTGTGCCATTGTACCCAGGGAGAACATCTCTGACAACATCCTGTTCAATTGTTCACTTTTCTTGGCGTGTGTCAATGTGTTTGATCACATAACAGGTAAGCAGCACTTACAGATGGACATGATACTTGGCCCCCGATACTGTGCTGTCTGAGCGAGGCTTTTAGTGGAGATGGCTTGGACAGTGTTGCTGCACTGCCTATACCTCCCTCCTGTCTATCGAGTGACGGGGCTGGCTGGAGGGGGAGGGGGGGTCTTAAAATGTAGCACCACATGAAACTGAGAGTTTCTATTTAGACATTTTATATACAGAGCCGTCTACAGGAAAAGAAGCCATCTTTCAAACTTGCAGTGGAATCCGAACAATTCATGTATGACGGAAATTAATAATTTGCTACATCATGTGATCCCAAACGCTTAACCTCCATTTTAAAATGAGTATGAGGAAATCTTATTCCGGCTTCTTCCATAGATCAAACCATACGGGAGGGAAACGTGCGCACAATTTAATATTCACTCGCTATTATCAGGGCTAAATTTCAGAACAGCGAAGCCTGTCAACATAAGCAGCTGTGCGAGTCACTCGCATGAACGGGCCAATTTACAAACAGCTAAAGCATGCTGGGTAATTCATACAATCTAAGAAGTAGAGGCGCGGTTAAGGACACATGACAACGCAAAACGTATCCGCCTCGTTTTCGTGGTAAACAAAGCATTTACAATGCAATTGGGCATTTAAAATGGCAATGCCTTTTATAAAAAAAAGTATATTCATTTAGAATTCAATTAATCCAAACTAATATAATAAAGAGAGAGCCCAAACCTTTGAGGCGGGTAATCTCAGGAACCACAGCACCAATCACAACACCCAATACAGCGTTGGAAAGGGCAGTTGCAGCAGAAGGACATAGGCTATGCAGACGCCCACCATATACATTTAAAAGGTAAAAGAACCATGCCAGCAAAGTAGTCCCTTGTGGGCGTGTCTGCGTTGTGCTGTGGGCCTGTGCTGGGGGCGTGACAAACGCTGGGGGCGTGTGGTACGTTCCGCCCTTCATGCCATGTCTCATATAGTGTGCTAATCCCACCCTGCTCCCTTTAAATACCCTACACCCCATAATCATAACCCACCCGTACTCCTTAAAATACCCCAACACCCTTAAACACTAACCCATCTTAAACCTATAAATATACCCTGTACCCCAAAACCCAAACCTATCCCTAAACCATAAAAATAACCCGTACCCCAAAACCCAAACCTAGCCCTGAACCCTATAAATACCCCTGTACCTCAAAACCCAAACCTACCTGTAACGACCAGATTTTCGGACCAGATGGAATCAGCTCCTAGGAGCCCCTCTAACCCAGTCGGAACGTACTCACCTCCCTCCTTAGAACGTATATACCATGGGTACATATATATGTATGTATGTACATTTCGTACCTAAGGATGGGGAAAAATAGCAATAAACATGCATAGGTTTTTCTACAATATCCTATTCATATCAACTAGTCTCGCGGCCCCTTAGGCCCAGACTAATCTACCCTAGGGCAGGTCTGATTATGTACCATTACACACTGATCGCTCTCAGTGCTCACTCGACACGCAATCCGGCATGTCTACACACGGGCCTGCAGTCCCAGTGCTCTCTCTCTCTCATCCGATCCGCAATCCGGCGGATCTAAACACCGTGTCCTCCCGGTGCTCTCATTTACTTCCAATACGATCCGCAATCCGGCGGATCTACACACCGTATCCTCCCGGTGCTCTCATTAACGCCGCGTACCAACGACGATCACTTTCCTATGAACACCTATGGAAGAGATCTCTCATTGTCTACTCAGGATAAAACTACGATAATAGAATTTAGTATGGCTTTCCAAATTAAAATATGTACCTTCTGCTCTTGGCATCAAACGTCCCCTCTCTCCCTCCTTACTCAGTCACTTCCTACCTGATCGGGATTCGCATCCGTTCATGCAAACAATGTCTGACTAGAAGAACAGGTTACCCTGATTGAACAAGAATACAAGGCACAGGTCGGTTCACTAAGAACTGGGGTATTTTTATTACAACAATTATAAACACAATACTATATGGTAGCATATATTCTGCAAAGAAAAGTAAAACGTTAGAATGTGCACTTGGTAAGGGAAAGGGCGGAGGTCACCTGGTTAACGTGAAGTCGGGGTTCGGCAGTCATCTAGGTTCCCTTCTCGTCTGTGTCTTGGCTCGTCTCGGAATCACACCTTAGCAGTCACGGGTACACGTCTGCACCGCTATGCTCGATCTCCTCTACTTCCCTCCAAGTCACTGGAACCTCCCTCGTTATTAGCTGCTCTCTCTCTCTGTCTCTGATCAATCTGCACTACCTCTCCTTCTCCTTCAGTCTTTCTCAGAGAGTCTCAGTTTCAGGATCTTTCTTGGACTTCAAAATGGCGACTGTCTGCCCAGTAATAATTAATGACATAGATGCTAACGGTTAGCTGCCGCCTACAGACTGACTGACTCACTGCCTAACACTTTTGCTAATATGGAAGCTTGTCCTTTCATGGAAAGTTACGGCCAGTAACCTGCCGCCCACCAAATTCTTGTACCTCCCCGTACCAAGGACACGTTCCCAGCCGGCCGGCCTGAAGTTGTGTCTTCGGAGTGGAGAAAAATACAGTCTTTCGATAAGGGCCAGCCTGAACCGGTTCTCTCCAAGCGAACAACACCTCGAAACTAAAACATTACACTTGACCTAGAAAGCCTCTCAAGCTACCGGGCAGAGGGCAAAATGGAGTCTATCCCGTTTAAGGCCTACAAGGCCCGAAATAAGCATAACTCCATAGAAGGTATACTAACACTCTTGCAAAAGGACGGATCATCACTAATACTAATATATCTATCCCCTAACTTAAGTTTATAAGCCCTGATCTAAAGAAAAGGGTACGAAAATGCATTACTGTGCCTCATGGATAAGACCTGTTTATAGTCCTAATCCCTATACTATAAGGGTAATAGGCTGGAGTCATCTTCCATCATCCTCCCTCCAAAGAGGGCCGAAAAAGTTGGTCATTACACTACCCCTGAACCCTAAAAATACCCCTGTACCCCAAAACCCAAACCTAGCCCTGAACCCTAAAAATATCACTGTAGCCCAAAACACAAACCTACCCCTGAACCCTAAAATACCCCTATACCCCAAAACCCAAACCTAGCCCTGAACCCTTAAAATACCCCTGTACCCGAAAACCCAAACCTACCCCTGAACCCTAAAAATACCCCTGTACCCCAAAACCCAAACCTAGCCCTGAACCCTAAAAATAACCCTGTACCCCAAAACCCAAACCTACCCCTGAACCCTAAAATACCCCTGTACCCCCAAACCTAGCCCTGAACCCTAAAAATACCCCTGTACCCCAAAACTAGCCCTGAACCCTAAAATACCCCATACCCCAAAGCCCAAACCTAGCCCTGAACCCTAAAAATACCCCTGTACCCCAAAACCCATACCTATCCCCAAACCCTAAAACTACCCCTGTACCCCATAACCCAAAACTATATCTGAACCCTTAAAAGACCCAAACACCCCAAAACATATAACTCAGTACCCCAAAACATATACCCCTATACCCATACTTACCTTATCCAAACATTAAAAAAAAAACATGCTTTTACCATTCATGCATTTACAACGAATTACGTTGTAAATGTATGCGTGGTAAAAGCATATAAAATGTAATGCCATGCGTTATAATGCCATTGCGGAGTCATGGTACTTTCGTAATGAAAGTATGCAGAGTGATGGTATGCGGAAAGAAAGTTGAGGAATAATGGGTGTTTACCCTCCCCAGGTAAATACATTGGTGGCACGGCGGCCCACATCTCAAGCAACATACTTATATTTTTTCACCACCCATTTGAAAAATGCACAGGTCTCTCTCATTGATGGCCAGCACCGACATACACTTTTAGACACACCTCCCACCACAAGTTCTAGAATTGCGAACGTTCGAGCTGGGGAGTTATGTTCGAATCTCGGCATCAGCTCAACATCCTGTGATTCCAGGCAAATAGCTTTGTCTCCCCGTGCCTACCACAAATTAATGTGTTCTTCTGTAATGTAAATTGTGCTCATTCCATGTTCTCGAGTTCGCGCTATATAATATTGGAAGAAAAAAAAATAGTAGGGGAACTTGAGTTCACACACTACTGAACACGCACTCTTAAGTGCATCAGCAGTGCACTGTGAATCGGAGCGTTTCACAGGCCGGTCACAGATAAGAAATGCTATCAAAACGAAATCCTACAAAACAATATACTACTGGCCTACAGCAATTCATACCCGGACAACGTCGAGACGGGCTGCTAGTTTATTAATAATTTTCTTATAATTCCTACTAATTAATAATTAATTAAACATAATTAAATAACTTCCCACCCTATTCCCCTATAAACCCACAACCCGCTACCGAACATATATATCAATTAATCAATTAATTAAAATGAAATACCAATTAATTAAATTTAATTACCAATTATTTAAAATTATTTAATAATAACTACTAATTACTTTTTATTTTAACATATTTAAATTACTTCCCACCCTATTCCCCTATAAACCCACAACCCGCTATAGAACATATTTTTCAATTAATCAATTAATTAAAATGATTTACCAATTAATTAAATTTAATTACCAATTATTTAAAATGAATTAATATTAACTACTCATTATTAAATAATTTAACCTAATTATATTACTTCCCACCCTATTTCCCTATCAACCCATAACCCGCTACAGAACATATTTATCAATTAATCAATTAATTTAAATTAATTTCCAATTAATTAAAATTAATTACCAATTAATTACAATTTAGTAATAAATCCTACTAATTAATAATCAATTTTACATAATTAAATTACTTCCCACCCTATTCCACTATAAACCCACAACCCGCTCCGGTACTAAAACATATAATGTGCTTATAAATAAATGTATTAATATATATCATTAATACACATATAATTTTTTTTAAATACTTAAGTAAAACATAACACATACATAATAAAAAACAAAAAAATGATACAAATATCGATATTAGTGTCATCAAAATTAGTAACATCGATATATATGCTATCGATATTACTAACTTCGATATTACTTACATCGATATAAAGAATTTCGATATTAAGGTCGATATTCTGTCCAACGATATTCTTGACATCGATATTCTGCACCTTCGAAATTTCATACACGATATTTTGGTAGGTCGATATTTCCTACTCAATATTTTGACTGTGTACCGTCTGGTAGAACTGGGGCCAGTCAGTCACCTGTCAAGCAGGTTTGTTGGTGTCCTTAAAGGGCCCCATTGGCATCAGCGCCTTTACATCTTCAGTGCCATTGGGTCATGTACCTTGGCACTCACTCACTGACATGCCTTTTTTAGCGGGAATCTCCGCTAGAGGCGCACCTAGAGCCAAGTTCTGTGAGGGTTGAAATGCTCTGAAACGATGAAATTGCGAATGATACGTGAAAACAAAGCTGCATATTCAATTAGAAGCATTTGGATTAGTCCAGGCTGGGCGGAGCGCATTCTGTCTCTTCTGTGTATTGCCTTTAGTGTATTCATCTCGTAGGCAGGGGTAGGTCGGGCACTTGGCGGAGGTGTGGAACTGGGTCTGGTGTCCAAGTAAGTGTAGGAAGGGAGGGCCGGTTGTTCCAGACAATGCTCAACACCTTTAACCCCTTCGATGCTCATGACGAGCTCAGCTCATCATGAGGCACGGTTGAGCTGTGCTTATGACGAGCTGAGCTCGTCATGTATAATGGGAAAGTCACAAAGAAGCACAGGAGGGGAAAACCCATAGCAGCCAAGGTGTTAAAGAGTATTTCTATTTCCCTGTTAGTACAATATTAATACTGTCTGTGCCGACATGGCATTTGGTGCACAGCCATTTAGTAAATTATACACATATTTATTTATTTGACCTCGGCAGAAAGCAGACCCTGGTTAGGTGGCGAGGGTGGGAGAAGGCACAGTGAAAGCACTTGTGCATGTACAGCATCTACCTTGCAGCGCCATCTGTTTGCAATTAACAAGCGCGGGCATGAAAATTGGAAACAGATGGCAGAGCTGCTCGCTCCCGCAAGGTGGATGCGGGACATGCACAGCGCTCATTGGAAACAGTGCAGTACATGCACAAGTTTTCCAAAAAGTGCATCTGATTCCAAAAGGTCACTCAGAGGCTTGTGCGCTGATTAGGCGAGACCTAAAAAACAAGGGTCAAAGTGGAGTTATAAATAGTTCTAGGAATAAAATAACCAACATTTAAAAACAAAAAACTCTCTTTTTGTTTTTAAACATATTCTTGTTTATTATTAGGAGGCCTGTGTAGAACTCCACTTTAATCTTTTGTTTTTTTCAGTGAATTTCTCTAGTTTTTTTAATCGTATAGGAATATCTTCTTAGCATAATTATGTGGCAAACCCTGGCCTTATACACCTTTCTGCTGTGTGAGACGGGGTGCTGTTCACATGTCCTGGCCTGAGGGCAGGATTTGTTCCCAACCCCTCACTCATGGCCAATCTGCTTTGAGTGGCCAACCGCCCACAGACCCTCCACCCCACATTATCTCTTTTTTAAAATATTTTTGACCCACGTGAGGAACTAGGGCTGCGGGAGCCTCCTGGAGCCAAATGGGGGCTGTAGTGGCTCCAGCGGGAGCCCCACAGATCTGTAACAATGTAAATTTTTTAAAACATTTTGTTCCTGGGAGGGTCCCTCTAGGAATGCTATCCACAAAGTCTAGGTAGGAAGGGTTTCCCTATGCTGTCCTTTTTATGGTTTTAATTTTAAGTTTACACAACTTGGGGACTGAGCCCCTGAGTTTTGGCATGGCAGCTGCAACATTTTTCTCTGTTACAGCCAGCCAATCACATCACTCGCTCTTGCGGATGTCCCATTGGTCCAGTCTATCAATAACCTTTTTTGTCGTGTTTTACTGACAACAGATATCACTTGTTTTTAAATCTTAATTTGTCTAAAACGGCTGAATAGATTGACGCCCTATCATAAAAATATCTAGCTTTGTGCCAGAGTTGGTGATATTCTGTTTAGCCAGCCATATGATGTGTGTTGCTGTTCAAAAATCAATATGGAAATTGTATGGGGAAAAGTGTTTTGGGTTCCCCTTTTATCTCTGTCCCCGCTTTACCGATCTCCCGGAAACCTCAGAACAGAGCTGAGGTAGATCAAATTTGTTTTAGAAAGTTTCATGAAAATTCATTAAACAGGACTAAAGTTATTAGCAAAACAAAAAAGCACCAATCCTGTGGAAACTCTGACTCACGTTTAAGTGCACATTGGCTACCGCCACAATGTAATATATAAATTCAGATTTTTTATTAGTTATGATTGTCATAAGAATCTAATGCACGCATTGTCTTCGTCATAAGAAAGATGATAAAGGAAAAAGGATTGATCAATTGAACACAAATTGTGTGCTAATTTTTTCCATGTTGTGATCAAAGAGATCCAGAGAAAAAGATACCCTTATTAGTAGAATGATGGGGCAATACCAGTGACAAGTAAAAAACAGGAAACGATTGTGGTGAAAAAATTACAGATTATAAAGGATATCTGTGATTTTTTTATACAGCCTATTTGTTATTAAAAAGAGAAACAGGACTATTTGTACATTTGCACTTTAAAAAGCAATAGTTTGGCCTCAGGACTCCACGGTACACTCGAAGGCTTTGCCGAAACGTGTCAGTCATGTTTTGCACTTTAGGAAAAGTAAGCCATATATTTTAGGTTTAAAGTATTTTATTGCAGCATCAAAAAGTTAAACACAAAACCACACAGGTCAACAAATACCGTTGTCTCGGTGAGAATAGAGCAATCAATTCGTTACAGGAGTGCGACCTGTGGCTACATTGAGAAGAGGCCATCAGCATTCAAGGTCGTATGACAGGCGCACCGTCGAGTGAGACATGACCAGAACTCAACTCCCCTTCACCCAACTCACTCCCCCCCCCCCACCCCCCCCCTCATTCCTATCCCCACCCCCCACCCCCCATACTGTGCTAAGAGTGCCCTACGTCGTCAATGCAGAAGAGCGCCCAGGCCCTCCATCATTCCTGTGGCCACTAGTGGGTCATGTGGACGGGGTCGCCGGGGACGTCAGACGTAGCAGTTTAAGGTACCGGGGACAAGTGATTTCCCTGAATTCGGACTGTAACAAGGTGTGAAAGGGCAGCCACAACTCCTCGAATGTACCCACCTCTCCTGCCGCCACCAGGGACATCTTCTCCATCCCCAAGACATGCCACAACCTGTGCAACCAGCCAACAGCAGTGGGAAGTGTAGTGGTGCGCCAATGGATAAGTATATTCTGGACCGCTGAGCCCAACGCAATTGCTATCTGCCTACCTTTTTTGTATTTCAGAGGATACATCAGGTCGTTGGGCAGACCCAGCAGAACATAGGCGGGGAAGCGCGGGAGTTCAATCTCAAAGCACCGATATATCTCCTCCAGCACCTCCTCCCAATAGGGGCCCAGTAAGGGGCACTCCCATAGGACATGTGTGAGTGTCCCGACTTGTCCACATTCTCTCCAACAGGTCTGGGGAATATTATGATTCATTTTGTGCAATCGTGCGGGGGTGTAGTACCAGTAGGTGGAAATTTTTGTGAGTGTTTCGGTGAGCCCTGTGTGGTAGGTGGAGTGTCGTGCCCGGTAAGAGATGCGTTCCCAGTCAGTGTGTCCCAGCTGTCTACCAAGTTCCCGTTCCCAGCGTTCACGACCAGGATTATAGATGTGGGACGAGGGGGGCTGCAGAAGCTTATATAGATCCGAGATGAGCTTGGCGTCCGAGGAGTGTGTCACCAGCCATCGTTCGTAAGGCGTAAGGTTCCGATCAGCCAGTTCTCGCACTTGCGGTTGAAGCGCCCAGTGACGCACCTGCATATACCGCAAGCGTTCCGTTTCAGGTAGATCATAGTCCCGTCGGAGGTCCTGGAAGGGAGTGGCCCCTTCCGGGCCATACATGTGGAACAACGCAGAGCATCGAGCCGAGCGCCAGCGCACAAACGCTCCAGGCTCCGTACCGGGACCGAAGTCCGGGTTGTCCACTATCGGGGTAAACGGCGACGGAAAGGTAGTAAGCTCGTGTTTGCCGCTCACCGCATCCCATATCTGCAGTGGGACCCTTGTGACAAAGGAAGCGTATAGGTTGGGCGGGCGGTGGGGCCTACGCAAGAATGGTACCTCCTGTAGCGGACGACCCGCCACTGCCTGGTCCTGGAACAACCAGTGTTTGTCGGACTCCCACCTACTCCACTCCACCAGGTGTCGGAGTTGCGCTGCTTGGAAATATTTGGTCAGGTCTGGTATGCCTAGGCCACCGGATTCAGGCGCCAGCGTGGAGAGAGCTCTTTTAAGTCTGGGTTTGCTGCCCTGCCAAACAAAACGAGCGATATCCGCCTGGATCTGTCGGATCCATCCTTTAGGAGGCTGAAGCGGAAGGGCTCGGAAGAGATATAAGACTTGCGGGAGGAGGGTCATTTTCACCGCTGCTATCCTGCCAAGCAGTGACAGCATTCCTTTATCCCACCGGGCGAGTTCGTCCTTGACTTTTCTGCCCATAGCCGCGTAGTTGGCCGATACCATAGCAGGAAGGGAGGGCGCCAGGAGGATGCCCAGGTAAGGCACCAAGTCCTTAGACCAGCTCAAGGGAAAAAGCCCCTGTAAGTCAGATTTCGTCGTGGGAGACAGTGAGATGTCAAGGGCCGCCGACTTCCCCAAGTTCATCTTGAAACCTGCTACTCTGGCGAAGCTATCCAATTCAGTGATGCACGCGGGAAGGGAACGACCCGGGTCATCCAGCGTCAGGATGACATCGTCCGCGTAAAGACTAAGAACGTGCACGAACCCCCCCATCCGGATGCCCGTCACTGCCAGGTTGGTACGAACCCGCTGGGCGAATGGCTCCATGTAAAGGGCGAATAGAAGCGGCGACAGTGGGCACCCCTGCCGGGTACCCCGCCCTATCATGAAGTTTCCAGAACTGCAGCCGTTCACTCTCACCACTGCAGAAGGGGATCTGTAGCAATTGAATATGAAATTGCGAAACTTCTCCCCCACGCCTATCTTACATAGCACCTTTTCGAGGTACGGCCAGTGTACCCGGTCGAACGCCTTCTCCGCGTCGATGGAGAGCAGCATACGTTCACCAGGGACTCTGGAGGCCTTCTCCAACAAGTGGACCACCCGTTTGGTGTGATCTACCGTCTGCCGACCAGGAATGAATCCCGCCTGGTCCGGGTCGATAAGCCCCGGCATGTGTAGTGCCAACCGAGCTGCGAGAATCCCTGTATACAGCTTGAGGTCCGTGTTCAGAAGTGAGATCAGCCTATAGGATCCACATTCAGCCCGGTTTTTGCCAGGCTTGGGGATCACCGACACCGTCGCCAGGAGCAAGTCCTGGGGAATAGCCCCAGGCTCCGAGAACGAATTAAAGAGGCGCGTCAGAATCGGCGCCAGCTCCTGGCAGAACGTCCTGTAAAAGAGGGGGGTGTAGCCATCGGGTCCCGGGGCTTTCCCCAGTTTGAGGCGGGAAATCGCCGAGGTCACCTCCTCGGGTCTGATGTCTCGTTCCAAGTACTGAGCCTGGTTCGAGGTTAGGGAGGGGAGAGCGACCGTATCCAGATAGTCATCTTCCTCCTGCGCCGAGGGGGCCTGCCCCGTGTAGAGGTCGGCGTAATATTGACGGAACCCGTCCGCGATCTGGTCATCCTCCGTGACCGTCCCCCCACCAGGAACAGACAACTCTTTCACCCGGTGTCTCTGGTGTTGCACGCGAAGTTTGTTCGCAAGAAGGCGGCCGCATCTATCCCCCCCGGTATAGTACTTATGCTTCAGGCGCAACGCCGCGTATTCCGCTCTGTCCATATCTAGCGCGGACAGGATTTTCCTGGCGGCCTTAAGTTGTCGCCAGACTCTGGGCGCCCCCGTCCTCTGGTGCACCTGTTCCAGCTCCTCCCGCTTCGCCCGGCGCTCCTTGTTCTCCGCTGCGGAGATCGCGATGAACTCGCCCCGAAGCACCGCCTTCAGGGCCGCCCATTGCGTCGCCCGGGTGGTGTCCTCGTTATCGTTATTACGCTGATATTCAGCCAGGGAGTCACGTATACTCGTGACCACTGATTGCCTGTGGAGTAGTGTGTCCCTAAGGCGCCAGACCCCTCGTGAGGGGGAGACAGGAGGCAATCGAAAAACGCCCACCACCGGCGCATGATCCGACAAGGAAAGCACCCCCACTTCAGAGGACGAGGCCAGCTCACAGACCGGGCCCGACACCAGCAGGTGATCCAGCCTCGCGTAAGATCTATGGGCGTGGGAGTAGTAGGAGTACGTCCTAGACGTGGGGTGGAGCCGCCGCCACAGATCGTGCAGATCAAGGTCTTCCATGCGGGACCTAAGGGCTTGTGAGAATTCGCCCGCCTGTGAGCGTCTCTGAGTCGACCTATCTAAGGGTGCATCGAAAACCATATTCAGGTCTCCCCCCAAGACAATATGCCTGTCAGGGGTGGTCGTTACCTCCTCTAGGGCCTGAAGCAGAAACCGTTCTTGTCGGTCGTTGGGGCTGTAAATCGTGCCTATAGTGAACACTAGGCCGCCCAATCTGACCCTGTAAGCCAAGAGACTCCCCCTCTGTTCAGCCACTTTGTGAAGGATCTCCCCCTTGAACCTCCCAGACACTAGAATGGCAACCCCTGCTGTTTTAGACATGTCAGAAGAGAAGAGCTGTGTGGGGAACTTCGGTGTGCACATCCTATGGCAATCTTTGGCCAAGAGGTGAGTTTCCTGTAAGAGACAGATGTCTGCCTGGGCGTTATCCAGAAGGGACAGCACAGCCCTGCGTTTAACAGGGTTATTCAACCCTTTCACATTTAAGGTTAAAATCTTAAGGGCCATCATTGAAGTGTACACAGGTAGAGCAAAGCCAGGCTGGTCAGACAGTGCAGGGAAGGCCCCGCGACTAGCAATACAGGTGAGCAGCACTCAGTGAAATCAAGCAATACTATAGCACAGTACGGTCTCCCAGTCCCACCTCAACCCGCTCTAGCAGCTTCCCCCCCCGAACTCAGAACCCCCCCCCCCTTCCCCGTCCCCCAACACCCGGAACCCCGAACCCCCAACAACAACTCCCGCACCCCCCCCCCAACAAACCAGGTCTCCCTAACTTCAGGCTGTCCCACTCTGTGTCCAAGGAGTCCACCAGCCGGTGGCCCCTCGCCCCTCCCTCTCCACTCCTCCTATCCCTACCACACAGCCCTACATTCAACTCCATTGTCCCAGTCCGGTCCCTAGCGGACAAGGCCGTGGAAAGTTTGCAAAGTGGACGTCCAGCCACAACCCACTCCCCTTCGCCCCCCCCGTCCCCGGAACCCTCGCACCTGCGTTAATGACGAGGCTATGTCGATCTCCCCCCGGAGTCTGGTTAGGCCGTTAAGGCCACTTCTTCGGCTGCCGTCTCCCTGGATACTTCCTGGAGCGCACTGTCCATCCCCGCTCGGATCGTGGGTGAGTCGGGTCGCAAAGGCTGGGAGGGAGAACGCCGCCTCCGGACCGACTGCCAGCCATCCCTGGTGCTACGCCGGCGGTTGGACGTGGGAGTCTCTCCTTCAGTTGCCGTAAGGCCCAGTACCTCGCAAATATCCTGCAGGGACCGCAGCTGGTGCAATCTCCCGTTCCATCAGAAAATAAGTCTGAAGGGGTGGCCCCAGGAGTATTACGTGTCATGTTCCCGCATGAAGTCCGTAGCAAGCTTGAATGATTTACGCCTCTGTAAAGTGATGGCGGATAAGTCTTGAAAGAGGGCCACCTGTTGCCCCCGGAATGATAGGGGCTTCTTCCTGCGGGCCTCTCGAAGGATCCGCTCCTTCAGGGGGAAATCCGGGAGGAAGGCCAGAATGTCCGGCGGAGGTGCCGAGGCTCTTCGGGGGGGGCCCACTCTATGCGCCCTGTCGATCCTCATTGGGAAGTCTCCGGGCTCCCCCAGGATATCACGGAGCAGGTCCATCAAATAGGCGGTCACATCCTCTCCCTCCTCTTTAGATGGGACGCCCCGCACGCGAATGTTATTGCGCCTGGACCTGTTTTCAAGGTCCTCATTGTGCGTCTGGAGGTCGATGTGCTGCTCCCTGAGTCGTAGGACCTCCTGCTGTAGGTGGGCAATCTCCTCATCCCTGGAATGGCCGGCTTCCTCCACCGAGGCCACCCTGTCTCCCAACGAGTCGACTTCCCTGCGCACCTCGCGGACCTCTCCAGCCACCTCCTGCTTCAACGCCTCGAAGTCTTCCCTGAGGGTGCCAAATAACGACTCCAGAAAGGATCTGGTCACTGGGGGCTCCCCACTCTCCGTACCCCGGGAGCTTGATGAGGGACCAGTGCTTATCTGGCCCCTGTCCTGGCGAGGGGTCCCTCGGCTCAACATCTCAGGTAGGGTGCGCTCCCCCTTCTTACCCCCCCCTGGAGCCCGACATTTGTAGTACGTGGGCACGCAGTGGCTCCGATGGCGCCTCCTGAGGTCAGACCGGTAGGGCAGTGCACAATCCGAGCGTCCCAGGCGAGCTCAACCAGCGTGGCTTCTGTGACCAAGGACCACCAACGGGGCACCCGGGCAGGCCCAGGGGAGGGAGGCGCGCTGCAGGACTCAGGAGGTAGGCGGCGTACGTTTGCTCCGCACTAGCGGCCTGAGAAATCCTCGGCGAACGGATCTCCGTCTCAGGCTCACCTCCAATTCACTTCACCACCACTCTCGCCCACGTTGGCCTGCAGGCCGCGCCACCCGGCGGGTCAGCCAGAGATGCCCAGGGCCGCACCCACGAGGCCCGCGCAGTCCAGGGCCACACGTACGCTCGGCCCTATCACTGCGTAGCCGTGCTGGAAGTTCAGGGAGGCACAGGGGGCAGAGTCCCGGGGCCGGTCCGGGCTCTGCGTATGGGCAGTCGGCCTCCACCACAGAGTCGGCGGTAGGGGCCGAGCAGGGCCAGAAGCAGTCCCGCGCCGTTGGGGACTGCCAGTGCAGCACTCGTTTAAGCATGGGCGGAAAATCCGTTTCGCTCGCGGATTTTGCGGATTTTGCGGATTTTCGGTAAATTCGCAATCCGCGAGATTCGCGAATCTCCCGCAAAATCCGAAAATCCGCGAGCAGCGGATTTTATGGCTTGCTCGCACTGTTCGCGTGAGTTCGCGGCCTCCCAGTACAACTTTGCGCCCCGCGAATAAGCGCTAAATTGCAGAAATACAATCTTAGCAAAACTGAAACTACTTACCAGGTTCAAAAATTCAGGCTCATCATTAGTAGCCATTTCCTGTAGTGCTTCCTGAGGGGCCCCTCAAGAGTTCAGTTGCCAGTTGCAACTATTATGTGACCCTGCTCTGAACCTCAGAATAGTAACACATATGCCACAAAGGTCCTGAATTACAGCTAAGGGAGACAAGCAGGAGCCAGGCTGGAAGTTCAAATCCATTAATCAGCCCCTAATTCATTATTGTCAGTTGGGGCAGGGCAGGTGTTGTAACTAATTTTGCAACAATGAAAGCACTTAGCAAGTGCAAAAGATCACTAATCAGGAAGCACTAAGGAAGCAGGTGCCAGCTAAAAAAATATTCTGTGACACATTAATCAGCCCCAAATTAATTCAGGTCACTTGAGGCAGGGAAGGTGTGCTTTGCTTTGCCACAATAATGTACACTGACTGGACAACCAGAGGGTCATGTGATGAAACAGAGGGTGGCATGGGTGGGCCAGAGGGTGGCATGAGTAGTCAGAGAGTGGCAGTGGTGACAGAGAGTGGCAGTGATGAAGAAGAGTGTCCCAAACAGGCTGGACACGTAGAAACAACAAGATCGCAAAACGTGTGACCCGACAGGTAAGTTCGCGTTTGCGAAATTGTACAAAACCCTCGCGAACTGGCAGAAACCCGCGCGAACACAAAAAAAAAATCCGCAAATTCGCGAGAATTCGCGGATTTTGCGGATTGCGAGTTCGCAAATCCGCAAAATTCGCGAACGCGAGATTCGCAAAATTCGCCCATGCTTACACTCGATCCGGTACAGGCCTCGCAGCTCCTGGGAGGATGCGGGTCCGGGGGGCCGTGCAGCGTCTCCGGCCTAGCTGGGCCTCCGGATCCCCGGGCTGTCGCAGGCCCCTCTCGCCGGCTCCTCCCTACGCCGGTCCCGTCGGGCTGTCAGACCCACCTGACCTCACGTCCGTTCACAGCTCCAGCAGCGCCGTTCACTCGGGTCAGGGTGTCGCCCAGGGTCATCCACTGCTGCGTCGCCGCTGCGATAGGGGGTCCCCGGCAGATGTAGGGCGGCGGGTCCTGGGCCTCCGGCCGCTCTCCGGGCCTCCGTCACCTCCCAAATTCCGATCTTCGCTCAGCGAGGGCTGCCGACCCAGCGGCGGATCTAGAGTGCCCAGCGGGGTCTTCGGCAGCGGCAGGCTCCCTTCACGCCCAATCCGGGGGAGATCAGCGTCTTGGAAGCGGTGCAGGGCCTCGGGGACACCGGAGCTCACAGAGTGCGTCCTCCTAGCCCGCCATCTGGCCACGCCCCTCAAGCCATATATTTTGAAATATTATGTACTGCTGCTCTATCCTTTACTTTTTCCAAATCATCAAGTAAAGAAATAGATGCACAGAAGAATCAATGATGAAAGAAGCAACAAAATGAAGTAATGTAGAAACTGAACCACATACATAGTGTACCCAGGAAAAAGACGAACGGCTGTCTTCAGCAAACACATACAGAGCGGTGAGTAGATCGAGTCGTCACCTCAGCTTTGAAAAAAATGACTGCTGAGTGGTAAGAGGAGAAAGGGAGAGCAGGTTAAGGGGCCAAGGCCCAGATGTAGGTAAATCTGATTTACCGACTCTAGAATACCGAATTTTACCGATTCGGTATTCTAGATTCGGTAAAGCAGATGTAGGTAAAAATTCGGTAATTTTTATTGAATCTGTATGATTCGGTAATTACCGAATCGGTATTTACCGATTCGGTAATTGCCATTGATTCCTATGGGCCTGTAGGTAAATACCGATTCGGTAAAATTACCGATTTTGCAAGGGTGACAGGGTGTCACTTTGACACCCTGTTGCACCCTTGATTCTGGCTTTTGTGCCATGTGACACACATACATGCCCTTAGGGCATGTCTGTGAGCCAGATGGCACAGGTGTACATGCACAGATGTGCATGTACACAGGTATTCGTTATTTACCATGCAATGGAATTACATGGTAAATAACGAATCGGTAAGGGCCTGTGGCACTGTTTTCTGTGCCACCTACATATTGATTTACTGATTCGGTAAATTTACAGAATCGGTATTTCACCGATTCGGTAACTTTACCGATTCGGTAAATATACCGATTCTGTACATTTTAAGGCCCCTGCATCTCCATTTGTAAATACCGGTCGGTAACTGCAGAAATAGGCCGTTACCGACCGGTATTTGCCGACCTACATCTGGCCCCCAGTTCCCACCTCGGAGCATGTGCATCTTCAGTGTGTGCTCAATACCTGGTCATTACTAGGAGCAGGGGCATAGCTTCAGGGAGGGTGTTTAGGGGGTTACACCCCCATAATAAATGCATTATTGAATAGATAGTTGGGCAGAGGACCTTTCAGTCAGGTATGCTAAGGTGTCTGTCACCTGGGATTTTTAAATACTCACTCAGACAAAAACACACACACGCATACACACTCATCTCTTTTTTGAGGGTCTTAAAACATTATTATTTTGACAAAATGCTGTGTTTTAAGTACCCCTCACAATCCGCACTCTTTTTGCTTTCCACTTATCCTTATGCCCCCTTCATGCGCTGCTTCTCATATAACTATGCCAGGGTGAATGTCAGAAAATCTAAAGCTCACCCCCTGTCTTACAGACCAAGCTACTCTCCTGAGAACAGGAGCATGGCATGGATGAGCGGGAAATGGTTCCTGTGAGCATATCCTAATGTGATTTTGCCCAATATAAAATTAATATAATCAAGCACTCGTACCTAATATTCGATGTGTCTTGAATTATGGAGAGAAATAACAAATAACTAAAATCAACATTGTACAAAAAGGAGAATGATGGATCATGACAGATATGAGATCAAAAAGAAAGAGAACAGGTCACTGATGAAATATTTAATGACGAAGGAGCTAGACCTAAATGAAGCAAAGAGAAACAAAGAAATGAACACAATAAACTCTATTGAGAGACTAGTAAAAGAACTAGAACATGCTTGTACCATGGATATTAACAAATGGTGGGAGGTGGCCACACTACGTACACTTCTTGAGTGTGAGAGGATTCCAAAATGTCACTGTTTTTTCATTATGCCTACATTAAATGAATTAGATGAGGACCTTCCAAAAGCCTGCCAAGTGTACAAATCTGAATGTTATGTGATTTACTCACACACATACACAATCACAACCACACACACAACCACACACACACATACACACAACCACACACACACAACCACAAATATACACACACAACCACACCCACAACCACACACACACACACAACCACACATAACCACACACACACACACATACACACAACCACACACACACACAACCACAAATATACACACCCACAACCACACTCACAGCCACACACACACAACAACCACACATCCACGCACACACAACCCCACACAACCACACATACAACCCCACACACACAACCACAACCACACACTCAACCACACACAGCCACACACACAACCATACATACAACCACACACACAACTGCACACACACACAACCACACACACACAACCTCACATACACAACCACACACACACAGCCACGCACACACAACCACACACAGACACACACAACCACCACACAACCACACACAAACCAGACACACAACCACACAAACAACTACACCAAGCATTGGCATAGCCAATAGGTCTCACCTTTGGGACCTTATAAGTGTTAGCCATGCAACAGTTGATGTGGTTGCACCAAGGATATTGTGCTGCATAACTAAATACTCCGAAGGTCCCAAGAGTGAGACCTATTGGCTATGCCAATGTTTTTTTATATATACATAGGAGACGCTTAGTGGTCTTCCATAGATATAGATATGGTATGATGCGTTAAGCTTCTTTACTCGTTATGTACTGCTGATATTACAGGAGTAATAGCACAACCATATGTACTTTGAATGTCAATAGGACTTTATGAGACCAATAGGTATTGTCCATATGGATATTTAACCACATTTGCTCTTTATTTCTTGACACACTTTATGCAATCTGCCAGTAACCTGCTTGACAACAGTACTCTATGAAGGTTGCAAAAGAGATGAGCATAAAAATAGTTAATTTTGCTTGCACTCTACACCTCATGCCCCCTTTCTTAAATTTGAGGACAATAAATGTACTATTTATATATTTATATCACATGTGGCAACAATGAACTGTGAGGTCCACATAGTGATTTACTATGCTGGTTCTGTAAGGCTGCATTTGCACCCCCTGATATGTTGCTATATATTACATCATTTGACCCTGAAGCCCTAAGGACCTTTAATCATTAAAGTTCTTTAGTTGGGGGGAGGAGCTTCGTGTGCAACCAAGATGGCCGCGTGAGCTCGGAGCACCGAAGACCCTCCGATCCTCCGAATTAATCCTGTCGTCTATCCTACCCCACGGAAGTGGGAAACTGTTGGTGTACTGCTGCTGACACGGGACCCGTTGTCCGATTGAAAATCCGAGGTCCCTAGGTGGAGATACACCGTGTGAAAGTTTGGGGACGACGACGTCATCAGCGCCTGTGCCTGAGTCGGGACTGCGACACGGACGTGTGGTGGTGGAGTGGAAGTAGAGTGACTGTCCCGCCTCTAAGCGAAGTTTGCGGAGTTCCGGAGTTTGTTGGTGCTGAACAAACGGTGCATACGGCTGTGACTGCTCTTTGTGTTGGTGATCCGGCAAGGGCCGGGGGTTTTCCCGATCGTGGTGGCCTCTTGCCTAACATGGCGGGCAAGGGTGAACCCGACAGAGGGAAGCCCTGAACCAGTAGAAAATCAACCTTTTCTCAATCCACCAACTTAGAACGATATGCCCACCCAAAGGGCTCACCCGGAGCTGTTGCGAGGCCTAAGGACATGCACCGAGATGGGTCGGCGGATGACTTGGCCCGACTCTCCGGGACGTCATGGGTGCCATCGCGGGCATAAAAGCCGAGATGAACAAGCAACATGAGGTATTGACGCATAAGGTCGACACGCTGGCTATTGAGGTCAACTTGATCAGGGCCGACTTGGGCAAGACCAACGATCGGGTCAAGTCACTTGATATAAAAACATCGAGCCTGACCTCAGATGTATCGGATCTGCAATCGGAGGTCCGGGACCTGAAAGCTGCGAACTCGCTGTTTGCCCGTAGGCTTGATGACTTTGAAGGACGTGCCAGGCGCCAGAACGTCCGAATTGTAAGTGTTACGGAGGGGTCCGAGGAGGATGCCACCGACCTCTTTGTCGAGAACTTGGTCCAGAACCACCTGGCCCCGGGGGGCCTCAGTAAGTTTTTCTCGGTTGAGCGAGCTCATAGACTGCCCGGAGGCCGTCCGAAGCTGGGGGCCCTTCCGCGTCCCATCATCGCTCGCGTGTTCAACTACAGGGACCGGGACGCTAGTCTGCAGGCATCGAGGAGAGGTGGACCGCTGAAATTTCAGAATGCTGATATTAACTTTTTCCCAGACTTCACCCAAGCGGTGCAGAAGCGGAGGCAAAGCTTCAAGGGCGTGAAACGTAGACTACGCGAGCTGGGGATGAAGTATTCCATGCTGTTCCCCGCGAAACTACGCATCGAGCATGATGGCCGTGCATTGTTCTTCGACATGCCTGAAGTTGTCGGGGACTGGCTGGATACTTTGCCTCAGCGCCGAGATGAACCCGAGGAACAGTCGGAGGGGGCAGCTGGTGGCACTGATCCTCAGGAATAGAATGATCTTTTGGACTTTATTCGAACAATGGGACTGTCCAGGCAGTCGGTTACGCAGTACTGTATTCTTTATTAAATGTAAATGTAAATGTATGTGTCTTGTAAAGCGCACTGCTGCCCTGAGGCTTCGTTTACGCTGTAGACCGCTGGGGAACCCGTCCTGGCTATCCCTGTGAGATGGTCCCTACTGGGTATCTCCAAGGTGAAACCAGGCATCCCCGGCGAATATGGGAGACCGTTGTAGAGATGAGGAAAGCTAATGCCCAGAGTTGCCGAGTGTGATCCCTGGTTAGAGTAGGCACCGAGGTGAGAATTATCGAGTCCACTGACCCTGGTCCAGGGCCCTGCCACGTCGGGAATTGAACTCTGGTCCCGGGCCGTTCTCTGCTTCCGGGTCTGCCGCCTCTAACCAGTGAGCCACACCACTCCACTGCCACACTACTATCCTTGCTTTATGAACGGAGGAAACGGGGGGGGGATAGGACAGACTCCTTTCTCCTCTAGGGGCTTTTCGTAGAGTAGTTTTCTGGGGGCGACAGGCACACTGCTAGTTGGGGGGCTATTTAGTCTAATGCAGGGGTGCAGGGTGGGGGGCGGATGGGCTGTTTGTTTTTCACGTGTTTTCTTTTTTCTTTTCTCTATTTTACGGCAAGGTAACTGTTATGCTGCTAATTGTGTTGTAGCGACGCCACCCTGCAGGGCTGGCATGGGCCTTTACATTGACGATGGGGGGTAAGAAGTTAAATGTTCTGAGTTGGAATGTTAACGGGCTGGGGGATCGTATTAAGAGAGGTGTGGTACTACAAATGTTCAAGAGATGCATGCCTGATGTCATTCTGCTGCAAGAAACTCATTTGATAGGGAATACGTGCCACCCGCTTAATAGAAAAGGTTTCAAGATGGTGGCACATTCGGGGTTCTCTTCGGGGTCCCGTGGGGCGGGGATTATGGTACGTATGTCACTCCCGTTTGAGATAGAATCCAGCGTGATTGATGAGAGGGGACGCTACATCGCCGTAACGGGTAGATGGGAGGGGCGTACCCTAGTCTTGGTTTCCGTTTACGTCCCCCCTGGTTTGCAAACGACTACGTTTCAGGATCTTGGGGGCGCCATTTTGGGTCTGCCCGAAGGTTTGCTTATTCTTGGTGGTGACTTCAAAGCGGTTGGCTCTGGTACCTTAGACAAACATCCATACAGAGATCTTCGGAGGGCTCAGTCCTGGCTTCCTGACTTTTTGGATAATATGGGGCTTATTGATTGCTGGAGGCTTCTTCATCCCACCCAGCGTCAGTACTCCTTTCACTCCGGAGCGCATGGTAGCCTCTCCAGGATCGATTACGTTCTGGCTTTGGCGGCCCACGCGTCGGCTGTCTCAGAGGCCCGTCTGATGGCCAGGGGTATCTCGGACCATTCTCCGGTTTGGGTGTCTTTTGACTTTGACATCGTGGTGGCTAAACGGGTAGCGCCGGTTAATCCGTGGTACTTCCGTAGCCCTAAGACCCGTGGACTCCTGGCTAAAGCCATTGAGAACTACTTTTGTGAAAACACGGGCTCGGTTACGTCAGCGGTGTCCCTATGGGAGGCCTTCAAGACTGTCTTGAGAGGCGAAGCCTTCTCCTTAATAGCTGAGGCGCGCAGACGTAGAGACGAGGATGTGGTGCAGATAGAAATAGAGATCGAGGAACTTGACTCCCAATTGGAGACTGCTCCGACGCCTGCACTGCTCCACGCTCTCTCACTTAAGCAGTCGGAGTATCGGGCCACTGTTACTGACGCTGCCAAAGCTATGGGCAGAGAACAACAAGGGAGGATCTATGATGTTGGGGACAAGGCTGGCAAGCTTATTGCGTGGCTTGACAAAAAGGAGATGGCCTCCCGGGTGGTCCCCGAGGTGCTGGGGGAGGACGGCTTGGCTGTTACCGATCCCAGCGCTATAGTCACGGTTTTTGCCGACTACTTTGAGTCCGTTTACACCTCGGTTTCTGAAATGTCTGAGGCGGACTCTGACGCCCTCTTGAGAGAGGTGGACCTTCCGTGTCTGTCGGATACTGTACTCGACGACATGGATAGAGGTATAACTGCAGACGAGGTCGCGCTGGCGATACGCTCTCTGAGGTCCGGAAAGGCACCCGGCCCTAACGGCCTTCCGGTGGAGCTTTATAAAATAAAAGCTGACACCATCGCCCGCCCCTACGGGACATGTTCCTGGAGGCGCGAGAGATGGGCGCGCTCCCCCCGGATCAAAGATTGGCCACCATTGTGGTCATACATAAGGAAGGAAAGCCCAGAGACCTGTGCCGGTCGTACCACCCTATTTCTCTGTTGAATGCCGAGCCCAAGATCCTGGCTAAATTACTGGCCAATCGGCTTGTGGGAGCGATTAGCAAATTGGTTCACCAGGACCAGTCAGGCTTTATTCCTCACCGCAACACCGCCCTTAACCTTAGGAGACTCCACGCGGTTATGGCGAGGATCCGTACACTCCGGGAGCCGGCCGTTTTGGCGTCTTTGGATGCCACGATGGCCTTTGACTCCCTCGAGTGGAACTACCTGTGGGCTGTGTTGACGAAGTTTGGGTTTGGCCCTGACTTCATAGGATGGGTCAAACTTTTGTATGCTAGTCCACTTGCCAATGTTACGGTCAATGGCCGAGTGTCTGCATCCTTTGCTCTTCGCAGGGGCACCAGGCAGGGTTGCCCCTTGTCGCCTTTGTTATTTGCGTTGGCGCTGGAACCCCTGGCTGCCTGGTTACGGGTACACCCAGATATCAACGGGATACGGTGGTCTTCTGGCTTTGAGGACCGCGTGTCTTTATACGCGGACAATATCTTGCTCTACCTCACCTCTCCCTGCAAGTCCCTTATCGTGGTATGCGACGTGCTGCATACCTTTGGTAGGTATTCGGGCCTGGTCATCAACTGGTCAAAATCACACTTATACGTCTTGAGAGGTGATACTCCGCTGCTCCCCAGGGGATGCACCATACAGATCGCGAGGCAGGGGTTTAAATACCTGGGCATCTATATTTCAACAGATGCTCAGACACGTTATGCGAACAACTTGCTTCCCCCTCTTGCACACCTTCGGCGTGACGTAGAGGGGTGGCGGAAGCTACCGCTTTCCCTACTTGGACGTGCGGCGTTGTTCAACATGATGTCCCTGCCCAGATTCTTGTATGCGCTCCAGAATACCCAGGACCCAGTCCCCTCCGGGTACTTCAGAGAGGTTGAGGGCTTGCAGCGGGCCCTTCTCTGGGACGGCAGACCGCGTATTGCTATAGCCAAACTCACGCTTCCGTGGTTTGACGGAGGTATCGCGTTGCCTGATGTCCGCAGGTATTATTGGGCCTCCCAACTAGCCGCCCTCAACCATGGTTTCTACGGTCCAGCCGATGGTCCGGGATACGCCATGGACCGGTGGCTCCTTGACGATGGGAAATACTACAGGGCGTTGTACTCAGGATCTCTGGATGGAAGAATGACGGGCCCGACCAGGACAGCGGTACACATATGGAGAGCTGTCACGAAGGCACAGGGATGGAAGGGGAGGCTCACGTTGGCCACCCCACTTTACGACTCGGACCTACTGGGTAAATTGTGGCACACCAAGGCGTTTGACCGATGGGACCTCATTGGTATCTCCTAGGTCGACGATATGATGGCCAAGGGTGAGATAAAGTCTTTCGCCACTCTACAAGCAGAGTTTCAACTGGGAGCGACGGAATTTTTTAGATACGCCCAATTGCGACACGCCCTTCTGGCAGTGCTGCCGGTGGGAGAGAAGGTCCCTGAGTCGTCCCCATTGGAAGATAGAGTGCTGGAAGGCCATATGCCGGACAGTGCCATCTCGGTTTATAAAAAACGGATTAATGTCCGAACGGACCTCCTTCTGAGTGTGAGAGAACAATGGGTGCGTGATGGAGTTGAACTGGATGACGAGGATTGGCAGTGTGCGGTGTCATCCCCCAAGGAAGTGGCAATCCCAGCCAGATTACGTTTGGTCCAACTAAAAATTTTGCATAGAGTGTATGTGACCGGTCCCCGGTTGATCCATATGGGCCATTCGGTGGACGGACTTTGTAGGCGTGGATGTGGTGCACTGGCCACCTTCATGCACATTATCTGGGAGTGCCACGCGATCGCTTCCTACTGGAGGCGGGTCCACGCAGTGATATGTGAGGTGACTGGAGTCGACTTGCCGGCTGAGGCCCGGCGCTGCTTATTGAATGTGTGGGGCCCCACGGACTACAATAATGCGCAAACTCAATGGATCACTTTGGGAAACATGGTGGCAAAGCGTGACATCGCTCAGAAATGGGGCGCTACGTCGCCTCCCTCTGTAGAATTGTGGAAGACCAATATAGATTGGTGCATGGTTCGTGAGAAAACAGTGTACGTGGCCCGGGGGAAACCCAAGAAGTGGCTTCAGATCTGGGGGGCCTGGAACGAATACAGGGGTGATATCTGTCTCCCACCCGACACTGCCCCACTGGAGGCACAACTTTCCCCTTAGCCTTTGGTTCCAACCCAAATGCCATTACATTGCACATCCTGTACTCTTCCCCTCCCGACATCGTCCATTTTGCACTGTTTATACGTGTACTCTCTGGGTCTAAGGCACAGCCTTCTCTTGCGCTGGGTACTGTCGCATTTAGGTACTTTTGCCTTGCCTTTTTCGCACTGGTTCTGGTGCTCTTTATTGTATTTTAACTTATGTTTCATCATTTATAACATAAAACTAAACCTTGCACGATTTTACAATATGCACTGTGTGCACTGATCATCCTCTCTTTATAATGCTGCCTAGCCTCCGGGATGTAAGGCTAAATAGCTGTGTACTTTTATTTGTAAATAAAGGTTTTTCCCCCAAAAAAAAACAAAAAAAAAAACTTCTTTAGTTGAGAGTTTGACAATCAGAAGAACAATAGCAGAAGGAATGTGACAACCAATAATGTGATCAATGGTATTTAATTTATGAATTCGGAGCAGATTTCTAAGGAATGTGTATAAAATGTGCAGATTTGTAGAAATCACCATCATCCTGAATCATATGGGGAGAAGTTGGGATCTATATCATAAGACTATTGCTGCATAATCACAACTTGCATTGATTCTTCATAAGTAATGATTGTCAAAAAATTATAATGCAAGTGCTGTCTTTATTATAAGAAATGTGGTATAGTAAAGAAGATTGATCAAATGAAAATGGTGTAAAAAGAAATGTATAAGGAACAATGGATTTAAAGTAATGGTACAATTGTACTTTACATTGTTTTTTTCTGAGTATTTTTGAGTTATGATCAAAGAGATCCAATCCAAAATATATCTTTATTAGCAGAAACATGGGGCAATACCAAAGACTGGTAAAAAAGAAAAGATTGTAGTAAAAAAAGTATGGTTGGAAAAGGATCCAAAAAAACACAACAGGGAAATTTAGGGACAAAGGGATATTTTACCACCCCAGCCACAATTCCAATCCCCAATTTACACAATAACACATCCCAACTGAACTGGGGGTCTAATAGATATTAGAACATTGGAATGTTGGGAACTCCATTGAAAACAATGGAGGGCTCTGGGCTTATAATGGCTGGTATAAGCCTGGAGCTTCAACATTCCAATGTTTCTTTATTCACAGCTCTGCCTGTGAACAAAGACTTCAGGGAGCCTGAGGGGATTCCACTCCCCTCACGCTCCCAAAAGGCTTTGTTTTTTTTGTTAGAACATTCTGTCCTCTAGTGACAGAATGTTCTAATAGCCTTATAGCCCTTTGTAGATGGGCTATACCGCTATTAAAGTCCCTCTCCCTTGTTAAAGGCCCTCGCCTTCGGCTCGGGGCCTTTAACGCTGGAGAGGGCCTTTAATAGCCAGTATAGCCCTCTACGGCGTCCTATATGGCTATAGTAAGCCGCCAAGTGCTTTAGGTTGCTACAAACAGAATTAGAAAAGTGAAGATAACAGGAATGTTAAAGGAACCAGAAATCGTTGAGCGGAACTTGGATTCCCATCAATTATCAGAGTGATCAATCTTATCATCTGGTTATCCACCCATATGGATGATATGGCTCCTGATCATGGAGACACACTTCCAACAAAGGGATTCGCTCAATGGAATAAGAATAAGGACCCCAGAGAAAAGTAAAACAAACTATGCAATATTTTCAGCCTGTGACCACTAGGAAATCAGAAAGCAGTGCAAACCAAAACAAAAGTGTGTGATGTTAAAATAGAGTTGATACCTCTGGCGTTTACTGAGTCAAGGGGGAGGCCGGCGTTTACTGAGTCAAGTGGGAGGTGCCCCTTGACTCAGTAAACACCGGAGGTAACGACGGGCAGTGCGGGGCCTCTTAATCCTGAGCTAGGTCCAGGTGAGGTGAGGTACCGGCACAGCTCAAGAGTCAAGACGGATGCCCAGTGGCGGCAGGTGACATTTGAAAGTGGTAAGTCGTAAAACAATTGTCGTACTTCACTGGGGCGAGCGAGCGGAGCGAGCGTGAACCACCTACAGGGGGGGGGGGTTCTTTCTCCCCCCAAGAACATTTTGAAAAAAGAGTGTAATGTTCTGTTTTAAAATATAAAAAAGTCAATGACAAGATAGCTGCTGAGCATTTGTGTGCTTGCTTAGAAGGCATCTGGCGTACAACAAGTGAGACATATTGGCTTGACAGTGTTTTTTTTTCTTCATAATGATGCACAATCTTACAGTTTGATTTAATCATCTAGCAATAATACGGCAGTGCCATTCCATACAGATGTCAGATTTTGAAAAACAAAAAAGAACATTTCTGGTGCATCATGTGGTTCAGGAAAGGAATGAAAACTGGAGAGTTCAAGACTGCCCGAAACATGGGGAGAAGCTTGACTGACCGTGCAAATTGAATTCTAACATTCCATCAACAATTTAAGAACCTAACAATTCAAATCTTCTGCAGCCAGCGCTATGAAGTATTTGAAAGGAAAGGTGAAATGCAGCGCTTTATGAAACTCTGAAATGTGCTAAAATACCATTAACAACAAATTACCAAACCATAACGTGACATTACATACCACATAACACAACATGACCAATCAGACCATAACATCCTAACTTGCAGCACAATCATCTGGATAGAATGCACACCACAGTGCAAACACGTACTAAGAGCACGGACGTGAAGGGACAGCCAGCCTAGATTAGCTCTGACATATGATGCTCTCTGAAAGCAGAAGGGAAGAGGGTTTTACAAAGCCTTGGCTCTTCCGGTCTGTTGTCCACCCACTAGCTGAATGTGGCACGCCGCACGTAAGTTGTACATCTGAAGTAGGTTCATGGGGTGGGGTCAAACATGCAAACGACGTAACAAACATATTTCCTTAAATTCCTGAGGGGAAAAACAGAAGCTATCGGGAGACCATGTGCTAAGAAACCCTCCGTGTTGAATTAAGACACTTTGCTGTCCCGGGTTATGTGAGCTGCAAGTAATAAATGGAGGTTCTGCCAGGAGGGGTCAAAACACAAAACACACAATGTTCTACTGTAGGGTGTTTGCAGAAGCATGAGGTAGAATTCAGACTGCACAGCCTTGGTATTTAGCATCCGACCTTGGAAAGCGCCGGAGCCAGGCTTCTGAATAAACTCCCTTGCACTTATTTTGTCGCTGTCCAGCCGGAAGTCCTCTACCCCCCTCCCCCTGATTTCGATCTCGCTCTTACCCTTAATTTCTCCCTCACTGTCATTTCCTGTTTTCGACCTCACTATAAACCACTGGTCTCTACATCACTACCTCCTCCCTTTTCCTTCAATGTCTTCCTATGATTTCTAACTCATAGTCACTTACTGATTTCTTTATCACTGTCAGGCCCTCATTCCTCTAACAGGCACCCCGATGTCTATCTTTCTGTCACAAGCGGATTTCTCTTCCGACTGCCAGGCAAGCCACTCCCCCCTGCCCTCGAGCAACTCCGCCCACTCTAAACCAGGAACTTCTGTTTGAAGGCAGAAACAAATGGTAGTTATTATGGCAAGAACTACCATTTGTTTCTGCCTTCTCGCACGGCGAGAAAGCAGGGGGCGGTGCCCAAACGACGCCATAGAGGAGCCGCCACTGCGGATGCCATCTGCATCCCTTGAAGCGGAGGATATGTTGAAGTAGGTTGTATTAATTCCAATCTTTTATGTTATTTTCTATATACCCTTTTTTCACTTTATTTTGAGAGTGATTTAAGCAATAGCAATTGTTTAGAACAGAGATCCTGACGAAAGCCCAGGGCACTCTTACCCTATTGGCTGAAACATGTTGGCCATGATAATCTAGCAGTTATTTGTTAATATTGCTCTTTGCACTGTTCTGTTTTTAGATTAGAGGGTCAGGTGATAACTCTAATACATTCTGTACTTTCTCCTCATGACTCTATTTTAACATCACACACTTTTGTTTTGGTTTCCACTGCTTTCTGATTTCCAAGTGGTCACTGACTGAAAATGTTGCACATCCATTTCACTTTTCTCGGGGGTCCTTATTCAGATTCCATTGAGCGAATCCCTCTGTTGGAAGTCTGTCTCCATGATCAGGAGCCATATCATCCATATGGGTGGATAACCAGATGATAAGATTGATCACTCGGATAATTGATAGGAATCCTAGTTCTGCACAATTATTTCTGGTTCCTTTAACATTCCTGTTATCTTCACTTTTCTAATTCTGTTTGAAGCAACCTAAGGCACTTGGCGGCTTGCTATCTATTAGACCCCCAGTTCACTTGGTAAGTGTTATGGTTTGAAAAGGATATCTGTGATTTTCTGTTACAGTCTAATTGTTTTTAAAAAAGGGAAAAGGGACTGTTTGTACATGTATTCTTTAAAGTGGAATAGTATGGCCTCAGGACTCTATGGTCCAGCAAAGGACGAAACGCGTCGGCCATGATTTGCACTTAAGGAAAATTAAGCACAGATAATGAAATAGCATTAACTGCTGTACCACCCTTTTCTTTCACTGAATCGCTGAGTGGAGACATGAAGGCATAGAAGAAGGAATGGTGAAAGGAGACACAACAATATGTACATATGCATATTCAGTTGAAAGGAGACCCTGAATATTTTCACTGTAGTCCTTCAGGTACCATGAGACGTGCCAATATTTTAGCCTACTTTAGTGTCTATGGCATTCCTGTTTTTTTGTCTGAAAATCTGGTCGGCATACCTTCAGGTCCCATGGAGCCCTTCCTGTTGGACCAGTCAGCTTCTTTTTCTTTTGCTCCTTTTTAAAAAAAAACTTTGCACACCCATACATGTACTGTTACTTCATCTGTTTTCCTTCTCAACCGAAATCCTACGGTAAAAAACTATGCAACAACTATGCAACAACCCAGTACCAGGTGTTATCTTTTCAAACAATCATGTTTATGTTCTTAAGAATTAGAGCAAAATCTACTTGCCCCATTGCCTGTTATGCAAGAAACAAAAATGAAGAAAAATTGAATTGGTTTGTTTCGTCATCAGTGCTTGCACTTTTCATAATGTGTCTTCTGAAGCAGTTCCCATTAATCTCAACTCTAGAATATGATGGTAAAAATATTGCGGACCAAAATATAGACAAGGTAAGTATATATAGGTAAGTATAGGTTTACTTAACTCTGCTTCACATCCTTGCACCTTGAATATATATTTATCGTTAAGTTATGTAGATGTGGAGTTAGGACCGAAATGCACAAACCGTCTCGCCCCCAGGCACGTTGGTTTTGGCCAGCAAAGCCATCCTTCCCACACTTATGGAGTTGTTGAACTCTTCCATCTTGAGTGGGACGGTACCTTCGGCCTGGAAGCATGCCATGGTACGGGCATTGCTGAAGAAACCTGCTCTTGACCCGGGCAATCCCAGCAACTACCGCCCGATCTCCTTGCTTCCCTGGGTAACCAAGATCCTCGAGAAACACATTAACATCGCTCTAACTCAGTTTCTCGAGGATAACCATCTGCTTGATGTCTCCCAGACGGGTTTCTGCCCCAAACATGGGACGGAGACTGCCCTGCTGGCTGTGACAGAGGAGGCGAGGCGGATCCTGGATCGGGGAAGATCGGTGGCAGTGATCCTCCTCGATCTGAGTGCCGCCTTTGATACAGTAAACCATAAAATCCTCATAAACCGTCTCGCCGACCTGAGTATATCGGGAGAAGCCCTGGTATGGTTCAAGTCTTTTCTAACTGATCGAACCTTCCAGGTCTATGATGGTATATCTGTCTCGTCAAGCAGGCCTCTGGGCTGCGGAGTGCCACAGGGCTCTTCACTGAGCCCTACGCTCTTTAATGCATATATGAGACCGCTGGCTGGGATTGTTCGTCCGCACGGTATTACCATAATTTCCTACGCGGACGACACCCAGCTAGTGGTCTCCCTTGTGCAGAAGAGTGGCCTCCAACCACTGCCCAATTTAACAACGTGCTTGGAACAGGTCAAGAGCTGGATGATGAAGTCCTGTTTGAAGCTCAACGACGATAAAACAGAGCTCATGCTCCTGGGCCCGGCAGACCCCTCCACCCTGGAGCTGCTGTGGCCTTTGAGCATGGGTACAGCTCCCACTCCCAGAGATAACATCAAAAGTCTGGGGGTATGGTTAGACAAATCATTGACCTTCAATACACAGGCTACCAAGGTGGCGGCAACCTCCTTTGGCCTCCTTAGGATGATAAAAAAGATTCTTCCACTCCTTCCTTTTGAGGCCAGGCAGATAGTCATACAGGGCCTTATTCAATCTCGCCTTAATTTCAATAATGCCTTATACCTTGGGGTGCCAGAGTACAGCTTGCAAAAACTTCAATGAACCCAAAACTGTGCAGCTCGAGCATTGCTCGGAATTTCACGTAGAACCCCAATAAAGCCTGGATTAAGAGCTCTGCACTGGCTCCCCATTAGGGAGAGAGTTAAGTTCAAATCTATGTGTATCGCTCACCAGGCTCTTTGGAATTCGGGTCCAGAAATCAGCCATTCCTTGATCTCACTCTATCTACTCAACAAAACTCTCCGTTCATCATCTGCGTCCCTGGCCAAGGTTCCCAGAATTCAGAGAGCTAGAGCAGGAGGTCGATCTTTTTCTTATAACGCCTCCAAGTTATGGAATACTCTCCCCTTGCATCTGAGAACTAATCCCAATCTGCTGAGCTTTCGCAAACAGCTCAAGACCTTTCTTTTTGATTAATTAGATCCTTGTTCTCTTCTTCTTGAAGGCACCTTTTTAGTCTTAGCGCCTGGACGCCTCAGGGCAGCTGTAGAGCTTAATAAAATCCTTTTTTTCATTTCATTTCATTTAATTTCATATTCTGGTCCTTATTAATTTAGCCACAATATTTTGGTAGCACTGTGATTCTGTAGTAGATATTTTGAGATGCAACTGCCTCTGAAGTATGGAAATGCAGTGAAAACAGACCTGGCATGTTCCCAACGTAACCCCAACTCCAGGGTCGGACTGATATATAGGGCAACTAGGCAGCGACCGATGGGCTGATCTCCCTGATACGTGTATGGGGTGGTTCTTGGCAGTTTGTGGGCTCGTTTTATGGTTTGCTGGCCTCTTTTTACTGTTGATTTCCCTCATATTAAAACAAAGATTACATGCAGCAAGCTCAAATGCTTTCAGTCTTCCATACCTTGCAAAACAGTTATACAACGCGATTTACAAGTTAAAAACAGCCCCAATTTGGGGGCGTGGCTTAGCGCCCGATACAGACGGCGGCTCGGATGTGAGCGCTCCGACTCGGCTGAGGGATTCACCCTCTATTACCTGTACCAGCTACTAGCGGAAAGAAGCTTTCCCTTTCGGAATGCGAAGGGACCGTCGTGGACTCGGCGGCGGCTGATTTCAGCACCAGGCAAGCATTTTTCTCGGCACTTACGAGCGGACGCGGCTTTCTGTCAGCCGCGACCGCCATTTTGTTTTTGTATCGCGCGTCTGACGCGCTCCTCGCATTGATAGATGTTGCCTTCATCTGCTGCCTTTGGTCTCATCATAAGCTTCCAATGAGCTCATTTTCTCAAGTCTTGGCGCATTAATGCTTCTGTTCTGCTTGCACTATTCTGCATGAGGAACTTTGCTGCAGTTCTGATCTCGACCTCCATTTTGTCCTCACTGCCTGCTTTTACCACGAGGCTCCTGTTTCCTCTACTTACCAGAACCTCCTTTTGCCTGCGCATACTTTCCAGGCTGCCCTTGCTTGCCATGGTGCTGGAACTCTCCTGTTGATTTTCTTTTTTTTTTCTCTTCTCAACATTTGCTGGCGCTCTGGTTCACAGTTTTTGGACATTCTGCGCACTATTCTCTGGTATAATGATTTCCTCAATTACGCAAATGGATACTGCTACATGTTTCTACGTGCACTTTTGCTGCTTCTAAATGGTTATGAAAGCTGCCTTTGGATCCTACTGCTTTTTCTGCGTTTGCTGATTAACACTCCCTTATTCCCCTATTGACTTTCACAGTTATGAACTAACTTAGATTTTAGACTCTTTATTGCATTCTGTTTGTTGGCGGTTTTCATCATATGGAAAGAGGCGCAATTGGACGTGTTTCCAAAACTCCACGACGTGTATTCATCAAAAATTCCAAAGTCTTTTCTGCATTGGCGCATCTGGAAGCGTCTCAAGCACTGGTCGCTCAAATGTTGCAGTCTAACACAGAACGTCCTGTTCAGGTTCCAGGAAAAGTTACGTCGAAACGTCTTAAAAAGGACCCTCCATCACCGTCAGGTTCCACTTCAGCTGTATCTATGGAGCTACTGTTGGAGGAGATACGTGCTCTTCGACCTTTTATGGAGGAAACCAACTCGAAGTTGCAGGTCTTAACTGACAATTGGTCACAGATGGATGCAAGAGTAACGACTGTGGAACACTCCATATCTTCTCTCCAGGAATCATCCTCCAAGGTGACGCACATGCAGTCGCAGATTTGCTCTCTTCAGAAGCAGGTCGAGGAGTTGGAGAATCGTAATCGACGCAACAACCTTCGTATTTAAGGCCTGGCAGAGAATTGTGAGGGGAATGACCCCGTTGCTTTCTTCAAATCTTTCCTGCCCAAGCTTCTCCACTTACCTGAGGGTACCACACTTAACATCCAACGGGCACACAGGCTGGGCTGCATTTCCTCGTCTTCCTCTGCCTCTCCCAGACCACGAGGTGTCATCATGTACTTTCTGGAATACACTGACCTCCTTAAAGTTTTGTCAGCGGCCCGAGCTTCTCCTCGCCTCACATGGTCAGGTTCTACCTTCTTCTTCGCGCAAGATTACGCTAGAGCCACAGCCAACCGACGTAAAGCTTTCCTGGACATGCGACCGGAGCTCCGATCCATCGGCGCCAGATATGGCCTTTTCCACCCCTGCCTCTTCAGAGTCACCCATAACAACAAGACGACGACTTATGAAGATCCTGTTCGCCTGCGGAGCTTCCTTAATTCCTGCCAAGCATCTGAAATGGAGCTTTCCGGCTCTTCGTCAGCTTTCCCTCCATGACTTTCATGATCTACTACTGTGATTCACCTGCTAATTCACATAGTTTGTGTTGATGTTACATATGTTTGTTCTTGCCATGTTGTTTTCACCCTTCTCCTAACTGCTTCCTTTCCCTTTACATTTCTTCCCTTCTAATTCCATAATATGTTCACCTCTTTCCCACTTATTTTTGTATTTTCCTTCTATCAGTACCCCTCTTGAAGTTTTCTTCTTTTCAATCCTCTTGCTTTCTTTTTTTTTCTTCCACAGGTTTCATAGTCTACAGTATGTCCTTCCCTTGGTTTGATGGTTCGCTTGCATCGGTGTACCGTCTCCCCCAGTGGGCGCTCCCCCCTCAGTCTTCTCTTCTCGTCTCCCCCTCCTCGTATCGCCCTTCCCCAGTTTCATCCTCCGTAAGTATGTTTTCCTTCCTTCCCTTGCTCTTCCTTATTCCCTGTTTGTTTTTGACCTTGTTTTTATCTCCAATTCTACTTTGTTCAAAGGTGTCTCCTGGTTCTCTTCTTTCTTTACTTCCATGTCTTTGCCTTTTCCAACCTCCTTTTTCTCGCATTTGTAGTCCTCTACTTTATTTTTTCACTCGTCTGACTTCCATTGCTACTTTTTCAGTTTCCGCATTTGTTCTTGACTCATATTCTCCCCTCTCTTTTTTCTCCTTTCTTCCTTCTTTTGCTCCCCTTCTAGTAGCTCCTTATTTGTTCTGGACCTTGTTCCTTTTTTTACTGAATTTGTTCCCTTCATCTCTTCTTATCTCCTCTTTCTATACTCTTTCCTTGCTTTTTCTCACTCTGCTAGCATTTTTTATGCTTATTCACCTGTATTTCCTCCTTACTATTTTTCAACTTTACGTTACTTCACCTCTTCCTGACTTTCATATCCTTTGTATTTATTTTATTATTCTGGGCACTTATCCTTCTCTTTTTTTTAACGATCTTTTCCGTTTCATTTTTATGTTATGTCGCTAAAAATAATTACATGGAATGTTTAAGGGCGTTAATTCTCCCATCAAGCGACAGAGAATTTTGTCACACCTTGCGCGCTTAAATGTTGGCATTGCTTTTTTGCAAGAGACTCATTTATCTGCTGAAGAATCAGTTAAGTTAAAGAGAACTTGGGTGGGTGATTTATATCATTCCCCAGGGGATGGCAAACGCAATGGTGTAGCTATTTTATGCCATAAACGTTTATCTCACTCTTTGGTTATTCAAGAATCGGATGATGTTGGTCGCTGGATATTTGTTAAGCTTTCCATTAAGAATGTTCCAATTTCCCTTCTGAATGTCTATGCCCCCACTGCTGGCGATCCTACTTTTTGGTATACCTTTTCTCATCATATTACCAGATTTATTGATAATAACTTTATTTTAGCGGGAGATTGCAACCAGCCCCTTGACCCCTTTTTGGATAGACATTCCAAGGCTCCCTTCATTCCTAATAAGTCACACAAACTCTTCTCTCAAGCTATCTGTCAACATAAACTTACTGATGCCTGGCGTCTATGTAACCCAGAGTTGCGAGAATTTACTTTTTACTCTCCCTGTCATCATTCCCAATCCCGCATTGATTACATTTTTGTTACTCATACAATTGCCCAAACCCTTACCCATGCAGAGATTGGCCCGATACTACTCTCGGACCATGCCCCTACTTTGGTTCAACTTGACATTCTCCCTCAATCAGTTGGATCCAAGCGATGGCGCTTTAATAATTCCCTTCTCTTGGACCTCAAATTTACTCCATCCTTCACTGAATTTTCTGATGAATTCTTTTTACTCAATGACAATCCCTCCATTCCCAAGCATACCATCTGGGATGCCTTCAAGGCTGCAGCAAGGGACTTCATAATTGGCTTTGTTGCAAAAAAGCGAAGAGCTGCCCGTAACTTCACAACCACTCTCCTTCTTGACATTAAGAAATTGGAGCATTCTTACTATACTTCTCGCTCGCAGGACAGCTTGACTGCTTTGATTAATGCCAAAATGAAATTTAACAAACAATCTACGGATGATGCATCTTTATTCTTATTAAAATCGAGTGCAAAGTTCTTTGGGGGTAAAAATAAGGCTGGGAAGATTCTTGCTAACTATTTGAAAGTAAAGCATAACAAATTAAATATTGAATCGATCTATGACACACACTCTGTTCTTAAACATAAAGACACAGATATTCTTGCTGAGTTCTCTGCCTTTTACAAAACCTTATATTCTTCCGAAACCCAACCTTCTTCTCAATCTCTAGACCATTTTTTCTCCAACATCCAAAAACCAGCTCACTTCCCACTTGACCTCTCTCATTTGGAGCTTAATATCTCTCAACAAGAGTTGCTCGCAGCACTTCAAAGTCTTCAAAAAGATAAAGCCCCTGGGCCGGATGGCTTTACTGTTGAGTTCTTCCTTCACTTTTCAAGACTTCTCATCCTAAAATACACTCCCTCATTGATGCTTTCCTCACCTTGGGCTCTTCCTCAGGTTCTTTCTCTGATGCACATATGTGTCTTATACCCAAGGAAGGGAAAGATGCTCAACATTGCAAGAATTATAGACCAATCTCCCTGGTTAGCATTGACTATAAAATATTTGCAAAGTCTCTTGCGGCACGTCTCGACCTTCTTCTCCCGGATCTTCTGGGTGAAGAACAGTCAGGCTTTGTCAAGGGACGCTTTATCACTGACAATACTAGACTGTTATTCAATATTTTAACTAAGTCCCGTCATCTGCCCCACTCCCTCGCTGCCATTGCCCTGGATGCCGAAAAGAAATTCAATAGAGTTGAATGGACCTATCTTTTTCACACTCTTCATTGGTTTGGTTTTGGCCCTAAATTTATTTCTTTGATCTCTTTACTCTACTCCAATCCACGTGCAGCTGTCTGTGCAAATGGTCAAATATCCTCTTTTTTTGATTTGGGAAGAGGTGTCCGTCAAGGGTGCCCCTTATCTCCTTTCCTTTTTAATTTGGCCTTAGAACCCTTTCTGTCTAGACTTCGTCAGAATCCTACTATACAAGGTTTTCAAACATCAGAGTCTCAAGTTAAGCTCGCCGCATACGCAGATGACATCCTTCTTTTTATTTCCAACCCCACTGATTCGATTCCCGCTTTCCTTACTGAAGTGCATGAATACTCCCAAATATCTGGCTATAAACTCAATAATGATAAGTGTGAGATCCTACCTTTAACTGAATTCACATTTAAACCCGACTTTGCTGCTTCCAACTTCACATGGAAGTCCTCCCATATTAAATATCTTGGCTTGCATATCACTCCCACCATTCCTGATACTGTTTCCCTCTGTTTATCCAAATGTACCCAAAAATTAGAGGACTTAACGTCTAAGTGGCATCCTCTTTATTTGTCTTGGTGGGGCCGCCTTGACACCATTAAAATGATGCTGTCTCCCATAGTTCTCTATACTATTTCCAATATTCCGGTTTCCATTCCTTCCAAATTTTTTTAAAAAATCAACTCCATTCTGATGTCCTTTCTTTGGAACAAGAAAAAGCCTAGAATGTCTCTCGCCCGATTGACTCGTCCTAAGGCAGAGGGTGGAGTTAACTTCCCAAACTTCCCTGCTCACCATAAAGCGTTTTCACTACGGCAAGCTTCCTTTTGGCTGCAGGATCCTAGCTCCCCTTGTCCTTTATGGGCTAAGTTTGAACGCCTTCTTCTTTCTCCGTTCTCCTTCGCTGAATATCTTTCCTTCTCCCGTAAACCCTCTTCCATTTCCACTCCCATCCATAAATTCACTACTAAACTGCTCCTCTCCTCTTCCCATTCTCCTCCTACGACCATTGCTGACTTCCTTTCCTCCACCATCTGGCATAACACCGCACTACTTATTCGTAATAAACCCTTCTTCTGGAAAGCATGGCATCACAAGGGTTTACTATGGATCTCTCAACTCTTCTCTCAATCCTCTTTCTTGTCTTTCAACACTCTTCGTTCCCTCTATGGCTTACCTACCTCTTTCACACGTAACTATCATTTACTTAGGGAGGCTGTACTAGCAACTTACAATCAACTCTCTCAGCTACGTCCCTCTCCTCCATCTCCTGCTTCTCCTACTCCTGTCTCCTCACTTCACTAATTTTTGCGCAAGACTCCAAAAGCCTCCTCCATTTACAAATATCTTCATACTATTGACTCTCCCAGGCCTAAATCCAAAGTGGAGGAATGTTGGGAACGTGACCTTTCCACATCCTGGCCAATTTCACTGTGGGACAAAGTCTGGATCAAGATACGTAAATCCTCAACAGCGACAACCTTAACGCAATCCCTATTTTTTATTTATAACAGACTTCTCTATACACCTTTTGACCTCCATAAGCGCTTCCCAAACACTTCTCACACATGTTGGTCTTGTTCTTCCCCACAAGCAACTTTATTTCACATGCTGTTCTTATGTACCTCTGTTCATGCTTTTTGGTTGCAGGTTTGGGCTCAAATCAATTTGATCTTTCACACAAATGTCCCTTTCTCTTACATAAACATTTTCTTAGGTAGCCTTTCTACTTGTTGGGACGATGTTGAACTAAAGCCTCAAATTATTGACTTACTACTGGCTGCTGCATTCCAGCAGATAACGGTAAACTGGAAGGACTCCACCAATATCTCTTTTAAGGCGTGGTGGTTCAATGTTTGCCATAATCACAGACTTGACACTGCTTTTGTTTTTCCAGCTCACATGGCCACAAAGCGCTTGGACTTATGGCTTCCTATCACGCTATACCTGGATACTTGTGCTAATCGTTCGTTCTGTCCACTACCATCACAACAGGAGGTCCTTAAACCTCCTTAAATGCTCACTACATTCCATTTCTTTTCTTTCCCTCATTGTATAATTTTTATATTTCTTTCAGGTATTTCCTTGTTTCTATGATTAATGTTTATATACATTTTCTTTTTTTTTACATTCCATTGCCCGGATTGTTTCCTTCTGATGCTGTGTACAACCTTATGCTTGATTCATTTACCATGATTTTCAATGTCTTATATTTTCATTGTATTATGTATTGACACCTTGCTTTTTTCTCTTTCATATCAAATAAAATTTTCTTGAACTTAAAAAAAAACAGCCCCAATTTGTAAACATGAGCCACTTTTTCAGCTACAGGATTCACTGATGTGGTACACTTTTATATTGGTGCTGGGCCTATTTTGTGTCCCGTCTGACACGGCCCAACTGAGATAAAGTAGATACGCTTTGTTCTTTTTGCAGCTTTATAAAGCGCAAGCGCGACCCGAAGGTATTGCAGCGCTTTACATGAGCACCGCTTACATTACACAAGGACACATTCATGTTTTTTTAGCACAGGGAGATTATTTGATTTGCCTACGGGCGGTTGTAAGCCTGGGCAACTGGGGCCTTGCCTGGTCACGCTCCACCCCTAAAAAGGTGTGAGTAAAGTTATGGAGTGGTGGTTCATGGTATTTAAGGGGGATATTCCCCACATAAATGGTAGCACCAACTGAGTTGGTCATGGTGCAGTTTGGCTCATCAGGAGGGCAGGGCAGCGTAGGTCAGTTACAGCTAAATTAACCCCCCACATTGGCATACTTACTCCTTGTATGAAATAAACCTATCAATCAATCAATCAGTGACACTTATAAAGCGCGCTACATACCCGTAGGGTCTCAAGGCGCTGGGGGGGCGGGGGGGGGGCGCTACTGCTCGAACAGCCAGGTCTTCAGCTTCTTCCTGAGCAAACTGTTTTCCAACAAACTGTTTTCCAACAAAATTTGTGTGGACTGATTATATTGTGGAGCAACTTTACTGCTAAGCAGGGGGTTGCCAATATCGGCACTATACTTTAACCAGTATCTCGTGCAACACTATACAGATTTTTAACACAAACAGAAAAGGAAATTGCAAGTAAGGAAGTAAGGACCAGATGTACGACCTGCAAAATAGCACCTAGCAAATTGCGACTCATTTGCGAATCACAATTTGTGAGGCACTATTTGGCATGTACAACAGTGTGTTTACCACTGTTTGCGATTCCCAATGGGGTCGCAAATTGCGAGGCTCATGAATATTAATGCGAGCCCATGGGGAATGACAGGCCGTCCCAGGAATGGTGGCCTGCTGGGCTGAGCAGACCACCATGCCTGGGACTGATTTTAAATAAAGCAGTTTTTTTTTAAATGCAGCCCATTTTCCTTAAAGGAAAACAGGATGCATTTTTTAAAACTTTTCGTTTAATTTTTTAAGGGCAGGTAGTGGTCCCTGGGACCACTGCCTGCTCTTAAAAATATTTTTAGAGACCCCTTCAAAATTGCGACTGCATTACCACCCTCTTGAAGAGGGTGGTATTTTGCAAATGTTTTGTGACCACAATTGCGGTCCCAAAACATTCATACATTGCTTTGCGGACGCTATTAAGAAGGGAACGCACCTTCCTAATAGCGACTCGCAATTCCTAAATAGCGAGTCGCAGATAAATTGCGACTCGGCATTTAGGAATTGTACATGGCCCTGGGCCCTTTTGCATGCGCAAACGAGTTGCAAAGCCGTTTGCTCATGCAATTTAGGGTCGTACATCTGGCCCTAAATGCTAAACACTTTTGCTCTATGAGAGCAGCAGTGCATTGACCCGGAAGTATTGGTGCTGCCAGGAGAGGAATGTGCCCCAGTCTGAGCACAGGCGCGCCCCTTCCCTGCCTTTGTCCACTGGTACATTCCAGAGTCCCGGAGGAACACTTACATTCCGTTCACAATCCTCCAGGTGAATTTATGAATGACACTGCGAAAGGCGGCCTGTCAATCCGTAAATACCTCAAAAAGCGCCCGTCACTTGAGTCAAAGGCCCGGAGTGAGTCCCATAGCTGGGATGCCTGTGTCAGGCCGGGGCCGCCGGGCCCGGGGTCGCCTCTCTGCAGGGAGGTGCCTGGCATGTTAAAGAGCCATCACTCTCACCTGACAGGCCCTGGCCAATTAAGGCACGTGCTGGGTAGGGCGGGGGAGGGGTGAGAAGATGGGCAGCGTCTCCATCAAAGCATCTGTAAAGGAGGCGAGGGTTTAAAGATGCAGGAGCCGGAGAAAGGGAGGGGGAGAGATGCCCCTGATAACAGCCTGGACCGGCCAGGTGACGCACCGGGGCAGTGCTGTGAAGGTGACTCACCAGGGGGGTACAAACAGGACAGTGCTAAGAAGGTGACACATCAGGGGGTGTACAGACAGGAAAGTGCTGAGAAGGTGACATCAGGGGGTGCAAACAGGACAGTGCTGAGAAGGTGACATGAGGGGGTGTACAAACAGGACAGCGCTGAGAAGGTGACACATCAGGGGGTGTACAAACAGGACAGTGCTGAGAAGGTGACACACCAGGGGGCGTACAAACAGGACAGCGCTGAGAAGGTGACACATCAGGGGGTGTACAAACAGGACAGTGCTGAGAAGGTGACACACCGGGAGGTGTACAAACAGGACAGTGCTAAGAAGGTGACTCACCAGGGGGTGTACAAACAGGACAGTGCTGAGAAGGTGACATGAGGGGGTGTACAAACAGGATGGTGCTGAGAAGGTGACATGAGGGGGTGTACAAACAGGACAGTGCTGAGAAGGTGACACACCGGGAGGTGTACAAACAGGACAGTGCTAAGAAGGTGACTCACCAGGGGGTGTACAAACAGGACAGTGCTGAGAAGGTGACATGAGGGGGTGTACAAACAGGACAGTGCTGAGAAGGTGACACATCAGGGGGTGTACAAACAGGAAAGTGCTGAGAAGGTGACATCAGGGGGTGCAAACAGGACAGTGCTGAGAAGGTGACACACCGGGAGGTGTACAAACAGGACAGTGCTAAGAAGGTGACTCACCAGGGGGTGTACAAACAGGGCAGTGCTGAGAAGGTGACACACCGGGAGGTGTACAAACAGGACAGTGCTAAGAAGGTGACTCACCAGGGGGTGTACAAACAGGACAGTGCTGAGAAGGTGACATGAGGGGGTGTACAAACAGGACAGTGCTGAGAAGGTGACACACCGGGAGGTGTACAAACAGGACAGTGCTAAGAAGGTGACTCACCAGGGGGTGTACAAACAGGACAGTGCTGAGAAGGTGACACACCGGGAGGTGTACAAACAGGACAGTGCTAAGAAGGTGACTCACCAGGGGGTGTACAAACAGGACAGTGCTGAGAAGGTGACATGAGGGGGTGTACAAACAGGATGGTGCTGAGAAGGTGACATGGGGGGGTGTACAAACAGGACAGTGCTAAGAAGGTGACTCACCAGGGGGTGTACAAACAGGACAGTGCTGAGAAGGTGACATGAGGGGGTGTACAAACAGGATGGTGCTGAGAAGGTGACATGAGGGGGTGTACAAACAGGATGGTGCTGAGAAGGTGACACATCAGGGGGTGTACAAACAGGACAGTGCTGAGAAGGTGACACAGCAGTGCAGTGTTCTAACAGCTAGGACAGTGCTGAGAAGTGACACGCCAGGGGGGGGTACAAACAGGACAGTCTGCGCTCTGCAACGTGGTATCATATTTTCAAAAGCTGCATTGTGACAAAGTTTGGTGATTTCATAGCGCCAGGATTCTACAGCGTTTTCATTGCTTACTTGCTTTGATTTGGACCTGCGCATTGTTTGTGAGATATCCCCCGGCGCCCTGCTCTGCCCTCCCCTCCATTTTGATTTTGTTGTTGTGCTCCGTTCCCTTGAGCCCGCCACGCCTCCCAGCTGAGCCGCCCTCGCCCCTCCCCCTCCACTCTCCATATATGACAGTAGTTCCCGCGCGCATCGTTCACGCGCAGCGACCGCGCCCCATTCGCGCCAAAGGTGCGCCAAAGGTAAGCCCGTCTACGCCCGTCCGCGCCTGGACCACGCCCAGCGCCAGACCCCCTGCCCCTCGCGCTGCCCAGCCCTCCCGCATTACCTACGATGCCTCCACCCTCCTAGCCCTTAACCCCGGTCGCGCCCCCAACTGCGTCCAAGCCGCTCCTGGACACACCCATGGACCTTTCTCCTGCTACTCCTGCAAATTCATCGGCACCGTCTTCAACTCCGCTACGATCACACCTCAGATTCCCGACCCCAACCACCTACAATGCATCCTGCTCAACACCCGATCGGTCCACAGGCACGCCATTGACCAATGGAATCTACTAGACACCATCTCTCCAGACGTCGCCTTCCTAACAGAAACATGGATGAACGCTTCCTCCGCCCCAGACATCACCATTGCCATCCCTGAAGACTATAAGATCACACGCAAGGACCGTACCGGCCACACAGGAGGAGGAATCGCTATCGTCCATAAAAAATCAATCCACATCTCTACCAGCTCTGACGCCAATCTCGCCAACTCTGAACACCTTCACTTCCAGATCCACATCGACCCCAAGACCACACTCAGAGGCACCCTCCTTTACAGACCACCAGGACCCCGCGCAAAATTCAGTGAAGACATCACGGACTTCATCACTCCACACGCGCTCCCCTCCAAAGATTACATCCTTCTGGGAGACCTCAATTTTCGCCTTGAAAAGAGCAACGACCGCAACTCCACCACCCTGCTGGACAACCTCGCCAACCTCGGACTTAAACAACTGGTCACTTCCCCCACCCACATAGCAGGTCATACTCTCGACCCTATCTTCACCTCCAGCAATCACGTCTCCTTCAGCCACACTACGGCTCTCCTCTGGACTGACCACAGCTGCGTTCACTTTACCTACAACAAGCCGAAACCCATCAACCACCCCCAACCGACTCTGCAAAGAAACTGGAACAAAATCACCAGCGACCAGATCTCCTCATCGCTCCTTCTAAACACCCCAGCCCACTCTTCTAACCCAGACCAAGCCGCCACCAACTTCACCCTATGGTTATCCAACAGCGCCAACATCCTAGCACCACTGAAAAAACGTCAAAGCAAACCTGGCAGCAAGAAGGCCTCATGGTTCAACGATGAGCTTAAGAAGTCCTAGAAACTCTGCCGCTCCCTTGAAAAGGCCTGGAAAAAAGACCCAACCACCAGCACCAAGGACGCCTTCAAAAACGCCACCCGCATACACCACCAACTAATCCGAAAGGCCAAGAAAACAGCATTCAAGGATCGACTAGACTACAACGCCCACAACAGCAAGGAACTTTTCAACATCGTCAAGGAATTTACCAATCCCTCGGCCAACTCCAACGACATCACCCCCTCTCAAGCCCTCTGCGACTCCCTAGCCTCATTCTTCCACAACAAAATTGCAGACATCCACAACAGCTTCGACAACCAACCCGGCGACCAACCCACCCAACCATATGCTGAACATTCACCCCCCTTGAACACCCTTAACGACTGGAACCCAATCTCCACTGAGGACACCATCCGCCTGATGAACTCCATCCACTCAGGATCCCCCACAGACCCATGCCCTCACCACATCTTCAACAAAGCAGACTCCGTCATAGCACCGCACCTCCGAGACGTCATCAACTGCTCCTTCAAATCCGCCACCTTCCCGGAAAGCTGGAAACACGCTGAACTCAGCGCCCTTCTGAAAAAACCCACAGCGGACCCCACCGAACTCAAAAATTACCGCCCCATCTCGCTCCTCCCTTTCCCGGCCAAAGTCATCGAGAAAGCTGTCAACAACCAGCTCGCCGCTTTCCTCGAAGCCAACAAATCCCTCGACTCCTCACAGTCCGGCTTCCGAGCCAAACACAGCACTGAGACCGCCCTCATCGCAGCAACAGACGACATTCGAACTCTACTGGACAATGGAGACACAGTCGCCCTCATCCTCCTCGACCTCTCTGCAGCCTTCGACACAGTCTGCCACAGCACCCTTTTACAACGCCTCAGAAACATCGGAATACAAGGAAAAGCACTTGAATGGATCACCTCGTTCCTCACCGGAAGAACCCAGAGAGTCCGCCTTCCACCATTCAAGTCCGAGGCCACTGAAGTCATCTGTGGCGTACCACAAGGATCCTCACTCAGTCCCACCCTCTTCAACGTATACATGAGCCCCCTCGCGGCCATCGCCCGCCAACACAACCTCAACATCATCTCCTACGCGGATGACACTCAACTGATCCTTTCACTCACCAATGACCCAAGCACCGCCAAAACTAACCTACACGAAGGAATGAAAGAAGTTGCCGAATGGATGAAAAACAGCCGTCTGAAACTGAACTCTGATAAAACAGAAGTCCTCATCTTAGGTACTTCCCCATCTGCATGGGACGACTCTTGGTGGCCGGAAGCCCTTGGAAAAGCACCCATCCCGACAGACCACGCACGGAACCTAGGTGTTATCCTGGACTCTTCACTTTCAATGAACAGACAAGTCAACGCCGTCTCCTCATCCTGCTTCAACATTCTTCGCATGCTCAAAAAAACATTTCGCTGGATCCCCACCGAAACCAGAAAAACAGTCACCCATGCTCTGGTCACGAGCCGATTGGACTACGGAAACACCCTCTACGCAGGTACTACCGCTAAACTCCAGAAAAAACTCCAACGAATCCAAAACGCCTCAGCCAGGATCATATTAGACATCCCGCGTAACGAACACATCTCTGGTCACCTGAAAAACCTCCACTGGCTACCCGTCAATAAGAGGATCACTTTCCGACTTCTAACCCACGCACACAAAGCACTATACGAAATCGGACCAGAATGCCTCAAATCACGACTGTCCTTCTACACCCCCTCCCGCCAACTACGATCTTCCAGCCAAGCCCTCGCCACTGTACCTCGTATCAACAAGACCACTATGGGAGGTAGATCCTTCTCATACCTGGCAGCTAAAACATGGAACTCACTTCCCACTTACCTTCGCCTTACCCAGAACCACCTAGCATTCAGAAAGCAACTTAAAACGTGGATATTTGACAAGTAATCCTCCTCCCCTCCCTTAGCGCCTTGAGACCCTCTGGGTATGTAGTGCGCTATATAAATTTTATGACTTGACTTGACTTGACTGCTGAGAAGGTGACACAGCAGAGCAGTGTTCTAACAGCTAGGACAGTGCTGAATAGGTGACTCATCAGGGGGTGCTCTAACAGGACAGTGTCATAAGGTGATCCATCAGGGGTTCTCTAACAGGACAGTGCTGAAGAGGTGACGCACCAAGGGAGGCTCTAACAGGACAGTGTCATAAGGTGACCCATCAGGGGTTCTCTAACAGGACAGTGTTGAAGAGGTGACACACTTGTGGGTGTACAAACAGGACAGTGCTGAGAAGGTGACAGGGGTGCTTTAGAAGTGCAGTTTGTGATTAGCATTTTGTAGTATTTTTGTACTTCAATTGCAGTACTACAACATTTGTTCTACAAAATGCTGTTTGTTAAAAGCCCCCAGGCACATCATTAAACCCTAAGGTAGTTATGTAAACCCTAAATTGGGTCTAGATTGTTATTGTAGATGGAACAGCACTATAGTCTATGAAATCAATCCTAGGAGGTAATTGTACAGCCCGCATCCTATGCCTAAGTGTTTTAAAGTGCTCGCATATGTGATAAAGTGAAATGATGCTCTGAAATAAAATGCCTGCCTAGAATCACACTATTTGGATGAGCAGAGAAGCCAGTATTAATTCCAGGTTATCTGTTTTCACATTTTGAAAACCAACACAGCCATAGCCGACTCGAATTAGGGCCCCCTGACCCAACTACCAGACCAAGAATGCATTTATTTAGGGGATGACATACCCCAAACCCCCCATAGCTATCCGTCTGGTTGAGTGTGTTAGAATGACATGGAAAGAGGAGTGTGTGAGACTGAGAAGAGGATGTTCGAATGAAGGGTGCAAGAAATGGTAAGACTTAGAGGCATGCAAAAGGAAGATGTGACAGAGGAACCCATAAAATGATGATTGTCAGGAAGAGAAGTGTGATTGTAGTGAACTTGAGGGAAGTGAGAAAGATAGAGAGAGCAGGTGCCAGAGGAAGGAAAGAAATGGGTGTGCAAATGAAAGTGCGGTAGAGGATGGTGTGTGTCATGAAGGGGTGAGAAGGGAACGTCAAATGCCAAAAAAGAAGAATGAACATAAGAGAATAGTGTTCAAGAGGGTAGCTCTGGGAAGGAAGGGCAATATAAGACACAAAAGAGAGCTGGAGAGGATTGTGGGAGCAGAGACTCCTGGGTGGATGCACAGTCTGCCACCAGCATGGTGTGCCATGTTACCAGTACAAGCAGCACATGTGGCACCACTGATAGAATGTGTGTCACAAAAAAATGTACCTCACACTTGGTGTGACAAAAATCCTTATGCTGAGCCTAGGTGGTGTAGAGGGAGATAGATGTAGTTGTCGGGGGAAGAAAAGGGTGACAATTGAATATGAGCGAGAGTAAGGGAAAGAGAGGAGGAGAGAAAAGGAAAAGGGAGAAAACAGATGGAGAGACTGCACAGAAAGGGAAAGAGGGAAAGGGGGGTGTTGAGACAGAAAAGTCTCTCTCATGATGACGGACAATACCTCATCCCTGGGTGCTCTATCAGTAATGATGTCTGGATCCCTGATGCTGATTTTTGTTGTTATGGGTGAACACAGATTGCATGTGTGTGCTATGACACAGACCTGTCTCACAGATTGTAGTCTTTTTGGGTGAAAGCGCATTCCCGCTTAGAGAAGAAAGGCTACTGACTTTGCCGGGAGTTATGCAGCACGAGCGCGGTGGTGGCCGCATACCACATAGTGATCAGTAGGAGTGAGCAAGACCTTTTTACCTAAGTAACTGGAGGGAGCCCTACAGGCTCACTCGCCTTTTTAAAGTTCCACTGCTGTGTGCTTAATTCACCCTTGGCCTACATTGTTTTGTTGCGTAGTGCGATGCAGTGCCTGTGAGTTATACATGTGCTAGGTGTATGTGTGCCTGTGAATGGTATAATATATGAACTATTCTAGGTTCCATTTTGACAGATAAGGGGATTCCTGAGAGCTGGGTGGGACACACACACACTGGAGGCAGGAAGAGCCGGGCTCTGCAGTGCTCTTCAAAGGGCGCTCTTTGATTCAGAGAGAGGTCACTGGGAAGGTGCCCGGGCACATCTCAGGAAGGAAATGGGGCTGATAAGAGAATCATCAAGAGGGAGGCCCTGTGGTGACTTTTTTTGATACACTTAACACTGTGATTGACATCCAGATGTGAACCTCAGTCATTCCCATGGCCTGTGTGTGGAGCTATCAGATTTGGACTCACTCCTTCAGTGACAGACGGCTCACTGGAGGAAGAGCAGCGCAGAGGAGTGGGTTCTTCAAAAGGAAGCAGACCCCAACACAAACTTCAAAGATTCAGATTCTAATTCACATTTGGTGTCTGGAAATGGATTATATGAAGGGTAGATTGGGACCCCAAAATCCACCAAAAATCCAGATTTGCTGTGTGTAGAGGGGAATCTCTGTAAATGTTCTGCCTGTGACCATGACTGGGGACCAAAGCGAGCTAGTCTCTTCCCAGGTGAGTGAGGAGACAACAACCAGGGGATCCAAGACCACTTTTAATGGAGCCTGAAGCGCCAGTGCCTGCCTGCTTGCCAAGACGAGTGTGCCCTGTGAGAAAGAGGAGAGCATTGGAGAGAACAAGGTCCAGTGGGGGATCCTGCCGATTTGATTCCTGCAGCGAGGTGTGAGGAGATGGCTGCTGCACCAATCAGGACATTGCCCATATGCAGGGAAAAAACGGCACCCCTTGTATGCCAGAGGAGGGCTGCCGTGAAGTGCGCTGGGAACACTGCTACACTGATTGGGCCATTGCAACCCCATTTGTCATATAGGGCCACCATGAAGATTGGTGCCATGCCTATCTGGCCGTAGCCCATGTGCCCAGCAAAGTCGGTGACCCCACATGCCAGGTTGAGCCACTGCGAGATTGCCGCTAAGCCATTCGGGTTGTATCCTGTGTACCAAGTGAGGACAGTACCCCTGATGAGGACTGACCCTGTGTGGTGGGGGGTCGGTCACCCGGGCAAGGCAAGGAGCGTCGGGAGGAGAAGGCAGCAACCGTGGTGACAAGAGTAGGCGTAATCCCCGGCTGAGGACCAGCACTCGGAATGTTACCCCCCCTCCAGTGGGGAGGACCCCAAGATACTTACCAACATCGAACGAGTATTGAGAACCTCTCTCAGCCACTGCCTCCTTAGGACTGCCTTGAGACTCTCAAGGATACCCGACCGCTGCCTCTCCTGGGATGCTTGTGAGCAACTTACCATGGACAACTGCTGCAGTCCAGATGGTGCTGGTAAGACTGATTTATGGGCCAGATGGCCCCGGGGTAAGTTGTCTGCCAAATAGCACTTCAGCGCTAGAACACTTTTGACTTTAATGAAGAGTCAGAGTGGGACTCTTGAGACTCGGACTACCAGTCGAGTTTAATCTGAATGTGGCTTATAGTGAATGGGGAATAACCACTACCGTTAGTGAGATGGAAGAGCCTGTCGACCCGCGGGTCCACTGAGATTGAAGTGCGGAAGGGGTACTTGGCCCAGTTTCTCAGGATCCATAGTAAGTTGGGCCTTAATCCCCACGGTTGGGCCCAGTAGCGCCTGCCTGCCCCGTGGCCTTGTGAATGGGGTTCCTACAGGGAACACTGTACAGAGAGAGGTCGAAGGTAGAGATAGAAGGGGCAATGAAGGAGGAGAACAAAAGAGATCACTGACATATGTTTTTTTGTTTTGGAATATTTTGTTTTTAAATGGCCATTCTAGGTACTTTCCTCTCTCACTGGTCTCTTTCTCACTCTGAGTAGAGAAAGTCTCTGTAATGAGATAGCAAATAGCAACAATATGAATTACAGAACTGGTAGCACCTATACTGTACCTCCCAAAAAGAATAACTCTTTGTCACCACAAAGGTTGAAATTATTTCATCAATTAAAACACATCCTGGATGCCAAGCAGCCTATAGATGTTCTGATTAACCAGTTGCAAACATTGACATGTATTTGAGGTAGCAGGTACACTGGAGAGAAGGGTTGTTTCTTCTGTGGCTGCCTGTCCCTTTTTACCCTTCATAGTGCAAGAGCCGCCCCCCATCCGGCTCCCCTTCAGTCTGAGGCAACTCAAGGGCAGCATCAGCCAATAAATGTCATGTGGTTCCCAATACACCCCACCCACTTCAACCTCTGCCTTTAACTCCTTCCATACCATCTTTAGTGTGTTGGCTACTGGTATAATGCCTGTTCTGCATGTGTGGGAGAACTGTTCCTCCCGCTACTGCCACCTGTTCACTGCTTGTTATTTGTCTTAGGAAAGAGTGTGCATCTACTGTTCTTGTTATGTCTTTGTTGTGAAACTCTGTGTAAAACTTTCAGCTACACAGAAGAATCAATGATTTGCATTGCCAATGATTGTTTTAATGCATGATGTGAATAATAACAATTCCAGATTTGCAATGCGCAACGTATCAACCCGAAGGGTATCCAGATGCTGCGGGCCGTCGGGTAGATTAAGGGAGCTATTGCCCAGAGTCACATGATGCTGAGCTGATCTGCCGCCGGTAATCGAACTGTGAGCCCTGTGCTCTGGAGTCAGCCACTCTGGTCACTGCGCCACACCTCTCTCTTCATGTGAACTCTTACCAAAAATGTAAGCAGTTTAATTTTCGTTTTGTTTGTGACACATGTAGTTTTTAAAAATACTTAAAGATTTTGTAATGCTTTGAAATGTAGGTGACAAGGGGCTCCATGTCATGACAGTAGTTTTGAGCCGATAATGACAGTGTTTAAAGCACCTCAAGTCCCACGATACAATATGCAGTTGGCTGAAAAGTCAGGAATTGCTGATTGCATCATATCAGGATGACCAGGCACCCCCGATTTGCAACAGTCACAGTTTTTCACCATCTGTTCTGCCAAATTTTAACACATTTGGCACACTTTGGGGTTTTCAAAGAGGCTCAAATAAACACAGGACAGCCAGGTTTCTTGTGTCCCAGTGCTGATGCAAAATTGTAGTCCTTCTTCTATGTTTATGGAATATCTCAGTTTTCCATGTTTGAAATCTGGTCATTGTATTTCATATGTCACTTGGAAGAGTTGAGGAATATCAAAATAAAATGTAGTTCCTTGCTTTCTGCCTTTTTCCTTGTAGGCACTCCGGGTTTAAATAGCCCTGTGAGTGACAGGGCAGAGGTAGCCAGAAGAATGCGAGAAGAGCAGCAGGAGTTAGAGGTGTTTCAAGAAAGACAGAGGAAGGAAAACCAATGTGCTGGCACCCTTCACCCCATGTCCATCCTCAGGCTAAAGGTTGGTGTGATTTAGCCGGAGTGCAGCAACAGGACAGTGACGCGTTTCCTTGAATAGATGAGGCACGAGCTGCAGATGGTGCCCAGACAGGGCTGCCAGTGATGTAGGGTATGTGAAGCCCATTTGGAATCAGAATAACATGCCTGATAAATGACTTACTCTTCCCCAGCCCTGCTTTCAGAAGCACTGACCCTGCCCTGTGACTACCTCTGATCCAACCCTACCAGCACTCCAGAAGTAGTGAGCTGGAACATGTGACAGAAGCACAAGCATGACACGTGGCTGACTGTACCCCAGCCCTACCCGCCTTTCACAATCTCAAAGCCTGATAATGCGACTCACTCTACCACAGCCCAACCAGAGGCCTGTCGGAAGCATTGAGCCTGACATGAGCCCCAGCACTGCCAGCGTTTCAGAATTATGAGGGCTGATTCTACTGCTGCAGCCCTACCAGTGGCGGCTTGTCAGGAGCAGTACGCCTGACGTGACTGAATGTGCCCCAGGCGCACCGGCCTTTCAGAATTCCAAGTCACGTGCATTATTTACAGCTCTACTGGTGGTCCATAGAAAGCGTTGAGCTGGCCATAAATAATAGTTCCTGCCCTACCAGCCTTTCATCATGCCTGAGGTGTCTAATCCGATCTGGGCTCTCCTGGCTTTTCAGAAGGAAGCAGTCTTCTATGTTTCTGACTCTCTTCCAGCCCTCCAATCCTATTATTCCCACCTTCCTCTAGACCCAGTGGTCAAGGGGATGAGGCCTTTTTCAAGGTCTGGCTCGACAGCGTAGCTGTCGCCAGACAATTGTCTGAGAATCCCCATAAGAGGGACATTTTGGGAGTCAGGAGTACATTTTTTTTGCATTAATTCTTTATTGAAATTTAAAGAGCTACGCGCACACTAGTCAATGCAGTAAACTTCAAGAGTTTTACATGGAGCAGAGGGATGAATCAAGTCATCAACTGCTCGGCCTGAAAGAAGAAGCTCAAACCCATAGCTACCGGGTAACAAAAATTCCATCCAGGGGAATCTAGCAGAGTGAGACCTCTCTACAGGTCCCTTGTGTTTCATCAGTTACAACCAGCGTCCACTCCCTAGATAGGAGTACACGTTTTGATTGGGACACAGTTGTGTCGTGTCTTGCCCTCCATACAGCTGTGAACATTTAGTCTGCTTATCCAGCTGCCTGAGCTTGATCTTTCAGGGGTACACAGATGACAATGTAATGCTATTGCAGTATCTTAAATAACTACATAATTTACTGTATTTTTCTGGCAGCAGCACATATGTGAGGAGGGCACATTAACCTACATAGAGTTTTAGGTCTGGTGACACAGTGCAACTGTCACCTGACATCATGTAAGCAACAAAAAAGAGCTTTTAGAGACCTCCTGAGAGAGGGGCTCAGGCTCCACTCACATGTTGGTTCCTTGAGTAAAGGATTGTATTGGGCTGAATTTGTATACTTTCACTTAAAAGAAAGGGCAATACATTATCACTGATTTTATCGGCAGGAAACTGCTGCTAAAGCGGCGGTAATGGGCTTGATAATATGCCGTAGAGAATTCCCATAGAAGCCAAGGTTAACACCAGAACCTGGGCTGCTATAGGAATTCACAAGGGCATATTATCAAGCCCATTATCGCCGCTTTAGTGGCAGTTTCCTGCCTATAAAAGCGGCGATAATGTATCGTCCTTTCTTGATAATATGGCCCCACATGTGTTGCACTCTTTGGCTTGTGGGAAAGTTTATACCGGATGCAGCCGGATTGAGTGGGTTATGAGCATGGCTATAAGCCTGATCTATTTACTTTGAAGTGTTATGATAAAGGCTCTAGGCCTAGCGTATTTATTTTTAAAAGCATATGTCAAAGTCAATAGGCATTTAGGTGTGAATCGTTACTGCTATATATTAAAGCCTATATATTGGTATGTTGTTGCATGGAATCTCACAGATGACCATAGAAGGCAATGGGTTTTTCTCACTGGCCACCCACTCTGACACACCCTGGGTGGTTGCACTGTGATGATTCTTGTTAGGTCCTGTTGAGAGGGGTTGTATATTGTTTTGCAAGCTATATTGTTCTACATTTTTGTAATTAGATAGATAGATAGATAGATAGATAGATAGATAGATAGATATATAGATAGATATATAGATAGATAGATAGATAGACAGATAGACAGATAGATAGATAGACAGATAGACAGATAGATAGACAGACAGACAGACAGATAGATAGATAGATAGATAGACAGACAGACAGACAGACAGACAGTCAGACAGACAGACAGACAGACAGACAGACAGACAGACAGACAGACAGACAGACAGACAGATAGATAGATAGATAGATAGATAGATAGATAGATAGATAGATAGATAGATAGATAGATAGATAGATAGATAGATAGATAGATAGATAGATAGATAGATAGATAGATAGATAGATAGATAGATCTATATTTGGGTTTACTCTGTTCTGCCATTGGTCTGTCTCAATGTCATTTACATTCCGCTTCCATCTATGACAGCAAATTGCATGGGGAAAGAGTTTGCTCTGCTTCAGTCATTGGCTGTTTTGCCTACGAATTATGTCATTTTCTGATTGCGAGTGCAGATCCACCTGAACATGAGTGAGCTTCAGTATAGGGACTGCTTGAATTATTTCAACTAACCTTGCATATGTTGTTCAGTTTGTGTGTGTTTTATTGCTGGTGTGTTAGAGGGTGAATGGAAGGATGAGTCTGTGGATTGATGAATGAATGTTTAAATACAAAGATGAATGACAGAGTGCATGCATGACGGCTTATTGAGTGTCTACACTCACCAGTGACTCAAAATGCACTTTCATTCATAAGCCAGACATATTGACATTGCCAATGCTTGTTGGTCTGACTTTGTCTTGAGGCTTAACATCCTCTTTGACCCCTCCCACCACAGATGAAGTCTGTCAGCATCTCCTGCCTGAGTCAGCAGGCATGTAAACAGCTGCTGTGTGCTGGGGGCCCCCAGCATGACGCAGGGTGCCTTGAAAGGGGCATCCCTGCATCCCTCGCATCCTCCGCCGCATGCGCCATCTTGTTTCAGCTCCCCGGCTGAGTCATCCCTCCCAGGCCTTCCTCCGAGGCTGTCTGCTGGACAAGACGGGTCTCGATTCTGAAGGAGCTGAGAAATGCCGCAGGAGGCCTGGGGGAGAATTCCAGCTGTCCGCTCCGCTTTGAAATAGGGATTTTTTTTGTTAATAAAAAAAAAATCTACCGTGAGCGGTAGTCGAGTGAACAGAGTGCAGAGTGTAACTGTAACCAAGCTGTGTTTGCAGAGGGGAAGCTGACACGTTGGCTCGGAACTTTGGGGCAATCGGATGTAGATGACAAGCGCAGAGAAACATGTTCAGGCGCTAGGCTTTATGTCAAGATCTGAAACAAATTTGGATAATCTACAATTCTACACCAGCTCATATCTTCTCTCTTTGAAATGTTCTCACTCGAAACCGCAATGCAAGGCGGAATCACTTTAATTTTTTTTAGACCTGTCTAAGCTGTTCATGGTTGTTTTTAGGTCTTGGCACGTTCCCTAACTTAAACAGTTCCTGTGTCAAAGATGGGCAGGACCACTGGAATTATGTGGCAGGGAAGCACCAAATTATGCGGCAGGGTTGACTAAATTATGCTGCAAGAAAAGGCATATTACGAGACGGAATGTGCACATTTTGTGATAGTTTTACTTCTTTATGTTATTATTTTTACACGTTAACACTGTCTGAGCAAAGGTTTCATCTCATTACTACCACATTAACAGCCGAATACAGCAATAATCGATGGAAAGGTGACAATCAACCTTCCCGAAGGACCTACCACTGCCCGGCAACACGTGCTGCAGCGTTCCTAGTAACTTTGGCTCTGTTTGAGCTAAAAACATTTTTGAGGTTAAAATCTGCACATTATACAGCAGATTATTAATTATGTGGAAAATACAAAAAAATCCATAATTATGACAAAAACGATACAGCCGCAAAAATGTATAATTCCAGTGTCCCTCAGGAAGGGCTATGCTGGTGCCGTTGGTTTCTGTCAGGAATAACCTCTTAAACCAGCCCTTAATTAACAAGCGTAAAACATTTTTTTAATGCTTTCTCACACTCTAATACAGATAATGACTATGACATGGATATGCTCGCCATCAATAATTTGGGCTGGTATTGTTATAGTGTATTAATATGATCAATATTAAAAAAAAATCGGACACACGTTTCGCTCAGGATGGCAATATGCTCTCGAGCTTTTTTCAAGGCGCGAAAATAGTGTTAAATCAAAACATTTCAAATTCTGTAAATGCATTCTAACGCCTTGCTTCGGCTGTCTCTGCCTCCTCTGTCTTCGTACTGAAAAGTTGTCTTTTATTTCCCGCACTGCAAATCCTCCATTATGAGTCTGTCGCTTGTTTTTCATATTACACGTCATACCCTAGTGATGATGAACAAAGCACTGCATTGTCCTCAGAAACAGGTGCTTCCACTGGAGAACTTTTATTTCACTTAGTGCTTTCCTGCTAAGTGAACATTACTGGGCTGATTAGGATAGCCGGCGGACTGAAGTCCGCCCGCCACCCTAGCGATAACTGGACCACCCGCCAGCCATGCGGCGTTCCTGCCACCCCAATCATGATGTGACCGCCACCGCGCCGGTCGCATCCGGCATCTTCAACATTGCATCGGGTGCTGCTGGCTGCAGCACCCGCCGCAATGGTGAAGATACCATGTTGTGCATTGCCATGCACAAGGTGGCAGGCACTGCATGGTGCCTGACAACTTGTGCATGGCAATGTAGGGGGGTACCATCGGTCCCCCACAAGTGATGACCCCCACCTCCCTGGGGCCAGCAATGGGCTCCTAATGTAAATCCCTGCAATCCTTTCCATGGCGGGAAAGACCTTAAAAGGTAAACATCCTAATATGGATGGCGGTGCCTGCTAAGCACTGCCACCATATTGTGCCCCAGCTCTGCCGACCGGCAGAAAAGCGGCGGACGCACTTTGCGTCAGCCGCGTTATCTCCGCCAATTATAATATGGCTGCGGCGATCCGCCTGCCATCCTAATCAACCCCTACATGTACTTTATTTGGACTTTGGGGTGTTATATTTGCTAATATAAATAAAAATACTTTGGTAGATATTATCTCTAATCTATAACTTGTTTTCTTGAGCATTCTTGGCGGGGGAGAGGGGTTCATGGTGACAAAAGTGTGTGCGTCATTATAATGAATACATTGTGTGTTGGAGCGCAGATCCAACACATTTAATAGTGGCGAAATGCATTTGTTCTTTAGTATGCAGACACACCCAAATAGAGAAAAGTTAATTTGCCCCAGTGTTTTGCCCTGGTGCAAAAAATGATATATAATGGAAAAGCTGCTAATGGAATAAGCCCCAAGGGTCTCTCCTCCCATGAACCCATCCTCAAAAGCCCCCATGTGCCCCATCCCTCACCTGAGCTCCTCACCTTTCATGGCCAGGTTAATATTTGCACACATTATTGCTTCCCAAGCTTCACCTCTGCCTGACCCCAGGCATTCCTCTCTGTGTTTAGGAGAAAGGCCCCTCCACCCACTCACAATAATCTGAAATCACCACTTCTGCCAAAGCATTCGCAAAGTCTTAACAAGTGCCGTGGACATCCCCCACCTCAACAACATAAACACCCCTGCCCCTATGTTTCCTGGGGTCATGTGTGATAGAATTATAATTCGGGGTATTACATCATGGATCAACATTTGTCAGTTCATATTAGCTAAAGGTTGAGGTGTGCAAGGCCTTTTTTGCAATGTTTCCAAAGGTCTATGGAAAATTGTGCAACTTAGCTAAGATTGCAAAGATTTTTGCTTTTCCACATTCGTGTGGTAATTATGACTTTTGCTGCATTATACGTGGCATATATCTTTATTCAACGCTAATTAAATCGTTCTTCGTTGATAATTAGGCTTTCTGAAACAACGCAACAACCTTTGACATCGTAGTAGGTGTTATTTACACATGTATGTACACACCTAAGTACATCTTAGCTGAAGACATACAGGATTTACTCACAGAGAAATTCCTGCAGTATAGTGGGATCTGTGCATCAGCAGACTGCTGTTAGGGTTAGGTTTATGGGAATTCGAGGGTGGGATTATCTGTAATGGTAAAGGGTATTCACTTTCTGGAAGGTAGTATACAACAGCAGTTGTAGATTTACTATTTCCAAGGGCAAGAGTAGATCTGTGTTAATGGTAAACATGGAAGAGAACATCTCCTTAACTGTAAGTGGGTGCAGGGTAGATGGATTAAAGATGGGAAGAAACAAAAAAGGCACAAACAGGGAATGCACTTTTGTGTTAACTTTCTTGGAGCAGACATGTACACCTGGATAAACTTAAAGCCTATCCATGTGCATAGATAGTTGCACATGTGAGTACTTTGTGGGACCTGTATCACTTGTAGTGTCTGTGAAGTACTTCTGGAATTCTCTGGGCCCGATTCACAGAATGAACTTAAGACTCAATCCTAAACTTACTACTATTTTGGTATTCACAGAATGCACTTACTACTTTTAGTATTCACAAAATGAACTTACTACTTTTGGTATTCACAAAATGAACTTACTACTTTTGGTATTCACAGAATGAACTTACTACTTTTGGTATTCATAGAAGTTAGGATTTTGTCTTAAAGTTGTCTTAAGACAAACTTGAAACAGATTAAAGACAAACTTAAGACAGAATTAAGACAGACTTAAGTTAGGATTTTGTCTTAAGTAAGTTCTGTGAATCGGGCCCAAGGACTTTAGCTAGGTATTTACTGATGGAGTCTGAAATGGTGTTGCAATGCAAATATAATTAGACGGTTTCACCTTGGATAGAGTTAGTAGGCGGTTTAATTTAGGCTACTTTTAACTAACTGACTGCTCTAGGTATGAAATCTGAGAACAGGAACTCGCTGGGCCCGATTCACAGAACTAACTTAAGAGAAAATCCTAAACTTACTACTTTTGGTATTCACAGAAGTTAGGATTTTGTCTTAAGTTTGTCTTAAAACAGACTTAAGACAAAATCCTAACTTAAGTCTGTCTGTCTTAAGACAAACTTACGACAAAATCCTCACTTCTGTGAATACCAATAGTAGTAAGTTTAGGATTTTGTCTTAAGTTAGTTCTGTGAATCGGGCCCTTTGTTCTGCCATTGGTCTGTCTCAATGTCATTTACATTCTGCTTCCATCCATGACAGCATTTAAGCCGTACCAGACATGTACATGTCTTTCCCTCCATGTTTAGCTTTTGCTGAGCTGTTCTATCCACAGTAAAAAAATACTATGCAACATCTGTTCAGAAGCGTTGTGGCACTTCCCTGCACATGAGCTGTAACTTGATGAGTGTTTGAGTGTGCAAGCTGATGTGCAGCCAGCAGACTGAGAGGTTGTATTACCGCTCAGTGTATCACTGGTGAGTCCACATCTGACTTGTACGGTGTCCCCTTCAGGGCCGCATTTCATCTAACCCTATTCTGCCCAGTTAGGGCCACAAGATGACTCAGTTTCACTGAGAATGCAATGCTCCAGTCCTGGGCTTTACCTTTACAAATATTTGTTTTACCGCCTCTTTGGATCAAAAGATAAGGACCAGGGCTTGAGCTCCAAGAATGCATTAAGATTTTGAAAGTAAACCCTAAATTTGATCAGTGTGCCTTGGTGACACAGAGTCATCTTCTAACCACTACTTAATTTGCAAACAATAAGGGCCAGGACCCTCGTCAGGAGACCACTGAAGTGTGCATCACCCACTGGACCTGCCAGCCCTGCCTATGACCGTACCAACACAGCTACTGACCATCACTCCTCTACAAGTGCGACAGTTCAGATTATTCCAGGCGCCCAAAGTTGTTAGCATGACTTGGACGGCCGGTGTTGGTAATTTTTAATGTATATTGAATTAATAAACAAATGTGGTTGTGTTCATCTCTAAACTAGAAAAACAGCACCACCATGTGTCTGACTGTCATGAGAGTGTCAGCGTTGATAATTAAGTGCCAAGCACAGGAAACCACCATCTCAAATTAAGCACTGCTAGAAACTCATCTTCAACCCACCACTGTGCTCAATATTGTTGATCATCTAAGACTGTTATCAAACTTTGGTACCCGTGTTATGCCTGGTTACATCCCTATACGGGTTACCATCTAATTCTTTCAACTTCTCATACTCAGTCGCAAGATGCTCCTTATCCTCCTCATCCACCCATCGACCAGCTGGTGTCCTCAAGGGTCAGTGCGCTCCTGTACTCCCACAGTACCACTCTGCATTGCACATTTCTCTGTCCTTTAGATCCTCCTTTCCAATGATTGCTGAAACTCAGAACTTCTCTTTCCCAATCTCCACCTTCCACCTCCAGTGGCAGATTTCTTAGTGCCAGCTACCGCACAAATAGCTGATTCACGGCAATCTTCACACCCGTGCTGAACTCTCCCGCAAGTGAGAGTGTCTATATTGGTGGAACCTCGCTCTGATACATTTTGATATTCTGACATAGGTCTGACTACCTCGCCTTGTGGCACCAGCCTGGGTGGTAAAGAGAGGGCTATATTCACACTGCTGCTCCCAGCATTAACAGGTTCAACATCACCCAACTCTCTCTTCCAAGTTGCCATCAGTTTCACTCACACTCCCAACCTAGGCAGAGGGAGTAATGCCCTTCCGGTCCAGTCAAAGGGTCCTTGAGCTGCGTCGAGGTAATAGGCATTCGGTTTAATAGGTCCTGTTCTATGGAACTCAAAACCACTTCACCAGCAGCTTCCTGACTCTTGTGTTTAGGAGTGCGCTCAAAGCGCACCTTCTATAGACCGCTGTAGCGGGTGGCGGCCATCTTCCCCAGGTATGAGTGTCTGCTGCCCCAGCTAATGCAGCAGTGTAACAATGTAAATTATTTAACTGTGACGTATGTTATGCATGCATTTTCTTGTTATCATCCTCACCCACCAGCAAAGCCGCTGCCCTCTCCTATGTGTAACCACCCACAGGATTACAGACCCGCGCGCCTCTACACTGTTGCAACATTAGCCTTCCTTCCTGATATGATCCTGTTGCTCAAATACAAAAGTCACGTGTGTCCAGGCTCCCCTGCCCTTCCCCCTCGCCTCGTGCTCCCATGTCCTTTATCTCTCCAGTCTCCCATCATGCCTGTGTTTGCAGACCCGGCCCTTGGCCTCTCCTCTCTCCGACTCCAGACACAAGTGTCCTCGTCTCCAGGCCACCATTGTCCTGCTTTCACAGTCTTGAGGTCTGTGTACACGTCATACTCCGCGCCAAGCTTTGATCTGAACCTTTTTTGTTGTTGTTGAACTTTCTTTTTTGAACTTTTCGTCCTTGTTTGCCTTGATGATAGCCTTGTGTTCTGTGTGGCAGGAATGAATGTAAACCTGCAAAAAAGGAAACAGCCATGAATGTGTGTACAAAGGCTGCTCCTATAGGACAAGAAGGACTGGAGCAGAACCAGTGACGTCACCTGAGTCTTTAAGGGACTCTCCAAACGACATTGTTTATGAAATGTACCTAGTACATACATGTATACAATGTGTCTACCTTAACATGTTGACTGAGCCAAACAAACTTTTTTATGCTCCATTGAGGTTTAAACTTATGTAGGGCTATCCTGAAGTTCTCTGGCTGATCCCGCCTCCATACGTCTTAATAAGTACTTCCTGTCTAAACAACTACTTCCTATAGGGCCTCTGTTCCTGGCTTAGAACATTTCTTGTGGTCGGACCAAGTTCCTATTCTGTCTCCTGCACCAGAAGCCAGATCTGCAACAGGGCAGAACGGTCCTACATCCATTAAATCATTCATTCAGAGGAGAAAGAGTAACACAAACCTACATAAAAAGAAACAAAGCCACTGGTTGTGACTGTGTCTTTTCAGGCACCGTTTGAAAAGGGGATATAGGAACTACAAGAGCTACTCTTTAAGATGGACTATTTCACCCACTGCGCATCACACAACCCTTCACCCTGATGTCTTCTCACACAGTAACAACAACAGCAACAAACAAATAATAAACAACTTCTCCCTTTAAATGATCATCACACAGATACAATAGCAACATACAAAAAACAAGCAACTATCCACCCGGAGGCCCACCGCAGGGACTGGTGAGGCGCAGTTCTCATCACAAAATGAGTAAAACTGCAGCCAGACTCAGAACTGACATGTCTACTCTTCATTTCATAGACTGAATCAGAAGTAACAAAAGAGCCCATCTGGGCACCCGGCACATCTCACAGCATCAAACCCTCTGCCCTGGTGAAGGCCAAATGCCCAGCCCTAACAAGTGCTTAATTTGAGCCGGAGCTTTCCGGTGCTAGCACCAGTACCTAATTGTCAACACTACACTTAGGGCAATCTGCCACAAGGTGGCGCTGCTCATGTAATTTAGAGATGAGCAGCATTTTAATTGGTTAGGAAATCAATATACATTAAAAAAAATACTAATACCTGCCTCCCCAGCCATTCCTTTAGCTTTGGGGACCTGGAATAATCTGAACTGTCGCATTTACATGCGAGAGAGATGGTTAGTAGATGGTTTGGCAGTGTTGGCAGGGGCAATGGGTGGTGTAAGCTGCAGCGGCCTCCTAGTCAGAGCCCCGGCACTGAATATTTTACAAATTAGTGAGTCACTCAATGGACAAAGAACAAACCCTAAATATTAAGAAGGGCCGAAGGCTCACACTTAAAGCACAGAAAGCAAGCCCCAAGCATGGAGAAATACGGGTGTGCAAGCAAAACACCCTGCTCTGCAGAGTAAAAGCACCGCCTGCAAACCCTCCACCTTGAAGAAGCCCGAAGGCAGTGGAGAAGCACACCGCATCACAGAGTCAATGCACACGGAGAACACACCAAAGCTTGAGGAAGATCAAAGGCACAGACAAAGCAAACACTGCATAAGACAAAAGCCCAAGTAACAAACAATCCACCTTCACGTACATCCGACGCACCGGCAAAGCACACCCTGTGTCACAGAGTAAAGGCACAAACAGCAAATCTTACACCTTGAGGTCCACCACAGAGCACATACAAAGCACACCACACACCACACAGCAACACCGAGAGTAGTCAACCCTCTACCTTCACGTACATCGGAAGTGAGGAAAGTCACACACTGCATCAAGCAGTATATGTGCAAAAAGCAAAGCTTACTCCCTGAGGTCCACCAGGGAGCAGAGACAAAGCAAATACACACCACACTGGAAAAACAAGAGTAGACAACACTCCACTTTCACGTATATTGGAAGTGTGTTACATAGAATATGTCAGTATGACGTTTTTCGTCAGTCACATAAAAACCTTTTTTTATTCTGATTTTATAATTCATTTAGATTGCACCTTATTCAGCCTCTGTGTTTTGCTTAGTTAAGAGCATTGACAGACTTTAATCAGGTCTGGAACACACATACCTGCTAGATTGCCACAGGGGAGAGGTATTTGCAAAATAGTAATGGTGATGGCTGGTGTACACGTGTCATAGCACATGCATGTGCCAATGGAATGTCACAGGTGCCATTTGCTTTGCTTTTTTATTTACCGATCCAAGATGGCGGATGCCACTAAGATCTGTACATAAAAAGATGAGAATTTTCAAGCACAGAAGTTCAAAATAAAGAAAGAATGTAGAGTGATGAAAAGAGGTAAAAGTAGTGAATGTAGAAGAGAGCAACACAGGGAGTTTGGGGTGCAAAGCACATGATGGAGAGAACACAAAATATAGGTTGCAGGGGAGAAGCACACAGGGGAGCTAGAGGCTGCTCCTCCGCTATGGTGGAGAAGCCTCAACCCCTCCCCCACCAGCAGCCTTAAAACATGAAAAAAAATGATAATAAACCAGGTTTATTAACAATTTTTTTCTAGCAGAGTTTTGGTAGCAGGACATTGCAGGGGCTGGGGAGTCGAGGACCGAGGGGCAGGCACTACAGGAAGTGTTTTGCACTGGTATCAGTGCGCATGACAGTTCGGCCAGCCATCTGAGGCCGGCCAAACCGTCATGCGTACCTATGCTGTCTCCAACACGAGCTGCGTTTCAGACTGAGGAGTTGAGGGAGGTGTGGCAGCATAGAGAGTCCACAATATCTGTTTTTCGAATTTCCCAGAAAACATTGCTGGTATGTATATGTGTAGATTCTTAAAGAAATAAAGGAGTCTGGCAATACCATCATTTTGAACAGGGCCACCCTCCCCATGACTGTCAGTGGCAAGGTGCAGCAGAACGTCATCTGTGTGTGCAACGCTGTGACTGCCCGCGTCATGTAGCCCTCGAAAAGTCCTGACATACTGCGGTATACCTGTATGCCCAGATATTTGAATGTGCGGTGTTGCCAGGTTAGTTGTCCTATCCTTTGCTCAGGGTTTACTGTACTCGGGTTGAAAGGGGAACACGCAAGACTTTGCCCAATTGACTCTCAACCCAGATGCGTTACGTTGCAAATACCCCGCACCATGGCGCATCTTTTGCGCCAACGCTGCGTCACAATAGTGATGCAACACCGGAGTAAAAGAGGAGCAGAGGGCTTGTAAATATGCCCCCTGGTGTCTTAGCACTAGCAGGTGTACCCTAGTGGTGGCAAGTGTGGATTAACCTTGAAGGTCTGTCCACCACAATCCATACTAAAGTTCACCTCCAGTCTTGCGGGCAGGACTATGATGCATCACACCCTATAGCGATAGTGACTCTATCACTGAGGTCACAGAACCCTTGAGGCCAGTTCGCCTCACCCATTTGTACCTCCATTGACCTTGTCTCAGCAGTATTAGTGCAACTCAACAGGGATCAGCAATGCAGGATTTGCACCCACAAGAAACTAAGTTCACCAACTTCAGGGTCTCTCTGCTTCATGCACAAGCACTTATAACATGTGCTTGTGCATTAGGGTCTGTGTGTCATTTTAATCCACACTACCATCTTCAATCGTTGATTACATCAAATGCTCTCTTTTCTACGTAGGCATATCTGTCTGCTTGGCTAACATAGCTTTAAAACATTGCCAAAGCCGATAGCTTTGGCTAAACACTTATAAGGTCCCAAAGGCGATACCTATTGGCTATGCCAATGCTTGTTAAAAGTACCTGCGGCCACATGAGCTGCAACATTGTGTTTACAATATCAAAGGAAATTATAAAACATTTTTCATGAAAAACTGCCTTTTTAATTGAAACAATAGGGCACAATATTTGTAGAGTTATGGCACCTTCCTTTGTGATCCATAACTTGTCCTAACTTATTGCACAGCAGTCTGTGAAAGGTAAATCATTTACAGGAGTGAGTTCGCTTTTGCACTGTTCACATATTTATAAAGTGGAGTGATTCCTGTTGAATTAGATATAGCTCTCTCCATCCATGCGTTTCGACCCTCTTCATTTATATTTCTTCTGGGTCTTTGTCAGGACCGGAAGCCCACTATTCTTTGTTACACTGGCATCTGTAGTGGCTTGCCTTCACTACACTTTCTCTGGTCAGGGGGCTTTGTCAATCTATATATGCTGTTGCGATGTTGCTAGCCTCATTGATAATGGCAAGCTGCTGTATCTATGACCTGTTAAATTTGGCAGCTTGCAATCTGTCTGGTGTGTGTCTCTTACCTTTATATGTATTTATCCATCTTGTTGTCATGGGGATGATGTTGCTTCTGAAGGATTCGGTGAGGCCAAGCAGCAATGCAAAACACAAAACCAAATGAAAAGGATGAAGAGAACATTTTATAAACCGAGCCACTAGAGCACTGTGGAAAACCTGAAGAAAGGACATCTTGATAATCTTTGAGTAGGGTTTAATTTGAGCCAGTGGTTTCTTGTGCTCGGCTCTGGCACTTAATTATCAACACTGGTACTTAAGACAGTCTGCCATATGGTGGCGCTGTTTGTCTAAAATAGAGATGAACACAACAACAGTTATTTATTAATTCAATATACATTAAAAATTACTAATACCTGCTGGCCAAGCCATTGTTATAGCTTTAGGAGCCGAAATAGTCACACTTGGAAAGTTTGAAGGGTAGTAGTTGTGTTGGTTCTATCACTGGTGGCACTGGCTGGGAAGATGGGTGGTGCAAGCTGCAGTGGCCTCCAAACAAGAGCCCTGGGATCAATTTTTGTATTTTTTGTTTTTACAAATTAAGCACTGGGTGGGGGACAGGGAAAGAGGGGGTATAGCTTACCCTTATAGACCTTTGGCAAGGGTGGGGTAAGGGCAGCACATTCGCCCACTGGTGTGCCACAGGCAGCCCCAGTATACTAAGGGTATCTCTGGGGCTTCACATCTAAATAGATCACGAAAGCTTTACAAAATATGTAAGAAAAAAATAAGTATTTTGTGTTTTATAACTTTGTGCTCAAGTCTACAGGTGAAATTTGCATGAACTAAACACAGGACACCATTAAATATCTGTGGCTGCCCCTGGGGACAGATTAAATGTATTTAGATAGGTAAGACTGCTTCTGGAATATGCATTGTTTATGGAGTCGGGGCATATGATGGCATGCCTGGGTATGAGCTGGCATTGAATGCCTGCCCCTGGGTAAATGTAGGTCCAACACTTCTGTTTATTTATTTAATATGATGGCTCTACCGTGCCTATGGCATCTGTCATCCTGCCTTATCATGGTGGCACCACCCTTACGACAAGGTTCCTACCTTGATGTCATCATGATCAAAGCCACGCAACATTACTTCCTGCGGCGAAATGTTCTGACATCAGAGCTAGGGGAGTCGAACTGCACATCTATTGACACATCTACCCTTTACGTTTGATGACCCGATGCCACTGCTCACCTGCACCCCATGTCACCTGCAGCCCTCTCCTCTCCACTGCAGTGGGGCCGCCAGGACAAGCCCAGAGCCTGGGAGAACCAGAGGGGAGAGAGAGAGAGAGGGGCCCAAGGAATGGCTGGATCACAGCTGGACATTGAGGTGTTCAGGACTGGGCTCCTTCTCTTCTGTCCATCAGAGGGAGTGGAAAATGGCAGAGCCATCCCAGGAACTGATGCACTCTCCCTAAAGTCCCGAGCAGAATCCCGACAAGGCAAGTAGCTGAAACCAAAAGACATACTCAGTTCACAAGCTAGAAATGGTAAAACAGGAAATGACATCACACCCTGAGGTAGACAGCCTCTAGGGAATTTGTGGATTATTCTGGAGGGAGTGTCTTTAAAATGTCTGTAGTTTAGGCAGAGCTAGTTTCATATGATGGGACTGACTGCGCCTGCCCAATCAGCAGCCCTGTTAGAGCATCTCCCAGATCATGCTCGTCCCACTCTAGCCACAGCATTTTTCTGATCCAATGTCATCCAGTTCCATAAACCGAGGGGCCAGGTGGCTTGGGGCGGGTGGACTTAGTCATCCACTTGGGTCCACCCAGCTTTAATCTTCCTTCTTTTTTCTACCACACTTCCTCAGCAGATGTGTTGACAGATGTTTTGAGAAGATCCCTCCATAAAAGGAGAAATGCTGCATTATCACTGAGGGATATAAAAAAAGTGCTCTCCATTGAGTCATCGTCTGCATTGTGGTTACGGCGAGCTACAGCCGCGTCTTTTACGTCTTTGAACCAGCTGCTGTCTCATGCCAAGGCATTGTTTGCTCTTTAGTGTCTTCAGACATTTGTTTCTGTACAGAACAGATTGAAACATGAATGTAGACACAATCCTCAAGCTGGGAGGTATTATCTGGGCAATGGCTGAATCCCTCTACTCCTCGTTCACCGACGATTCAAATTTCACCTGGTGAAGGATCACTTCGTAAGCATGATCTGCATCGCCACGCTGCATCTTTGATCCGATGAAATGACTTGTTCCTACTACTGAGATGGAGGTCTTTTAAGAAAGAAAGAAACTTCAAGAAGCTCTAATAGTTGTCTGTTTACAAAAGATCCCATCTTAAAAAGTAAGAGAACAATGCTTCAGGGGATAGCAATAGTAGTGCTGTTCACTGTCTTCTTCCAGATCTTTAAGATAGTTCTGGGCTCCAATACCAGCAGGGTCTATGGAGCCTACCAATCTTCAGAATTTGGCCAAAGTAGCAGCACACCTGTGGGTTATATTTTCACCTGTTATTTAAACACCAAAGACTTCTCCGGTCATGGTACACGGCATATACACCGTTCAATTTATCCATGCGCTAGTACATGGAGGAGTCGGTCCCTCAATATCTTGGATCTAATCCTAGATCACCTCAAGGGCATTTTCTACATTTGCATCATGCCGGAAAGTGCTCCCAGTCTGTCTGACATCCATTCAGGGTGCAGATGTTTAGCCGCTTATGTAGTATTTACAGCAGGAAGCAAATATATGAGTAAATGTTGCAAGGGTCTTGAAGATAAGACGGACCACTCGCACGCCTAAGTGATGTCTGCACAAGTTCATTTACCAGAAATAGGCCAAGTGCAATATTGGAAAGCAAAGCAGCAGCTCTCCCCTCCAACACCATGGAGCATCTAATGGGGTATCCTCTTTAATCCTTTTGTTTGACATTTTTTATAGATCTTCGTCATACATGGCTTCAAAAGACAATACGTGTGACGGAAACTGGAACTCGGATAATAGCTGCACCCCATTCTTATGAGAACAGTGCAAAAGGACCTATAAAAAGATACAAAATGTGTCCCTTTTTCAGATGCTGAGCCAGTCCTTTGTAAATCCTTGCTTAGTAGTGCCAAGCATGAAAGTGAGGCTGAGTAGGTCAGAATCGAGAGAGCATAACAGGCTGTATACTAGGGGTGGGCGAAATTTGCATAGTCGTGCTACGCAAAGCTCCGTGAAACTGTAAAAATCTCTGCGAGCACACTGAGTTCTGCAAACACACAAAATTGCTTGTTCCGCCTGTTCGCAATGCTTTTTTCATGTTCGTGAACGCTGTTTGCGTGCTCGGTGGAAACATCTCACGAACACTCATTTTCAAAGCTCGAACAAGCAAAAAGTTCCACAAAGCCGCGGATCGTGGAACTTTTGGCAAGTCCGCGTTCTCCGCCGAAAGCAAAATTACCCAAATTATGCGAGCGGGACGGAATTTACCGCCCATGCCTACTGTATACACCATGGGCACAGCATGGAAAAGCAAAACAGCAGTATATGAATCAACATGGCATCAGCTCTTATGGCGATTTTAAACAACATTTCATACAGTTTTCCAGTGGATTTGTTACACAGTGAAAGAACCTTTTTACTTCTAGTGATAGAGCGCGCAGGTCACCCGACTAATTTTATTACCAAATATGCACACTTGGGCCCATAATATATTTTCATTACACTTTTATTTAATCGGGTAACCTACACTCTACTACCAGTAACCCTGTTCCTTTCTATTTATTCCCAATGTACCTGACTTACCAATCCTTGTCACAGGTACCTAAGATCACAATGGATCAAGGAGCTAGCTGCAAAATAAGTAGACAACACAATATCATATGCAAATTGAAAATGTTTGTACTCTTTTATAATAACCACAGACTCAGGAAGTTTTGAAAACCTTTATCTAATCTTCATCATCATCATATGCCATGAGTGGAAGATTAACACAGACCAAACTGTCTATAACTAGAATTAGAAATATCGTATAGCTATGAATAAGGCAGAGAATCATTTAGAAATCGAAAATTAAAGGGAAGGAGAAAAATAAGGAACACGCTATTTTAAATCAACATACTTTCACAACTTCGCTAAAGGCGGGTAAAGAAAGGGAACATGCTAATCAAAGTAGACTTTCGAAATTCACTAACGGTTCAGAGGTATTGAAACTTATGCAATTTGATTTATCCAGATGTGCTTATTCTCTAGAGGGAGGGTAAGAATGGAACATAAACTATATATGCAAATGATTTAGTATTTGACTAAAGGTAGGTAGAAAAGTGGAACATGCTAATAGACAATTAATGCATGAAAATCTCATTTACAAAGGACAGGGGAGAAAAGGAACATATGCAATTATGCTTTATTCGAGACGTTAGGAAGGCAAATTTAGATAAACAATCACCCACACAGACTTTATATTTACCTAGGATAGAGTGAAGACTAACCCTGGCCACGGGTCAGTTTAGAAAGACGGGAAAGGACCCTCAAGGACTTAGCTTGCCAGTAGGCGACCAGGTACAGCTCATGGACAGTCAGGACAGGATAACCCCAAAATTTGGATCAGGACCGGGCTCACCAATGGGTACGACCAACACCCGCAGCTTCTGTTGCAACGCCTGCGCTACTCCCTCTCTGCAAGGAATCTGCCAACAACCCGGATTGGGTTTTCGAACCTCCCAGCAAAGTGCTTCGCCAGCACTTAAGGTTTCCCAAACCCCGAGTGGGTCTGTGGAAATTAGGACAGAGTGCTCCGCAGCTCTCTGTATCAGTCACCTATAGAGTGCGTTGGGTCAGTGACAGGTCAGCTATTCGGACAAGTCAGACAATTTCTCTAGCTAAACATAGGCTAGTTATACTGTTTTTCGGGTCAGTGTACCACCCCTCAATGTTGCAAGTGTAAGGATCCCCAATTTTGATTGGACAAAGGAGGAGGTTAAGTCATCACACCACCTAACTTTTAGACTTTCTCAGGCTTAATATTCAGTTTTCGTACCCACCCCTTAAATTCTAGTTTCCCATGGCATATGTTTTACAGGGAACAATGGGGTATACAGCAGTTTATTACAAATATAACAAATTCTAGTACAGATCAGCTTCTTCGGCTAGGTAGAAGTTCAGCTTCCCAGGAGCATCTTGGCCTTGGCTGCCAGCTGGCTGGGTTCCACTGCTGAATGGTTTTCTTTTCCCCCATCACGTGACTGGTACCATACGGGCTTCCAAAATGGGGCAGTAAGCACCTCCCAGGCCCAAAGAATACGATACATGAAAAGCAAGCGAAAACAATTTAGAAACACAGAATAAAAGATTTCACTGTATAACATGAATGGCTATACTATATCCCTTACTTTATAATAACTATAGCGTTATGAGTAAGTGCAGAACAAACAGCTTTGCGAAAGCGGCAATGCAAGCTCAGAGCATGTGAGAACACAAAGCAGCCATCTTAATTGCATTGTGCATGAGCAACAAATTCCCACCAGAACTGCGAGTACGTCAAGTCACATGTGTATGCCCGACGCATGCGCAGACTAAATTCCCGCGTAGCAGCGACCATTTTAGAGGCAAGAGTATTAGAATTAGTAAACACATAGGCAAGCCTCACTGGGACATACCGTGTAGTGTAATAAGGTGCAAAATTAGTAAGACAAACAGGTTGATTTAGTCTATTACATTATTTGAGGTTCTTGATACAAGCAAGTCGCTTAACGTGCGAATCCTTGCTCCATCACTAGGTTACGGGTGGAAGACTCTCAGTGATTGGCAGTGACCGAAACTCATCATCGTCTGGCGCCTGCTTGGCTTCCGTGAGGTGAATTTGGATGTGTTTTGTCCTACTCCCCATGTTCCTGTGCCCAGCCATGCATATACCATTATCACAACCTTTCTTTGAGTGGCATTGGTAAGTTTATGGCAGTACCTGAGGGCAGAGGGCGAGGCCGGAGCCACACCCTATGATTTCTGCTCCCTTCATATCAGAGGCTGAGGGAGCAAAGGAGGCAAAACTGGGGAGATTTTCCAAATCTGTCTGTTGATATATGTTGACATTTGTAAGCTATAAGAAGATCTCACAAAAGCTTAAAGCAATATCAGCTCTGTGCACACATACATGCCATTGTTATGAAAAAAATGTAAAAACATCAAAGGGCACCCCTTAGGGAAGTAGATATAAAATCTAGATTTCTATTAGTACAACTTAAGATATTGCACAGGTCCTATTTCTCCTGGACTACCCTAGCTAACATGGGCAGGGCCATAGATACACACCGTTGCAGCCACTGTGGGCACATTTTTTCACATCATGGGGCGTTGCCTCGTACTGCAGACATATTGGATAGCTGTGGTGGTGTGTAAATACTGTATGTGGATGTACCCTGGAGCCAACTGACAAACGGTGTCTCCTTAAAATCTGGATGCGTTGGACCTAACCTGCATGGACCAAATCTGGATAACGCAAGGATGATGGTGGACAAACGCAACATCAGACGCCTATGAGGGCCTGAGAAGGCACCGCAATTGAGAGACTGGAAGAATGATATGGACTGGTGCATGACCGCAGAAAAAATGGCATATGAGGGGAGAGGGTGCCCCTGGAAATGGATGAAAATATGTGGAATATCCAGGCAACCCCTATACATCTATTGCAGGTCAGCCTGTTTCACCTGTAAATACTATATGCGAGGGGGCACTTGATAGGGAACAAAATGATGGCCTATTGTCCTTCTTGGACCGAGTTGGCAGTGTCTTGTTTACTTTATTTTTTTTAGTTTTGTCCTGTCTGTTTTTTTAACAATTAACTTAATTGCTAAAAAATAAAATCACAGGGATATTATAGATTTAAGTTTTTTCTATGTGTATGTCAATTCTAAGAGAAGAGAGTGTTTTATGGTGTATTATAGACCAGTACCTGTTTTGGTGGAGCTTATCCTATAAGTACCACAGGTTTTGTTAGTGGTACGTGTTTTCTTTTTATATTTAGAGCGCACTAGAAATGGTAACTTGGAATTACTGCTTGAGATGAGTGCCAGAAATGTCCTACGACCACAGAAAGAGTTTTGGCAGAAATGTGTGACTGGTCCTCCTAGGGTTTAGATGATGGACACGGGTGGCTACCAGGAATTCTAACCCTGTGTGGTCTACACAGAGAAAGTCCTTCCCCAAACTTGACCCTTTTTGCTGCATCAACAGCTGTTCTTCGGCCAGATAAAGAATGGGTCTGGCAGCTGGGTGGTTTGTAGTGGGTGAACCTGTAAGAGATAAACAGAGCGCACATCCTTAAAATGCCCAGAGAACAAGACAGAGAGCACAGCCCTTCACAGTTAGAAGACTCTGCAAGGTGGCATGTTCAGTCATGATTCTTACATACATGTGTTTAACTACTATGTACACTGACATGCCTCAAATACACATCCAGCTCATATTTTCAAAGCATCCCCCTGGCTCATGTGCACATTATTCAATGCACCGACATCAATTACATCCCAGTAGTGCACAGCCAAGGAGGATGAATGAGACACTGAGATGAGAGAGCGAGAGAGAAAGAGAGGGGGAGAGGAAAGAGAGAGAGAGGAAAAGAAGGGGGGAGAGAAAGAGGGAGAGAGAGCGAGGGAGAGGGGGAGAGGAAAGAGAGAGAGGGGAAAAGAAGGGGGAGAGAGAAAGAGGGAGAGAGAGCAAGGGAGAGGGGGAGAAGAAAGAGAGAGAGAGGAAAAGAAGGGGGAGAGAGAAAGAGGGAGAGAGAGCGAGGGAGAGGGGGAGAAGAAAGAGAGAGAGAGGAAAAGAAGGGGGAGAGAGAAAGAGGGAGAGAGAGCGAGGGAGAGGGGGAGAAGAAAGAGAGAGAGAGGAAAAGAAGGGGGAGAAAAAGAGGGAGAGGGAGAGAGAGAGGGAGAGGGAAGGAGGCAGAGAGAGGGATAGGGAGCGAGAGAGAGAGAGAGAGAGAGAGAGAGAGAGGAAAAGAAGGGGGAGAGAGAAAGAGGGAGAGAGAGCGAGGGAGAGGGGGAGAGGAAAGAGAGAGAGAGGAAAAGAGGGGGGGAGAAAAGAGGGAGAGAGAGGGAGAGGGAAGGAGGGAGAGAGAGGGATAGAGAGCGAGAGAGATAGAGAGAGAGTCTTTCATCCTTCTAATTGTTGATAAAGTTTGGCAACAATACATATCTGTTCCTCAGCAGCAGGGCACATGCAGTTTACAAACACACGTTGTGTTATGTATGTGGCTTCTCTGCGACTCCAGAATCATCATTAGTGGGAGAGCAGCAAAATACGGTGCCAGGTCCTGTCTTCCTTCCTTGCCTTATGTGGCTGCCCGCGGCCCACACAGGGAGCCCCCATGAAAGGGCGGCCGCCTTAGTGCCACATAGGACGTTCTAGGCCAGAGGGACCTCCTCGGAGTCCGGCACGCCCGCGTCATTTCCGGAGCGCGGGTGGGCGGGGCGCAGGTATAAATACTTCACCCGCCCACCTGGTGGTCTCTTTACTGCCTTCCTTCACGGAGGGGCTGCCTGCCCTTGGGTCGCCCGTAAGCTAACCCACCATGTTGGCATATTTGTTATGCAAATAAACCTGCAGCAATTTTCTCCACGAAAAGAGGTGTCTTCTCTGTTCATTTCATCAGGAGTATGCTGCATGGGGGAAAAGGAGTGTGTTGCCAATATTGGCACTATGGGCTGGTGCAGCTTCACCGAACCACCCGGGGGGCGAGCCACCCCAACCACAGCGCCCTCATCAGGCTGATTAGAGGCTATGCAGGTTCCACTGTACGTGGAAAAAGGTCTACTGACCACTTGTGTGCAAAACCTGCTACTCCCTATAAGTTGTGTACTTCACTTCCTCAGAGTGTGTGTGTGGGTCGTGTGTGTTGTGTGCATGTATTGTAATTGTGTGCTACATATTGAAGTTCCTTGCAAATAATGTCATCTGTAAGAACGAGGTGACGGTGGCAGATCATGGTGGTTACACTCAGGTGTCTTTGGTAATGTGACAGCTCGCGTGTAGCGCTTCTCTGCTGCTCCTGTGCCAATGTAGCACTTGTGGCCTTTGTGGAAGCCTCATTCACAGCCTGACAGTTGTGGCTTCTGGCCTCTGCTTCACAACAATGTACCGACTGCAAACCCTTGCATCTGCCCGCCCGCTCGGTTCCAGGATCTACCCAGCAAAGACTTGTCCCTGCTCTGGATATCTACAGTGTCAGAACTTCAAAATATTTTGCTGGAGCTGCCTGGAAAGAGGAGAGTGTTATAATATACGGGTTAACCCAACAGTACTGGGACCTGGGTAGTCAATAGTACATAGAAAGGGGTTCCAGTTGGTACAGTGTCAGGGACACAAAATCCGAGGATTAGTTCCGCAGGTCTTGTTGTTGGCCAGTAATTAATGACCTCAAGACATCCTGCCAGGGAATTTTAGCGAACATCGCCTTTTGAAATATAGAGTACTTGAACTGACACCTTGCCAAGGATCAGCTTTAACCCGTGAACCTTGGGTTCACGCTCTCTTGGAACTTGGAGCCTTTGGGCCCACTACCAATCCTAGACGGAGTCACGTGATTCAGTGTGCCCTTGTGCCCTTCTTCACTACCCCGAAACCCCACTACCACCTGTCCTGAGGAAGACCTCGCTGTAGGGCAATAACTTAGCCTGCACTTAAGGGGTTGAAACGTCGACACACCCTTGCTTGCCCCTACCCATCAACAACGGATCATGTTTGGCTGTGGTAGCTGAGAATGGGATAGGAATATTTCTAGTCTATAAAATACGTGATTGACAATGTATATACGTCTATGTGGTACTTAACTTTGAATGTATATGAGACCACTTGTTATTTCTTTTGCAACTAATCTGATTTCTGCACTAACCTGAACACACTCCCCCCTCTCACCTTTCCATCCTTCCCACGCCCCTCCTCTCTTGGGCAATTAGAAAATGTCTAATTTTGCGTTGATGTAAAGCATTGTCAATTAATTTACAAATGAGGATGTATATTAAATAACATTTCTCAAAGTAATTTCTTTTCTCAAGAAGTCCCTCATTGTTTATATTCTATGAACTGTGATTTTGTGTCCCTGACACTGTACCAACTGGGACCCCTTTCTATGTACTATGGAAAGAGGAGAGAGCCAGAACATATCCTTGTGGCCTTCTGTGGCTTTCCATTTTAGATCCGTTAGGAACAGTCTGGAAATAAACGAGGCCCCATTCAGGAAATCTGTACTACAGTAGAGGTTACTTGCCAGCCTTTAGTCTTTCTATTATGTCTATAATGCGATGAACATAGTAGACATTCTACCATCTACACATCAAAAGATTGTACATCAGTGCTTAATTTGAGCCAGTGCTTTCCGGTGCTCAGCCCCAGCACTTAATTGGTTTCCGGTGCTGGGCACCGGCACCTAATTGTTAACACCGTACTTAGAACAGACCACCACATGGTGGCGCTGCTCAACTAATTTAGAGTTGAGCAGAACAACGGTTGTTTAAGAATAAAATATACATTAAAATTGTTAATACCTGCCTCCTCAGCCATTCCTTTAGCTTTGGGGACCTGGAATAATCTGAACTCTCGCATTTACATCCAATAGAGATGGTTAGTTGTTGTTTTGGCAGTGTTGGCAGGGGCGATGGGTGGTGCTAGCTGCAGTGGCCTCCTGGTCAGAGCCCTGGCACTTAGGGCCAGATGTAGGAGCCCTAATACCGGTCGGTAACGGCCGAATTCGGACGTTACCGACCGGTATTAGGGTTTTCAGATGTAGGGGGCCTATATTTTACCGATTCTGTAAAGAAAAAAGAACGAGACCAGCAACCGAGAGGATGGTGTGTGTCTCGACCTTTGGCCCCCACACCAACCAACTCCAAAAAATCATCAGAAAGAGTTGGCATCTGGTGCAGGAAATCCTCCCTGAGATTGGTGCCCCCCTTTTCGCACTCAAGAAGAACAGGAGCATTGGCCAAATGATTACATCCACCAGACCACCTCCTAAAAAGGTTTCTCAAAATACAATCTTTGGAGCGAGTCCAGTCATCGGGCATCGTAAATGCGGCACATGCTCTGTATGTGACCTTACTATGGAAGGCTCACTTTTTACGGATGGGAACAAATTTTGGCGTCACAATGAACATACGAATTGCAAGACGAAATATACCGTGTACGCCATACTTTGTCCGTGCAACCTGATATATATTGGAAAAACTACACAGGAGGTCCGTCAGAGAATCATACAACATCGGTCAAGAATCAACAACAAAATCTTGACGGCCCCCATGGTCTCTCATTTTGTACAACACAAGCATTCCAGTCATGACATGAGATGGACAGTACTTGCTGCCATCAAAGGCGGCAATGGTGACCCAGATGTCCGCCTCTCACAAAAAGAGGCATACCTCATTCTGAAGTTTGATACTTCTAATACCGGCTTGAACGAAATGACTGAATCTTCCAACTTATGAACTGTATCTTTCGGCTGAGCTTGGCTGTGTGTCTACTGTTTTACCTCCTTTTCTGCAATTTTAGAATTTCACTTGGTTTGTTTGTCCTAACCTCCGTGTGTGTTTGGTGCGTTGAGGCAACCAGGGGTGTGATGATACAAGGTGTGCATAATGACATTCAAGATATGCATTGGCTTGATGCTGGTATTCCCACGGCCAATACTCGCATATGTCCCACTGTGCCTAGTTGGGGTCAAGACATGGGAATATAGGTAACTCGTTAGCCCGAGCGGGCCTGTCCGACTTCATGCGTTTGCAACGCACATGTCTTTGGTGTTTATAGATACATGTGTACTACCGTGGATATGCGTTACCAATGTTTGTTTCCAATTGTTAGGAGAACATAGGTTGTCACATGTGGTCTAGCTAACAATTGTTCTTTGAGTAATATGTTTTTTGAAAAAATATGTTTTCATATGTTGTTGGTTGATAAATACAATTGGTGGTGTACAATAGGTGACGACGCATTCTGAGTCTCCAAATATTGATTATATTGTCGTAACACGCTCTAGGTCACCAAGACTGTGCTCCCTAATCCCACCGCGTTAAACTACAGCCTCCAGGATCCTTTGGGGCCGCATTATTGCAGCCACGCCCACTATCCTTCGAACCGGGCGGGTTTTAAATTAAGCTTCTCAACGCGCTGCCCGAGTGCTAGACCCCGCTGTCGTTAATGCAGGAGTGATTCATTCTCCAAGTAAGTGCGGAGCGCTTTTGAAAGCGCCGTTTGTTCCACTTCTTTTTCGAGTTGTGTTCCACCCGAGCCTGTCACTAATTCCAGCCTCTAATTACCTCCGTGACAGGTCCCAGTAGAAGCTATTAACTGCTCTCTGGCGTGGACGTCTCTGCAGGTAGGCTTTTGTCCCCGGAGATCCATGCCGGTCTTCATTATAACTGTAATCATGTCGCACAATGTAATCTAACCCTGGGCATGTTACTTCCTATGGTTTCCCTCAGCCTTAAAGACAGACGCCGCATTATGTGAGCTGTCGCCCACCCTGTCTGTGCGCCGCACTGCGGGCACCACACCCCCAGCCTCATTCCTGGGTGAAGCACAGGTAGGACTTGGTTAATACCATGGCTCTAATTCGCCAATTGTATCAGCGCTCATCCCTGGTGTGCAACCGCGCTAAGCCTACCCTTTCACTTATTGTTTCAGAAACTGTGCCCTGTTGAGAGTTACCGACTACACGGCCTATCGCTGGCCAACGTGCAGGTAACCATTCTTCCTTGCCCCTTGGAGTCAGGTGAACCTTAAAACAGTCCTACGATAGATACAATTGACACCCACTCTATATGTTTTTTACAGAATCACAACCCCCAGTCCCCGTCCTGAAGAGAACCTGGAATCAAGCCGGTTCGAAACGCGTCGACATTTCCACCCTGTGGCAAACACCAGGGGTGCCCCTAGGATAGAACTTTGCTAAATATTTTGGATCCTAGTTGAGCAACCCGGTTATAAATATAGAACCACAGGATTGGTTGACAGGCAGGCTCTCCATTCTACCACCTCCGCCTGTCCCATGGTCCCATAGTCCGATGGACTGGTCACATATTTTCTTTAAACCCTGAAGCTTTTGCACTGTATAGTATCACAATTCACATTGGTCACTGAATTTTGTATTGTTTTTTTGTGTGTCTTGCCTAACTGTGTTGCTTGATTCATGTTTGTTAATGCTGTAAATTTGTAAAAAATTGTACATTTGTAGATATTGTTTCCATGAAACCACTGTCGTAACAGTTGTGTTGTTTGTGCTCGTGTCCCTAAATCTTTAAAAAACTTGAGTTCAAAAAAGAAAAATAAATTTGCTTTGGGATTCTTGCCCTTTGTTCACGTGGTATATATTGACTACGTGGCATCTAGTTGTGTTGTCAAATCTTCCTGTCCAGCCACCTTGTTCTGTTTTTTCCTGTGCCAATGTAGCACTTGTGGCCTTTGTGGAAGCCTCATTCACAGCCTGACAGTTGTGGCTTCTGGCCTCTGCTTCACAACAATGTACCGACTGCAAACCCTTGCATCTGCCCGCCCGCTCGGTTCCAGGATCTACCCAGCAAAGACTTGTCCCTGCTCTGGATATCTACAGTGTCAGAACTTCAAAATATTTTGCTGGAGCTGCCTGGAAAGAGGAGAGTGTTATAATATACGGGTTAACCCAACAGTACTGGGACCTGGGTAGTCAATAGTACATAGAAAGGGGTTCCAGTTGGTACAGTGTCAGGGACACAAAATCCGAGGATTAGTTCCGCAGGTCTTGTTGTTGGCCAGTAATTAATGACCTCAAGACATCCTGCCAGGGAATTTTAGCGAACATCGCATTTTGAAATATAGAGTACTTGAACTGACACCTTGCCAAGGATCAGCTTTAACCCGTGAACCTTGGGTTCACGCTCTCTTGGAACTTGGAGCCTTTGGGCCCACTACCAATCCTAGACGGAGTCACGTGATTCAGCGTGCCCTTGTGCCCTTCTTCACTACCCCGAAACCCCACTACCACCTGTCCTGAGGAAGACCTCGCTGTAGGGCAATAACTTAGCCTGCACTTAAGGGGTCGAAACGTCGACACACCCTTGCTTGCCCCTACCCATCAACAACGGATCATGTTTGGCTGTGGTAGCTGAGAATGGGATAGGAATATTTCTAGTCTATAAAATACGTGATTGACAATGTATATACGTCTATGTGGTACTTAACTTTGAATGTATATGAGACCACTTGTTATTTCTTTTGCAACTAATCTGATTTCTGCACTAACCTGAACACACTCCCCCCTCTCACCTTTCCATCCTTCCCACGCCCCTCCTCTCTTGGGCAATTAGAAAATGTCTAATTTTGCGTTGATGTAAAGCATTGTCAATTAATTTACAAATGAGGATGTATATTAAATAACATTTCTCAAAGTAATTTCTTTTCTCAAGAAGTCCCTCATTGTTTATATTCTATGAACTGTGATTTTGTGTCCCTGACACTGTACCAACTGGGACCCCTTTCTATGTACTATGGAAAGAGGAGAGAGCCAGAACATATCCTTGTGGCCTTCTGTGGCTTTCCATTTTAGATCCGTTAGGAACAGTCTGGAAATAAACGAGGCCCCATTCAGGAAATCTGTACTACAGTAGAGGCTACTTGCCAGCCTTTAGTCTTTCTATTATGTCTATAATGCGATGAACATAGTAGACATTCTACCATCTACACATCAAAAGATTGTACATCAGTGCTTAATTTGAGCCAGTGCTTTCCGGTGCTCAGCCCCAGCACTTAATTGGTTTCCGGTGCTGGGCACCGGCACCTAATTGTTAACACCGTACTTAGAACAGACCACCACATGGTGGCGCTGCTCAACTAATTTAGAGTTGAGCAGAACAACGGTTGTTTAAGAATAAAATATACATTAAAATTGTTAATACCTGCCTCCTCAGCCATTCCTTTAGCTTTGGGGACCTGGAATAATCTGAACTCTCGCATTTACATCCAATAGAGATGGTTAGTTGTTGTTTTGGCAGTGTTGGCAGGGGCGATGGGTGGTGCTAGCTGCAGTGGCCTCCTGGTCAGAGCCCTGGCACTTAGGGCCAGATGTAGGAGCCCTAATACCGGTCGGTAACGGCCGAATTCGGACGTTACCGACCGGTATTAGGGTTTCCAGATGTAGGGGGCCTATATTTTACCGATTCTGTAAAGTTACCGAATCGGTAAATTTACAGAATCGGTAAAATACCGAATGGGTATATTTACCGATTCGGAAAAACCACATGTAGGTGGCACTCCTAAGAGTGCCACAGGCCCTTAAAAATCGGTATTTTACCACCCACTCCTATTGGGTGGTAAAATACCGAATTCAGGTGTGCATGCACATCTGTGCATGCACACCTGTGCAATGTGACACACAGACATGCCCTTAGGGCATGTCTGTGTGCCACATGGCACACAAGTCCAGAATTGGGGTGCTAGAGGGTGTCAAAGTGACACCCCCTGCACCCTTGCAGGATTCGGTATTTACCGATTCTGTAAATACCGAATATGTATTTCACATTGATTCCTATGGGCTTCAAGGCCCATAGGAATCAATGGGAAATACAGAATCGGTATTTACAGAATCGGTAAATACCGACTCTTACAGATTCGGTAATTTTTTACCTACATCTGCCTCCTTCCAATTTACCGACTTTTAAATACCGAATCGGTATGACTCGGTATTTAAGAGTCGGTAAATCGGATTTACCTACATCTGGCCCTTAATATTTGACAAATTAAGCACTGCTCAATATTATGTCCTCAAGCTTGTTTGATTATTGATATTGATATTCTGGGGTATATACACACCTGCACCCCTTCCATACATTACCCCAGTATGTTTGAGCTTGATGTTACTGACCGGGAGTCATTGATGGGGTGGAGAGATAGAGTTGAACATGATTAGCTGATTGACCCAGAGCAGGCAGGTTATTACCCGTTTAAAAAAAAGAGAAGGGTTATGGGTCTGGATGAGGGCAGGTAATACAAGCAGGTATAGAAAACAAACTAGAAGGCATGCTGTACTTGTAGGAGTTGAGTAAGGACATACTGTTTGAAGGAGCTAAGCAAGGGGGCGGGGCATGAAGAGATGGCGGAAGGTCGTGAGTTATGGGAAAGGGGCGGGGACAAGGATGGGTGGTTTAAAAGGCACCCTTGAGACAGGGTCCAGACAATAATAACAGGGCATGAGGGTGGGAGGCGGGCAGAGGCTGTTCCCCAGCAAGTGTTGAAAGACAAGTGGGAGAATCCTAGGTTAGGGTTTTCAAACATGATTAGTTGACAATATGTTGACAAATAATGCTCCAGGTACCATTTTACAACACTAAGTGGGGTGAATGAGCTGCCCCTGCTGCAGGCAATGTCTGGGGTGATTAAGTAACAAAGTTCTACAAACTTAGAAAAAATTCAATTTTTGGGAAATCGTAATATTTTCTGCTTAACATTAGGGCAGTAAATGGCTTGAATAATACATATTGAAAGAACCTTTAAATGAGGTCTAAGCAGAAACACTCTATACTGCAGAGCTTTTGTAATAAATGTCATTATGGCAAACAAAAAGTAGGCAGAGAGCTGGACTGGGAACCAAAATCAGCAATGTAGATTGTTTACACCAATCTCATAATGGGAGGGGGCGAGGGAACCCAACCCTCTGCATTGGGGGCGTGCTTTCCCCCCTCAAATGTAATTTAATTCGTTAAAATGTGTTACAATAAAATTCACGAATTATCTTCCGATAATTCATGGTCTTTTGCAGCAGGAGGAGCAGTTGTTTCTCAGCAGCAGTAAATCATGCATGCAGCAATAAGGGCTGATTTTAGGCTGGATGGGCAGAGAATTGTTTGCCATTTCAGCCGCAACAGAGGTACCTTTTCCTCCAACCCACTGTCTGCTTTTGTGCCCTGTCAAATCGTGACAATATGCTGCACACACCAAATATGAACAAACTGCAGGGGTAACCCATATAACCCATAGGCTTTTGGGTATCTGACAAGGAAAATAACAAGGTAAAGCCTACGGAAAAGTAATACATCTACCTGATCATAAGACTGGATACTATCAATTATCCATTCTTGGATTAATCATTCTCAACACAATTTAATTGAGATATTTTCAGATATAGAGTTTCTCCAATTGATATCCATAAAAAGAGAGAAATGAATATCAAATGTATGGCTCAACTATTTCTTTTAATTAAACCACATTTAACCTTAAATATTGGTCTCTCACATTGAACACAACTATACAAAATTCATATATACAAACAAAACACATACATTTCTGATTTACATATATATACACTTTTTTTTAAACCAAACTCACAGTTCTTTTGCCCCACTTTTTTGAACAAGGATGTCAATGTATAATAAATTCACATAACATTCCTTCACTTTAGATCACCAAAACAAAACAAAGACAAAGGGAGTGTACAAGGTTTAACCGCTTTTAACCTCTCTCCATCTAGCACTCTCTTTAAAACATTATTTCATCAACAAAACTCAAACAGATTTCTTGTCTTGGAGTCTTCAAATAATGTGTGTCGACGCGTTTCAGCCTCTGTTTAATCCAGGCCTCATCAGGACTATGAGGGCAACTATACTAGAACCCTAAAACAAAAAAACTAAATTTGTATTCTTTATATATTCACTGGGATAACATTTCACACTCCCATGCACCTACCCCCTGTGACTCTATCTACAACATTAAGTGTCCCATCCTGAAGTGAATGGCATCATTTAAATTTAGTGAGCACCTTATTTAGTGCATTCTAATAGACACTAATAAAGAATAGACCCTCCACCAAGACAACATGTTGAAAGCGCAAAGCTTCTATATACATCCAGTTTATCATGCATCAACCACTCCGATCTAGATGACCTAAAGTGCTAATGTCATACACATTACATACCAGGTCCGAATCTACTGTAGCCAAAGATACGGGATCCACCTTCTTACCCAGGCAATTTCAATAGTAAGGGCTAAAAAGCAAACAAATGCATACAATTTCTAAATACCGAAGTCACCTTCAGTCAGGATCTACGTTCCAGTAAGCAACCAGGCTTACTTTTTGACTTGAACTCCTTCAAATTGGGCAATCACCCCTACGGAAAAGAAAGCCTGCAATACAGATACCATGGCATCAAATGTCTATTCTGAGTAACTTTACAGATAGCTATAGTCAGACACATGAACACGAGAGCCTAGCAGCGGGAAAGACGTCTGCTTTGTATCCATTCCTCTTGAATCATCCTTAGGGTCCTCAAACTATCCACAACAGTAAAAAGCTCGGATAACCATTCCAATGAGCCTTGCCACTTGGCTCAGAATGTCGTTCGTGTTTCCTGCATGAGGCCAGCGTTGACGGACTGTCCCTGAAAAGTCCAGCCTTGCGTCCCAATTTAAGAAAAGCTCGCGCTATTACATGTAATCACGCGACGGCGGACTCCCCAGTAGTCCTGTGCCACGGTCTCACGATAGTTTCACCGATGGAACTAAAGAAAGGACTATATTTTCGCGTGCATGCGATATTCGGAAACAAATTCAGAGGATTGAAAAATGCATGAAATAAAGTTTAAAAAACACGTCTAAGAGTTAAAAACCAACTATATACAATAATAAAGTACCTTACATCCTGGGTGATGCCATCACCTCTCACAATCTAATTTGTTAAAAACAACCTGACAAAAGCTAGTTATATGCAAATATCAACTTTCATTCAAACATTATATACATATATCGATGTACAAATGTAGTTTTTTGTTTTAGGGTTCTAGTATAGTTGCCCTCATAGTCCTGATGAGGCCTGGATTAAACAGAGGCTGAAGCGCGTCGACACACATTATTTGAAGACTCCAAAACAAGAAATCTGTTTGAGTTTTGTTGATGAAATAATGTTTTAAAGAGAGTGCTAGATGGAGAGAGGTTAAAAGCGGTTAAACCTTGTACACTCCCTTTGTGTTTGTTTTGTTTTGGTGATCTAAAGTGAAGGAATGTTATGTGAATTTATTATACATTGACATTCTTGTTCAAAAAAGTGGGGCAAAAGAACCGTGAGTTTGGTTCCAAAAAAAAGTGTATATATATATGTAAATCAGAAATATATGTATTTTGTTTGTATATATGAATTTTGTATAGTTGTGTTCAATGTGAGAGACCAATATTTAAGGTTAAATGTGGTTTAATTAAAAGAAATAGTTGAGCCATACATTTGATATTCATTTCTCTCTTTTTATGGCTTCCAATTGCACATACCAAATATATCTCACAGTACTGCTCAACAGAAGGCCCACACTTTTCCTTCACCTTTGGAAGTTTCATTTTGTTATGATGACAGTCCTGAGATATGTACTGCCCAGTGACAAGGGTTTACATACGCGCTCCCTCAGCCAGGGTATTTACAAATGGCAGAGCTTAGCCTGTTTCCAAACCTCTCATAAATAGGCCTGGCATTTTTTTATAAATTGACCTTCATTTATTAAAGGGTCTAGCCACTAAATTCAGAGTTACACATGAATATGCTTTGGTTAATATTGGCCGCTGTTTAGTCAGGATTCCCCTCCAAAGACACCATCTTGCTCCTATTTTGGATTTGTGGCTAGCAAAAGACCTCCACAGGTCACAGAGGAATTGTTTTCTCATTTTTAATAGCCATGGGCAGAAAAAGTATCAACAGGTAATTGTGGGCCAGATGTAGGATGCCTAATACCGGTCGTTATCTAGCGAATTTCGGCCGTTACCCACCGGTATTAGGCTTTTGGGATGTAGGGGCCTAATTTAAGGATTCGGTAATTTACCGAATCGGTATTTTAAGGAATCGGTAAATTACCGAATTCTTAAATACCGATTCGGTAAATTACCGAATCCTTAATGTAGGAAGCACTCAATTGAGTGCTTTTCACATGCAAGGATTCGTTATTTGCCACCAACTACAATTTGGTGGTAAATAACGAAAGCCGTTAAAAAAGCAATTTTGTGCTTTTTTAACAGTGCCATGTTGCAGACACATGTATGTGTGCCACTTGTGCACCCATGCACTATACAGGGGTGCAACAGGGTGTCAATGTGACACCCTTCCACCCTTGTAGGTCTACCCCCTATTACCGATTCGGTATTTACCGAATCGGTATTCCCCATTCATTCCTATGGGCCTGGAGGCCCATAGGAATGAATGGGGAATACCGATTTGGTAAATACCGAATCGGTATTTACAGAATTTTACTGATTCAGTAAAATTTACCAAATCATTATCTACATATCATTTACCGATTCTAAAATACCGAATAGGTAAAATTCAGTATTTTAGAATTGGTAAAATATATTTACCTACATCTGGCCCCAACCCCTCAAGTCTAGATTTTTGATCTCTAACTCCACACCAGGCATGACTGGCATAGGTAAGAGCAGTGAAGCAGGGTGGGGTGCGGTAGGTGTCTGGGGATGTCGTCAGATAACGGGATAGGTAAAAAAAAAAAAAATCTTTATTTGTGACATACACCTTCAGCAGTTAGCAAAAGGGTCGAATGGCTACCAATAGGAATATCCCTGATAGCAAGTACACGAATAGCAGAGGACAATGACATACATCCACATATACAATATTTGCTTTGTAGTTACAACACTTGTCGTGAACCTTTAGCAGCTACAGCCATATTTAGCATTTCTTGTGAAACACAATAGGGATTGGGATACTGCACGGGTTGCGCCCCTTGGTCCTACGGTGTCTGCGGTGTCCGCATAAGTGTAGCATTAGGCTCTTGCAAATGCTGTAGGTACGCCAATAAGGGTTGCCAGATATCTACCGGTCTAAAGATGGGCGGCTGTATTTGGGCAAACGTATCACTGGTGTTGTTGCAGTATGACATGCTGTGCAACCATGTGTGGAGTGTAGGGCTAGTTTTACATGCCCTCTTAATGGCCACTTCGTGTTTAGCGAGCAGGAGCGCCATCGCTACAAAACAACCCTGGGATCTAGAGAGGTCATGGATAGGTAAAATTAAATTAAAAAACAAAAAACCAAAAACTTACCTTGTGCTCGCAGCATAGTCGAGTCGGCGATGGAGCGAGCGCAAGGTAAGTGGTTTTATTAATCTTTTTGATTAATTTTACCTATCCTTTTGTCTGTCGACTCCCCCCCCACTCTGCCCTAGCCCCGCCGCCCTTACCTGTGCCGGACGTGCCTGCTCCAGACCTACTTGGTAGATATATCTTCAAGGCACATTGATGAAGACTTAAGAATAGAAAATCTATAGTTCCTATATGCGCATAACTTTCAATATTATGTTCGTCGATTTGCCTGTACCACTATATTCTGGAGGTCAATATTCAGTAGTACAATTTGCGTGGGAGGATTTCCCTGGAGAACATAAGACTGAAGCCACTAACCAAATTATCAATACATTATCTACTAACCAAGGGTCTGGAGTAGCGTTCTACTCGCCATGAGGCACTTTAATGCATAGTCAGGAGTAGTAGGCACTCTATAAATGCACGTACAATGCAGTACAAAAGTTATGCAGCATCTGCTCTCAGAACGCCCTCTTCAGCTGGTTACCCTGAAGCAGTGGTCGAAGTGGGAAAAAAAAGTAGGGGAACTGTGGGCGGAGACTCTGAGGGCGGGAATAACCGAAGATTGAACCAGTGGGCGGAGTCAGGGGTGTGGCTAGGAATAGCAAAACATACCAATTTTTTGTACGTTTAGCATTTCACTGACCAGTTACAGCTTATAACGTTATTTAATTAAAACAATGGATAAACATGTTTATTTGAGGTTTAATTCAGGAAAAAGAAAAAACACTCATAGGGAGTACAGGTTTATGTGAAGCGTGTGAAATATAAGCAGGAACAAAATGTTACCTTAATGCTTTTACTCTCATTGTTCAGAAATCCATGATTATTTTTTGTCTCAAACATTGAGGTCATGAATACAGGGATCCTCCTGTACACATGTGTTAAGCAGGGCTCAGAAGAGAATGGGACTCTTCAGGAGAATCTAGATCACGGAAACCCCCACAGGCTCCTTCATATTCATGTCAACCAGCAAGCTGCTCATTTATAATATAGCAAAAAGAACGACAGAAGGACAGAATGCAGAACAATATCATACATTCACCCCAGTACAGAGATCTGGACCTAAATCCATTGTTTCTTTGCTCACCATGCCAATCCAGTTTAGACCCAGCTATATGCAAAACAGTCTTGACCCTGTGCCCCATGGGAACAGTCCAGCCCGAACTGCCAGGCCAGGTCCTCCCTGGACTGGAAACAAGCATCCTAGGACCGGTTTCGGGCTTTCAGCCCTCATCAGCAAGGATAGCTTGATTCCAGTGGCATGGAGAGCACGGGACTCACGTCTGAGCATACCCGTCCCACTCGGGGTGACAAATGCAAAAAGAACAATTGATGGACAGAATGCAGAACAATGTCATACATTTACCCCAGTTCAGAGATCTGGGCTTAAATCCATCGTTTTTTGCTCACCATGCCATTCCAGTTTGGACCCAGCCATATGCAAATTATTCTTGATCCTGCGCCCAATGTGAACAGTCCAGCCCAAACAGCCAGGCCATTTGTATTCAATTGTCCTTTCATTCAGGAAGTGAACACAAAGCAGTACCCACTGAATTATGCACATAATATATTGCTCTTTGATATGCATGGTACATGTTCTTTGCAGCAGGCATATTACCCCTCTGGACTACCTTAGATGAGTAAAACAGCCACTAGACAAAACATGCTCCCATCTCTCATGGCTTTTGTAGTTCGGACTGGACTGTTCCCATGGGGCACAGGGTCAGAGCTGAATTGCATATCGCCATTGTCTAACCCAGGGTGGTGTGGAGTGCAAAAAAACGATGGATTTGGGCCCAGATCTTTGGACTGGGGTGAATGTGTGACATTGATCCACATTCGGTCCATCACCTGTTTTGTTTGCAATACCGCCATAAGTGCGCTGGGGATGCTCAGACGTGGGTCCCAGGCACTCCACACCACTGGAGTCAAGCTAGCCGGGCTGATGAGAGGTGTTACCTCGAAACCGGTCCGGTCCTCGGATGCTTGATTCCGTTCTGGGAAGGACATGGCTTTTGTAGTTCGGACTGGACTGTTCCCATGGGGCACAGGGTCAGAGCTGATTTGCATATCGCCATTGTCTTACCCAGGGTGATGTGGAGTGCAAAAAAACGATGGATTTGGGCCCAGATCTTTGGACTGGGGTGAATGTGTGACATTGATCCACATTCGGTCCATCACCTGTTTTGTTTGCAATACCGCCATAAGTGCGCTGGGGATGCTCAGACGTGGGTCCCAGGCACTCCACACCACTGGAGTCAAGCTAGCCGGGCTGATGAGAGGTGTTACCTCGAAACCGGTCCGGTCCTCGGATGCTTGATTCCGTTCTGGGAAGGACATGGCTTTTGAAGTTCGGACTGGACTGTTCCCATGGGGCACAGGCTCAGAGCTGATTTGCATATCGCCATTGTCTAACCCAGGGTGGTGTGGAGTGCAAAAAAACGATGGATTTGGGCCCAGATCTTTGGACTGGGGTGAATGTGTGACATTGATCCCCATTCGGTCCATCACCTGTTTTGTTTGCAATACCGCCATAAGTGCACTGGGGATGCTCAGACGTGGGTCCCAGGCACTCCACACCACTGGAGTCAAGCTAGCCGGGCTGATGAGAGGTGTTACCTCGAAACCGGTCCGGTCCTCGGATGCTTGATTCCGTTCTGGGAAGGACATGGCTTTTGTAGTTCGGACTGGACTGTTCCCATGGGGCACAGGGTCAGAGCTGATTTGCATCCTCATCCTAGGTACATCCTAGGTACATCCCCCTCTGCATGGGATGACTCCTGGTGGCCGGAAGCCCTTGGAAAAGCACCCATCCTGACAGACCACGCACGGAACCTAGGCGTTATCCTGGATTCTTCACTTTCAATGAACAGACAAGTCAGCGCCGTATCCTCATCCTGCTTCAACATTCTTCGCATGCTCAAAAAAACATTTCGCTGGATCCCCACCGAAACCAGGAAAACAGTCACCCATGCTCTGGTCACGAGCCGACTGGACTACGGAAACACCCTCTACGCAGGTACTACCGCTAAACTCCAGAAGAAACTCCAACGAATCCAAAACGCCTCAGCTAGAATCATATTAGACATCCCACGCAACAAACACATCTCTGGCCACCTGAAAGACCTCCACTGGCTACCCGTCAACAAGAGAATCACTTTCCGACTGCTAACCCACGCACACAAATCACTCTACGACATCGGACCAGAATGCCTCAACTCACGACTGTCCTTCTACACCCTCTCCCGCCAACTACGTTCTTCCAGCCAAGCCCTCGCCACTGTACCTCGCATCAACAAGACCACCATGGGAGGCAGATCCTTCTCATACCTGGCTGCTAAAACATGGAACTCACTTCCCACTTACCTTCGCCTTACCCAGAACCACCTAGCATTCAGAAAGCAACTTAAAACGTGGATATTTGACAAGTAATCCTCCTCCCCTTCCTTAGCGCCTTGAGACCCTCTGGGTATGTAGTGCGCTAAATAAATTATTTGACTTTGACTTGACATATCGCCATTGTCTAACCCAGGGTGGTGTGGAGTGCAAAAAAACGATGGATTTGGGCCCAGATCTTTGGACTGGGGTGAATGTGTGACATTGATCCACATTCGGTCCATCACCTGTTTTGTTTGCAATACCCCCATCTCTCTCCAGCAGGTACATTGATCACCAAAGTTATCTTGGCACCTGTATTGTTGACCGAAACCTGCTGAATATACAAAGAACTTTGCAGAAAACTCCTGCACTTGTACAAAACTGGTCCGCCCAAACTAAACTGGCCCCCTACCCTTCCAGTCGCGCTGGGAAACGCCTGCTCCTGCCCTTTCACTGCTCCTGTCCAGTCAGTACTCATGCTCATGCTCGATCAACTCTCCTGCTTCATCAATTCCCCTGCCCCCTCCCTTCTCCTGCCCCGTCACGTCACCTGCCGTCACTTCTCCTGCCCGGTCACCTCTCCTCTCATGCCACATCACCTGCCCGTCACGTCACCTGCCCGTCACTGCTCCTGCCCCGTTCACTGCTCCTGCCCCGTTCACTGCTCCTGCCCCATTCACTGCTCCTGCCCTGTTCACTGCTCCTGTCCTGTTCCCGCTCATTTCCTTTCACCGATCCCGCCTGGTTACCGCTCTGGCTCATGCCCCCTCACCTCTCCTGCCCTGTCACCTCCCCTGCCTCATCACCTCTCCTGCCCCGTCATCTCTCCTGCACGCCACAAGGCTTAGTCGGGCTACGCCCCTATGCCCCAATGGACGAACCGCGCCTGCAAAGCAGCCAGCACTGCAGTCAGTCAGTAAGGACATTGCTGTTCTCACGCCGAGTCCCGACACAATATCTGAGTGCGCGGCGCCAGGGGGTGGGGCTGGGCTGGGCGGGTGCAGCTAGAGTATCAGTTTACACTCAGCTGCAGCAGTAGTGCGCAAACTGCGCATGTGTATTTTTGGGCTTTATTCAGCCCGCACATGCGCTTACTTCTTCCCCTTTAGAGAGGGACCCAAGGGGTGCTGTTTCATACAGCACCCCCAGGGCCGAAGCCCCCGGGGTTGAAAAGGGCGAATGGTATCTGTGCCCCCCTAGCCAATCCTGGAGCTGCATGCAGCGCCAGGATTGGTTGGTCCCAATGGTCCACCGCGTAGCAATCCATTATTGGGTGCCGCGCGTGTGTGGTGCCACTGGTGGCACACTGACGCATCCGCACTTTCTATGGCCAATAACTGTGTGACTTCATGTGAAGACATGCAATGATTGGCCATTTCGGGCTGCACGCTGTCTGTCTGGCTGCTCGCTCCCTAGTCTGTCTGGAGTCCTGACTCAATGGACAGTCTGCTGCCTGTGCCTGCTGCTCGTCGTCGTCGCTCCTCATGGACTTCACTTGGAGTTGGACTCGTCGTCTGTAGTAACTCACTACACTAGTCAGTGTAGAGTAGACTCTGTAGAGAGATTAGAGAGTTCCGAGATCCACCATTTCCTTCGAAAAAAATTAAAAGTAAGAGTCTGGCGCTCTCTCTCTGTTGTTAGCACACTGTGTGAAAATACCTGGTCTGTCAGTTTTTGGGGAGTGGCGCTGGATATTTAAAAGTTGATATTATCCAAGTAGGTGCTCGAACCATTTGGGGTGTCTACAAACGTTATGCTATCCCCTTGACACTCCCGGCCTCGTCACAAACTATGAAAAAGTGTATTTACGTTGTATTTCCCAAACCCAATGGCTTTTCTAATGATTTTTCTCCCTGCCTTCGTGTCTGAGATGTTACACTCTTCTACAATACACACGGCATTACACAGTAATGGGCCACATTACTTTAACACGATTGGACCAGGGGCACATGTGCTTCCAGGTTTTCTATATGATCTGAGAGCAGGTAACCTCTTTGTGCCTACAAGCAAAGCTCATTTACGCCTGTGACGCAGCGTTAAATGAATGATGCGCCGCTTTGCTTGTGAAGTTTGGTGAGGTTAGCTGAAATGTGACTGCCAGATGTCTCACAGATATTCAATGATCTACGGCCAATCTTTAAGGGGAGGGGCTGGAAAGGCGGGAGAGTGATACACCCAAAGGACAGGGTCATGTTACCAGTGTCACCACTGCACGCAGGGGTCCCACATTGAATGACCTGGCTGACCACAAAATGACAGCGTTACCTAGCTTACCTAGCTGTTCACTGTGTTCCGTCATAAGTAACTTTCACTTTAGGAGAAACAGGTTAAAAAACAAGCAAGCCAGATGTATGTTTAATTCTTTTTTAAGTAAATATAGCATTACACAATTTACAAGTCCCGCCCGTTTAATGACGAGCATATTTTGGTAGCTAGCTTTTAGGTTGACGCCATTCCCTTTATCAGGTGGAGAGTCCCGCCAGTCTGTGGGCCCCTAAATTGCTGAAAGCCAGAAAGGGAAACATGCTTTTAAAATCAACTGGTGATTTTTGTAAATTATTTGAATAAACATCACTGGAGAAGAGTGTGGGGGTCAATGCACCACGAGCAGTGCTTCACTAAAATGTGGGCCAAGTTCCTCATTAGAACTCGATGACTATACGGAAAGGCTGCAATTGAAGAAACACGTTCTGTAGGGGGCAGTGTAAATCACCCCAGAATTGTATTTATGCAGTGCTTACTAACCCTTACGAGGCGTTGAACACCAACATGAGAACACAAGAACCTGCTGAGTGTGCCTGGGCCCCCCATATCACGCTTTCAGCATATCCAATGAATACACAGGCCACAATCAGATGAAGTGTATGTACATTATTCTAAGGCACAAAGGAACGACAATGCCATAGTTGAGCACAGACTTTACTTTTCACCTATTTCATTCAGCCTGCAAGCAAGGTCGAAAAGGCACTTTGTACTTCAACTCACATAGGAGCGCACTTTGCACCCAGTGAGCACTGAACACAGTTTCGATCTCACTGGCACTTGATATGCTAAAGGCAGAGGGCGGGCGCATTGTCATTCCAAAGGGGGTAATCAGCCTCAAACGGAATGACAATGGGCCTCCCTCCGTCTGTGCGAGCTCAGGGAGGGGCTGCTGCAGCCTCTGGAGTTCAACAGAGAAGTGCGAGCAGCCCCTGGAAGCTGAATGAAAAAGTTATCGTTTTCCGTCCCAGGACGATATTTTCAAAGAAAGAAGTAGGGGAACGGACTGAAATAATTATTAGAAGTAGGGGCACGCCGTGCCCTTCCGTTCCCGCCCACTTCTACCACTGCCCTGAAGCCTCTTTCCTTTCTCCTTGCTGTCCCAGGTGGACGTCTGCTGACCCTGACAGCCAGGCCCTGGGCATCTCTTCGAGTCAGCTTCTATATAGTAGTTTTCGCCTCTCTAGAGAAAGTGTTTTTTGTGGCTCCCTTTTCTACAAATAGAGCTATGTCTGATGAGTCCAGGGTTCCCCTTCTTTCCCCTGGGGAAGTCCCCTGTCAGCAGCGCCCAATGTAACCAGATTGGTTTTACCCTAGAATCGGACCGGGTTGGTTCCAGCCCCTAATCGAACTGGTGTAACCCCAAAGCCACCTTCTCTGACCGCTGCCTCCTTCACGGCCCCGCCCTCTTCCCCTCACCCCCTGCACTGCTGGCCACAGCCCTCCACCTTTCCAAGGGGTCACTCCCCCCCTCATCTTTCTGTGTTCCATTCGCATGTGGGGGTTGAACCCAGCACAGTGGGGTTTACCTCTTCTTTTCTTTCTCCCTCCCACCCCTGTGGCCAGGGCCGGACTGGGAACCAAAACCGGCCCTGACAGAGTGCTCGGGCGCCCCCCCCCCCCCGGGGTGCAGCCGAGCTCTTTGCCAGGGCCGGTTTTCGGCCGATTTTGTTACCGGGCTGCAAAAACGACCCTGTAACAAAATCGGCCCCCACCCATGCGGCGCACAGGGGGATTGCCCGGTGCCCGCTACGGCCAGTCCGGGCCTGCATATTGTGTTGTGTTTTGTTATGCTATGCTATGTTTTGTTGTGTTTTTCTATGCTATTCTTTGTTATGCAAAGCTATGCTTTGTTATGCTATGCAATGTTTTGTTATGCTATGCTATGCTATGTTTTGTTGTGTTTTATTATGCTGTGCTTTGTTTTGCTATGCTATGTTTTGTTATGCTATGTTTTGTTATGTTATGCTATGCTATGCTTTGTTATGCTATGTTTTGTTATGCTATGCTATGCTAAGCTTTGTTTTGTTATGCTATGCTATGTTGTGTTTTGTTATGCTATGCTATGCTATGTTTTGTTGTGTTTTTATGCTATGCTTTGCTATGCTATGTTTTGTTATGTATGCTATGTTTTTTTTGTGTTTTGTTATGCTATGCTATGTTTTGTTGTGTTTTTTATGCTATGCTATGTTTTGTTGTATTTTGCTATGTTTTGTTATGCTATGCTTTGTTTTGTTCTGTTATGCTATATTTTGTTCTGCTATGTTTTGTTGTGTTTTGTAATACTATGCTATGTTTTGTTATACTATGCTATGTTTTGTTTTGCAATGCTTTGTTATGTTATGCTATGCTTTGTTTTGTTATGCTATGTTTTGTTATGCTATGCTATGTTTTGTTGTGTTTTGTTACGCTATGCTCTGCTTTATTGTGTTTTGCTATGCTATGTTTTGTTTTGCATTCCTATGCTTTGCTTTGTTATGCTATGCTATGTTTTGCTATCCTATGATTTTTTGTTATGCTATGCTGTGCTGTGTTTTGTTATGCTATGCTATGTTTTGGTATGCTCTGCTGGTGAGTGTGTGTGAGGTGGTGTGAGGGTGAGGGTGTGTGAGGGTGAGGGGGTGTGAGGGTGAGTGAGGGTGTGAGAGTGAGGGTGTGTGAGGGTGAGGGTGTGTGAGGGTGAGGGGGAGTGAGGGGGGTGTGTGTGAGGGTGAGGGTGTGTGTGAGGATGAGGGTGTGTGTGAGGGTGCGAGGGTGAGGGTGGGTGAGGGTGTGTGAGGGTGAGGGTGGGTGAGGGTGTGTGAGGGTGTGGGGATGTGAGGGTGTGGGTTTGTGAGCGTGAGGGGGTGTGTGGGGGTGTGAGGGTGAGGGTGACAGGGTGAGGGTGACGAGGTTGAGGGTGTGTGAGGGTGAGAGGGTGTGAGGGTGAGGGGGTGTGAGGGTGAGGGGGTGTGAGGGTGAGGGTGTGAGGGTGTGTGAGGGTGGGTGAGGGTGTGTGAGGGTGTGAGGGTGTGTGAGGGTGTGTAAGAGTGAGAGGGTGTGAGTGTGTATGAGGGTGAGGTGTGAGGGTCCGAAGTAAATGGTGGCAGGGCAGACATCATAAGACAGAGAGAAACACAAATGTTAAGATAACAGTGCTTGAAGGGGCTGCTCATACTGAAGCAGGACCAATACAGATTTGCATATGGCTGCGGAGAACGTTTAATTAGAAAAATAAAATGGTGTGTTTAACATGGATGCTCGATATTTTAGCTTGATTTTTCCTGGCAAGAAGCATATTTGCTAGTTTTACCTCAAGATTGTAACTGAAATTCTGCATATGTTTAATTCTGCATATGTTTAAAGTGGGCACTGATGAAATGCGTTCGGACACCACCTTCTTTGACCTTCAAAAGGCGACTTTCTAATACAGTCTCCTGTGTATGGGGGAGAAAAAGACAAACATCCCCACCTCTTAGCTAGAGGCGTCTTGCCAGGATCGTGCTCTGCCGGGCTCTGAGCGTCGCGAACCGCCGTTCGCGCATGCGCAGACCCGCGTTCTCTGCCGGCACGTGTTACGTCACACGCAAGCCGGCATTAGCTAGAAAGCTAACACCACATATCTTCTCCTTTTACACAACGGATATTTACAGTTCAATGTTCAAAGTTCTCTCACTCAAAGTCTCTGAGGTGTGCAGGTCTGACTATCACTCTCCCAGCGCGCGTGCGTCTTACCGGAGTGGAGGCTTCGTGGACACCCTCGGGAGCAGGGCTCCCCATCTTTTCTCTCCCTTGACCATGTCCCATTATCCTGGGTGTCGCCTCTTCCTTTGCTGATGTTTCACTGAGGTGAGGAATTTTATGACTACTTCCGAGTCCATTTCTTCCTGCACATGCACTTCTGGCCATTTGGAATACTTATCCACCAGCACACACAAGTACTTGGCCGTTCCTTGTCCATCCAGTATCAGCCTTAGGATGTCAACAGCAAGATCCTCCCATGGATCACGGGGTTGCTCAAATCTTCCCAACGCCGGCCTCAAATGTTTGAGTACTTTGTCTGACTCCTGACATTGGTTGCAGTCCCTGACATGTCTCTCGATCTGGATGTCCATTCCTGGCCTCCAGTACCTCTTCTTCACCCTCGACTTGGTCTTCACAATGCCAAGGTGACCTTCATGCAGTTGGTTCAGCAATGTTGAGACTAGCTTTTCTGGTGGCACCACCTTGTCCCCGCGATACAGAAATGTTCCTGAGTCACTCATGGATAACTCCTCTCTCACTTCGTACAGTTTCCTAGGCACCTCCTTTAGCTTTTTCTTTTCCGGCCATCCATTGACAAGGTACCTCTTGATCTCTTCCAAGTTCTCATCCTCTCCATATGCGTGTGCCCACTCTTGTATGCTGATCCCTCTCTCCATGTCTTCCATTACTGCCACCATTTCTTCATTCTCCTCTGCAGGCGTGGGCGCTTCTTGCATAGCAGAGGCCCTGCTGAGATAGTCCGCCACTTTGTTGCATGTCCCGGGGATGTACTCTACATCGTACGTGTACTCTAGTAGTTTGAGAGTCATCTTCGCAATCCGCGGGGTGGCAGTGGCATGCCCACTTGAGGTGAGTACCTTGACTAGCGGCTTGTGGTCAGTTTGTAGGCGAAACCTCGTGCCCCACAGGAACTGCCAGAACTTTCCCATGGCCCACACGACAGCCAGCATCTCTTTCTCTATTACGCTGAACTTCTGTTCAGTGTGCGACAGTGTTCTGGACGCGAAGCTGAGTGTTTCAACCGTGTTGTCATCTCTCTGTTGAGCGAGGACTGCACCCAGACCTTTTTCGCTGGCGTCAGTGGTAAGGATGGTGACTCCCGCTGGGTCATGTCCATGCAAGGGTACGGCCTGGCTGATGTTCCCTTTCAGCTCCTCGAACTCCCTCTGAGCCTCATCATCCCACTGGAATGACGCCTTGTCTCTTAATAGTTGCCGTAATTTGTGTGTTTTCGTCGCAAAATGTTGGATGAATTTGCTGTAGTACTCGGCCATTCCCAGGAATGACCGTACTTCATCCTTGTTGGTTGGGGCTCTGGCCTCGCAGATCGCTTTCACATTGTCTTTCTTGGGAGTGATCCCTTGTCCGCTTATCTCGTGCCCCAGGTAGGTGACGGACATCATTCCGAATCTGCATTTCTCCCATTCCGCCGTGAGCCCTTTCTCCTGTAGAACACCTAGCACCTTGCCCAGCTTGGTATCGTAGTCCTTACGATCCTTCCCCATCACAAGGATGTCATCCTGGAAATACTGGATGCCTTCGAAGTCTTTGAACAGGCGGTGCATGAGCTTCTGGAACACCTCTGCGGCAGACGCTAGCCCGAAGGGCATCCTGCGGAACTGATAACAACCATAGGGGGTGATGAAGGATGTCAGTTTCCTGCTGGACGGGTGTAGGTCAATCTGGTGGTATGCTGACGTGAGGTCTACTGTGGAGAACCATTTCACTCCCCTGGTTCCCGCCAACATTTCCTCTATCCTAGGGAGGGGAAACTTCTCCACCACCAAGCATTTATTCAGCTCGCGCAGGTCCACACACAGACGCACCTTGCCGTTAGGTTTCCTGGCGACCACCAAGGGAGCCAACCACTCAGAGCTATCGATCGGCTCGATGATCCCTTGCTCTTCCAGTCGAGACAGTTCTTGTTGGACTGCTTCCCTCACTGCAATGGGCACATTGCGGACCTTGTGGGATACTGGTCGGGAGTCTTCTCTGAGCACGATTTTATGCATGAACTTCTCCAGTTTCCCCACTTTGCTACCGAAGACGTTGGGAAACTCTCTTCTCACCCTCTCCAGGTCTGGCCAGTGCTCACAATATGTTATCAGTACCTGTTCTTTGCCTCCTGGGTCCAGCTTGATCCCCAAGTCTCCCTGGTCTCTCCATCCCAGAACTGAGGGGCCCCTCTCAGCTACGTACAGCTTACATGTGGCTGTTCTCCCCCTGAATTCGAACTTCAGGCTCCGGTATCCCACCATTGGTATTGGGTTGCTTGTGTACGACACCGGCCTTATGTCCGGCGGGTTCAGTTGTGGGCCCAGGCTCGGTCTGAATTCCTCTTCCCACACCGATCTCTGCACGATGGTGTACGGGGATCCAGAGTCAATCGCGATTCTGATTTTGACTCCCCCAATTAACATGTCCGCTCTCAGTTTGTCAGAGCGCTGAGTGTCGATACCCAGTACTTGCTCCTCGATGCATAACACTCTGTCGTCTTCATCTGACTCCTCATCGGCACCTTCCTCCTGCTGTTGGTGCACTAGGTATTTCACCATCGCTTTCTTCTCTTTCCTCCGACACACTTTCTCGTAGTGGCCTACCAGGCCGCAGAACATGCACTTTGCATGAAAAGCGGGGCAGCGTTTATCGTGGGCTGCGTGGATCGCACTTCCGCACCTATAGCACGTGGATTTGGTGAATGAGGGTTGTTTCCCTGCTTGCACAGGTCTTCCCGCCCATTTGCTGGTTCCGCGGTTGTCTCCCGGCGCCATCTTTTGTCTACCCGATGGTTCCGCGTCATCAATTTTGTTGACCATGATCCTTTGTGCACTCTCTTTTTTCGCAGCTTCTGCGCACCGCTTGGAGAGTTCAGCTTTTTTCACCATTGCGATTACTTCTTTTAGTGTTGCTTCGCCGTGAGCCCATAGCTTGTCCTGCACATTGCTGTTGGTGGTGTGCATTACGATCTGGTCCTTGATGAAGTCTTCTTCCAGTGCCCCATACTTGCACGTGACTGCTAGTCTCCTCAGGGCTGCCACATAGTCGTCAACTGACTCTCCGTCACCTTGTTTCCTTTGCTGCAAGTTGAACCTATCTATAGAGATGGAAACTGCCGGACGGTAATAGGCATCTAGATCTTCTAGGGCCTGTTTGAAGACATCTGCGTCAGCTGCTTGTAGCGGCGTTGTCGCTATGTTCGTGAACACCCTTATGCCCTCTGGGCCCAGGTTGTGCAGCAATATCCGTCTCCGTCTCGCGGGGGTGAATTCGTCAGTGGATTCATCCTCCAGGGCTTCTAAGTAGTTCTTGAAGAACTCCCTCCAGTCCTCCCACTTCATCCTGGCCTAGGAGAAGGTGCCTAACTGTGGCGTGACTTCTGCTGCGTAGCTAGTGCTATCTCTGCCTCTTCTCACCGGATATATCTAGGCTGAAACATGTTGACCGTTTTATAATACACATCATGCAGTGCGCTTGAATTCCTAATCATTCCAAAGCGGCACAACATTCAATTACCCTCCCTCAATTGGGCTACCCGAATCCAGACCCAATAAAGTCCTGCATCTGGCTGTCCGGGTATTTTACCTCACTTCCCTAGCACCTCTCTATCCACGATCACTACTGTTTTTAACCAAGGGTAAATCCTCCAGGCGGAGGTTGCATGAACACTGACCCAAGGATTATGCACACACGTGTATAAGAGCGGGGAGACAACATATACCGCTACGAACATCCAGAATACACGTGCATGAGGGTCTTTTAATTTGTGAGACACCACGTACCCACCTGCATACCCTGGTTATGCAGGACAAGTGATCCTTCCCCCATGATCTACTGGAATGTATCAATCAACAGGCTGTCCGGTGTAAAATGATTCTTCGCTTGTTGAAGGAAATAGTACTGTTGTGCATGAAACTCAACATACAGTTTAAGGCTTAACATGTCCCAGGTGTGCTAAATAATGCAGCTGACGCACTTTCTCGCTTCAAGATGCAGGTTTTCAGGGAACATTTACCAACTGCAGAGGCGGCACCAACACACTTCCTGGAAGCACTCTGGCAGATTGGTGCCCCCAACTACAGAACCTCGTGGAAGCTAGCTTAGCGCCCAGGACCAGGAAAGCTTACAAAGGGGCGTTCTGTTCTTACTGCACTTTTTTAGGGCAGGGTTGGGCAGATAGCTGGCATAAATCAGGGTCATTCCTCCAGTATCTAGAGGCTTTGAATAAAGAGGGGCGCTTAGTGGCGACAGCGAGGCGTCATGTGGCAGCAGTTTCTTTCTTTGCACAGATCAGGGACACTAGGGATCCCACAAATAGTTTTATTATGAGGAAGGCTCTAAAAGGGTGGGGGCGGCTTCAGGGAGCTGCCCCAGACACAAGACTACCAATAGAATTAGAGCGGCTGGCATCAATTTTAACTGTCCTGGATGGCATTTGCAGCTCATTAGGAGAGGTGTTACTATTCAGGGCGGCCTTTACACTAGCCTTTTATGGGGAATTTAGAATAGGTGAACTGGTGGCGTGCAACAAACAGGATGGGCTAGGGGGGCTGCAATTGGAACACATAAAGATGCAGGGTAGCTCACTGCTAATAACCATGAAAAAATCTAAGACTGACCAAGTAGCCCGGGGTGAGGGGTTCGTGCTTCATTGGGCGCAGGGCAACCCATGCTGCCCAGTGATGCATCTAGAGACTTTCCTCCAACAGAGGAATGATGCAGCAAAGGGGAACCTATAAATACATACTGACGGTACCCCGCTCACCAGGTTCCAATTTAAAAGGGTATTGTCCATGGCTATTGAGAAGACTGGTTTAGATCCAAATGACTTTGGGACACATTCTTTTCGGATAGGAGCAGCCACTGAGGCAACAGCTAGAGGTTTGCACAGCAACTGTGTAAAAAGGATTGGAAGATGGTCGTCTAATTGTTACAAGCGCTATGTGCGACTGCATATGTTGTGAGAGGGTCAAGACAACGGTAGACTGATGCTTGTACTCTTTGTTGGCTTATAATTCAGTTTCTCGAACCTGTCACGCAGGAGGGAAACTGCCATCAACACGTCAACAGCAAGACTCTTCGTAAAGGAGGCCACATCTTCAGGACAAAGGACCAAAAGTTGTGTGGGTTATTGGTCATTTGTATGTATGGCGCATGAAATCTGTTTTTCTTGCAGGTAACTCCAGGCAGAGGGCTGAACAGGAGGGTTTCAAGTTATCTTTCCATGGCAAGGGGGTCTCTGCCTCAGTCAGTTTAGGGGGTTTGTGATGGATCTGTTGGGCAGGCACAATCCGCCGCCCACAGTCATAATCTTGCATTTGGGCGGGAACGACCTGGTGAATTTGGGGAGGAGGGTCTTGTTTGAGGAGATATCTGAGGTAGGCTGGTTAGCTAAGACATGCCAGGGCTGCACCATAGTTTGGTCCCACATGATACCCAGACTCAAATGGAGGAGGGGGAGATTCTGTAAAGGCGTTGAATCACTCGGTAAAGAGGATCAACAATAAAATTGAGAAATTGTTCAGGCCACCTCAACTGCAAAACATAGCGCATGGGTGTATCAGAGGAGAACCGTACTTCTTAAAAGACGGGGTGCATCTGACTAGAATAGGCAATGAGATCTTATTGGAGAACATTATGGCTTGGCTGGGGGGTGCTAAGACAGGGCATGACCTTTCAGTGTAGGAGGATGGGGGGGGCAGATAGTCGGGCAACTACGCTGGCCTGTGGCGGTAAGGTCATGATTGGTGAGCAGTCAATTTAAGGTCCTTAGGTGGCGACGCTATTCTTGAATAGGGTCGCACAGGGGGGGGGGGACAAGTGGTCTCTCATAGAACTCCGGGTGCGGTACATCCGGTTGGCTGGATGGGTGCGGGGAAGTGGGGAGTCACTCTTTCTTTAGGCTGGTTAGCCACCCCGCACGGGCACAATGACGTCAGTAAACGGCGCAGAGTGCAAGGGTCCCCCTATTTGGTAATGGGGTTCATGGAGCGTACAGGGGTAACCGGGGGGGAAAGACCCTCTCGGTAAACGGGCCCTCTGTGCATGGGCACTTCTACGGGAGGGCGTGGCTGAGTGATAAGGATCTGACATCAGTTAGCGGCCTTGCCGTAGACCCAATAGGATACGCAGAAAAAGCATAAATGTATGATTTTGATTCAGGATATTAGATTCGGATAGGAATTTCTTTGTATTAGAAACATGTTAAGGTTAGCCATCTGATATCTGTGTACATGAATTGTAATCTAATGTCAAGTACGTTTTCTGAGTAAATAATTGTGTAAATATTGTTTATTTCAAATTTATGTTTGAATTTATATTTTAATAAATTTGGCCGGGGGTTTTACTACCCCCCGCCTCCAAAGAAATCCTCCCTCATGTCCAATTTAATAAATGCTGGTGTACACAAGGCAGGGAGGGGGATGTTCAGTAGTCCCTGGCCATATGCCCAGTCACTTGTCCTACCCCGTCACTGCCCCTGCCCCGTCACTACTCCTGCCCTGTCACTCTCAGTGAACAACATAAGCAAATTACACAAGGCCGGAAGTTCCCCACAGTACTGTGTTTGGGGAAAGCTCCTCTGTAATCACTAACTACAATCACTGGCTCCAAGTCAATCACTGGCCCCCAAGCCACTCACACGCACATGATATGCACATTGTCATTCGAAAGGGGATAATCAGCCTCAGTCAGAATGAAAATGGGCCTGTCCACATTCTGTGCGGGCTCAGTGAGGGGCTGCTGCAGCCTCTGGAATTCAACAGAGAAGTGCGAGCTGCCCCCTGAGAACTTTTAATCTCTTGGGGCTTCTCGCAGGGGAACAGCACAGCTCGCTGTAATTAATCTCCAAAATTACGCACAAAAGGCGCCCGTAAAAGGAATGATTACGGACAATGGACATGACACAAAAAAGACGAACACTCTAATGCTCAGCCTTGTTCCGGTCATTGTCAGTTGTTAAAGCCCCTTGTAGAGGGATTTAACAGTTGTTAATTGCCTGCTCTGCAGCAAATATAGGTCTGAGGGTAAGAGTGTTTAATGGCACATGGGAAATAAGGCTGCTGGCACCCATCCCCTTATCCCACCCAAATAAATTGTTATGAAAATCCAAAGTTCCAGTCATAAGGCACTTGTAATAGCAGACAAACTACATTGGTTCTATGCACAACTCTCATGTGCTCAATGGGAGGGTTTCCACTCCTGGGTTTGATATCGTCGTCCATAGCGCACACTGATGGTCTGAAGGGTTTCTCAGGGGGCGGTTTGTATACGCCCGTCAAAGTGATGATTTGTGTAGCTCTTGCTGAGATTGACCAACCTCTATCAGAGAGATGGTTACTATTAGGTGTCCATTTTGGAAAGGCAGATGCATTTCACGCTAAATATAGCATCAAAAGCTGTTGAGATGTGCCAAAGAGGGATACCTTGTCACATCTTTGTAGGAGACGTGGCTTGGTGCATCTCTTCTGCAGAGATTGCTTGACACAGTTTTTTGTGAGAGATGGTTTGTAGTGTATCTCACTTTAGTGTTGGTGTTTGATGCATCTCTCTCATTGAGAGGATGATTGTAGTGTATCTCAGTTTGGTGTTGGTGTTTTAATGCATATCTCTCATTGAGAAGTGGTTTGAAGTGCATCTCAGTTTGGTATTGATGTTTGATGCATCTTTCTCATCGAGAGGTGGTTTGTAATGTATCTCAGTTTGGTGTTGTTGTTTGATGCATCTCTGTCACTGAGAGGTGGTTTGTAGTGTATCTCATTTTGGTGTTGGTGTTTGATGCATCTCTCTCATCGAGAGGTGGTTTGTGGTGTATCTCAGTTTGGTGTTTGATGCATCTCTCTCATCGAGAGGTAGTTTGTAGTGTATCTCAGTTTGGTGTTGTTGTTGGATGTATCTCTGTCATTGAGAGATGGTTTGTGGTGTATCTCCATTTGTTGTTGTTGTTTGATGCATCTCTCTTATCTAAAGGTGGTTTGTAGTGTATCTCACTTTAGTGTTGTTGTTTGATGTGTCTCTGTCATTGTGAGGTGGTTTGTAGTGTATCTCAGTTTGGTGTTGTTGTTTGATGCATCTCTGTCATTGAGAGGTAGTTTGTAGTGTATCTCAGTTTGGTGTTGGTATTTGATGCGTCTCTCTCATTGAGAGGTGGTTTGTAGTGTATCTCAGCTTGGTGTTGTTGTTTGATGCATCTTGGTCATCGAGAGGTGGTTTGTGGTGTATCTCAGTTTGGTGTTTGATGCATCTCTCTCATCGAGAGGTGGTTTGTAGTGTATCCCAGTTTGGTGTTTGATGCATCTCTCTCATCGAGAGGTGGTTTGTAGTGTATCTCAGTTTGGTGTTGTTGTTTGATGCATCTCTGTCACTGAGAGATGGTTTGTGGTGTATCTCCATTTAGTATTGTTGTTTGATGCATCTCTCTCATCTAGAGGTGGTTTGTTGTGTATCTAAGTTTGGTGTTGTTCTTTGATGCATCTCTGTCATTGAGAGGTGGTTTGTAGTGTTTCTCAGTTTGGTGTTGTTGTTTGATGCATCTCTGTCATTAAGAGGTGGTTTGTAGTGTATCTCACTTTGTTGTTGGTGTTTACTGTGTCTCTCTCATTGAGAGGTGGTTTGTATTGTATCTCACTTTGTTGTTGGTGTTTGATGCGTCTCTCTCATTTAGAGGTGGTTTGTAGTGTATCTCACTTTGTTTTTGGTGTTTGCTGCGTCTCTCTCATTGAGAGGTGGTTTGTGGTGTATCTCACTTTGTTGTTGGTGTTTGATGCATCTCTGTCATTGATAGGTGGTTTGTAGTGTATCTCAGTGTGGTGTTGTTGTTTGATGCATTTCTGTCATTAAGAGATGGTTTGTGGTGTATCTCCATTTGGTGTTGTTGTTTGATGCATCTCTCTCATCTATAGGTGGTTTATAGTGTATCTCACGTTGTTGTTGGTGTTTGATGCGTCTCTCTCATTGAGAGGTGGTTTGTAGTGTATCTCACTTTGTTATTGGTGTTTGATGCGTCTCTCTCATTGAAAGGTGGTTTGTAGTGTATCTCACTTTGTTGGTCGTGTTTGATGCATCCCTCTCATTGAGAGATGGTTTGCATTGTATCTCAGTTTGGTGTTGTTGTTTGATGCATCTCTATCATTGAGAGGTGGTTTGTAGTGTATCTCACTTTGTTGTTGGTGTTTGATGCGTCTCTCTCATTGAGAGGTGTTTTGCATTGTATCTCATTTTGGTGTTGTTGTTTGATGCATCTCTCTCATCTAGAGGTGGTTTGTAGTGTATCTCACTTTGTTATTGGTGTTTGATGCGTCTCTCTCATTGAAAGGTGGTTTGTAGTGTATCTCACTTTGTTGGTGGTGTTTGATGCATCCCTCTCATTGAGAGGTGGTTTGTAGTTTATCTCAGTTTGTTGTTGTTGTTTGATGCATCTCTATCATTGAGAGGTGGTTTGTAGTGTATCTCACTTTGTTGTTGGTGTTTGATGCGTCTCTCTCATTGAGAGGTGTTTTGCATTGTATCTCATTTTGGTGTTGTTGTTTGATGCATCTCTCTCATCTAGAGGTGGTTTGTAGTGTATCTCAATTTGGTGTTGCTGTTTGATGCATCTCTGTCATTGAGAGGTGGTTTGTTGTGTATCTCATTTGGTGTTATTGTTTGAAACATCTCTGTCATTGAGAGGTGGTTTGTAGTGTATCTCACTTTGTTGTTGGTGTTTACTGTGTCTCTCTCATTGAGAGGTGGTTTGTATTGTATCTCACTTTGTTGTTGGTGTTTGATGCGTCTCTCTCATCGAGAGGTGGTTTGTAATGTATCTCAGTTTGGTGTTGTTGTTTGATGCATCTCTGTCATTGAGAGGTGGTTTGTAGTGTATCTCAGTTTGGTGTTGTTGTTTGATGCATCTCTGTCATTAAGAGGTGGTTTGTAGTGTATCTTACTTTGTTGTTGGTGTTTACTGTGTCTCTCTCATTGAGAGGTGGTTTGTATTGTATCTCACTTTGTTGTTGGTGTTTGATGCGTCTCTCTCATTTAGAGGTGGTTTGTAGTGTATCTCACTTTGTTTTTGGTGTTTGCTGCGTCTCTCTCATTGAGAGGTGGTTTGTGGTGTATCTCACTTTGTTGTTGGTCTTTGATGCATCTCTGTCATTGATAGGTGGTTTGTAGTGTATCTCAGTGTGGTGTTGTTGTTTGATGCATTTCTGTCATTAAGAGATGGTTTGTGGTGTATCTCCATTTGGTGTTGTTGTTTGATGCATCTCTCTCATCTATAGGTGGTTTATAGTGTATCTCACGTTGTTGTTGGTGTTTGATGCGTCTCTCTCATTGAGATGTGGTTTGTAGTGTATCTCACTTTGTTATTGGTGTTTGATGCGTCTCTCTCATTGAAAGGTGGTTTGTAGTGTATCTCACTTTGTTGGTGGTGTTTGATGCATCCCTCTCATTGAGAGATGGTTTGTAGTTTATCTCAGTTTGGTGTTGTTGTTTGATGCATCTCTATCATTGAGAGGTGGTTTGTAGTGTATCTCACTTTGTTGTTGGTGTTTGATGCGTCTCTCTCATTGAGAGGTGTGTTGCATTGTATCTCATTTTGGTGTTGTTGTTTGATGCATCTCTCTCATCTAGAGGTGGTTTGTAGTGTATCTCACTTTGTTATTGGTGTTTGATGCGTCTCTCTCATTGAAAGGTGGTTTGTAGTGTATCTCACTTTGTTGGTGTTGTTTGATGCATCCCTCTCATTGAGAGGTGGTTTGTAGTTTATCTCAGTTTGGTGTTGTTGTTTGATGCATCTCTATCATTGAGAGGTGGTTTGTAGTGTATCTCACTTTGTTGTTGGTGTTTGATGCGTCTCTCTCATTGAGAGGTGTTTTGCATTGTATCTCATTTTGGTGTTGTTGTTTGATGCATCTCTCTCATCTAGAGGTGGTTTGTAGTGTATCTCAATTTGGTGTTGCTGTTTGATGCATCTCTGTCATTGAGAGGTGGTTTGTTGTGTATCTCAGTTTGGTGTTATTGTTTGATGCATCTCTGTCATTGAGAGGTGGTTTGTAGTGTATCTCACTTTGTTGTTGGTGTTTACTGTGTCTCTCTCATTGAGAGGTGGTTTGTATTGTATCTCACTTTGTTGTTGGTGTTTGATGCGTCTCTCTCATCGAGAGGTGGTTTGTAATGTATCTCAGTTTGGTGTTGTTGTTTGATGCATCTCTGTCATTGAGAGGTGGTTTGTAGTGTATCTCAGTTTGGTGTTGGTGTTTTGATGTACCTCTCTCATTGATAGGTGGTTTGTAGTGTATCTCAGTTTGGTGTCAGTGTTTGATGCATTCCTTTCACCGAGAGGTGGTTTGTAGAGTATCTCAGTTTGGTGTTGGTGTTTCCTGCATATCTCTCATCGAGAGGTGGTTTGTAGTGTATCTCATTTTGGTGTTGGTGTTTGATGCATCTCTCTCATCGAGAGGTGGTTTGTGGTGTATCTCAGTTTGGTGTTTGATGCATCTCTCTCATCGAGAGGTAGTTTGAAGTGTATCTCAGTTTGGTGTTTGATGCATCTCTCTCATCGAGAGGTGGTTTGTAGTGTATCTCAGTTTGGTGTTGTTGTTGGATGTATCTCTGTCATTGAGAGATGGTTTGTGGTGTATCTCCATTTGTTGTTGTTGTTTGATGCATCTCTCTTATCTAAAGGTGGTTTGTAGTGTATCTCACTTTGGTGTTGTTGTTTGATGTGTCTCTGTCATTGTGAGGTGGTTTGTAGTGTATCTCAGCTTGGTGTTGTTGTTTGATGCATCTTGGTCATCGAGAGGTGGTTTGTGGTGTATCTCAGTTTGGTGTTTGCCGCATCTCTCTCATCGAGAGGTGGTTTGTAGTGTATCCCAGTTTGGTGTTTGATGCATCTCTCTCATCGAGAGGTGGTTTGTAGTGTATCTCAGTTTGGTGTTGTTGTTTGATGCATCTCTGTCATTGAGAGATGGTTTGTGGTGTATCTCCATTTAGTATTGTTGTTTGATGCATCTCTCTCATCTAGAGGTGGTTTGTTGTGTATCTAAGTTTGGTGTTGTTCTTTGATGCATCTCTGTCATTGAGAGGTGGTTTGTAGTGTATCTCAGTTTGGTGTTGTTGTTTGATGCATCTCTGTCATTAAGAGGTGGTTTGTAGTGTATCTCACTTTGTTGTTGGTGTTTACTGTGTCTCTCTCATTGAGAGTTGGTTTGTATTGTATCTCACTTTGTTGTTGGTGTTTGATGCGTCTCTCTCATTGAGAGGTGGTTTGTAGTGTATCTCACTTTGTTTTTGGTGTTTGCTGCGTCTCTCTCATTGAGAGGTGGTTTGTGGTGTATCTCACTTTGTTGTTGGTGTTTGCTGCATCTCTGTCATTGATAGGTGGTTTGTAGTGTATCTCAGTGTGGTGTTGTTGTTTGATGCATTTCTGTCATTAAGAGATGGTTTGTGGTGTATCTCCATTTGGTGTTGTTGTTTGATGCATCTCTATCATTTATAGGTGGTTTATAGTGTATTTCACGTTGTTGTTGGTGTTTGATGCGTCTCTCTCATTGAGAGGTGGTTTGTAGTGTATCTCACTTTGTTATTGGTGTTTGATGCGTCTCTCTCATTGAAAGGTGGTTTGTAGTGTATCTCACTTTGTTGGTGGTGTTTGATGCATCCCTCTCATTGAGAGGTGGTTTGTAGTTTATCTCAGTTTGGTGTTGTTGTTTGATGCATCTCTATCATTGAGAGGTGGTTTGTAGTGTATCTCACTTTGTTGTTGGTGTTTGATGCGTCTCTCTCATTGAGAGGTGTTTTGCATTGTATCTCATTTTGGTGTTGTTGTTTGATGCATCTCTCTCATCTAGAGGTGGTTTGTAGTGTATCTCACTTTGTTATTGGTGTTTGATGCGTCTCTCTCATTGAAAGGTGGTTTGTAGTGTATCTCACTTTGTTGGTGGTGTTTGATGCATCCCTCTCATTGAGAGGTGGTTTGTAGTTTATCTCAGTTTGGTGTTGTTGTTTGATGCATCTCTATCATTGAGAGGTGGTTTGTAGTGTATCTCACTTTGTTGTTGGTGTTTGATGCGTCTCTCTCATTGAGAGGTGTTTTGCATTGTATCTCATTTTGGTGTTGTTGTTTGATGCATCTCTCTCATCTAGAGGTGGTTTGTAGTGTATCTCAATTTGGTGTTGCTGTTTGATGCATCTCTGTCATTGAGAGGTGGTTTGTTGTGTATCTCAGTTTGGTGTTATTGTTTGATGCATCTCTGTCATTGAGAGGTGGTTTGTAGTGTATCTCACTTTGTTGTTGGTGTTTACTGTGTCTCTCTCATTGAGAGGTGGTTTGTATTGTATCTCACTTTGTTGTTGGTGTTTGATGCGTCTCTCTCATTAAGAGGTGGTTTGTAGTGTATCTCACTTTGTTGTTGGTGTTTACTGTGTCTCTCTCATTGAGAGGTGGTTTGTATTGTATCTCACTTTGTTGTTGGTGTTTGATGCGTCTCTCTCATCGAGAGGTGGTTTGTAATGTATCTCAGTTCGGTGTTGTTGTTTGATGCATCTCTGTCATTGAGAGGTGGTTTGTAGTGTATCTCAGTTTGGTGTTGGTGTTTTGATGCACCTCTCTCATTGATAGGTGGTTTGTAGTGTATCTCAGTTTGGTGTCGGTGTTTGATGCATTCCTTTCACCGAGAGGTGGTTTGTAGAGTATCTCAGTTTGGTGTTGGTGTTTCATGCATATCTCTCATCGAGAGGTGGTTTGTAGTGTATCTCATTTTGGTGTAAGTGTTTGATTCATCTCTCTCATCGAGAGGTGGTTTGTGGTGTATCTCAGTTTGGTGTTTGATGCATCTCTCTCATCGAGAGGTGGTTTGTAGTGTATCTCAGTTTGGTGTTGTTGTTGAATGTATCTCTGTCATTGAGAGATGGTTTGTGGTGTATCTCCATTTGTTGTTGTTGTTTGATGCATCTCTCTTATCTAAAGGTGGTTTGTAGTGTATCTCACTTTGGTGTTGTTGTTTGATGTGTCTCTGTCATTGTGAGGTGGTTTGTAGTGTATCTCAGTTTGGTGTTGTTGTTTGATGCATCTCTGTCATTGAGAGGTGGTTTGTAGTGTATCTCACTTTGGTGTTGGTATTTGATGCGTCTCTCTCATTGAGAGGTGGTTTGTAGTGTATCTCAGCTTGGTGTTGTTGTTTGATGCATCTTGGTCATCGAGAGGTGGTTTGTGGTGTATCTCAGTTTGGTGTTTGATGCATCTCTCTCATCGAGAGGTGGTTTGTAGTGTATCCCAGTTTGGTGTTTGATGCATCTCTCTCATCGAGAGGTGGTTTGTAGTGTATCTCAGTTTGGTGTTGTTGTTTGATGCATCTCTGTCATTGAGAGATGGTTTGTGGTGTATCTCCATTTAGTATTGTTGTTTGATGCATCTCTCTCATCTAGAGGTGGTTTGTAGTGTATCTAAGTTTGGTGTTGTTCTTTGATGCATCTCTGTCATTGAGAGGTGGTTTGTAGTGTATCTCAGTTTGGTGTTGTTGTTTGATGCATCTCTGTCATTAAGAGGTGGTTTGTAGTGTATCTCACTTTGTTGTTGGTGTTTACTGTGTCTCTCTCATTGAGAGGTGGTTTGTATTGTATCTCACTTTGTTGTTGGTGTTTGATGTGTCTCTCTCATTGAGAGGTGGTTTGTAGTGTATCTCACTTTGTTTTTGGTGTTTGCTGCGTCTCTCTCATTGAGAGGTGGTTTGTGGTGTATCTCACTTTGTTGTTGGTGTTTGATGCATCTCTGTCATTGATAGGTGGTTTGTAGTGTATCTCAGTGTGGTGTTGTTGTTTGATGCATTTCTGTCATTAAGAGATGGTTTGTGGTGTATCTCCATTTGGTGTTGTTGTTTGATGCATCTCTCTCATCTATAGGTGGTTTGTAGTGTATCTCAGTTTGGTGTTGTTGTTTGATGCACCTCTATCATTGAGAGGTGGTTTATAGTGTATCTCACTTTGTTGTTGGTGTTCGATGCGTCTCTCTCATTGAGAGGTAGTTTGTAGTGTATCTCACTTTGTTATTGGTGTTTGATGTGTCTCTCTCATTGAAAGGTGGTTTGTAGTGTATCTCACTTTGTTGTTGGTGTTTGATGCATCCCTCTCATTGAGAGGTTTTTTGTAGTTTATCTCAGTTTGGTGTTGTTGTTTGATGCATCTCTATCATTGAGAGGTGGTTTGTAGTGTATCTCACTTTGTTGTTGGTGTTTGATGCGTCTCTCTCATTGAGAGGTGTTTTGTATTGTATCTCATTTTGGTGTTGTTGTTTGATGCATCTCTCTCATCTAGAGGTGGTTTGTAGTGTATCTCAGTTTGGTGTTGCTGTTTGATGCATCTCTGTCATTGAGAGGTGGTTTGTAGTGTATCTCAGTTTGGTGTTATTGTTTGATGCATCTCTGTCATTGAGAGGTGGTTTGTAGTGTATCTCACTTTGTTGTTGGTGTTTGATGCGTCTCTCTCATTGAGAGGCGGTTTGTAGTGTACCTCAGTTTGGTGTGGTTGTTTGCTGCATCTTGGTCATTGAGGGATGGTTTGTAGTGTACCTCAGTTTGATGTTGGTGTTTTGATGCACCTCTCTCATTGAGAGGTGGTTTGTAATCTTGAATGGCTTGATCCATAGCCTCTTTTTCTCCATTTGGCTGTTACTTCCCTGCCTGTAAGATTTATGTGAGCCAGAAAGTTTTCAAATCATAAAGCCCAGTTTGGGTTTGTTATCAACTTCTTAAAAGAGAATTTCATAATCCCTCCCATCGAGGGTGGGAGAACCTCGCTGATGTCTGGGATTGCATATTAAACACCCCTTCCGGGTCTAAATCCTGACTGTCCCTCATGTACCATGTTGTTGGGTTCAATGAAATCTAGAAGCTGCCTGGTGACCTCACTCTCCAGGGTTTTTGTAAAGAATTGGAGATTCGAGAACGTCATAATTCTGACGGGTCTCATCTTGTTTCATTAGCATGGGTGTTATTATGGCTTGTTTTAGATTAGTGGGTACACTGGGGTTGGACGGTAGGAGGGAAGAGTTTGGTGGACAAAGTGCTCTGCTAGTCGCTAGTTCTTTACCTGAGAGAAGGGACAAGAAACACAAAGACTAAAACAGGTAAAGACTGCTGGTAGCGCTGGTTTTGCATTCACATTCATTTTAACTGTGCTATGGTAACGTGATACTTCAGGTTACCACATCATTGTTGACCAAGCCAAGATGGCTGCCAGGTGGGTATATGGGAAAGTAGGAGAGACACAGCAAACTTCTTTGACCAAAAGTGCTCTGACGTCTGCTTATTAGTTAGCTGAGAACTTGAGGGAGCTCAGAAACACAGAGGTCTACTCATGCAGGCTTCTTGTGGTGTCAATCCTGCAGCAAATGATGCTGGTTTCCGAAAGCAATGGGGATTTTCTTTCTTGCACCAGTTGCAAGCCGTCCCATGTATTGTCTAAGGGCCCGATTCACAGAACTAACTTAGGTCAAATCCTAAAATTACTACCATTTTGGTATTCACAGAAGGCACTTACTCATTTTGGTATTCACAGAAGGAACTTACTCATTTCGGTATTCACAGAAGTTAGGACTCCTAACTTTAGGACTCCTAAACGCCTTCTGTGAATACCGAAAGTCTTAAAGTTAGGATTTTTCTCAGTTTAGGAGTAGTAAAGCTAGGACTCCTAACTTTAGGACTCCTAAACTGAGACAAATCCTAACTTTAAAACGTTCGGTATTCACAGAAGGCATTTAGGAGTCCTACAATTAGGAGTCCTAACTTTACTACTCCTAAACTGAGAAAAATACTAACTCTAAGACTTTCGGTATTCACAGAAGGCATTTAGGAGTCCTAAAGTTAGGAGTCCTAACTTCTGTGAATACGGAAATGAGTAAGTGTCTTCTGTGACTACCAACATGGAAGTAAGTTTAGGATTTTGTCTTAAGTTAGTTCTTTGAATCGGGCCCAATGACCCGAAGCCACTTAAAGTTTACTTGATGGTAAATAGGAGTCTGTGGGATCAGAATCACGTTTCCCTCAGGAATGCCTCACTTTTCCTTCCTACAGCACCCGCAATGGAAACCAGTGACCAGGCCACACCCACTAGCAAACCCTGTCAGATAGTCACAGGCTCAGTAGCCAATCAGAACGCAGCGTTCTAGCAGTACAATGTGCAGGTTTGCAATACAGGGAACCAACCCCTCCTCCAACATTGTTTCTCAGCTTCAATGTATATCACTTCAAAAATCTAATACACCAGAGCCTGAGGGGTATTTAAAAATCAGAAAGATAGTCAGCACTTCCACTCCCCATACCAGGCAGGCGTCAGCAAGCAGCCTGCAATCTGCTCAGATCTAAATCAAAGAGGCCATTTCCTCCTGCTTAAATGCTCATCTCCACAGGGATATGATATGGCAGGCAGGCTCACTGGCTAAGATCTAAATATAAAGCCCATGTGTGCTGCAGCCTTCCTCCTGGCGGCCTGGTGCATGCCACTGACACAAGTCTGTCTGTGATGCCTGCAGGACAGAGCTCAGCAAGCAGAAACAGGCTGAGGCACAGACACACCGCCCCAGCCCTCCCCGCCTATCAGTGAAGAGTGGAAAACACAGGCAGGACAGAACGTCCCACACTCTTTCATTTTATTTAAGTGGAATCTTATGTGAATGTATTACTTATGTTATCTTTAAAAACTCCTCACACCCCAGACATCCTAACTTAGAGGGGAGGGTGTGAGGATTTCTAATCATAAATCAAAGAGGCAGCAGCTGACTAAAAACTTATGTAACCATTGATTTGATTTCGCAATCATTGTGTCTGCATTATTAAAAAGTAACATCCAACATAATGTGGAATAAAAGCACATCCAGGTTCTGGGTTACAAAAAAAAACAAAAACGAAAGAAAATTATATAGATAAACGAGGCAAAATCATTACCACTGTCAATAGGGTGTTAAGAACGTCACTCAACGAACACATTAACATGAACTAAAATAATAGAGCTAAAATAATACAGTCTGCATGCCAGCCTTCTGTCTACGGAATTTGGGAAACATTCTTCCTCATTGAGAACATTCCAAATCTTTAACTCTGTAAAGCTTCAACAGGAGGGTGTCAAACCGCAAAGCAAACTGGGGCCCTCTCTGATGAGAGGTGGAAATGATAGCGTGAAGCCCCCTCATTATGAGCAGGATTAAAAAGTGCCTGCTCCAAAAGCACTTCCACTTTTAAACAACAAGGGACCCCAATCAAGTCAAACAGGGACCTCGGGGAACAGTTTTATGGAAACAACAGTGGTCCCATGCTTATGTAATACAACACAACAAATAAATATAGACGAAATCGCTTCTATATTTTCAGAAGGACATGTCCAGCCGGACAGAGGTCTTCCAGGTTTACTTAATAAACACAGTTCTTCAAAGAATAAGATGTCAGGAATACCTTCCACAATGCCCCTGTGTGGTACACAAGCCTGTGCCCGACACTAACGGGGTGAACACAGGTGAAGATAATAGGAAAGGTTCAAGGCAAAACAAACGTTTTTCTGTTTTCATATAAATTTGTACAGAAAATATCAAGCTGCACCATTACATAAAATCAAGCAATTAGATTTGTATCGGGTGCATAAGCAAGTCGACGGCGTTTCGGTTTCATCAAGAAATCATAGAAACCATCATCAGGACAATTAAATACTTTGCCTTTACATTAAACCTCAATTTTGCCGAGGCAGAGCGCGTGTGGGCACAGATACTAATTACTGTCGAGATGCCCGGACCAGTCACCCAAAATGGAGCGTCAGGTATTACCGGTTTACACGATCGTAAACGGGCGACGCCAGGACAAGCCGATAGCTTCGGTCATGAAGTGTACCCCACGCCAGGGGTACACTTCATGACCGAAGCTATCGGCTTGTCCTGGCGTCGCCCGTTTACGATCGTGTAAACCGGTAATACCTGACGCTCCATTTTGGGTGACTGGTCCGGGCATCTCGACAGTAATTAGTATCTGTGCCCACACGCGCTCTGCCTCGGCAAAATTGAGGTTTAATGTAAAGGCAAAGTATTTAATTGTCCTGATGATGGTTTCTATGATTTCTTGATGAAACCGAAACGCCGTCGACTTGCTTATGCACCCGATACAAATCTGATTGCTTGATTTTATGTAATGGTGCAGCTTGATATTTTCTGTACAAATTTATATGAAAACAGAAAAACGTTTGTTTTGCCTTGAACCTTTCCTATTATCTTCACCTGTGTTCACCCCGTTAGTGTCGGGCACAGGCTTGTGTACCACACAGGGGCATTGTGGAAGGTATTCCTGACATCTTATTCTTTGAAGAACTGTGTTTATTAAGTAAACCTGGAAGACCTCTGTCCGGCTGGACATGTCCTTCTGAAAATATAGAAGCGATTTCGTCTATATTTATTTGTTGTGTTGTATTACATAAGCATGGGACCACTGTTGTTTCCAAAAGCACTTCCAGCATGAAGGAAAGTGCGGCAGAGACACATGACAACAGAAATCACGTGACACGTTGTGGTTGCCCACCGCTTTGGTTCAGTTCAACCCCCCTTCCTGCAGGTAGAGAGGCCTTCAAAGTCCACATCACAATATGGCTGCCCGATGAACCCCTCCGCTACGCAGAGTCCTTAGGTTTCCAGAGGATGGCTGTCTCAAACAAAATTCAAAGAAGGTGCACACAGTTCCCCTAGGGAATCATATTAGTATGAAAGAGTGAGATTACTTCGTCTCTCTTTCCTGGAGAGACGAAGTAATCTCACTCTTTCATACTAATATGATTCCCTAGGGGAACTGTGTGCACCTTCTTTGAATAGTGTCTGTTGGGACATGCACACTGGACCCCTTTAAATATTGTCCCACTCCTGTCCCCCCCTGTTGTTTATTGTCTCAAACAAAACTCAGATTGGTGTAAACCCCACTAAGAGTCTAGAAATTTGGAAATACCACCCAAAACAAAGTAGGGATTAGATGTGTATTGGTCCTGAAGAATGCCCACTGACCCTTAGAGGCACATTGAGAGGCTGAAACATGTTGATCCCAAACTAATGTATTGGGCCATTATAGTTAGTTCCATCACTCTTTTTTTAATCTTGCCTGAGGACCTCAGATTAAATACAGAGACAAGAGGATCCAGCAGGCAATAATCGATACAATCCCTCTTAGAAAAGTGCCCTGCTAACAAAGTGCGTCGAGCCCACTTACACTAGGTCCATTGGGTGAGGATCCGATGATCAAGCATGCCATGGGTGGCACCTGTGGGTGAGGATCCTATAAAAATATCTAAGAGATGCCAGGATCTCACTAAACACCTCGTGTAGCAGGTAGAGCACGGAGAACGAACAGGTTTAGGCCTCCATGATTGTTTAGACTGGTGTTAACACAACACAATAGGTGCACTTATCATGGTGTCTGAATTCACACAGTGACAAGACCCTGTCCAGCGTGTTCCACAGACACAACTCCAGATCCCAAGATGGCGGCTCAAAGGACGCCTGCACTGTACAGATCCCGAGCCCTTTCTAAAGAAGAGAGTCTCACACATGGAGCCCAGAATAGACAATGGATGCTGCTAGGCTAGGCACAGTCCTCGAGGCTTGCCCAGAGCATCTCTCCTGCACACTATCCTATCATCAAACAATGTCAGTCGAGAATAATTTCTACAGCATGCAATATTCTGGTCTAATAATGTAGGACCTCTCGTACACCACACAGATCGCACAATGATTGCACAAAGCATGGTACCTTACCCGCACAGAATACGAAGGGCTTCCCTAAGGAGTACCTTTCATGCACACACCTGACCTCACTTTACGCCAACTAAGGGTCACAGAGTACCTCTGTAGCTTTGTGCCCCAGACCTCACACTCTGCACATACAACAGGCTCACGTAAACATGAACCCAGATCACTCGCTTATGTGATAAGAGTATATTCTACTGTGGTAACTCCACAACTCTGTGGCCTCAACTCAGCGTTTCTGTAAGACATGCGCACCACATCACATAAGGGAGTCTGAGACCATGGCATGTCCAATGGACTCAATCCTCAGGCGTCCATCTCAGTGTCCTCTCCAACCCATAGCCGTCAAATAACACAATGGATGCTCAGACTATAGACAGCCCCTTGCTCACAACCTCAGGCCTCTTCTCTGTGACTTGCTAATGCGTCCACCAGTGCAAGCAATACTGCAGAGCATAGAACCTCAACTTGATATAGGCTCCTCATACCTCTGCTAGAGGAGATCTCACACACAACCCAAGACCACATAATGAAGGTGCAGAAAGTGGCATCTCTCGGTACAAAATCATTAGCATCCACCTCACCAGACTGTTAAACTGATATACAACTCCTACATCACACAAAGCCTCCTTGGACAATGCCATGCCCTTGCCCACTGTGCTAAAGTAACTTTCAGTGCATCCAGCCTAGGACCTCTCCTACTCGCAGCCCACATACGACAGCGTGGAGGCTTAGTGTGTTTTTCCTTCACACTGTCCTAAAATGTCTTCCAGTATAGGTACACTGGGGTCTTTCCCACACATGGCCCTTCCAATCAAATGCTCAATGTGGTTTCTCTACTGTACACACTCCCAAGGCCTCTCCCTGTGTAGCTAGATAGGATACTGTCTTACACTGACTCCTGAACAAATGTAAGATCCCATTGGTCATCTGGTTACCACATGCATAGTTTGACATGCCTCTTGGGTGAAGAAAAAAGTGAACTGGGAAGAGGAGAGGGAACTTGTTGACTTTGAGGACCTCTGCATTAATCTTGGTCAGCCACATGTGCTCTGTTTGAATCAAAATGTGTGTACGGCTTTGGGAAAGGTGTAATTGAAAGAAAAAGGGCCTGCTGAGAAGCCCACACATGTAGAATCAATGATGTTAAATGGTGTTGTGAAGTTAGAGCTCAGAAAAGATGCCTGATTTTCTGTGTTGTACAGTGACTTGCTTTGAAAGGCATACACAAGACAGGGCTTAGAATGCTTCTTCCAGCTGGTATACTGACTTAAATTCACTTCTTTATTGTGGACCACAAGAAGTCTTTTGCAGTGACTGAAATACTCAAAAAGTTATTGATTTGACCTTCCCAGTAAATGCCATTCTTAGGAAATCACAGTTGTCTCCTCTGGACATGCTGCTAATGCAGCTTGCAATTCCTTTACCTTCTTCTTCGTTTTGAGAGCGGGATGATAAGAGTGGCCTCTAGCAGAGGCACAGGAGAGGTACCTAAGAGAGAAGTAAGCCAATAAGTTGAAGAAAAATGCTTTAAAAAAAAGACACCAAAAAAAATAGAAATAAGGACCAGCAATATCCTAAAACAAAAATGTCAACTTGAACACAGCTAGCAGAAACAAGGCTATGATGGGCAAAGACTGTGATGGAGACAGATACTCGACCTTTGAGAAGGGCAGAGCTTCAGACGTTGTGTCTTTATATAGGAAACCAGTGCTGACACCTCTTCCAATGACCCAGGAAACAGAATGCCACCATCTTGTATTTGCAAGACACAGAATACCATTACACTTCCTGCCATTGAGAATCGTGTTGTTTCATTCTCGACCACTAGATGTCACAGACCTTATAAATACACCAGTTGTAAATTCCTTCTCCTTTTTCCACTGTTGAAAGATGTGCGGCCTCAAGAAGTTGGAGTTCCACCTCCAGGTCAGTAATTCTCTTTTAATCCTCCTTCGACAGGGCCACAAATACTCTTGGTTCCAGTTCTGCAGGTTTCATACATGCTCATCAGAATGATGAAGAGAGTGTGCTATGGCATCTAGAAACAGAAAACTGTGACCTACACACCGACTAGTGTATTCTTCATGATCATGGGGAGACTCACATGGTAAGAATGCTATTGCTGCAGCCAAAGACCCAACCAGTAACAGGCCAAAGAGCCCCAGGGCAAGAACTGGGACCTTTTCCAATACGTCCTAAAGAATCAGAACTTCTCAATAAGGTCTTTCCATGTCTAGCTTCCAGAATCTAGACCCATCTCCCTGAAGAACTCAGACATGATGTAAAACCTGTTCACCTCCCAGAAAGGACTGAAAGCCCGCCTCGTTAAAACACACCTGAAGACTGAAGACACAAAAATCTCCAATCCACTCTGCTATGGCTGTATATTGTTATAATTATAAGGGTTCCACTTCCCACTCTCATGTGTTCCATTACTACTCTAGTTCAGCCTACACTGTTCTACGCAAAGCGCTCCGCTGCCCATGTGGCTAGGTGTGCGCTAGACTAACATGTCATTAAAATCATAAAACAAAACAAGATGATGGAAACCTTGTGGTACAGTGAGGAGCCTTGGTCCTGTTAGCCACTCCTGATCCAAGTTGCCTCTGTGGCCTTCTGTGCAGGTCTCCTCTAGAAATAATGGGGTTTTACTGTCCACGGTGGGCTACAGCAGGAGAGAGGTCCCTCTGAGGCTGGCTTCCAACAGTAGGCAGATGACACACAGGTCTGTGTTTAACGTTCTTCCATGTGGGCGGGGGCGGGGCCCTCCCACCCTCCCAGGCATGTTAGAGCATCTGACCGAAGTGGAAATAGGAACAGAAAATCACTCTAAACACAGACAGGGCTGAGGTTACAAGTGGTGGGTCTGAGAAGAGTCTACCTTGTATAGTCTCAAGCACAGCGGTGGTGTTTCCATGATTTCACTGGTACAAGACAGGACTTGGCCTCAGCTTCATGAGGGAAGATAGACTTCTAAAATCTCCATATTACATCGATCTCTCTCTTTAATCTTTCCCACCTGTATATAACTCATATTTCAAGGCAAACTCACTTCCACATGTTTCAGGAATGAATTCATACATGTTTCCAAGCGGTTCTCCCACATTGGGATGCCCACGCTTAGTGACACTAAGGAGATATTTCCAGATTTAGATGTTTTGTGGTGAATGTTTTTATTAAAGATGCTTCTGCTGCTCATGTTTTCACACTATCCTACCCTTCCAGTTCATTTTTCATCTCATTGGAAAGAAGTTGACTTTTATATGCAAATGAGCTTCAGTACACATAGCGGTACAATTTGGGAATCCATCTGTATCACAGGATGTGCAGATTTTGCTCCTTGGAGTAGCCCATCGGTTCCCTTCCCCAGGCCTTTTAATGTCACAATTCAGAAAAGTAAGACACATCTGGCTGGAAGTGGGTGAGTGGAGGAGCAGAAAGTCTGCAGACAAAGGAAATCAGCAGCAGCTGGATGCATGTGCCCTGTGCCAGGGCAGCTGGGCTGGCAGATGCCACACTGACCACACCAGGCTCGGCCCAGACAGGACCATTCTTACTCCATATGGTGGCGCGAGACAGAGCGGTCTGCAGCTTTTTGAGAAACAGGTTGAGATAATGGGCCCTACTTAGGGGCTTATTATGAGGTCATGCGTCACATTTATGATGCCGTTGCATCACTTTTTGTGACGCTGCGGCACCGTAAATAATGTGCCACGTTGCACCATATTTAAAAAGTGACGCATCTAGGCAGATGTGTCACTTTGTGAACCCCTGCACAATATTATACATGCGTCAGGTATAATCTATGCAGGGTGGGTGTTCCCCCGCATCAAAGCCTCGTAGAAGTGGCGCATTGAAATCTATAAGATTTCAGTGTGCCACTTCTAGGACGCCATTGAGTCAAAAGCTTTGCCTGCCTCATGGCAGGCGTAAGGGTGACGCACGCCCTTTTACATGGGGCTTGCCCCATGTGTAATGACCCATTGCTGGAGTTGCGCCTGTTTTAAGATGCACCCCAGGCAATGTGCCACTTTTGCGCATACAGATAGGTCAGAAATACTGACGTATCTGTAACTCCTTGTGACATGATGTGTCATACAGTAAATATGACACATTAACCATGTCGCAAGGAAGGCGCAATGAAAACTGTCACATCGCTGTTTTCACCCAGGGATGCAACAGTTTTCATAAATGAGGCCCTTAGAGTCTGTTGGACATGGTACTCCACCGCAATGGCAACCGCGTGCCCAGTCCCCGCACCCTACTTTGAGTTGAGTAGAATGCCAGGTTTACACCACTAGAGCAAAATGTCCTTCATTGGCTAAATTCTTCCTCCAATGGCCCAAGGCAGTACTGGCCGTCAGAGATAAGCCATTCGATCGCCCGCCCGATTTAGAATGAATTGTTGGATTACTTCTTTAACTGTCTGTTGCTGCCCGGGAATATCCTGGCAGTGAGGGACACTAAAAATAAAAATAAAAGTAACCCCCCCATAACTTGGGAGGAAACTCCCATGGTGCTGGGGTCATTTGTTTTTTTCTTTTCCAAAAACAAACTCCCTCTTTAGAAGTTTGTTTTTGGGAAAGAAAAGCTTTTACACTTTGCTGTAAGCATCTGTCCCCAATGATGGACACAACAAACGTTTAAATGCCTTAGGGGGCACGCAAGGCCAGCGGTGAAATCTAAATTTGGTGGCCAGAGTCAAGGCAGGGCCGCAGGCTTAAAGTTCTCCACCACGCGCACTGCCTTTAAACTTCTGCCAAAGTCTAAGGGGCATATTATCTAGAAACAGCGTTAAGATTATCGCCGCTTTAGCGGCACAAAACTGCCGCTAAACCGGTGATAATGGGCTTGATAATATACCCTTGTGAATTCTCATAGAAACGCAGGTTCTGGTGTTAACCTGGGCTTCTATTGGAATTCTAAAGGGCATATTATCAAGCCCATTATCGCCGCTTTAGCTGCAGTTTCCTGCCGCTAAAGCGGCGATAATGTTAATGCCGTTGTTGATAATATGCCCCTAAGTCCGGCCCAATGTGTTTAAAGCCACACTTGGAGACCTAGAGTTCTTTAGAGCGGGTAAAAAAGAGGAAAAGGGTTTGGAGCATTGTCAGAAAGATCATTTATTGGAGTTCTATCATTAAATGTATTTTATTGAAGGTATTAAAACCGGATAAAAAGGAGCATCACAGCGCTGAACAGTTTTAAGAAGGAGATAATATAATTAATCATGAAGGACAGGGTGGCTTTAGGGCAGTGCCGCCGCACTGGGCGCTCACCTGTAGGGGGCACTGACCTCATAGGGGGGCTCTGTGTTTTGTTAATTTTCATGACAAAGAACCCGCTGCAGAGTTCTTCGTTCATCCAGCCTTCACACAGCAACAAAAATATTTCAAGATAACTTGTGAATAATGTTCCTGCAAGAGAGAGAGATGGGAGTTTTGTCTAGTAACAGATTCGACTCGCCATAAAGTAGCGCAGAGGGCTAATGTATCGGCTGCAAAGAGCAGATCTGTATTTTATGTGGATAGCTGAGTGGATTAGTAAAGCCAGCCTTTACCAGTGCTTTACAAAAAAATAGGTGCGAGCTGTTCTGTTTGTACTAGTTGATTCAATGCCCATTAGATTTCCCATGTTAGACTAATGTTCTGATTTGTTGCCTTTGCCTCAAATTGTAAAGCGCTCTGATATCCTTCGGGATCAAGTTTGCGCTATATAAAACTTTATAAATAAAATAAATAAATAAATGTGTGCGAGGCACTTGGGAGAGATGAGGGGCCATTTTGCCTGGTGGTAGTGAGGGAATCTGAGGAGGAAGTAATGGGGGGGGTTCCAAAAACGATTTGTCGCAGGGACGCCACCAGCGTTAAAGCCGGCCCTGATGAGGAAGTCCATTGGGCAATGGAAAGCAGTAACCTATCGGAATGTAATTATAGTACAAAGCAGTGTAAACGTCATTGACAGTTAAGGGAACGCTGATGAAGATAAATCAATCAACACAATATAGTTCAGTAAAGAAAGCAGTTATGATGATAAATAATGACATATAGACTCATTATAAGTTCTGCGGCTAGTATAGATGTAGGGGTACCAGCAAATGTATGTGGAGAAGTTATTTTTCATGGAATGGGGAATAACAAGCATACTAGGAATTCCGGGCCCAATTCTTAGTAGGTTTCCCTCTTCCGGGACAAGGTTCTGGTTCTGGTGTCTCTGGGCCTGGAGTCATCCAGTCCGGAGTTTGTGTACCTAATAATACCAGCCCCAGAGACAACGGGACATCTGTAGATGCTCAGAGGGTACCACTCCAAGCAGCTCGTAATGACATCCATAGAGTAATAATGAGAGATATGTTGTTAAAATATTGGTACAGCAATGTTTTTCTTATTATCAATGGAGTTATTGAATAGACAAAAACCTGTGGGCCCGATTCACAGAACTAACTTAAGACAAAATCCTAAACTTACTACTTTTGGTATTCACAGAAGTTAGGATTTTGTCTTAAGTTTGTCTTAAGACAGACTTAAGACAGACTTAAGTTAGAATGTTGTCTTAAGTCTGTCTTAAGACAAACTTAAGACAAAATCCTAACTTCTGTGAATACCAAAAGTAGTAAGTTTAGGATTTTGTCTTAAGATAGTTCTGTGAATCGGGCCCATAGTGCTTAGCAGATAGGGAATTATACTATGTATAGTCGGTAACTTTTCTTAGTAAGTAACTTTTGATCCTTTTTAACACAAGAAAGGATGGAATAGGAGTGCATATTACATTTTGGGGCATTTCCTGAAAATAATTAGCTGAAGATGGTTTTTTTTCTGAAGCTTGGAACCTCAATGAACAGAAATAATTTGCTTCCAATAACCCTGTTTCTGCTAGAGGTTTCTTAGGTTTTTTGCTCATACTTTTTGGCTCTTGACACCAGCCAGGCCAGAGAATGTAATGGAGCTCTAAGTGATGCTGGTTGCATTTCGGGCAGGACGATGAAGTGGGCATTACATGGTCTTTTTGCAAGATAACCATAGCTGGTACTTCCAATTCAGCTTCGCCTTTGGATAGGAATGCCGGACTTTGCATGACCGGCTAGGCTGGGAGCTGTGATGTTTAGCTGTTTCCTTGAGAATCAACATGCAGCTTTGTATCTAATGAGAAGTCAAGAGACTTCACAGTGGGGAAGAGTTTTGGTGAAAGTCCAGGGTTTTTCAACCCTTCAGTATTAAGATCATATTTTTGATAAGGGGAGACCCGGAGAAATCTAAACTGATAAACTTTTAGTTTTCATTTAATCTGACCCTAATTATGGATAGAAATAATACAATGCTGAAACATGTCATTGGGCCCGATTCACAGAATGAATTTAAGACTCTATCCTAAACTTACTACTATTTTGATATTCACAGAATGCACTTACTCATTTCGGTATTCACAGAAGGCACTTACTCATTTCGGTATTCACAGAAGTTAGGAGTCCTAACTTTAGGACTCCTAAATGCCTTCTGTGAATACCGAAAGTCTTAAAATTAGGATTTTTCTCAATTTAGTAGTAGTAAAATTAGGACTCCTAACTTTAGGACTCCTAAACTGAGAAAAATCCTAATTTTAAGACTTTCGGTACTCACAGAAGGCATTTAGGAGTCCTAAAGTTAGGAGTCCTAACTTTACTACTACTAAATTGAGAAAATTCCTAATTTTAAGACTTTCTGTATTCACAGAAGGCATTTAGGACTCTTAAAGTTAGAAGTCCTAACTTTACTACTACTAAACTGACAAAAATCCTAATTTTAAGACTTTCGGTATTCACAGAAGGCATTTAGGAGTCCTAAAGTTAGACCGATGTTCCCACCAACAATTAAGTTTTGGAAATACGTTAATTTTTAAGATTAGTTCAATTTACCGCTTAGGGAGTCCCTGTATGAGAGAGCTGCACCGCCTCCAGATTCCATGGATCTCCATTGATCGAGAATTTTGCCGCTATCATAGAGAAAGAGATCGATGGATCAATATGAGTAAATACATGGCTGTGAGAGTGGGTGAACCAGGTTTCAGTGAGTGCTACTCAGAGAAGATCCCAATTTTATAATAAAGCTGAGAGGGAAGCTCTGTTAGATACTGCAGATCTACAATTGGGGAGCGCACCTCCAATTGAGGGTTTTGTGTGTTTTGGGGTTTTCAGGGATGAAAATCTCTGATTGGGTTGAGTTGTCTAGAAGATCAGTACGTTGTGTAGTTAGGGAGCGGTGTTATGACTTTTTAATATAGATTACATGGAATCTGGTTTAGGTGTGAATTAGGAGCATGAATGGCTGATGTTGAGACTCTTTTTCTGATTCTGATATATCAGAAAGGATTTTGTTGGAGGTGGTTTTGGGGGAAGACATTCTGAATCTATTTACCGTATTTTCCGGCGTATAAGACGACCCGGCGTATAAGACGACCCCCTACTTTGCGTGATAAAATTTAGGCTTCGTGCTATACTCGCCGTATAAGACTACCCCCACTTCCAGCGCAGTCCAACGCAGTCCTGCATAGCCATTCTGAGAATTTATTTTGAGCTTACCGTATTAGTGATTCTAATCCTCCTCCCTGTGGGTGAGCAGTAAGGCTTTATCAGTGGACAGTGTTAAGGGTTTATTGTACAAACTCAAAGACTGAACTCAAACAAATTGGTTGTATAAACAATATTGCTTTAGTCGCAATATTTTTATTTAGAACCATATGAAAAACTGTCACTTGTGAACATACCTGTTTGTCATCAAATATGTACGGTACGAAAAACATAAATTAGTGCATGAAACAGTGCAAGTGGATTAAACTTTTCATAACTTTTCATAAGTCCAAGCGATTTTTACAGGATTTACAATGTTCCCTTTAAAAGCCTTCAAAATCCTCCTCTTCGTCATCTGATCTCATAAGTAAATCAATGAGATCTTGTGGTACATCTGTAAGGCAGTCATCATATGGATCTGGTACCAATTCCTTATCAGATGATGTGGTCTCTGCTTCGGCATCCTCTTCATCTTGCCACAAGTAGTCGTCCTCCATACCATCTAATGAATTTGATATGCCACACTTCTTGAAAGACTTTATGACTGTTTCTGCATCGATGTCGTTCCAGGCCTTTATGACAAAGTTGCACAAAACATCCAACTGTGGAGCACGCATGTTTCCTCCTTTTGTGAATGTTTTTTCACCGCTAACCATCCACTCATTCCACTGTTCTCGGATGCGATCTTTAAATGGCTTGTTTAGGCACACATCCAGTGGCTGCACCAACGATGTCAATCCTCCAGGTATAACTGCAGCATCTGTTTTTAGTCTTGCCAGCCTTTGCTTGGTGCTTGGAGTTAAATGAGCCCTGAACATATCCCACACCAGTAGACTACGTCTTTGTAGAAGTCCACCTGGTCGCCTGCTCCATACATTATCAAGCCATAGCTTTACCCCTTCTTCATCCATCCATCCTTTCTCATTCACATGCACAAAACAACCAACAGGAAACTTGAGTTTCGGCATTGTTTTTCTTTTGAAAATAACCATTGGTCTCAGTTTTGCGCCATCAGCTGTGCATGCTAGTACCACTGTGAAACTGGACTTCTCATGTCCTGTTGTTTTTATTAAAATTGTTTTTTCACCTTTTTGATGGACAGTTTTGTTTGAAATCATACCGAAATTCATTGGAGTTTCATCCATATTTCCGATACTACTTAGCGCATAACCATGTTCATTGCGCAGCCTAATAACGTAGCGATGGAAGCTATGCATTTTGGCATCAAGATCCGCAGGTAATTTTTGGGCAATTTTTGTCTTTTGCCGCAATACCAGATTATGCCTTCCCAAGAATCTAGTACACCAGGATACAGTGGCCTTAAATCTGTTGCTGAGATCTGGGTTAGATTTGGCCCACTGAAGTGCAACCAATCGGATTTTATTTCGGGTCACTACATAACCGCTTTGGCGATGCTCAGTCACTATGTCTGCTACATGCTTTTCGAGTTCTGGCCAATGTGGGGTGCCTCTTCTTAATGCACACTTGCCCCTTGGCATACTCCTTAATGCTTTCTCATTTGCTCTCCAGGCCCGAACCATCTTTTCTGTTACTCCATATTGTCTTGCAGCAGCGCAGTTATTATGTTCCGTGGCAAAATCCACAACTTTAAGTTTGTAACTGGCTTCATATTTCCTTCTTCTTGCCACTGCTGGAGCCTTGCTGGGTTCTTGACTGCCAGCCATTTGCACTGGATGTACTGCTGGAGCCTTGCCGGGTTCTTCACTGTCAGCCATTTGCACTGGATGTACTGGTGCTGTACAGTATGAACAGGTGCAGAGACAATCACGGCAAGTGCTCTACTGCCTTCGGGAACATTCTACAGTCCCCTTTCTATGCCCATGCCCATGTCATGGAGAGAGGAGCGCGTGCCAAACGTGCAATACAGCGGGGGCTGCCATCTTCGGCGCTGGCTGCCCGTTATATATTTCGGACGTCCTGCTGCCTCGTCCTGCTGCCTCGTCTGCCTGGGGATGTGCAAGCGGTTGGAGGCGCGTGTGCAGCGGCAGCGGCAGTCGAGGTAAGACTCATGGCGCCATTTGCTCGCTTGTGAAGCGGTCTGTCACCTTCGAGTGAAGTCCTCGCTATGAAAAAACGCTTGCTTTCGATACTTGCACAGTTCATGGCGCGGGGCCTGGGTGTGGACGTTGCCAGTGCCGGTGGCTGTATTTTTTAACATAAGGTGTGTTGTATTTCCTATTGTGAAGCGGTCTGACACCTTCGAGTGAAGTCCTCGCTGCGAAAAAAAACGCTCGCTTTCGATACTTGCACAGTTCATGGCGCGGGGCCTGGGTGTGGACGTTGCCAGTGCCGGTGGCTGTATTTTTTAACATAAGGTGTTGTTTCTTGTTATTTCCTATTGTGAAGCGGTCTGACACCTTCGAGTGAAGTCCTCGCTATGAAACAGCGCATGAAAACAGACCATAAAATTTGGCACCCGGCGTATAAGACGACCCCGACTTTCCAGAACATTTTACGGGGTTAAAAAGTCGTCTTATACGCCGGAAAATACGGTATGTGGACACAAGTGGATTTTAATTTAGACATTTAATGGAAAGTACTTAATGATATCATTTCAACCTCTACATGGAACCAATAGGTGTCATGCTTCAAGATAAAACAATCATTTTGCATCAATGGGTAGACAACTCATATTATACCTCAAAATTTCAAATCCTAGTAATAGGTTACTGACTTGCAAAAAGGCAAGGGCACTGAACTCCGCTCAGTTCACAGACTTTGTGGGGTTTTCTGCACTCTGCGCTCAGCGGAGTGCAGAAAACTCCGCTCCGCGTAGTTCAGTAGAGTTTTTTCCCCGCTCGCGCAGCGCGAGCTGCCGCTCGGGTAGAATTTCTACCCGAGCGGCAGGAAGACCAGCGCGAACAGCAGTTCGCACTGCATTCCACCCCTTGCAGAACTGTTCACAGTATTTTTTAGTCACTTCGCGTAGCAAAACTCTGTGAACTATGCCCAGATCTGCCTATTACCGACAAAATAGAGTTTGTGAGTCGCTAATAGGAAGGGGTGTGCCAAGGGCATCCCTTCCTAATAGCGAGTCACAAGGGGATATACCAATGTTTTGTGAACGCAAATGTGGTCGCAAAACAATCACAGTTTACCACCAGTTGCAAACTGGAAGGGGTCCCCAGAGGGCCCCTTTGTAAATGTATGCGAAAATATTTTTTAAGAGCCGGCAGTGGTCCCACTGACCACAGCCTGCCCCTTAAAAGATGAAAAGAAAACTTTTCATTTTTTTCTTTTAACTCTTCCCATTTTCCTTTAAGAAAAATGGGCTACATTTGAAAAAAAGCATTACTTTATTTAAAAAGCAAACACAGACATGGTGGTCTGCTGTCCCCAGCAGGCCACTGTCCCTGTGATAGTAGCCCATTCCCAATTGGTCACAAATTGCGACCAGCCTCATGAATATAGATGAGGCAGGTCATTTGCTACTCCACTAGGAATCGCTAAATGTGTCTGAGACACATCAGTACCTTCCTTTTTGTGAGTTGCAAATTGCACGTCACAAACAGTCGCACTTTGCGAATCGCAAAACGGAATGGTCGTACATCTGGCACATAGGGCCAGATGTATCAAGATACTGTTTTGCGAATCCTAAATAGCGATTTTTTGCGAATCGCTATTTAGAAATCACAAAACGGTATGTATGTACAAAATCGCATTTTTTTTCCGATTCCTTATTATTCTTTATTTGCGAATTCGCAAAGAATAATTTCCAATGCATTCCTATGGGCCAGGAGGCCCATAGGAATGATAGTGCAATAATTCTCAAATTGCGAATTCGCAATTTACTAATCGTAATTTGAATATTATTTCAAGGGTGCAGGGGTGTCTCAAAGACACCCTGCTGCACCCCTCAAATCTACATGTGTGTGCATGTGGCACACATACATGCCCTATGGGCATATATTAGTGTCACATGCCACCCTTACAAATGCCAATTAGGGCATTTTTAAAAGAAATCGCAAAATACCACCAACTACAAGTTGGTGGTAAATTGCGATTTCTTAACACAAATTCGCAAACCAAAAATGTGTCATACATATTGTGAGAAGTTGGCCCGATATGCAACGTTCGCTATTCTAGCGACCGCTATGTATCGTTCCAACGACCCTTATGGTGTTTGGTTGTAAGTCAACCTATAGACCAGCTATCCTAGTAGCGTGGATACGAGCAGTCTAAGGCTAAAGACTCGAGAGGGCGTGTTGAGCCAGCTGTTTACCACACATGTACCCCTTGAACACCCAGTGAAAGGACACCACACAAGTGTTATGAAAATAAACAGGATGTTTATTAAGAATCACAACAGCCCTGTACTCGTTATGAGGACAGGGTACTAAGCACAAACCAAATCTCTTTAGCAAATACTTCAAGTGCACAATTAAAACAAGTGTCCGAGGACACGGAAAGGTTAAGGTCTCGGGCGGACCCGATAAGGCAAGTCGGAAGCGAGGGACTCGGGACCCTAGAGTAAGGAGGCTATGCAGGCACCGAAATGCCGAGTTACCTAGCCACGAGGGCTGCGGCTGCACAAGTCTTACAGGCGTCGGGGTCTTCGCTGACGAGCCAGGAGCCGGAAGAAAGAAGTTGCTGGCCGGCGACCAGTGCTGAATAGTTCGTAGAGATCCAAGCCTGGATCGGAGATTGATGAAACCTGAAAGCAGAGGGGACCAAGTTCGTACTACTAGCCAGTAGTCAGAGGGTACCAGGAAGGCACCGGTTGGCCGTCACCTCGACTAGGTGAGTGGGTGACGCTAGGCTCTGCAGTCTCACGGACCAGGAGGCGTTGTCGGCGACCACGGTGGAGGTGCGAGCTGTCCCACGAAGGATGATGCTGTCGGCGTCGCTGGGCCCAGGATGGGGCAACAAGCCTTGGCAGATCTCAGGGCCATGGGGTGGGCCTAAGATGGCGTCTTGAGTGGACCAGGAGGGTCCGGGGTGCTTCTCGCAAAGATGGAAGCAAGGGCCAGTCTGGAGCAACCAGACCAGCAGTGATGATTCTCGGATGTCGTCACAGAAGGGCACAAGCCAGCGGCGAGTGACCAGACAACGTGCTGAGCAGCGAGCAGAAGGGCCCCACGCAGATCGTGGAGATGCTGGGAGACTGCACTTCGGTGCTAGAGCGGCTCAGGGTCGGGGCTTCTCGGACCCCAGAGCACTCACCAGAGAGTTACCTCGATGGTCGTGCTGGTTTTTAAGAGCGTGCAGGTTCTGATGATGGCCGGTCCCTCGAGGTCTCGTCGCACCCACAGATCACAGCTGAGCTGATGACGTGGGTAGAGGTCAGAGGTGCCAGGGAAGCCGGTTCTCGTCGAGCTGGGCCGTCGGATCCTTGAGGAAGGACTTGCAGCAAACCGCAGAGTTCTTAGTTGGTGCCCGCTGATGCAGGGTGACTACTCCTTAGCCACAAGGGAGAAATCTTGAGAAGAGTCTTGAGTGTCCTTTCGTAGAAAGTAGTTCTTGATTCAAAGATGATCTAATTTGGAAGGGTCCCCGCTCCGGTCTTTATCCTAAAGAAAGGGGTGGGTACATGACTAGGTCCTGCCCTAAGGGTGGGACCAGGAAGGGGGGTAGTTACGCCCCTCTCCCCTGCCGGGCTTTCCCCAGGCCAGGGCTGTCGCCCCTGGAACTGGTTCTAACCGGCAGATGCGTAGTGAGCACCGGGGTGCCACTCCGCAGTCACCTTCTCGCCAAAGCCCTACCTACCCAGAATACACAAACCCTGTCTGGGACGGTGCGAACAGCGCCCTCGACAGGAAACCCTTTGTCCAAGTGCTCCTCGCTGGAAGGACTCCCAGCAGCAGGAGGTCAGACTTGTGTCTGTGGTGGCAGCATCCATTTTGTGGAGCTGAGGCTTCAGTTAACTTTAACCGGGGTTCACAGTTACGTACATGTCGTGTCCCTCTAGAAGGGTGGGATACTAACCTCATCGCCAGAATTGGTGAGAGGGCAGCACCCCGATTCGTATGACACCTTACTCGACATGCTTTGATAACGCGATACCGGAGTTACCGATATGGTAAGCGTTATCATGGAACAGCTATTGGGTCTTGATTCCGCAAGCTGCAGCCGGGCTCGGCTCGGGCCTGAACCTAGCTCACACGAGCCCACGCACTCTGCCTTCAGGATTGATAAGGCCTGCCATAGGAGTGACTGATAGGGACTCGGGTGTCCATTGTATGGTTAGATATAGGGCTACTTATACCTAAAGCGAAGGGTGGTTACACGTCTTCGCCCCAGCTGTCGTGCAGCCAGTTGTGTCAAATTTAAGAGGCCAGCCAGGGGTGGCATAATACATGCTGCAGCCCCTGGCGGCCCTGGGTACACCTATGCCCTGCGTTACGGGGTCTGATAAGGTGGCCCAGTACCAATTGGTAAATGCACCTAGGGTACATATCGTAATTTAGAAAGAGAACAGCCAGGCTGTGGGTCTGATTAGCAGGCCCACAGCCAGAGAAAGTCGTAAACCAGTGAAACAAAAGCAAAAAATCTGGGTGATCATAGGATTGCAGACCCTACTCTCCTACATGACCCCCCCCAAACGTCGGAACACTAAGCTAACCTTGACCAGGTGAGTCTTCTTGTTCTAAGTGGAAATATCTGGAGAGCCCATTGGCATTGCCATGATCAGTACCAGGTCTGTGTTCCACTGTAAAGTCCATCCCCTGTAGGGAAATGGACCACCTAAGCAGTTTGGGGTTTTCACCCTTCATCTGATTTAGCCACAAGAGGGGCTTATGGTCGGTCTGAATCTTGAAGTGAGTGCCAAACAAGTATGGCCTCAGCTTCTTCAGGGCCCAAACCACAGCAAAGGCCTCCCTCTCAATAGCTGACCAATTCTTCTCTCTAGGGGTCAGCCTTCTACTTATAAAAGCAATGGGCTGGTCTTGACCATCAAAATTCAGTTGAGAAAGAACAGCTCCCACACCCAACTCAGAAGCATCTGTTTGGACAATGAATGGTTTGGAGTAGTCCGGACTCTTGAGGATAGGCGCCGTGCACATGGCCTGCTTTAGGTCATCGAATGCTTTTTGACAGCTCGCTGTCCACTGAACCTTTTTTGGCATTTTCTTGCTTGTCAGTTCGTTTAATGGTGTCACGATGGAACCATAGTTCCTGACAAACTTCCGGTAGTATCCAGTCAGGCCCAAGAAAGCTCGAACCTGAGTCTGGGTGGTTGGAGGAGCCCAGTCCCTGATTGACTGTATCTTGCTCTCCAGTGGCTGAACCTGGCCTCCACCTACAAGGTGGCCCAGGTATACAACCTGTGTCTGCCCTATCTGGCACTTGGTGGCCTTGATAGTGAGACCTGCTGCTTGCAGTGCCTCTAACGTCTTCCGCAGGTGGACCAGGTGATCCTCCCAGGTGGAGCTAAAGACAGCGATATCGTCAAGATACGCCGCGCAGAAGTCATCCAGCCCAGTAAGGACTTGATTCACCAACCGTTGGAAGGTGGCAGGTGCATTTTTCAGACCGAAGGGCATCACCACGAACTGATAATGCCCACCAGGGGTTGAAAATGCGGTTTTAGGTTTGGCGTCCTCAGCTAACCTGATTTGCCAATACCCAGCTGTCAGGTCAAACGTACTTAGGTAGTTGGCCGAAGCCAATCTATCGATAAGCTCGTCTGCCCTTGGTATTGGGTGGGCGTCAGTCTTAGTGACTGCATTGAGACCCCTGTAGTCTACGCAAAACCTCATCTCTCTCTTACCACCCTGGGTGTGAGGTTTCGGCACTAGAACTACGGGACTAGCCCAAGGGCTATCCGAGGGTTCAATGACTCCCAGCTCCAACATTTTCTGCACTTCACTCTTGATGCAGTCTCTAACGTGATCAGGCTGCCGGTAGATTTTACTCTTCACGGGCAAGCTGTCACCAGTGTCAACCTCATGGGTACACCAATCGGTCTGGCTGGGTGTTAGAGAAAACATATGTCTGAACGACTGAAGAACCTGTTTACAGTCGCTCTGTTGATGTTCGGAGAGGCTGCCACAAAAGACAACACCATCTACCGATCCATCGTCAGGATTCTGAGTGAGCAGGTCGGGGAGAGGGTCACTCTCCTCCTCCTGTCCCTCATCTAGGGCCATGAGCAAACTCATGTCCTTCCTGTCGACATATGCTTTTAGCCTGTTGACATGGAGCACCCTGTGGGGGCTCCGGGGAGTTCCCAGGTCGACCAAGTAGGTGACCTCTCCCTTTTTCTCCAGGATGGTGTAGGGCCCGGACCACTTGTCCTTGAGTGCTGCTGGGGCCACTGGCTCCAACACCCATACCTTCTGTCCGGGCTGGTAAACAGTCAAGACAGCCTTTTGGTCATGCCAAGCTTTTTTGAGTTCTTGGCTGGCCTTAAGGTTTTCAGATGCCTTTTCCATGTATTCAGCCATCCGCGAGCGGAGGCCAAGCACATAGTCCACTAGGTTGGTGGCAGGCTTTTTGAGAGGTCTCTCCCATCCTTCCTTCACCAAACACAGGGGTCCCCTTACAGGATGCCCGTACAAAAGTTCAAAAGGGCTGTAGCCAACCCCCTTCTGTGGGACTTCTCTGTAGGCGAACAAGAGGCAGGGGATCAGGACGTCCCATCTACGCCGAAGCTTTTCCGGTAGTCCATGAATCATCCCTTTTAGGGTCCTGTTGAATCTCTCAACAAGCCCATTGCATTGTGGGTGATAGGGTGTAGTGAACTTGTAGTTAACACCACATTCCTTCCACATAGCAGTTAAGTAGCTCGACATAAAGTTTGCACCTCTGTCGGAGACGACCTCCTTAGGGAAGCCCACTCTGGAGAACACTCCAACTAGGGCTCTTGCCACAACAGGTGCTGTAGTGGTCCTAAGGGGAATAGCTTCAGGATACCTGGTGGCATGATCCACTACCACCAGTATAAACTTGTGCCCTGATGCTGTAGGTGGTTCCATGGGACCGACGATGTCGATCCCCACCCGTTCAAAGGGTACCCCCACCACAGGTAGTGGTATAAGGGGGGCCTTTGTCGTGCCACCTGACTTACCACTGGCTTGGCAAGTGACACAGGAGCGGCAAAACTCCTTGGTATCTTCGTTCATGTGTGGCCAGTGAAAGTGTGAGACAAGCCTGTCCCACGTTTTCGTCTGGCCCAAGTGACCTGCTAAGGGAATCTCGTGGGCCAAGGTAAGTAGGAAACCACGCTGAGACAAGGGTACAACCAGCCTCCTGGTCATGCCAGGCTTGGGGTCTCTTGACTCAGTGTACAGGAGTCCATCTTCCCAGTATACCTTGTGGGTACCTGTGGCGTTCCCAGCAGCCTCAGCAGCAGCCTGCTGTCTGAGGGGTTCAAGAGAAGGGCAGTCTAACTGGTCCTTCCCCAGGTCTTCCCTTGAGGGTCCCCCTGAACCCAAGAATTCAACTTGATCAAGTTCGAATTCCCTAGGCTCAGTTTCCCGCAATTCCTGTAGGTCAGCCTCCTCTGAGACTTGATCCTCGACCTGGGGCAAGGGGGAAGGCGCAGCCTTAACCCTACTGCTCTTTTTCTTGGGAGGTGTCTGGTCCTTTGTTCCAGGATCCAGCACCTGTTCAGTGGGGCATTTCCTGACCTGTGACCTAGTCACGGCGAACACATGTGCTGGCAAACCTAACATTTCCATGTGAGTCCGGTGCTCCACTTCTGACCATTGTGACGACTCCAAATCATTGCCCAACAAACAATCCACTGGGAGGTCTGGACTAACTACAACCTTCTTTTGGCCAGTTACCCCTCCCCAGGAGAAAGCTACAATTGCCATACTGTGATTGGTAGTGACATTGCTTGTATTGGTCACCAGGAATTCTGTACCTGGCATGATCTGTCCAGGGTCCACAAAGTTAGGCGTCACCATGGTGACGCTGGCACAAGTGTCCCTATAGTCCTGAGCCATCTTTCCATTTATGAAAGGCGTCTGTCGGTATTTGCCCAAAGAATTGGGGCTTACGTCAGGGGACACGTCCACGTCCCCTGTACTGACAAGGACAGCCTGAGTGAGTGTGCCAACTAAGTTGTCACGCCCCTCAGAACCCAGGGTTAACCCTACTAAACCCTTGGGAGGCGCACTACCACTGCTGACTGTACTAGGGGGCACAGGTGCCTTAGGGGCTGCAGTGGCAGGAGTCTGCCCTCCTCCTTTCTTGGTGCACTCACTAAACCAGTGAGATTTACTTTTACAGTACTGGCACCATCTTTTGGATTGGCCTTCTTTCTTCTTTTGGGGAGCCTGACCCCCACCCTCTTTGGGTTGTTGGGGACCTGTCGAAGACTTCTGGTCACTTTGTTCCCCTTTAGAATCTTTACCCTTTTGGTCTGCTTTCTTCTGACCACCTTGATTCTGGCCCTGGTTCTGTTTAACTCTTGTTCGAACCCATCTGTCTGCCTTCTTTCCCAATTCTTGGGGAGAGGTCAGATCCGAGTCGACAAGATGCTGATGCAACAACTGGTTCTGACAATTGTTTAAAATTTGCTCTCTCATCATCAAATTATACAATCCTTCGTAATCAGTAACCTTACTGCCCAGCAACCAGCCCTCAAAAGCCTTAGTGGCACAATCGACAAAATCAGACCAATCTTGAGACTGCGTTTTCTGGGTATCCCTGAACAGCACCCTGTACTGCTCAGTGGTTAGGCCGAACCCTTCAACGAGTGTATTTTTCAAGATTTGGTAATTGTTAGCATCCTCTACCCTTGTGGTGAGGAGCTTGTCTCTTCCTTTTCCTTCAAAGGAGAGCCACAAGATAGCTGCCCACTGACTCTGGGGAACGCCCTGCACAGTGCAGGCCCTCTCCAAAGCAGTAATCCATTTGTGGATGTCGTCCCCTTGTTTAAAGGGGGGCACTATCTTACCAAGGTGTTTCGTATCGAAACTCTTTTCCCTATTACTAGGTACATTGCTGCCACCAGTGGGGACTACCCCACTTAACTGTTGCTCTCTTGCAAAGGCAAGCCTCTCCTTGGCCAGGGCAAGTTCTTCCCTTTCAATCCTTAGATTAGCTGCCCTTTCCTTAGCTTCGTACACTCTCCTCTGGGGGGACGTCATCCCTCTCTGAGACGAGTTGTGAGAGCCATTGGTTTGAAGGGATCTGCCAGAGCCTCTTGACAGAGATCTGGCTCGTCCGTTCCCAATGTTAAGCTGACCTGATAGTGGCCCCAGGGGTCCCCCAGTACCGCTATCATGTTTGCTTAAGTTGGACCTGCTAAGTCTGACGACTTCTACCTGTCCCTTATCTGCCTCATCCCCAGAGAGATCCTCATCCTCATCCTCCTCCACATCCTCGTTCTCGGTTGCGAGGTGAATGAGGTCAGGATCGTCTCGGGTTCCCTCGAGGGGAGGCATGTCTCCTTCTGGATTAGAAGAGCTACGAAGTTTCTCAGCTCTTCTGGCATCATAAGTCTCCAAGAGACCAATCAGAAAGGATGTTGTGGGGTTAGACCCCTGCTGAATCTTCCTGGAGTGACACAACCGTCTCAACTCCTTGAAGCTCAGCACAGTATATCCTGAAGGGATGACCTGTGGAGGGTCAACTGACACAAGGGGAGACCCAGAGTTTCCTCCTTTGTCCGACATACTGTTTCTAGTGTGGTGTAAGTGATGCACCTACCTACACTATGTGTTTACCTACTGTTCCCTTGCTAAGAGTTGTAGCCAAGGTGTGCTAAGCCTTGAGGAGCTACAACAGCTGGTTCAGTAGAACTCAGAGTATTCTAAGCTTTTAGTTATATGTACTAACAGTACTTGTGCGATCTTTCAACAAGATATTCTTAGGATACGTGTGGTAAAACAACAGCAAGCTCAAATCCCACCGCTGCCACCAATGTGAGAAGTTGGCCCGATATGCAACGTTCGCTATTCTAGCGACCGCTATGTATCGTTCCAACGACCCTTATGGTGTTTGGTTGTAAGTCAACCTATAGACCAGCTATCCTAGTAGCGTGGATACGAGCAGTCTAAGGCTAAAGACTCGAGAGGGCGTGTTAAGCCAGCTGTTTACCACACATGTACCCCTTGAACACCCAGTGAAAGGACACCACACAAGTGTTATGAAAATAAACAGGATGTTTATTAAGAATCACAACAGCCCTGTACTCGTTATGAGGACAGGGTACTAAGCACAAACCAAATCTCTTTAGCAAATACTTCAAGTGCACAATTAAAACAAGTGTCCGAGGACACGGAAAGGTTAAGGTCTCGGGCGGACCCGATAAGGCAAGTCGGAAGCGAGGGACTCGGGACCCTAGAGTAAGGAGGCTATGCAGGCACCGAAATGCCGAGTTACCTAGCCACGAGGGCTGCGGCTGCACAAGTCTTACAGGCGTCGGGGTCTTCGCTGACGAGCCAGGAGCCGGAAGAAAGAAGTTGCTGGCCGGCGACCAGTGCTGAATAGTTCGTAGAGATCCAAGCCTGGATCGGAGATTGATGAAACCTGAAAGCAGAGGGGACCAAGTTCGTACTACTAGCCAGTAGTCAGAGGGTACCAGGAAGGCACCGGTTGGCCGTCACCTCGACTAGGTGAGTGGGCGACGCTAGGCTCTGCAGTCTCACGGACCAGGAGGCGTTGTCGGCGACCACGGTGGAGGTGCGAGCTGTCCCACGAAGGATGATGCTGTCGGCGTCGCTGGGCCCAGGATGGGGCAACAAGCCTTGGCAGATCTCAGGGCCACGGGGTGGGCCTAAGATGGCGTCTTGAGTGGACCAGGAGGGTCCGGGGTGCTTCTCGCAAAGATGGAAGCAAGGGCCAGTCTGGAGCAACCAGACCAGCAGTGATGATTCTCGGATGTCGTCACAGAAGGGCACAAGCCAGCGGCGAGTGACCAGACAACGTGCTGAGCAGCGAGCAGAAGGGCCCCACGCAGATCGTGGAGATGCTGGGAGACTGCACTTCGGTGCTAGAGCGGCTCAGGGTCGGGGCTTCTCGGACCCCAGAGCACTCACCAGAGAGTTACCTCGATGGTCGTGCTGGTTTTTAAGAGCGTGCAGGTTCTGATGATGGCCGGTCCCTCGAGGTCTCGTCGCACCCACAGATCACAGCTGAGCTGATGACGTGGGTAGAGGTCAGAGGTGCCAGGGAAGCCGGTTCTCGTCGAGCTGGGCCGTCGGATCCTTGAGGAAGGACTTGAAGCAAACCGCAGAGTTCTTAGTTGGTGCCCGCTGATGCAGGGTGACTACTCCTTAGCCACAAGGGAGAAATCTTGAGAAGAGTCTTGAGTGTCCTTTCGTAGAAAGTAGTTCTTGATTCAAAGATGATCTAATTTGGAAGGGTCCCCGCTCCGGTCTTTATCCTAAAGAAAGGGGTGGGTAAATGACTAGGTCCTGCCCTAAGGGTGGGACCAGGAAGGGGGGAGGTTACGCCCCTCTCCCCTGCCGGGCTTTCCCCAGGCCAGGGCTGTCGCCCCTGGAACTGGTTCTAACCGGCAGATGCGTAGTGAGCACCGGGGTGCCACTCCGCAGTCACCTTCTCGCCAAAGCCCTACCTACCCAGAATACACAAACCCTGTCTGGGACGGTGCGAACAGCGCCCTCGACAGGAAACCCTTTGTCCAAGTGCTCCTCGCTGGAAGGACTCCCAGCAGCAGGAGGTCAGACTTGTGTCTGTGGTGGCAGCATCCATTTTGTGGAGCTGAGGCTTCAGTTAACTTTAACCGGGGTTCACAGTTACGTACATGTCGTGTCCCTCTAGAAGGGTGGGATACTAACCTCATCGCCAGAATTGGTGAGAGGGCAGCACCCCGATTCGTATGACACCTTACTCGACATGCTTTGATAACGCGATACCGGAGTTACCGATATGGTACGCGTTATCATGGAACAGCTATTGGGTCTTGATTCCGCAAGCTGCAGCCGGGCTCGGCTCGGGCCTGAACCTAGCTCACACGAGCCCACGCACTCTGCCTTCAGGATTGATAAGGCCTGCCATAGGAGTGACTGATAGGGACTCGGGTGTCCATTGTATGGTTAGATATAGGGCTACTTATACCTAAAGCGAAGGGTGGTTACACGTCTTCGCCCCAGCTGTCGTGCAGCCAGTTGTGTCAAATTTAAGAGGCCAGCCAGGGGTGGCATAATACATGCTGCAGCCCCTGGCGGCCCTGGGTACACCTATGCCCTGCGTTACGGGGTCTGATAAGGTGGCCCAGTACCAATTGGTAAATGCACCTAGGGTACATATCGTAATTTAGAAAGAGAACAGCCAGGCTGTGGGTCTGATTAGCAGGCCCACAGCCAGAGAAAGTCGTAAACCAGTGAAACAAAAGCAAAAAATCTGGGTGATCATAGGATTGCAGACCCTACTCTCCTACACATATCATTTAAGGAATCGCAAAATTTGCGATTCCTTAAATGCTATGGCAAAATAAGGAATCGCAATTAATTGCGATTCCTTAAATTGAGATTTTTTGATACATATCAAAAATCGCAAATCGGCCGTTTGCGAGTCGCAAAAAGCCCTGATACATCTGGCCCTTAGTTCCCTCTTTAAAAAGTGATGACTGCTGTCAGTGGTTTCAGGTCCATCATAGCAAGCAATAACACTTGCCAACATGGCCCATGTTTGTATATGAATGTAATTAAGTGAATGGTTCACTTAGTAAAGATGAATGGTTCATTTAGCCTCGACTTCAGGCATAGTTTAATGTGGGGTTCTCTGCTTTATTTTGTATAAGCTGACAAAGAGTTTGTTTTTGCAAAAGTGCAGGTCTTATTTGATCAGTTGCTTCGGGTAGAAGCCTGCAGGCTTTTGTAGCTTGGCTTGACCCTGTTCTTCCTTGTATTCTAGGGACCAATATTCCTCTTACCACAGCATTTTTCAGAAATATAAGAAGCACTGGCAACACCAATAGGTCTGACGTTGGTTGCCAGCTTTTTGGCTTTGTCAATGCTTGCTGTGTTTTGTTATGGGTTGTGCAAAACATCATTATTCGGGAAGCTGAGACGCCCTTGTCAATCTAAAAAACATTGTCTAAAAGTAAAAATATTTTTGTCTCAAAAAGCACACATTGCCATAATAATCCCTGGCACTGAAGGGAACTACTTTGTGTGTGCACGTGCTGCTGTGTGTGAAAGGGCTGAATGCCATCCCTCAGAGTGAAGTTAGACAGTAGATTAAGTGTGCTGACCCATTGCCACATGATGCGTGCAGCAGTGGGCGGAAGAAAAATGTGAGTGACTCAATAACAGGCCAATAGATGAACAGGACTGACTGACAGTTCCTTTAAGTAACTATTACACATAGAATTTTAGGAAAAAATCATTTACGTATATTATACATAGAATTTTAAGTAAAAATCATACGGTCTTGGCCAACGCCAGACTAAAAATGTGCTATTATTCCTCTTGCACAATGTTTTATGCTCCATTATTTTGCTTGCCCAATTTTCTATGCACCATCATTCTCCTTGCACAATGTTCTATGCACCAATATTCCTCTTGCACAATGTTCTATGCACCATTATTCCTCTTGCCACAATGTTCTATGCACCATTATTCCTCTTGCCACAATGTTCTATGCACCATTATTCCTCTTGCACAATGTTCTATGCACCATCATTCTCCTTGCACAATGTTCTATGCACCATTATTCCGCTTGCCACAATGTTCTATGCACCATTACTCCTCTTGCCACAATGTTCTATGCACCATTATTCCTCTTGCCACAATTTTCTATGCACCATCATTCTCCTTGCACAATGTTCTGTGCACCATTATTCCTCTTGCCACAATTTTCTATGCACCATCATTCTCCTTGCACAATGTTCTATGCACCATTATTCCTCTTGCCACAATGTTCTATGCACCATTATTCCTCTTGCCACAATGTTCTATGCACCATTATTCCTCTTGCACAATGTTCTATGCACCATCATTCTCCTTGCACAATGTTCTATGCACCATTATTCCGCTTGCCACAATGTTCTATGCACCATTACTCCTCTTGCCACAATGTTCTATGCACCATTATTCCTCTTGCCACAATTTTCTATGCACCATCATTCTCCTTGCACAATGTTCTGTGCACCATTATTCCTCTTGCCACAATGTTCTATGCACCATTATTCCTCTTGCCACAATGTTCTATGCACCATTATTCCTCTTGCACAATGTTCTATGCGCCATCATTCTCCTTGCACAATGTTCTATGCACCATTATTCCTCTTGCCACAATGTTCTATGCACCATTATTCCTCTTGCCACAATGTTCTATGCACCATTATTCCTCTTGCACAATGTTCTATGTGCCATCATTCTCCTTGCACAATGTTCTATGCACCATTATTCCTCTTGCCACAATGTTCTATGCACCATTATTCCTCTTGCCACAATGTTCTATGCACCATCATTCTCCTTGCACAATGTTCTATGCACCATTATGCCTCTTGCCACAATGTTCTATGCGCCATTATTCCTCTTGCCACAATGTTCTATGCACCATTATTCCTCTTGCACAATGTTCTATGCGCCATCAATCTCCTTGCACAATGTTCTATGCACCATTATTCCTCTTGCCACAATGTTCTATGCACCATTATTCCTCTTGCCACAATGTTCTATGCACCATTATTCCTCCTGCCACAATTTTCTATGCACATCATTCTCCTTGCACAATGTTCTATGCACTATTATTCCTCTTGCCACAATTTTCTATGCACCATCATTCTCCTTGCACAATGTTCTATGCGCCATCATTCTCCTTGCACAATGTTCTATGCACCATTATTCCTCTTGCCACAATGTTCTATGCACCATTATTCCTCTTGCCACAATGTTCTATGCACCATTATTCCTCTTGCACAATGTTCTATGCGCCATCATTCTCCTTGCACAATGTTCTATGCACCATTATTCCTCTTGCCACAATGTTCTATGCACCATTATTCCTCTTGCCACAATGTTCTATGCACCATTATTCCTCTTGCCACAATTTTCTATGCACCATCATTCTCCTTGCACAATGTTCTATGCACCATTGTAATGTAATGTAATGTAATGTAAAAAGGATTTGTAGAGCGCTGCGTTCACCGGACGGTTTCTTGGCGCTGGTCACTAACCCAGGGGGAGGCAGAGGGGGGAGAAAGAGGAACCTTATATATAGGCACCACGGAAAAGGTGAGTTTTTAGGAGAGACCTAAAGTGAGGGTGGGAAGAGGAGAGTCTGAGGTCCAATGGTAGAGAGTTCCAGAGTGAGGGGGCCAGGAAGGAGAATCTAAGGCCTCCGTGCTTTTTACGCCTAAACCTAGGTGTTCTATGCGCAATCATTCTCCTTGCACAATGTTCTACGCACCATTATTCCTCTTGCCACAATGTTTTATGCACCATCATTCTCCTTGCACAATGTTCTATGCACCATTATTCCTCTTGCACAATGTTCTATGCGCCATCATTCTCCTTGCACAATGTTCTATGCACCATTATTCCTCTTGCCACAATGTTCTATGCACCATTATTCCTCTTGCCCCAATGTTCTATGCACCATCATTCCTCTTGCACAATGTTCTATGTGCCATCATTCCCTTGCACAATGTTCTATGCACCATTATTCCTCTTGCCACAATGTTCTATGCACCATTATTCCTCTTGCCACAATGTTCTATGGACCATTATTCCTCTTGCCACAATTTTCTATGCATCATCATTCTCCTTGCACAATGTTCTATGCACCATTATGCCTCTTGCCACAATGTTCTATGCGCCATTATTCCTCTTGCCACAATGTTCTATGCACCATTATTCCTCTTGCACAATGTTCTATGCGCCATCATTCTCCTTGCACAATGTTCTATGCACCATTATTCCTCTTGCCACAATGTTCTATGCACCATTATTCCTCTTGCCACAATGTTCTATGCACCATTATTCCTCCTGCCACAATTTTCTATGCACCATCATTCTCCTTGCACAATGTTCTATGCACTATTATTCCTCTTGCCACAATTTTCTATGCACCATCATTCTCCTTGCACAATGTTCTATGCGCCATCATTCTCCTTGCACAATGTTCTATGCACCATTATTCCTCTTGCCACAATGTTCTATGCACCATTATTCCTCTTGCCACAATGTTCTATGCACCATTAATCCTCTTGCACAATGTTCTATGCACCATCATTCTCCTTGCACAATGTTCTATGCACCATTATTCCTCTTGCCACAATGTTCTATGCACCATTATTCCTCTTGCCACAATTTTCTATGCACCATCATTCTCCTTGCACAATGTTCTATGCACCATTGTAATGTAATGTAATGTAATGTAAAAAGGATTTGTAGAGCGCTGCGTTCACCGGACGGTTTCTTGGCGCTGGTCACTAACCCAGGGGGAGGCAGAGGGGGGAGAAAGAGGAACCTTATATATAGGCACCACGAAAAAGGTGAGTTTTTAGGAGAGACCTAAAGTGAGGGTGGGAAGAGGAGAGTCTGAGGTCCAATGGTAGAGAGTTCCAGAGTGAGAGGGCCAGGAAGGAGAATCTAAGGCCTCCGTGCTTTTTACGCCTAAACCTAGGTGTTCTATGCGCAATCATTCTCCTTGCACAATGTTCTACGCACCATTATTCCTCTTGCCACAATGTTTTATGCACCATCATTCTCCTTGCACAATGTTCTATGCACCTTTATTCCTCTTGCCACAATGTTTTATGCACCATCATTCCTCTTGCACAATGTTTTATGCACCATGATTCTCCTTGCACAATGTTCTATGCACCTTTATTCCTCTTGCCACAATGTTTTATGCACCATTATTCCTCTTGCACAATGTTCTATGCACCATTATTCCTCTTGCCACAATGTTCTATGCACCATTATTCCTCTTGCCACAATGTTCTATGCACCATTATTCCTCTTGCCACAATGTTCTATGCACCATTATTCCTCTTGCCACAATTTTCTATGCACCATCATTCTCCTTGCACAATGTTCTATGCACCATTATTCCTCTTGCACAATGTTCTATGCGCCATCATTCTCCTTGCACAATGTTCTACGCACCATTATTCCTCCTGCCACAATGTTTTATGCACCATCATTCTCCTTGCACAATGTTCCATGCACCATTATTCCTCTTGCACAATGTTCTATGCGCCATTATTGCTCTTGCTACAGCAATAATCTTCTTGGTACCTGTAGCATCTGGGACAGTCGTGTTTCTGGGGTGTTTTTCTCATTATTTATTTTCTAATTATTTCCCTTGTCATTCCACGGTGCTTTACCCCAGTTGATCCATAAGTCTCCAAGTACCTTTCACTTCCTGGTGCCTTTCATCGCTTGCCTTTGCCAGTGCTGGTTGACCGGTGCTCCTGGCAGTGATGATGCTAATGTCCTGCTGAAGAAGCCCCCCGGAGGCCCCTCCCATTCAAGCTCTCACAGGTCTCCCACCTGCAGGAAGTCTGTCATTCTCAGGCGCGCACCTGTAACCACAGCCGGGGTCAGTGAGGTCAGCGCTGAGTGCGAGGATGAAAGCCCCTGTGAAAAGCCCCTTTCACCGGTGAGAGTCGGGGCCCTGATCCCGGCTGCACTTAGAGCCCCTCCTGCCTCAGCTCAAGACCCTCCCGGACACACAGGGTGGGCCCTGGGGCTTTCATCTTCCTGGAGGGGGGAGCATCGTGTGTCCTGACAGCTCATCGAGGCACATCTCCGCTATATAGAGGCCTCCCCCCTTCACCTCAAGGCACTCCCTAACACAGAGTGGCCCTGGAGCTCTCATCCACCTGAGGGGGAGGGAGGCGCCCGTGTGTGTCACTCACACTCATTCAGTGAGGCACAAAAGGCCCGCTTTATTTGAGACCGCTCCAGTTCTTGCCTCAAGGCACTCCTTGTCAGGCAGAGTGGGCCCTGTGACCCTCAATCACCTGGGGGTGGGGGCATTGTATGCCCGGACACAGGGGCGTGACATTGGCCCCCCGCAGTCCTCGCTGTGTGACTGAGGGGGGAAACTCTAGGAGCCCCCTCACCACAGCACCCAGGCCTGAGAGCTCCTGACTGGCTCAGGAGGGGGTGCGGAACTGGTCTGGTACTTTGCAAGTGGGGGGAGGGGTTTCAGGTTTCGTTAAGCCACTGCTCTGACTCGCTGAATGAGGCCCAGCAGAGATGCTATGTGGGGAACTCCACCCTCTCACCTCAGACACCCACTGCCATACAGGGGGGGGGGGCCTGGAGCTCTGATCCACCTGCTGCGGGGGTCTTATGTGTCCCCGACACACTCCCTGAGGAGCAGCAGCCCCGCTATTATAGAGGCTATCCCCCATCTCGCTTCAGTGCGCTCCTTGCCACCGGAAGTGGGTGCCTGAAGCGACCGCGAGGTTACGGCCAAGAAAGATAACGAGATCTGGATGGTAAAAGTCATGGGTTTGCAGATCAGAAGGATAAAGTGATCCGTCTCTTAACATGCAGAGATCTGGTTAACTTGCAGTGAGCATGCAGAAGGACTCAGAGATCTGGTTAAGAGGCAGTGAGTGCGCAGACAAATACAGATATCTAGTTAAGGGACAGTGAGCGTGCGGAAGGATACAGAGATCTGGTTAACTTGCAGTGAGCGAGCAGAAGGATACAGAGATCTGGTTAACTTGCAGTGAGCGAGCAGAAGGATGCAGAGATCTGGTTAAGAGGCAGTGAGCGTGCAGAAGGATGCAGAGATCTGGTTAACATGCAGTGAGTGAGCAGAAGGATACAGATATCTGGTTAACATGCAGTGAGCATACAGAAGGACGCAGAGATCTGTTTAAGAGGCAGTAAGCGTGCAGAAGGATGCAGAGATCTGGTTAAGAGGCAGTGAGAGTGCAGAAGGATACAGAAATCTGGTTAACATGCAGTGAGTGAGCAGAAGGATACAGATATCTGGTTAACATGCAGTGAGCATACAGAAGGACGCAGAGATCTGTTTAAGAGGCAGTAAGCGTGCAGAAGGATGCAGAGATCTGGTTATCATGCAGTGAGCATGCAGAAGGATACAGATATCTGGTTAACATGCAGTGAGTGAGCAGAAGGATACACCTATCTGGGTAACATGCAGTGAGCATGCAGAAGGATGCAGAGATCTGGTTAACATGCAGTGAGCGTGCAGAAGGATAAAGATATTTGGTAAACATGCAGTGAGCATACGCAGGACACAGAGATCTGGTTATCATGCAGTGAGCATGCAGAAGGATACAGATATCTGGTTAACATGCAGTGAGCATGAAGAAGGATAAATATATCTGGTTAACATGAGGTGAGCATACAGAAGGACACTGAGATCTGGTTAAGAGGCAGTGAGCGAGCAGAAGGACACAGAGATCTGGTTAACACGCAGTGAGCGTGCAGAAGTGTACAGATATCTGGTTAACATGCAGTGAGCGAGCAGAAGGATACAGATATCTGGTTAACATGCAATGAGCATACAGAAGGATGCAGAGATATGGTTAAGAGGCAGTGAGCATGCAGAAGGATACAGATATCTGGTGAACAAGCTGTGAGCGAGCAGAAGGATACAGATATCTGGTTAACATGCAGTGAGCATGCAGAAGGATACAGATATCTGGTTAACATGCAGTGAGCTTGCAGAAGGATACAGATATCTCGTTAACATGCAGTGAGCGTTAAGAAGGATAAAGATATCTGGTTAACATGCAGTGAGCATACGGAAGAACGCAGAGATCTGGTTAAGAGGCAGTGAGTGTGCAGAAGGACACAGAGATCTGGTTAACATGCAGTGAGTGTGCAGAAGGATACAGATATCTAGTTAACCAGCAGTGAGCGAGCAGAAGGATACAGATATCTGGTTAACATGCAGAAAGCATGCAGAAGGATACAGATATCTGGTTAACATGCAGTGAGCGTGCAGAAGGGCGCAGAGATCTAGTTAAGAGACAGTGAGTGTGCACAAGGATCAAAAGATCTGGTTAACATGCAGTGAGCATGCAAAAGGGCACAGATATCTGGTTAACATGGAGTGAACGTGCAGAAGGACGCAGAGATCTGGTTAACATTCAGTGAGTGTGCAGAAGAACGGAGAGATCTGGTTAACAGGCAGTGAACATGCAGAAGGATGCAGCTATCTGGTTAACAAGCAGTGAGTGAGCAGAAGAACGGAGAGATCTGGGTAACAGGCAGTGAACATGCAGAAGGACGCAGAGATCTGGTTAACATGCAGTGAGCGTGCAGAAGGATACAGATATCTGGTTAACATGCTGTGAGCGAGCAGAAGGATACAGATATCTGGTTAACATGCAGTGAGCATGCAGAAGGATACAGATATCTGGTTAACATGCAGTGAGCTTGCAGAAGGATACAGATATGTGGTTAACATGCAGTGAGCGTTAAGAAAGATAAAGATATCTGGTTAATATGCAGTGAGCATACGGAAGAACGCAGAGATCTGGTTAAGAGGCAGTGAGTGTGCAGAAGGACACAGAGATCTGGTTAACCAGCAGTGAGCGAGCAGAAGGATACAGATATCTGGTTAACATGCAGAAAGCATGCAGAAGGATACAGATATCTGGTTAACATGCAGTGAGCGTGCAGAAGGATACAGATATCTGGTTAATATGCAGTGAGCATGCGGAAGGATAAAGATATCTGGTTAATATGCAGTGAGCATACAGAAGGATAAACAGATCTGGTTAACATGCAGTGAGCGTGCAGAAGGGCGCAGAGATCTAGTTAAGAGGCAGTGAGTGTGCAGAAGGATCAAAAGATCTGGTTAACATGCAGTAAGCATGCAGAAGGATAAACAGATCTGGTTAACATGCAGTGAGCATGCAGAAGGGCACAGATATCTGGTTAACATGGAGTGAACGTGCAGAAGGACGCAGAGATCTGGTTAACATTCAGTGAGCGTGCAGAAGAACGGAGAGATCTGGTTAACAGGCAGTGAACATGCAGAAGGATGCAGCTATCTTGTTAACATGCAGTGAGTGAGCAGAAGAACGGAGAGATCTGGGTAACAGGCAGTGAACATGCAGAAGGACGCAGAGATCTGGTTATGATGCAGTGAGCATGCAGAAGAACGGAGAGAACTTGTTAACAGGCAGTAAACATTCAGAAGTATGCCGAGATCTGGTTAACATGCAGTGAGTGTGCAGCAGGATGCAGAGATATGCTTAACAGGCAGTGAGCAAGCAGAAGGATGCAGAGACCTGGTTAACAGGCAGTAAGGAGCAGAAGGACGCAGAGATCTGGTTTACATGCAGTGAGCATGCAGAAGGACACAGAAATCTGGTTAACATGTGGTGAGTGCATGCAGAAGGATACAGAGATCTGGTCAACAGGCAGTGAGCGAGCAGAAGAAAGGAGAGATCTGGTTAACAAGCAGTGAACATGCAGATGGACGCAGAGATCTGGTTAACATGCAGTGAGCGTGCAGAAGAAGGGAGAGATCTGGTTAACAGACAGTGAAGATGCAGAAGGATACAGAGATATGGTTAACAGGCAGAGAGCGAGCAGAAGGATGCAGAGATCTGGTTATTGGCAGTGAGCGTGCAGAAGGACGCAGAGATGTGGTTTACATGCAGTGAGCATGCAGAAGGACACAGAGATCTGGTTAACAGGCAGTGAGCGAGCAGAAGGATGCAGAGATCTGGTTAACAGGCAGTGAGCAAGCAGAAGGATGCAGAGATCTAGTTAACATGCAGTGAACGTGCAGAAGGACACAGAGATCTGGTTAACATGCAGTGAACATGCAGAAGGATGCAGAGATCTGGTTAACAGGCAGTGAGCGAGCAGAAGGACGCAGAGATCTGGTTTACATGCAGTGAGTGTGCAGAAGGACGCAGAGATCTCGTTAACATGCAGTGAGCATGCAGAAGGACACAGAAATCTGGTTAACATGTGGTAAGCGTGCAAAAGGATACAGAGATCTGGTTAACAAGCAGTGACAGTGCAGAAGGACACAGAGACCTGGTTAACATGAAGTGAGTGTGCAGAAGAACACAGAATTCTGGTTAACATGCAGTGAGTGTGCAGTTGAAAAGTAGAAAGTGACCTTGTCGTCAGCAGACAGTCCTGAAGGATAAAGGGATCTGGCTGTTAAAACGCAGCGAGTTTACAGTGCATACGGATAAAGCAATCTGGTTGTTACTAAGTAGTAAGTGAGGAAAATAAAGTGCTGACAGTGCTGAAGGAAAACACGTTATATCTGTAAATTATTATCGACCTTTAGGGTTTAAGGATACAGATTTCTGGATGCTGCTAAGTACTGCCTTTGCAGTGGTAAAGCACTCTGAACTCTTAGGGAAAGTTAATTTGTAGTGCTGACGGATAAAGTGCTCTGGATGCCGATGAATTGTCAGTTTGCACTGCGGAAATGTTTTGCTACTGGGTAGTGAGTTTACAGTGAGGCACGATAAAGTGCTCTTCCTGCTGATGGACAGTGATTTTGCAGGACAGTACTTATGCACACTGATTACCTTTCGATGGAGAGTTAACAGTGCTGAAGGATAAAGTGCTTGTGTTGCTGAAGGACAGTGAGTTTGCAGTACGGCTGCACACTGATTACCTATCGATGGAGAGTTAACAGTGTTGAAGGATAAAGTGCTTGTGTTGCTGATGGACAGTGAGTTTGCAGTACAGTACTGATGCACATTGATTACCTATCGAAGGAGAGTTAACAGTGCTGAAGGATAAAGTGCTTGTGTTGCTGATGAGCAGTGAGTTTGCAGTACTGATGCACACTGATCACTATTGATGCACGGTTGGATGGAAAGGAGGCGGGGTTAAGCCCCGCTGACCCAGGGAAGCAGATGAGGTTATGCCTGTAGTTAAAAAGGCTTTATAGCTGGGCCAGCAGCTCTCCAGACTAGGAACCCAGGGGCATATTACCAACAACTAGCGATAATTATCGCTATGTTGGCTTAGCGGCAATATTTTTATCGCCGTGCTGCGGCAATTTTTATCGCTTAGGAACCTTGCTATTATCAAGGTTTATCTCCTAAGCGATAAAAATCGGCCGAAATGCATGAATATCGCTGAAAAGTCAGCGATATTCATGCATTACCGAGCTAATGCTCTTAGCCATGTTATCCACCTCCCATTGGATAACATGGCTAAGAACTGCTCAGGGCAGGTGTTAGCTTTTGGAGATATTCGCGCTTAGCGCAAATATCTCCAAAAGTTGGTAATAGGAGATAGCGATGTTAGCGACTGTTTTCAGTCACTAACATCTTGGCACGCCCACTTTGCATGTCATTAGTGATAAATATCACTGACATGCAAAGCGGGGCCCAAGATGGTCGCTATCTCCTACTAGCTGTCGCTAACTGGTGTTAGCGACAGCTAGGTAATAGGGAGATAATTTTATCTCCTTGTTTTGGCTTTTAAAGCCAGAAAAGCGCAGATAAACCCCCTTGATAATATGCCCCCAGGGCTTATCAAATATGTAACACTCTGTCCAGATCCTGCGGCTGTACCAGTCAGTCTTGCTGCTCTTTTCCACTTATTCTCTATTTTCTGGAGGTGTTTCACGTGCCAGTGTGTCACCTTTCAACTGCCCCCACAGAGGAAGAGAGCAGTTGTAAGACAAGTCACCACATTAGAGCAACCACCGGCTGCAGCGAAGAGAAAGCTGCAATTCTAAGACCCCTTTAAAGGCTTTAAGTAGATAAAAGCCTCTCGAATCACGAATAACAACAATACACGGAAAACACGGCCTTCGGTGCTCGGAAGGGCCTTTACATTTCCTTTTCTTGCTTCTAATTACCAGGTCCTGGGATTCGTTAACCACCTGGTGCTAGCACACGGTGCACACCTTTGCTCTTTAATTAAAGTGCCGCTCTTTCTGTAGGCGACAGCTGCCTTTTTCTGGGCCCCTTTACACGTGGGGTCCAGTAACACTTTCCATAGGTGTGTAGTTGCACCAGATTGCCACTGTTACCTGCATTAAGAGCTTCACGGCACCATCAGTTCAGCGACACCAGGAGTGAAGCAGGAGGTTGGGGGTCTAGTCTATATCCCTGAGAAAATAACATAGGGCCCGATTCACAGAACTAACTTAAGACAAAATCCTAAACCTACTACTTTTGGTATTCACAGAAGTTAGGATTTTGTCTTAAGACAGACTTAAGACAGACTTAAGACAGAATCCTAGCTTAAGTCTGTCTTTTTTTTTATTTTTTTATTTTTAAAACCTTTATTACAAAGAGCACACAGCTATTTAGCCTAACATCCCGGAGGCAAGGCAGCATGGTAAACGAAGCATATTAGTGCAAAACGGTTACATCAGGACAATATAGGTTTGTTTTTAATATTTTATAACACTAGGAGAAAAAGAAAGAAGACGCCAACTGGCGCCGGAGAATAGCAATGGGATAAAGAATACAGCAAGGAGCTGGTAGCCTGGAGGGGAGAGAGGATCATGGCTCAGTAGTACAGAAGAGTGGAGGATAATAGGAGGGGAGGGGAAAGACAGGATCAATCAGTCATCGTGCACAGTTGGTGTCATAGGTTAAGGTGACAAGTGCTCGTCCAAAGAAACAGGCTCAGGTGGCAGACACACATCTCCTCGGTAAGAGTTCCAGGCACCCCACACTCTATTCCATTTGAGGGGTTTACCCCTAGCAACATAGACCGTCTTCTCCCGGAACATACACCAATCCATGTTGGCTTTCCATTGTACCACAAGGGGGGCCGTGGTGGCACCCCACCTCTGAGCAATGTCCCGCTTGGCCACCATATTACCTAAGTTCACCCACTGGGTCTGGGCCGTGTTGTGATCAGTCGGCTCCCAAATGTTGAGGAGACACCTACGAGCCTCCGCCGTGATCGCCACTCCAGCCACTTCACTCATGATATTGTGAATTCTTCTCCAGTAGGAAGCAATGACGGGGCATTCCCATAGGATGTGCAGGAAGGTGGCGAGATTGCCACAGCCTCGCCGACAAAGTCCGTCGGGAGAGTAACCCATGTGTACAAGGCGGGGGCCAGTAACGTATACCCTGTGCAAAATCTTGAATTGGACCAATCTAAGACGAGAAGAGATGGCAACCTCCTTTGGGGAGGACACTGCTCTCTGCCAGTCCTCCTCGTCGATTTCCAGGCCATCTCCCACCCACTGGTCACGCAATCCAAGGAGGAGGTCGGTGCAGACATTTTTTTTTTTTTTTAAATTTGTTTTTATTGCAGAATTAGAAACCACAGATTACAATTACTCAACCAGTCCACTCATGGTGTCCCCCCGCTTCAATCGTTAAAACATGTACCATACACAGCCATTCAGCCCGCATCCCGGAGGCCGGGCGGCGTAGTGCCCTAAATAGCAGGAAGGCATCACGGTGAGTGTCCCTACGGGACAATGGTCGAAAAGAACGTTTTACGTATCTGCATTTTACCCCCCCACCCACAACAAATAACAACATCAGCCATAGCACATATGCAGGTCAGTGCTGCAAGCCGCTTCCGAACCACCCCGTGCTCTGTGGGGCCCACCATACCTGACCCGCTCCCCTCTGTTACCTCCCGCTCTCCACCTACGCCCCACAGGCCCTTCTCAGCCCAGATTCGCTACCGCGGCCAATCAACCCCCTGGCTCCCAACCCACCCCGAACTCCCACTAAACAAACCCCTAGTGTCCCCTCCCCGGCAACCGCTAATGGTGTGTGTCCTGTTCCGAAATGTAGTATGGGCCCCGCTACAGTGTCAATGATAACTCTGAGCTAGTATGCCTCGCGGTGTCCACAGGTCCCATCCACTCAGTCCTCATCTTCTACTCATGAATCACGCAAGGCTTGCACCACCAATTCCCACGCACGCGCTGCATCCAAGGCTTTCTCATTACCAAGCTTGACAGCCTGCTTCCTTCGGAGCACACTCTCACAGTCAGACCACCGCAGCAATTCATTCTTCCACCTCCTTACTGACGGCCCGCCCCTGGACTTCCAATGCCATGAAATCTCTCTTTGTGCCAGTATCAAACCCAGGTCAATAAATTTGCTCGTCACCTTAGTGTGTTTGGTGTGCGGGAACCAGAGCAACAGACACGCCGCCATGTCGAAGTCCACCTCCCTGTCAGTCACTTTGTTTAGAAGGTCCCCCACCTCTGCCCAATAGGCCTCCAGATGCGGGCAACCCCAAAACAAGTGATCCATGTCCGCCTCCGGTGACGAACACCTCGGGCACCTTGCGTCCTGCACCTGGAAGTACCGCCATATTTTTTCCGGAGTCAGATAGGCCCTATGTAGCACAAAGAAATGCACTTGCTGGAAACGTGCATTCCTCGTGCCTTTCCATGTGCGCCGTAAAATATGGTTCCATGCCGTGTCTGGAATGGGCCTACCCACACTCTCCTCCCATTTCGCTTTGAGCCCCTGGAGCGGTTCCAGTCCCTCGTGCAACATCCTGTTATGTAGGCAGGTCACCGCCTTAAAGGTGCCCGCTGCCATCACCACATACTGGCATGCCATAGTTGTGTCCGGTTCAATGAGCCCTCCCTTCCAATGCTTCTGTATAGCCGCTACCACCGCCGCATGCAAGAGAAAACCCCCGTCAGATAGCCCGAACTGGTCCTGAAGTACTCCGAAGGGCACCAAAGTCCCATCGACATACAGGTCTCCCACCACCTGAAGTCCCGCCTCCTCCCATTCCAGCAAAGGGGACCAATCGCCCCCGTGTGGTAGGGCTGTCAGCATGCCAATCGGAATTTCCGGCGCATAAGGCCGAGTCGCCCTCGCCCTCCTGAGACTCCTCTGCCAGCATAACCTGAGCGTCCGTTCCTCCATAGTGAGGCCCCTTAGCTCCAGCCTCTGCTGCATAACGATATAGGACAGCACATGGCGCTGTATCCCCAACACTCGATCACACTCCGGTCCCCTAAACACCCGGGCCACATGCTGCGTGAGAACCTGGAGTTGCGCCGCCAAGTAATACAGTTCAAAATCGGGAACAGCCATCCCCCCCTCAATCTTGGGGCGTAGCAACGTGCTCAAAGCCACTCTACGGCGGCCATGTCCCCACAGGAAACCAATAACCATCGTCCTCAGGTCCCTAAAGATCCTCTGAGGAATCCAAATGGGTAGCGTCCGGAAGTAGTACAGGAGTCGGGGGAGCGCCACCATTTTCAAGAGAGCAATCCTACCCAGTACCGTCAGCGGGAGGGTCGACCAAAAGGACATACTGCCCCTCAGCGCCCGTATGCACCTTCCAATATTGCCTTCTAATAGGTCCGCGGTCACGTGGTAGATACGGACTCCCAAATAGGTGAAGCAAGATGGCTCCCAAACTACCCCTAAGTCACGAGCAGGGCAGGGCGACTCCGCTCTCAGCGGGAACACACAGGTCTTTGCCCAGTTGACCTTAAGGCCCGACAACTGGCCAAACTCCGACAACAAGTCCATCGCTCCTTCCAAGGCCTGCTCCGTATCGTCTAAATACAGCAACAGATCATCCGCATACAGCGAGATGTGATGTAGCCGCCCGCCACTGTCTATCCCCGCATATCTGTCTCCCGTCCTAGCATGGGCCTCCAAGGGTTCCATCGCCAGGGCGAACAGGAGGGGGGAAAGGGAGCACCCCTGTCTCGTGCCCCTACCCACCGGGTAAGCCGCAGACACCAAGCCACCCAAGCGTACTCGCGCTGTCGCCGAGGAATACAAAACCTTCGTCCACCGGCGGAACCCTTCACCTATGCCAAACCTCTCCAGCACTCCATCGAGAAAAACCCACTCCAGACTGTCGAACGCCTTCTCAATGTTCACTGATAGGACCGCCTGGGTCCCATCCTCATTCAGGGCAGCGTCCATTATCCCAACCAGTCGACGGATATTCAATGCCGTGCTCCTCGTGGGGATAAACCCCGCCTGATCCCTGTGCACCAGGCCAGTCATGTGTGGAGCCAGCCTGGTGGCCAGAATCCGGCTCAGGATCTTGTAGTCCACCGTTAACATGGACAACGGGCGATAGGACCTCACATCCCTCGCATCCCTGCCGGGTTTTAGGAGCGGCACAATCAAAGCTTGCCTCATGGATCCGGGCAAACCCCCTGACTCATAAGCCTCCGTGTACACCACTAGCAGTCTGGGTGCCAAGCTATCTACAAACTACTGGTAGAACTCTATTGGTAACCCGTCCACACCGGGTGTTTTATTCCGAGCCATATTTTTAATGGCCGCCCTTATTTCAGTAAGCGTGATCGGCCCGCCCAGCTCTTTCGCGTCCTCCTCGTCAAGGACCGGAAGCTGCCTCGCCTCTAGGTACTCCGCAATTTCCTGGGCCTCCACTCCCAACTGGCTCTGGTACAATTCCTCATAGTACACACGAAAGCACTCCAACACCGCTGCCTGAGAATATACCATCTCCCCCAGTGCGTTGTTGATGCTAAGGACCGGGCAGCCCCTAATTTCAGGGTTAGCAAGTCTGGCCAGGAGCGTGCCCACCTTATCCCGTTCAGCATGCGCTCTGATGGCGTATTGCCTATAGTCGTAGCTCCGCAACCGTTCCGTTTCGGTAGCGACTACCTCTTTCGCTTCCAGCAACCGGGCCTGCAAGTCCGGTCTGGCCGGCCTGCGCCGCTCTAAATCTCTCAGTTTCTCTTCCGCTTTCGCAAGTGCATTCATCACAGTCGTACGAGCATTCGAAAACCGACCCAGGCATACCCCTCTCACCACCACTTTCATCGCATCCCATTCAGTGGACCTACACGTGGCAGTACCCTCGTTCTCACCGAAATAATTATCGATGCCCTGTTGGACAGCTTCACTAAACACTGAGTCCTCCAACGTGTCTGGCCGGAGCCGCCATGTTGGAATCGCCGAGCGCTCCCGTTGCCACTGGACATGTACTAGTAGGGGATTATGATCCAATATGGTTCTAGCCAAGTATTCCGTGTGTGAGATCAATGGGGCCAGGGACCCGCCACAGAGCACTGAATCAATCCTCACGTGTAGTGCATGGAGAGCTGAGTAAAAGGAATAATCCCTGGTGTCCCTGTGCTGTTCCCGCCACACATTCAGCAACCCCCACCTGTCCTGCCAATCCTTCCTGTGCATGGCTAACTTGCGTACCGGGGAATCAACAAGGGGAGGGTGAGACCTGTCCAAGACCACATCCGTAATCGAGTTAAAATCCCCCCCCAGTATCACCGGGCCCGCTAGAAAAGAGGCCAAGGACCCGGAAAGGCCATCGAAGAATCGGGCCTGATTAGCATTTGGCGCATACACACAGCAGAGAACCACATCCCTACCATACAACCGTCTCTCCACCGCCACAAACCTGCCCTCAGGATCCACCACTTGGTTCAGCACCTGAAACGGTATCCCTGCTCTCACCCATATCAATACCCCCCTGGCATACGCTGAGTAAGTGGTGCCGAACACCTGACCCCTCCATCTTTTTTGCAACGCAGTACATTCCTTTTTTGTCAGATGGGTCTCCTGTAGCATAGCAATCTGGACCCCCCTTCGCACCAGATAAGCGTGCACCTTGTGGCGCTTGACCATGGTTCGTAGCCCCCGGACATTCCACATTAGTCATTTTAAGCTAGGTAACGTCCCCATACCAGCAGAGAACAGTCCAGATCAAACAATGCCAGTTCACATCCCCACCAAAGCAGTTGCCCCCCCGAAACAAACTCCGAAAAGAAAAACACCCCAAACCCCACTCCCCAGGACAGAGCCTACAAACCCAGGGTCAGCCCCGATCCAAACCTCAAACCAACCACACATTCTCCTAACCTGTGGTCGCCACCACAGAAGGCCTTAAGGGCCCTGGGGGGGGTGAGTTATCGCCGACCCCAGCTAGCGGAGCCCACACCCCGCGCTCCCATCCCATCCTGCCAACGCGGCACCCTACCCGGCAACCCCCCCATCGTCAACAGGATACCACCCTACCATCAGAGCTTGTCCAAGTCCCAACACAGCCTCAACCGTGAAATATCCCATCAGAAGTCTGAGGGGTCACCACCGGCCCCTTCGAGCTCTCCGCTTCCGAAAGGTCCTTTCCCGTCCTGCTGCCTTCGCCGCCAGAGTCCGTCTCAGCCAGTTCACTTCCCTGCTGCGACCTGGTAATGGCCGCCGTCGCTGCTAGCGCGTCTCTCTTGTCCGCAGCCATTTGGGCCTCCCGTTTCTCCCGCTGGCGCCTATTGCGGGACCGGATGCGTTGCGATTGTCTGACCTGAGGCGGTTTAGGCCGATCTCGCCTACTTTTGTGAGACCTATCCGTCCCCGCTCTGTAGGACTCCAGCCACTGCCATGCTTCGTCCGGAGTCTGAAAGAAGTGCGTGGTCTCATCCAGAATGACCCGCAGCTTGGCCGGGAAGAGCAAGGAGTATTGAATGCCCTCCTCTCGCAGCTCCTTCTTCACCGCCAGAAACGATGCTCTATTTTTTTGGACCGCCTGGGTGTAATCCGGGAAGATTGTAACCCTGCTGTTCTCCACCTCAAACGGGCCCGATGACCGAGCCCTCTGGATGAGGAGGTCCCGGTCCTTATAATGGAGGAGCCGCACCACCATCGGTCGGGGGGGGGGGGCGACCAAGCCCTTGCGGGTGAGCCGGCACCCTGTGGGCTCGTTCCAGGGTAAAGAAAGGAGTAAGCCCCTCCGGTGCCACCACAGTTCGAAACCAGTCCTCCATGTAGGCCACCGCATCCTCCCCCTCAATTCGTTCCGGCAGGCCTACGACCCGCATGTTATTCCTCCTATTGCGACCTTCGGCATCCTCCGCACGCCGTTCCAGCGAATCCAACCGGGCTAGGATGTCCGTGATCTTATGCTCTGCAGTCACCACCGACGGTTTCAGGTCCAATAGTAGCTGATCATGGTCCTTGACCTTATCCGCCAGCTTCGCATGGTCCGCTCGCAATAGCCCCAGCCCCGTGGCTACTTGCGCAATGTCCTGCTGCAACACCTCCTTGGTCGAGGTGATTGCGTCCAGTATGGCATCCAAGCGCCGATTCAGTCGTTGCTCCTGGTCCAACACCGGCGGGGGGGTCTCGCCCACCTGGGACAGCGCAGCCAGGTCCCCCTGTCCGCGCTCCATGGCCACCGGTCCTCCCGTAGCCGCCATCTTAGGGTACTGCATCACAGGCCAAGAAACCCGTCTGGTCCTGGCACTTCTGGGACAGCGCAAACTTCCCAATATTGAGCAGGATCAATTGCCACCGCCGATGCCGCAGCTCCAAGGGCCAAGCGGGTTAGCACTGTCCGACCTGCCCCCTCAGGAGTCTGGAGGAGGAGGGGAAGGAGGAGGGATAGCGGCCAGCAATTGTCCCCGAGGTCCGAGCGGTGCCGGGGTCCCTGTCCCCCGAACTTCAGGACTGTCGCCACAGTCCCCACAGCATCGATCTCACGGCTGCATAAATATGGATCTGCACTCGGCAACGCCAGAGCATGCACCAGCGGTGCAAGGGGCTTTTAAAAAAGCCGCTGAACGTGGTACTCTGAAGATTAATGACTGGATAAAGACATCCCTAGACCTCATAATCCCTGCCAAATCTGTAACAACAAATCGAAGCGAGCCTCAGCTCCCTGGAACACCAAAGCACTGTGTTCAGCTAAGCAGGTCTGCAAGAGACTAGAAGAACCTTGGACGAAAAATCAGACCCAAGAAGGCAGCCAATTACACTGAACTCAACTATTGCATGAAAAAATGGTCAGAAAAACTAAAGCTGAGTACTTTCAAAATAGAATTACTAATTCACAAATTCCTACAAAGTTTTTGAAATCAATAAAAGTTTGGCTCACACTCCAGTAACAGCAAACTTTACAGGGCCTTCACAAGATCTGTGCAATAACACATCTGGCTTTTTTCATGATAAACTGGCTAAGGTACTGCACAGTTTGGGACGGGGGAAGGAAACAGTGTGATGCAATCATGGTCTTCTTTTGAAGTGGTATCTAAAGAGAACCCCTCCGAGCTCCTGGGCAATATTAAGCCTACATCCCCCAGCAGACGTGTGCCGGGTCCATCCCTTGACAAAAGTAACTAACACCATCGTCCCCGTGTTTACAGAACTATGTATCTGCTCCCTTCAACCAGGGATTGTTCCTCTTTCATGGCAAAAGGAACTTGTCACCCCTCTTCTGAAAACGTCTTCTCTGGACCCTCTGACTGTCTTACGAACACCCTTTCTCTCTGCTTCCCCTTTTCTGTAAAATCCATGAAGCTGTAGTTAATAAACAACTGAGCCGTTTTCTGGGGGAGGATCCATTTCTTCATGGTGTCCAATCTGGGCTCAGAAAAGTCTTCAGCACAGAAACGCTGCTGGCTGAAGCTACCAATGATATCCGTTCTATCTGGGATGACGGAGGGACAGTGGTCTTGGTACTGCTTGAATTATCAGTTGCTTTTGATACTTCTTAATCATTTCACCGAAGTGAGTGTATCCAATAAAGGTCTTTAATGGTTTGCTGCTTTTTTAGCTGAGGGTACGCGAGCAGTCAGTCTAGGTAACTTCAGATCCTACGCTAAACCTATTGTTGCGGGTGGGCCGCAAGGTTGGGCTGTTTAATCTCCATGTGTCACCCCTAGCAAGACTCACTGGTCCCTTTGGCCATCATTTTATTCCATGCGCTGATGACATCCAATTTATACTAAGACTAGAAGGAGACCCTCATCTTTCCTCTCGACTCATCCCTTCTTGCCCCACAGAAGTCACTGATTGGATGAAATGCAGCTCACTCATTCTAAATGGGGATAAAACTGAGGTAGTTATCTTTGGAAACCCCTCCTTGAGGTCTCAGATCTGGTGGCCATTAGTGCTGGGCCCAATCCCTGTGCAGCAGATAGATATCTAGAAACCACATTTGATTAAAACCTGAATTTCTAACTGCACAATAACTTGCTTACTCCCACATGTGCGTCTTCTTAGCGTCTTTCGGAGGATTCTCCCTTTTCTTCGCACAGCCGCTAGAATTGCGGTGGACCGTGCCCTGATGCTCTCCAGGATGGACTACTCCAACTCTTTACTTGTTGGTCTTCCAAAATACCTCATTCGTAGAGTTCAGATAGTACAAGTGTGGCTCTCAGCTGGTCCTTGGACTGAATCGCAAATCATCAATTTCTAACTGTCTTTGCCAGCTCTACTGGTCACGTGTCACCAAAAAAAACCTTTCACGGCACTCTGTGTATGCCACCACATTCTTCATGGCACAGGATGGGACAATGACCTGTCTTTTTTTTGTCTGCTTTTTCCCTCGGAGACTTTGCCTTCTGCATCTCAACATCTGCTTTCCATTCCAAAATGCACAAACCTCAGGACAAGGAAGTGGAACCTGAGGTCCATCTTTCCATGCTGGGCTGTCTGCAGAAAATGCACCAACTCATCTTGTTGCTGCAGGTATTGTAGACAGAGTACCTTTTGTTAATGGGGCAGTGAGGGGGTGGGCACCATTGCAAGGTGGGTTCATGCGCCCCTAAATTAATATTACCCATGTTGATTCAACTTGACACGTATCTGGTAATCAGTGTTGTATGGTGTTAATTGTTTCGGATTAACCAGTGGAGGTTTCCTTTTTTCTTCCCCTAAACACCTACCAGTGCTCAATTTGTAAGAGGATATGTGCCAGGGCTCTCGTCTAGAGGCCACTGCAGCTTGCACCTCACATAACCCATGCCAGCTGCCAATGGCAGTGCATACACAGCTACTATCCTTCACAGTCCTACAAGTGTGACAAGTCAGACTATTCTAGGCCCCCAAAGCCAGAAGAATGGCTTGGGAGGCATGTATTAGTCATTGTTAATCTAAATTGAACTAATAAACCTCTGTTGTTGTGTTCATACCGAAATTAGTATGACAGCACCACCATGTGGCAGACTGTAATAGCCCCGGTGCTGACAATAAGGTGCAGGTGCCGAACATCAGAAAGCATCAGCTCAAATTAAGCACTGACACCTACAATGTCTAAAACAGGTGATGCAACTGAAATCATTGGAAGCCATTTGTAAATGGTCAACTGGGATTTCCCCCAGGAACAGCAACAAAGGAGAACAATTAAGTAACTTGTGGCATAGATAGAAAACAAACAGAGAGCGTCCGTTTCCTCCATTTATCATGCTTGTGTAACAGGAAGTGAAGAAAATAATACTTGCTTCAGCCTAAGGTTTTGCACTCGGGCAAAACTTGGAACAAAATGATTTCACTCTGTATTTGTTGTTCTTATACAATAGGAAGAGGAGAAAGTATGTTTTCAAACTTTTTCAATGTGGATGATGACACTAAGGTCCTGTTTACGATGTCCGACACCTCTAGTCAGTGGTTCCGACCAGCTAATTACAATGCAATCAAACACTGTTCGGTCGCATACTCCTATTACTCAATGGGAGCTCGTGTTACGGCTGAAACCGGCCTTAACACAAGCTCCCATTGAGAAATGGGGGGTGTTGTTCATCCCTGCACCTGCCACAATGTGCAGGGATCAACAGGGAGGCACCATAGATGCCCACTCGGCTCCCAACTGGAGGCAACACACACAGGTAGGCCCTGCTGGGGGCCCCAAACATGCTTTCCAACATGGTTTCCATGCCGGCTCCATGAACCTGTCGGATGCCAGCCAGAACGACCGACCGGTTTACTTTAGCCAGCATTGTAATGCAGCGGTCAGAAAGTAAACCGAGTGGCTGATTACGATGTGGCCCAGAAGCCTCCAACCATCGGTCTGAGCCTTTAAGGGCCGCATCGGAATCGGCCCCTAAATTTGAGGCATATCTAGATCGTAGCATCTACAATGCATGTAACAAAATGAGTGAAAAATGTGTTAGCTTGATTTATTTTATAAAGAGTTATTGAAGTGCTAAGACTTAGTTCGAATCTCTATTGCATATGCAAAATATTTTGTAAGCAATAAATGTGATGCATATAAACGTAGCAATGGTTCCACTACCCCTTTCTTGCATTTTCGCCTGGTACACCAATATGTCTGTGGGCAAGAGTGGTGCGAATTCTGCTTCCTCCTTTCTCTATCACAGAAGCAGAAATTAAATTCAAATGGATTTACCCTGTTTGTCTTTTGCAGTAGGGGTGGATTTCTGTCACCTGATCGTAATAATATATTTGAGGTCATATTTAATGCAACAATCAACACTTTCGCCACCATCAAGACTGGGACGTTTCAGAGGGTGAACCAAATGCAGTATCATTTTGTGCTGGACTGCCACATCAAATATGAAATTTGCACTGGCCGAACAAAGAGTAAAACACAATGTTGGACCGGCCATTCAATGCACAAGTCTCCACAGAACCCACTGCAGCATTTATCCACTATGTAACCTCGCCCACAGGGCCTGGGGCTGTCCAGACATTCCTGTGTCAGCAGCAGGTGCTGCACACAATCATTGGCAGGAAGTGACGTCATAGGAGGCAGCTGCCGCCTTGGGTCGCGTGCTTGGCCACGTGGCCTTGCTCTGACTCTGCTCTCAGTGTAAACATAGCCTCATATTTCTTGGAAAGCGCGGGTCTCAGCTGCTCCGGGGGACACCTCCGCCACTACTAATGCTCTGAGCAGATCTCTAGCCGGAGGATGTGGTTACAGCGGAGGAGTGGGGGAATGATGCGGTTAGTAATGCCAATCTGGAAGGGGGCAGTGACAGGCGTGCACTCTCCATCCTTCTCTGTCACTGAGGGCGAATAGAAAAATAAATGGATAATCGTCTGTGTTAAAAATACTGATTGTCAGTGCATATCAACGTTTTGTGGTCTTTGGACCTCTGGGTCTATTTTGGAAGTGATCATGGACGTCAATTCATCACAATGTCCTAGGCAGCGGAACAGACATGCACTTGTACTTGTAAAGCGCACTGCGACTCCATGGAGTATTCTGGCGCTGAAGACCGCTGGGGAACCCGTCCTGGCTATCCCTGTGAGATGGTCCCTTTCTGGGTATCTCCAAGGTGAAACCAGGCATCCCCGGCGTCTGTGGGGGCCGTTGTAGAGATGAGGCAAGCTAATGCCCAGAGTTGCCGAGTGTGATCCCTGGTTAGAGTAGGCACCGAAGCGAGAATTATCGAGTCCGTTTGGACCCTGGTCCACGACCCTGCCACGTCGGGAATTGAACCCTGGTCCCGGGCCATTCTCTGCTTACGGGTCTGCCGCCTCTAACCAGTGAGCCACACCACTCCACCACATGCCCCTTGACCTTCACATGCACACGTTTATTTGTAAAGCGCACATTCACTCTTGGGTATCTTGGCACTGAACAACAGATGTTTATTGTTACCCAACTCAATGGTACTCATTTTATCAACCTCAGATGGATGAAAGGCTGAGTGGACCTGTCAGGATTTGAACCTGCGACCATGAGGTCAAACACATGCCCCTGCAGTGGATGCATTAGTCCACTGAGCCAACAGACCCAACACACTCAAAATTACAAGCATGCACACAACATACATAACTTTAAAAGCATTTTTTAACTTACCTCAGCTGCCAGGGAAAGTCATATTTCAGCTATTTGTGAGCAATTTTATTAATTAAACTAATGGATAATGATGCAATATTATTCACTTCTATTATAACAAAAAAATTGACAAAGAACAAGATTAGTGAAGGCCCCACCAACGCCCATAAGGGTGAGCTACTTCTGTTCCTCTTACTGATTTTGCCAATGTTGACGTTGGGGGTCACAAAGGCAGTACCAGGAGTCACAAGGAACATGCCCAGCGCACTTTTTGGAAAGTCAAACAATTATCAAATTTATAGTACAATTATTGCACAAAGACGAGTTGATGTTATGTCTTTCTTATTTGAACTTCATCCTTTATTTTTTTTGCGGTTGCAAAACGTTTAAAAAAAAGAAAAATAAAAGATGAAGTTCAATAAGAAAGACATAACATCGACTCGTCTTTGTGCAATAATTGTCCTATAAATGTGATAATTGTTTGACTTTACAAAAAGTGTGCTGGGCTAACTGTTTTGCATTTGCTTTGGGTAAGCCGGTGGGGTAACTGTTGGCTTTACCAATTTGTGAGGTGTTCCTCAAGCCCTTGCACCTTTGAACTAGACAACTAGGGATGTCAGGTCTAGTGGGGGAACCTATGCTTTGATCCCCAAAAAACTGTTGCTAAAACAAGGAATATGCCCCCCTGGCGACCCTTAAATGACGCCCATGGACTGGATTGCTGAACTTCTTGTATACAACCGCTGAGGTGTTTGGGACATCTTGGGTTTTACTTCCGCGGGAAACGGAGGCATAACTTGGAAGACACTAAAGATAGAACTTAACATTCTAAAGTTGTAACAATATTTTAGATTGCTTAAGCGGATGTTATCTCTTGGCAAAGGATACGGTTAGAGTTTGGCGGAGCGGAAACACTGCTGTAAACCAATAGTGCTCCCACCCGCCACACTTGTAGTTCCCCAGCGCTATTTAGAATCATTCGAAGCGCTGGGTTTCTGGCAGACGGCCCTAAGCGGGTTCCAGGGTAGGAAACCTCAAACTAGATGGCCCGTCCGCCACAGCTCCATCACATCATAGTGACAGTCATCCTGCCCTATTCAGTGGCATAATGAAACTTGAGGGGGCCCGCCTGCAAAGTATATGGAAGGGGGACCCTCACACTCCGGACCCAGTCAGGAGCTCTCAGGCCACGGGTCCATGCCCAGTGCTGGAGGGGGGCCCAAGGAGCTCAGGGCCCCCACCCACCCCACCTCCACCATGGGGGTTATTGTTCTACATACCTCCAGTTCATGCGGTGCCACTGTGAGACACACAATACCGGTTCCCATCACAGTCTCCCAGTGAGGAGTTGATATCACACAGTGGCAGGTAAAACAAGCTGAAATCTACTGTCAATAGTGGTTTTCCAGCTCGTTTTTTGAGGTTTTGAACTGCCCACGTCCATTAAGGGGTGTGAAAACACCCCAGGACATCGGCACCAGCCGCAGCAAGCTTCCTTTTGGGGGAGAAGGGGGATCTGGGGCTGCATGGGGTTCAGAGGAGCCTCGTAGGTACTTCTAGGCACAATACCAAGCCCCCATCAAAGGCCCGCCCCCTTCTCACACAGTGAGATTGTTCTTGAAGTTGGCAGGTATGGTTATGCCACTCGCCCTATTTAAGGTGGGGCAACCGTAAACCGTGGTTTTCCCTGTCTGGCGCCGCAACCATGTGAGACATGTTGATCCCCGGAAGAGACATCACTTGATGGCCCCAGGTGTAGAAATAATTCTTCTTGCATGTCAAGGGCCGTTGATTTTTTTTTTTTTTCTATAAGAAATACCGAGTTGGAGATTTATCTTTGGAAAATGAAAGTAAATCCCGCCTGGGCTTCCACCCCCTTGTGTGTGTTTTTTGCCCAAAATTGTCCTGCCATCTCGGTTCAAGCTGTTTTGGTGAAAATCCCAGCCTTGAACTCTCAAATGGAGGACGGGCTGCAGCTGGGATGGCAAACACTGAACATCTGTTGCAACACCTGTTGGCCAACCGGCCCAGCATTGCCTTATTTACCCGTGATCTCTTCCAAAATGTCTCAGTCTTGAAGTCTCTCCTACTGTCACCCTCGATTCTCTGCTTCCCCGACAAGATGTGTGACGCACATACACATTTATAATCTTCTAACAATTAAGCCAGGTTACAGAAGACATAAACCGAACAGGCAGATGATGCAGTCACGGCTCAAGCCAGATGTTTGAGAGCCTGATGTCTCGCATTTGAAACCCTCCTCTTGGGATGTCTGAAAGAGAGAGTCACTCCCCGCTGACGGATGTCCCAGCAAACCAGGAGTGCCTGAAGCCCGGCAACCCCTCTCTTCTGGTGCTCTTGGGCACATGCCAGGTGTGTTAGGTCCATGTCCTGCTCCACTTCATGTTATGAAGACCCGCTGACTCCCTGATGCTTCAAGGCGCTTCAGGCTCATCTATGCACCAGGAGAATCCTTTACAGTAAATTTCCCATCAGCAGCGTCTTCACTGGTTGCCAATCCAGAAACGCATTAAGTTCAAAGCTCTTACCACTGCGTTTAAAGCCCTCCATGGTACCGGGGCTCTCTATTTGAGGAAGAGAGTTGGCTTTCACCATCCATCCAGAGCCTTACGCTCGGCCGCCTTGTCACTGGCCACGGTCCCAGCAATCAGACGTGCGCGGACCTGGGGTCGGTCCTTTAAATATCTGGCGCCGCGGGCCTGGAATGCTTTGCCACTCGCTCTGAGGAAGAACGAGAATTTTGCTTCTTCCAGGAAAGAGCTTAAATGTGGCTGTTCTGTCTCTAACTCCTCCTCCGCTGTTGGGGTTATGCTGTGTTAGGGTTGATAGCGCCGGGAAACTCTTGCCTGAGTAGCTGAGCGGTCAATAAAACTCCCGATAAAAAAAAAATTTAAATGAAATTGAACATGTCACCTTTATTAACTTCCAGTTATTAAACTCAACTATTCTAAGGCACTGTGTCTTTCCCACAAAGCTGTTTTTGCCTCTTCTTCCAACAACTTTTTATCTTCAGTGTTATCCGAGGACAGGCCATCTCACACCCTTCTAGCTCTATTCCTCTTGTGGCTTTTCAGAGGCATAGGTAAGTCACACTAGGTGGCCCCTGTTCTGCCTTGGTAACAGCAAAAAGCAGGGATTACCTGTCTCTCAATCTCTGTGCAGAGAAGCGCCACTGAAAACACATCTAATCTCGACTTTCTGCTAAATCTATTATCCCTTTTTAGGGCTCGGACTCCTTCCCAGTGAAACTGGGAGGAGTTTCGAGAACTAATGTTAAAGGAGAAAAAAAAGAAGAAGTATCTCCTAGGGCCTTGGTGAGAGGAATTCCACACATTCCTTAGCGTTTTCTGGCATCTGGTCAGTGATTCGTCTTCCCTGTGCTGTGTATGTAGTAGCCTTGAAGTGATAGGCTGTAAGTAATGTACGCGTGCCCGATGTGGCATTTTGTGTGCGAGAACGAGCATGGCAGAGTGATTCATCTTAATTACGAGCTGTCAAGAGTGCCCGTGTAATGCAAGCCAGATGATGCGAGCGCACAGCGGTGAGCGCGTTCAATGTTAAATGACGAGAGGCAGCAGGCGAGGCTCACAGAAGATGACTCATACATGCTCGTCCACACTGTAGTTCTTGTTTATTTCGTAGTCGTTTATGTTCTGCCTTAATGCATTGCCATTTAGACCGGCTTTAAAATTATATGAAAGGCCCTCCTCTCCGCCAGTAACAGCTTCCTGTTGTGTTCTCCCTAGTTTTCCGGTACGTTTGTGCTGATTTTATTTTAAAATACCTTTACATTTGTACTTTTGCCACTCACTTCTGTAACTTTGTTTGAAAAGTAAAGCGCTCTTAATAAAGGCCGTGTTCGCAACTCATAAATCACAACGAAAAGTTAAATAAAATACAGATAATGAAGTGCTTCGAAGCCTACCAGGCGAGCCGTGCTAGCGCTGCCGGTTCTTGTCCGGGCCGGGCGCTGGGACGAGCCTGACAGCTGCCCGTTATTGCAACATGCCTGCAGTTGGCCACCTCAAGGCGCTGTCTGTCCGTCCTCGGCAGGCCATGCCTGCAAGGACGTGCCTTCGAGGCCTGAGGCCGCCCAGTGGCCCGTTTCCTGCAGCACTGCAATGCTAAAGTTGGAATGCGATTTACAATTCTTTATTCATTTATTTATTTATTTATATATTTAATGCGATTTTCTATAGCGCGAATATTACCCGAAGGTGTTAGAGCGCTTTACAAAAGAACCAGTTGCGCTACATAAGGATTTAGGATTCCAGGTACTTGGCTCACACAGGGATGTAAATTACGGCTCCAGCTGCTAATTTCACCCCGCCAGTGACGCGTGCCAGTCATCCCTGAGCGGAGGTGGAAGGCAGCTGAGCGGGCGAGGCGCCTGCTCCGAACACCTCGGCAAGATACTTAACGCATTCCAAAACGCATTCCCAAAAGCACTTTCCCACAGGACATGGAAAGCGGCCACCCATGTCTGGTCTCGAATTTATCGAAATGTCCGGACTGGGTTCGTCTAAACCTTGTGCTGGCCAGTGGGAGCACGGTACAATAATTCAATCCAGGATAAAAGGTATGGCCTAGACCGCATCTTCTCCAGAAGTCATCTTTACACCATCTATCTATGCCTTGATAGTATGAGGATTGTGCGCACACTGGCTTCAGTAAGAAAGAAGGGTGTTTCAAGTCACGCGGTTTTATTCTGATGCAATTTGCATTTTCTTGCAAAAACTATGAATAATATTAGAAACTCCCTAAATGTTATGCGAGTGGCGCTTTTGCGTGAAAGCAGGAACTTTTTTGAGTATCTTGTCCGCGAGTTTAATTTGGTGGACTTTCCTTCGTGAATGCTGTGTTTACACATGAAAACAAGTTGTAAAGTCACACAGGGAAGAGATACAAATATAAAAAAATGCAAATGTACAAGTTGTAAAGTCACTCTATGTATCTCTATATACATATTGTTAAAGTCTCTTATGTAAATAAAGCGGTTTTCAGTCTCCTTGGCGAGAGTGCTCCAGAGCAACCGGTTCCGGACAGGGGTGAGGCAAGCTCCAGGGGGTGAGCCGCTGAGTGAGGCTGTGCCGGTGTGTTCAACAAAGAATGAGGGTGTGCACAGGATCAAACTGTTTATTCAAGAGAGCAGCCAGGATCGGAAGGGAGGTTTCCTGGCCACATACGGCCCGGTGATTCCCCAGCGACTGCTTTGAATTTTTGATTCTTGATGATTCAACACCTCAGCAGCCTGTGCATTCACCAGCAACAGGCCCCTCCAGGATTACAAACCTGCAGTTGGGACTGCCGCCTCCATTGTAGACAGGCAAAAACGCATGAAACACTGCTGTTGAGTGCTGAGTGCTGTGTGCGGTGTGCTGGTGAGTGCTGTGTGCTGGTGAGTGCTGGTGAGTGTGGTGTGCTGGTGAGTGTGGTGTGCTGGTGAGTGCCGTGTGCTGTTGGGGGCAGAGTGCTGTTGGGGGCAGAGTGCTGTTGGGGGCAGAGTGCTGTGTGCTGTTGAGTGCAGAGTGCAGAATGCTGTTGAGCGCAGAATGCTGTTGAGCGCAGAATGCTGTTGAGCGCAGAATGCTGTCGATTGCAGAGTGCTGTTGAGTGCAGAGTGCTGTTGAGTGCAGAGTGCTGTTGAGTGCAGAGTGCAGAATGCTGTTGTGTGCAGAGTGCAGAATGCTGTTGAGTGCAGAATGCTGTTGAGTGCAGAATGCTGTTGAGTGCAGAGTGTTGTTGAGTGCAGAATGCTGTTGAGGGCAGAGTGCTGTTGAGTGCAGAGTGCAGAATGCTGTTGAGGGCAGAGTGCTGTTGAGTGCAGAGTGCAGAATGCTGTTGTGTGCAGAGTGCAGAGTGCTGTTGAGTGCAGAGTGCTGTTGAGTGCAGAGTGCTGTTGAGTGCAGAATGCTGTTGAGGGCAGAGTGCTGTTGAGTGCAGAGTGCAGAATGCTGTTGAGGGCAGAATGCTGTTGAGGGCAGAGTGCTGTTGAGGGCAGAGTGCTGTTGAGTGCAGAGTGCTGTTGAGTACAGAGTGCAGAATGCTGTTGAGTGCAGAATGCTGTTGAGTGCAGAATGCTGTTGAGTGCAGAGTGCTGTTGAGTGCAGAGTGCTGTTGAGTGCAGAGTGTAGAATGCTGTTGTGTGCAGAGTGCAGAATGCTGTTGAGTGCAGAATGCTGTTGAGTGCAGAATGCTGTTGAGTGCAGAGTGCTGTTGAGTGCAGAGTGCTGTTGAGTGCAGAGTGCTGTTGAGTGCAGAATGCTGTTGAGGGCAGAGTGCTGTTGAGTGCAGAGTGCAGAATGCTGTTGAGTGCAGAATGCTGTTGAGAGTGCTGTTGAGTGCAGAGTGCTGTTGAGTGCAGAGTGCTGTTGAGTGCAGAGTGCTGTTGAGTGCAGAATGCTGTTGAGTGCAGAATGCTGTTGAGTGCAGAGTGCTGTTGAGTGCAGAGTGCTGTTGAGTGCAGAATGCTGTTGAGGACAGAGTGCTGTTGAGTGCAGAGTGCAGAATGCTGTTGAGGGCAGAGTGCTGTTGAGTGCAGAGTGCTGTTGAGTGCAGAGTGCAGAATGCTGTTGAGTGCAGAATGCTGTTGAGTGCAGAGTGCTGTTGAGTGCAGAGTGCTGTTGAGTGCAGAGTGTAGAATGCTGTTGTGTGCAGAGTGCAGAATGCTGTTGAGTGCAGAATGCTGTTGAGTGCAGAATGCTGTTGAGTGCAGAGTGCTGTTGTGTGCAGAGTGCTGTTGAGTGCAGAGTGCTGTTGAGTGCAGAGTGCTGTTGAGTGCAGAATGCTGTTGAGGGCAGAGTGCTGTTGAGTGCAGAGTGCAGAATGCTGTTGAGTGCAGAATGCTGTTGAGTGCAGAGTGCTGTTGAGTGCAGAGTGCTGTTGAGTGCAGAGTGCTGTTGTGTGCAGAGTGCAGAATGCTGTTGAGTGCAGAATGCTGTTGAGTGCAGAATGCTGTTGAGTGCAGAGTGCTGTTGAGTGCAGAGTGCTGTTGAGTGCAGAATGCTGTTGAGGGCAGAGTGCTGTTGAGTGCAGAGTGCAGAATGCTGTTGAGGGCAGAGTGCTGTTGAGTGCAGAGTGCTGTTGAGTGCAGAGTGCAGAATGCTGTTGAGTGCAGAATGCTGTTGAGTGCAGAGTGCTGTTGAGTGCAGAGTGCTGTTGAGTGCAGAGTGTAGAATGCTGTTGTGTGCAGAGTGCAGAATGCTGTTGTGTGCAGAGTGCAGAATGCTGTTGTGTGCAGAGTGCAGAATGCTGTTGAGTGCAGAGTGCTGTTGAGTGCAGAGTGCTGTTGAGTGCAGAGTGCTGTTGAGTGCAGAGTGCAGAATGCTGTTGAGGGCAGAGTGCTGTTGAGTGCAGAATGCTGTTGAGGGCAGACTGCTGTTGAGGGCAGAGTGCAAAATACTGTTGAGTGCAGAATGCTGTTGAGTGCAGAGTGCTGTTGAGTGCAGAGTGCTGTTGAGGGCAGAGTGCTGTTGAGGGCAGAGTGCTGTTGAGGGCAGAGTGCTGTTGAGGGCAGAGTGCTGTTGAGGGCAGAGTGCTGTGTGCTGTTGAGGGCAGATTGCTGTTGAGGGCAGAGTGCTGTTGAGTGCTGTGCAAGCTTGTTACACTCACAAGAAGGACATCACAAGCAGCAGTGGTGCAAGCTTTCCTTACACACTCACAGCAGGTACTGTGCCAAGGCAGCAGCAGCAACAGAGCAAGAGTCCCTTACAAAGAACAGGAACAGCACAGAGATGCTCAATGCAACAAGCTTCTCACACTCACAAGAACGACATCACAGGCAGCAGCAGTGCAAGCTTCTTACACTCACAAGGAGACCACAGGCAGTAGAGGTGCAATATTCTCACACTCACAATGAAATCACTGGCAGTACACACCACATGAACACACTCCATAACACATAGCAACAATACATTGCCATTTACAATGCCATTAGCTCAAACTCAAATAAATCCGAGCCCGATTGCATTTCTAATGCTTGTTCTTGAGTGGTCTTAAGAGGCATGACACATTTTTTGGGGGCCATCGCATGCTTTAAAAACTTACAAATCAATCAAAGTTCATTATAACAATCAGGTAAGGCAGAGCGGGCTTTAAGGTAGTTTAGATTTTCTTTAGCAGGGGCTGGGACGGAGTCAGTTAGATGTCCGGCTTACAAACAAGAAGACGGCGTGTTCAGTTTTGAGAGGAGCACTTTTAATGAGTCCATGTGACTCGAAAGTCATAACTTGAGACGTTTGTGATAAAAACTTGGGGGCATATTAGCAAGGGCAATATCGACGCTTTATCTGGACTATTTCCCGCTAAAGCGGCGATAATTTTATCGCCATATTAGCAAGCTGTCTCTAACGGCAGTTAGCTACAGCTTTTAGGCGATAGCGACCAGTTTGGGGCCCACTTTGCATGTCAGCAATATTTATCGCTAATGACATGCAAAGTGGGCGTACCCAACCTGTTAGCAACTGAAAGCAGTCGCTAACACAGCTATCGCCTATTAGCAAGGCAGGCTGTGCGATTAAAAAAGTTGCGCTAAGCACGATTATCGCCAGAACCTAACGCCTGCTCAGACCATGACTTAACCAGTTTATCCAATGGGAGGTGAATATTAAGGTTAAGTCCCCATTAGCGTTAATGCCTGAATATCGTTGGATTTCCAGCGATATTCACGCATTGAGCCGCTATCGCCGGATATTCCATCGCATTAGAGATAAACGTTGCTAATAGCATGTTATCTCAGCGATAATATCCGGCGATAGGCAGCGATAAAAAAAAATGTGCTAAGCGCATTTAGCGATAAATATCGCTATTTGTTGCTAATATGCCCCACGGGGCATATTAGCAAGAACCTTGTTAAAATTATCACCGTTTTAGCGGCAGGAAACTGAACTCCTACTAAGCCCCTATTGCACGATCTAGGCCGCCACCCATTTAGAGACATTGCCAGACTCCGCCCCCTTTTGCTGTGGGCCCGCCTACGGAGGACGCCAGAGCTATCAAAATAGGCAACAGGGCTAAGCGAAATAATGGATCGGCACAGCTGGCATAGGATTGATTGGTTAAGATGTAAAAAAAAACTCGACCTCGATTTTAGAGAGGCATGGGAAAACAGAACCTCCCCACCCAAGACAGAACTCAAGAAGGCGTATTGGTTGTGGGTTAGCAGGAATGACTTCCAAAATCCAGAGGACACTGACAGAGGAGTTCATGCAGCACAAGCATTCCACCTGTTTAGAACCCTATCTAGATATCATACAGAAACCACATGATAGGGCTCTTTATTTTCAGTTCAGGGTAGGTTCATTGCCTACACGAGAACAAACCACGAAATGGAGGCCTCCCTATCAGACACCTGCTTCTTGCCCAAGCTGTGTGGCTATCCTTGAGACAATTCCACATATCATGTTTGCATGCCCAGCTTACAAAGCACCGAGAGAATGATGGTTAAAACCAATTTGCAAACAACTGGGCACTCATAGCCATCATGCTGCTTTGCGCATTCTGAGAACCGATGCCCGGGAACTCTATGCTTGGGGACTGGCTAAATTTTTTAGATAGCCGTGGACTATTAGATTAAGAAATTTGAATAGTCATTCTTAAACAGAACTGTTGGGATGTGTTTGCTGATTCTAAAGTTTTATTGTTTTTATAACGAAATAGCTATTATACTTGTGTTGCTGTGTTTTCTTTTTTGCTTTTAAAAGAAATCTTTTTATCTATTTATATCTAATGAATTCTTGAGACTATCGCTCATGGTATTTCGTCCTATAAAAAATTGCATTTGACTTTATTTATTCAATTTTATATGAAACTTGCAGCTTTTAAGATATGTATTATCGAAATAAGGCTATTTTGACTGACTGACTGATGTGCAGGACATCTAACCTGGGCTTCTATTGGAAATCTATAACGCATATTAGCAAGCCCATTATCGCTCTTTTAGCGACAGTTTCCTGCCGCTAAAACGGCAATAATTTTAAGGAGGTTCTTGCTATGTCTTTTTTCAGACTGATCACCACTGTTTATCATTTTCCAGGTTATAAATTTAATTTCCATAACGATTTTTAACATTTCATTTTAATTATAATGACAGCTTGCTGTTTACATAGCACCACAAAACACAAGGTTCCCTTCCCTAAGCACTTCAAATAACAGATTTTAAGATTAAGAGTTAGCTTTAATGGCTGGGGTAGATTAAGGGTTGGGTTAAAGGTTAGCAAAATTTAATTTATCAGGATAAAGACAAGGGTTAAGATAAGGGATGAGATGTCAAATGTCAGGAGATGCCTTCTGGCAAAGTGCTGCTTCTCCTTTTAACATGTGGATTTGTGTTTATTTTTCTTTCTCTGATTGTAAAGTGAGAGATTAAAGTGAACCATGTGACAATATTGCTGGGGTACAGGGAGTGAGAGAGAAAAGGCTCTAGGATGCCATTTTTTGTAACACAATTTTTTGAAAATATCTTTAAATGAACTGTAGACATATTTCAGAATATGTCAGTAGTTAGGAAAGCATAGATGAAGCACATTTATTTACAACTCTGAAGTGGGATGGAAACATATTTTGATAGGATCAACACAAATCAGGACACTTTTACTTGGAGATGCACAAATTATAATTTTCCACTGAATCCCTATTTCTACACATGACTATTTCTGTGCAATAAAGTTTTGTCAGTACAAATGTATGCCTGTGCAAATGTAGTGGCCATTTTAATGGAAAACGTGCTGTCTGTAAATGACACGGCGCTATGGCACAATGCTTGGGAGGGTGTGCTCCAAAACGCACCAACAGCCGCAGAATGCACTTCCACCGCACTCCTGCTGAACACATTTACCTGCACTTTGTGTGAAGCAAGGATTTTCACAATCCACATGACTTCCAGGATGTAACATTGTTTTCTGCACCCCCACTCTGAAAATTGTTCCAGCACCACTGGTGCAAAGATGTTGAACTATGTTCCCAAGTCCAGTTTTAAACAAACTCTGGCAAGTATTCCCAAGCATGACTGCGGGTGAACTTTCCATTATATTCTGCTGCTGTGTTTTTTACTTCACAAAGCCATTTCAACAGGGAATATGCTCACTACATGTAATCATAAACAACCATCCCACTTGTGCATCACTTTCACACATAAATCGAGTAATATGGATGTGGCCTAAAAACCAGAGCTGCGGACTTTGGAGCTGGGTAACCAGGTTTGAGTCCTGATGTTGGCTGAGAGAAAATCATTTAGGGCTGATTTACAAGTTCGCTGGTCTGAGGACTGCCAGACTTGTGGTGGCGTGGCGATGACGATCTTGCGATCACCAAATTACAACCCTTGGGGCCGTGCCAGCCTGGGGTCACCGACTCTGCCAGGGAATCGCTGTTCCCTGGAGGTTGAGCGGCGGTCAAGAGGCATCGTCCCGCCAAGCATATTACAACATTCATCTCCGCCACTGATTTTATAGAGGTCTTTCCTCCATTTAAACAATGGTAGACATGAAAGAAAGGGGGCCCTGCATGGCCCCCTTGCGTCTCACGCCTTGTGAATGCACAAATGGGGGCTCAACATGTGCATGCACAGAAGTTCCATGCCACGCTGGAGCCTTTTTTGACGTTCCCATGGCGATGTCTATTTTATAGACACCGCCATGGGAACGTCAAAGGAATCGGGGTGTGGCGGAGGGGGAGGGGGAGCCTGCTGTTGCACCGTCAAACTTGTAATCGGGACCTTAATCTTCTATGCTTACAATAAATTAATAAAATGTATCTGGTCTTATGTAATCTAATCTGGTATTCATGTAAAGCACTCTGAATGCAGTTGAAGGTCGAATTCTTAGAAGCCTAGCCTCAGTGTATCCAGCATTCTCTGTGGCCACCCTAGGCTCGAATTTGGATTGGGAAGCACCTGGGCACAGGGTCTCGCAGGAGTAGTGTCTTGGGCCGTGGGTCAAGCAATGAGTGACCAAGAAAATTCAATAATCTATAGAAATGTTATGATTGCGATAGATTTGTTTCAATTAATCCAGCCTTCCATTTTTGATTTGACACTGCACCAATTAAAAGCTACTTTGAAACAGGCCACCTGGTCCTTAAGTTTCCATATGGACAGGGAGGCCTGTACTTTATAGTAGGGTTACCATCCGGCTATTGATTCCTGTTTGATGAATAAAGTACAGGCTTATATTTCATGGAATCTGTTGCATGGAGTGCAACGTTTTTGGTTACTGTTGAGACAGGGCAAGCTTCCTTTAAATCCCCTCCTGGCTAAATGGTACGGTTCATCAGCGAGCTGTAACCTGTGAAAAAATGGTCCTCAAGGTATTAACCATGTATTATTAATCTGTCCTGCTTTGTTATTATGTCAGAGGAAATGGCTGAGGCCAATATGTTTACAGTTATCGATCCTCTCAGCCTCAATAGTACTAAAATCACTTTATGATCCTCCTTATGAAAATACCCCTGCACTGATAGCACAAAAGTCACTTTATATTTTGCTCTGCTTAACATGCTGCTGTTTGTTAGAATCCTGTCAAATGAAAGTTTTTTAATCTTGGATATTGTTTATGATTGTCTGATCTCACGATGGGGTGGAATATTAGATTATGTGTAATTAATTGTAATTTAGAATGTTATCTCATTTACATGTATGTAATATTGTGATTTCAGGTGGACCTCCTTCGAGTTCCTTAATCATAAATAAAATAAACTTGAAACTTAAGGAACTCCAATGTCTTTGGGCAGTGTATGTGCTACATAAAACAGCTATATATATATTATCCAAAATGTACCTCTGTGCGTCGCTTTAACACAGAAATGTTACCTCATACTTTGCTGCAGAAGGAGTTTTTGAAATGTGCTTATATCACTGGTACTAACACCAAGGACCTGATTACAATGTCGGGCGGAAAGCCTCTGACCACTGGTCGGTGGCTCTCCCACCGACATTGTAGGTTTAAACTCCGACCGCCATATTACAATGACGGCGGTCAGAGTTTAAACAGGCGGTGGAATCCGACTCAGATCCGACGGGCTCAAGGAGCCCGTCGGCCTGTCAGAAAGGCCTCATAATCCTTAAAGGATGTTGTTTCCGCTGTCGGGATTATGATGGCACTCTCTGACAGCAGTTCCATGTTGGCCTTTTCGACATGGAACTGCTGTCGGAAAGTGTCTTTGTAGGCCCCTGGCAGGGCCTGCTTCCCCTAGCAGGGCCTGCGTCCCCCATGGCCGTCCGCATGTGGCCCTGGGTACCTCCCTTCACATCCCTGCACAGTGTGGCAGGCATTGTAAGGTGCTGGAATGTGTAAAAACTTAATTTTTTTAATGGGAGCTTATGCTGCAGGCAGTTTCGGCCTCTTTAATGAGCCTGTCAGACTGAGGCTCTCCGACCACTGCAGTACCGCCCACCAGACCAGAAGAAAACTCCTGTCCGACGAGCAGTCGAACCACAGGTTTGCCGGTCCAATAGCAGACGCTGTGGGACCGCCAAACTCAAAATAAGTCCCTCAGTCATAAACGTGATGGATATACCATCCACCTTATCACTAGTGCAGTAGGATATAATGCAAATATAATATGGTGGACGGCATATCTATCACAATGGAATATTCCCATTCACCAAACTCTATATTAACCCCTAAGAAAAGAGTGACTTTGCCTATAGGCAAGAAACACACTGGAAAAATACACACCTAGCGAGCGGGTACGTGTGTCCAATTATTTATGTAGATCCTATTTTTGGCAACATTCTGGCGCTAAGGAAGTGAGTGAATTGATTCCATCACAGATTGCAACAGAGATTGTCATTAATATGAGGGGTGGGCGTAACTTGCGTAATTTGCTGTAGCATAATTACACAAAATTAAAGCAAAATTACAAGAGTTTACGCAAAATTACTTCACCCAGAATTTAGCTTTATTTTCTTTGCACAAAATGCACCATTGCATCCAAAATTAACCGGAGGATACAATTTTGTGCCAAGAAAATAAAACTAAATACAAAACACGAACAGCAGCAGCTCCAACTCACTTAGGGGCATATTATCAAGCCTGTGCGCTAAAATTATCGCCGCTTTATCGGCCGAAAACGGCTGATAAAGCGGCGATTATGGGCTTGATAATATGCTCTGTGGAATTCCAATCGAAGCCCATGTTAGATGTCTTCACATCTAACATGTGCTTCGATTGGAATTCCATAGAGCATATTATCAAGCCCATTATCGCCGCTTTATCGGCCGTTTTCGGCCGATAAAGCGGCGATAATTTTAGCGCACAGGCTTGATAATATGCCCCTAAGTTTGTTGTTCCTGTGCTCTTGTGGTAGGATTTCTGTGTCAAGTTACTCATAATTTTGAGAACGGGCATAATCGCATAATTTTTGACAATTTTGCATCAAAAAGCTAATGCAAAATTACCAAAATTACTCAGATTACACCAGTGTAAACAAAAATTCTTCCAGGCCTAGTTAATATCAGTCATGTTATCAGTTTTCATATTATTACAATGTATTGCTTTCATTTTACTGCTCAACATAATGCTTAAATTTGCAAATATGCTTTTTCATAAAACCTGCACTAAAACAAGGGATAAATACATATTTAAGGCCACTGGAATTATGAGAACAGGAGAACCAAATTAAGAGACTGGTTTCACTAAATTATGCGGCAAGAAAAGTCAAATGATGTGGCTTAACGCGGCATACTTTTCGATAGTATTACTTTATTAAGTTATCATTTTAACACAATTTCACACTGCCTGGGCAAGAATTTCACCTCATTACTATCAGTTTTCACTCAAATAGAGCAATAAGCAACTAAAAGGTAACCAGTCAACCTTTGCAAAAGGTTCTAAACTGCATGACAGCACGACTAGCCACATTTTTTGTAACTTTTGAACTGTTTGACATTGAAATAGTCTGTCAGACTGTGTCAAAGAAGACAAATCCACCCTCCCTGGTGGCTTTTTGAATCAAGAAGACCTTCCATCTTTAACACCTTGGCTGCTACTTGAATTTTTCCCCTGTGCTAGACATTCCAGAACAGGGTGTGGTCGTGACGGAACCGTTCCGTCATCAGCACAGCTCAGCCGTGACTGATGATGGAATGGTTCCGTCACAAGCATCGAAGGGGTTAAAGGGAGGACTCCATGCAGGCACCTGGGTTGCGGGCTTGATCGCCAGTGCTGTTAAATTGTGAGACAAAGTGGATTTGTGAAAAGTCCTTCACCACTGGAAGGGCGAACTCATGTAAGCACTCCATTAGTCGTGTTTCACTTAGGTTTATTCAACAGCATATTCCAATAGTGAAATATCCATTCATTTGCGTAGTTTCAATCTTCATTGCAATTAGGTGTCATAACATATGAAATCATCCAAAGTTCAATTCACAGGAATTTTAACAAGATCCCGATGCATTTCGGGTCTAGCCCTTCTTCAGGGGTTCTCCCAGTAAAAAAATGAGGTACTCTGAATGATCCTAGAGCAGAATGCGTGAGTCATACAATATTGAACGGTATCGCAACCGTGTGGCAAAAATAATGTGCAGTGAATCATGCAGAAAAATAAAGAAAGTGGTGGCTTAGTGATACAATTGTAGCCGAGGTGATCGAGAAAAGTTTGTAAGTGAAAATGAAAACTACCGTAACAAATGGTCAAAGTAGCGAAAACACGAAGCGTCAAAACCGTGGGCCATATTATCAAGAAAGGGCGATACATTATCGCCGCTTTTATCGGCAGGAAACTGCCGATAAAGTGGCGATAATGGGCTTGATAATATGCCCTTTTGAATTCCCAGAGCAGCCCAGGTTCTGGTGTTAACCTGGGCTGCTATGGGAATTCAAAAGGGCATATTATCAAGCCCATTACCGCCGCTTTATCGGCAGTTTCCTGCTGATAAAAGTGGCGATAATGTATCACCCTTTCTTGATAATATGGCCCTGTGTGACCAAAGGTACTCAGTAAAACATGCATGGTAATACAGAAAATAGTGACCAAGTACACTTCGTGCTGCAGTTGTGCGTGAGGCGATCGGAAAGAACTAATGATTAAAATAAAGAACAAGTCGTGCCAGGAGGTCAAATAGGACACACCTCAAGATCAGGAGGTGATACTCTATAGCCCCCATACACCGTGAAAACGCGGTTTAAATTGTTAACTATTGTTAAAAAGGAGTGCAACCATTTTCTTATTCTTTTTACAAAGTGGATAAGGGCAGGTTCAGCAACAATTAGCACTGGTACATCTTTGGCACATCAAGGACAGATGAAGTGCACAAATAAATACAAGTAGGAGATAATCTAAAACAAGCATTCCATATCATAGACATAGCTGGTAACATGCTATCAGATTAGGAGTATCCAGGGAAAGGTTAATATGGTCAGGTGAGGACCTATGGGCTTTAAATCCTACATCTAAGGGTTGCAATCACGCGATAGACCCTCAGACCCTATCATTCCCCCATACTTGTGAGACCTGCGGCGTCTGCCTTGGCTCTAGAGACATTGGGAGGCTTCCCAATCCCAAACCTTCAACGCACAAAGACCTCAGAGCAGGCCTGCTGAATTGCAGATCCTTAGCAAAACACACGGACGAGGTCTGGTTACTGTTAGAAGAGCAAGAGTGGGACATTCTGTTCTTAACAGAAACCTGGATTAAGGAGGATAACATGACCGCCATTGCGCTAGCAGTCCCTCCGGGTTTTAAAATATGTCTCGCAAATCGCTCAGGTGCGAAAAGAGGCGGAGGTGTAGCTATCATTTTTAAAGAACAGCTTACATTAACTTCCTCGACCCCCACCACAATTCAGGGAATTGAGGGCCTTCACTTCTGTTTTCAGGTGAGCCCTCAGCTATCCTTAGCAGGACTAGTGATTTACCGCCCTCCTGGCGGTGTGGATCCCAATCTGATCGCGCTGCTGGATATGATTGTTCAAAGCTCCCTCCTTCACCCTCAGTTCATCATGGTGGGAGACTTTAACATTCATATGGACAAAACAGACTGTGCTGCTGCAGAGTTACTTAGATCGACATTAACTACGGCTACGCTGAGGCTAATCAATGAGGGCCCCACGCACATAGCGGGCCATATGCTCGATCTTATCTTTTCTAACATCAAGGACATACAGCCAGAGACACCACTACCTATGACATGGTCTGACCACTCATTGGTCCCTTTTAAACTGAATCTGATGTATGATAGCCCGGCATCTGGCAAACGATCATTCTTGAAAAGACAATGGAAAAAACTGATTCCGGAGACTATGGACCTTCTTTTGGCCCAGAACATCCCATCGCTCACTGCCAATGCTAACGTAGACGCACAGCTCCTTAATGAGTGGGTCGGGAATATGGTTTCCTCCATCGCTTCGGCCTCACGTGCTATATCTAAAAGAGACTCCCCCTCTGCTCCCTGGTTCTCCCAGGATCTTAAAAAAGAGAAATCAGCTTGCAAAAAGCTGGAAAGACTATGGAGAGCTAACTACGGGCCAGAAGAAAAAGCCAACTATAAGGATGCATTAAAAAAAAATCAAAAAAACATCAGGAAAACAAAAAAACTATTTTATGCGAACGCTATTCAACAGGCAGAACAGTCAAGTAAACAGATTTTTAAAGTGGTACAGTCCTTTTTTAAACCCAAATGCATCGAGAGGGAGGTCCCCCCGTCACCCACTCTTTGTGAAAACATATCGGAATTCTTTGATCAAAAAATTAAAAAAGTTTATGAATCCTTTAGGCCAGAAACAAAAACGATAAAATCAGACCTAGCGATTAAAGTAGTGACCAGCGAAACCCTTACTCAATTCAAGACTATACCTCTGAGTGAGGTGAGACAAGAACTTGTCCGATGCAAATCCGGCTCTCCGGACGACCCATGCCCAGCCAAATTATGGGGCTCCATAGCAGATTTTGTGGCCCCTATATTACAGCAAATCTGGAACTCTTCCACTGCCTCGGGTATATTCCCACATGTCTGGAAACATGCAACTCTCCTCCCACTGAAAAAAAAACCTAATGGGGATCTAGAAGACCTTAGTAACCTTCGCCCAATCTCGCTGCTAGCTGCCCCCGGAAAAATGTTTGAAAAAGTAATACAACGCCAGATGAGTAAATTCATCGAAGTTAACAAAATACTCCATGAGACCCAGTCAGGCTTTCGCCCCGGCTTTAGCACGGACTCAGCATTAATTGAGGTAGCAGAGTCAGTAAGGTGGTCGATGGATGCAGGAGAATCAGCGATGCTGGTACTCCTGGATCTGTCGGCCGCCTTCGACACGGTTGACCACGCCAGGCTCTTGATGCGATTGGCCGAGACAGGTATCTGCGACAAAGCACTGGGGTGAATACGGTCGTATCTATCTCAGAGAACACAGAAGGTGGCACTAGGGACGGTCTCTTCAGCACCCATAGCCCTCAGTTGTGGCGTCCCGCAAGGGTCGGCACTCAGCCCCCTCTTATTCAACTTCTACCTCGCCCTTCTCTTTACGTTGATTGCCAACTGGGGTGTCAAGGCAATATCTTATGCCGATGACACCCAGTTGGTATTTCCGTACTCAGAGGTGTCGCAGGAATCCTTCTCGAACTTTAGGGGCTGTCTTCGGGATATAGCCTGTTGGATGAACACTAATAAACTTAAGCTAAATGCTAACAAGACCGAAGTGATCTTCTTTGGAAAAGGCCCCCCTCCCTCCTCAGAACTATGGTGGCCTACGGAGATGGGCCAAGCCCCCCTACCCAGCCACACGGCCAAAAATCTCGGAGTAAGGTGGGACGACAGCCTGACCTTCTCCGCGCTTATTCAACAAGTAGCTGGCTGCTGCTTGAGTAAGCGGAGGAATCTCCGTAAGATCCTAAGATCCTAAAACGGTCATCCATGCCACTGTTACATCTAGGCTGGATTACGCCAACGGACTCTATCTGGGCCAACCAAAATACATGACTCAAAAACTTCAAGGGGTCCAAAATGCGGCTGCGAGACTGTTGTTGCGAATTCCTTTCAAGCACTTAGTCTCTCCGCATTTAAGATCACTGCACTGGCTTCCAGTCGCCAGCAGAATCAAATTTAAGGCACTTACGCTGGCCTATAGATCTCTGTTTGGTTCCTGCCCTGAATATCTGAAAACCCAGCTCCCAAGATACTCCCAAGCTCGCACGCTGCGATCCAACTGCCTTGTTCAACTGGCTGTCCCACAAGTGAAAAGGGCTCGATTAGGTGGTCGAACTTTTTCGGCAAATGTTGCCACACTTTGGAACACCCTACCACCAGCAATCCAGCAAGCCCCCTCCGAACCTTGTTTCAGGAAGCTGCTAAAAACCTGGCTCTTCACTCTACCCCGCTAACCCTATCACGCCTCTCTCTTAGGTCAACCGTAGTCTGATAGCACCGGGACACCTCCACGTGAGGTAGCTGTTCGCGCTCTACAAAACGCTGTATTATTGTTATTATTATAAGAGAAAGGGAGTAGGTGATGTTCTTTCCCTTGATTATGAAAAGGTCTTTGATGGGTGAAGGGCTATTCTTGGTAGTGGCCTTGTGGGCCAAGGAATCAGACCTAACTTTTTACGGCTCATAATGGTCAGCTTTTGATTTTATTAAGACTTTCATATGAAGATCAACACCTGCTGTATTGCACTTTATCCAAAACTTTCTGCAGGCTCTCTTCATAGGCTCCAACCGATCCAAAATGCTGCAGACAGAATAGTTATGGGACTGTCAGAAGTTACAAGACTATGGACCAGATGTACGAAATTTCCATTTTGCATTTCCTAAATAGCGGACCCAAATCCCAAGAAATCACTATTTTGGGAATGCAAAATACAATGCACAAAAATAGAGATTCCCTAAAAGCAATTCCTACAGACTATTTAGGAAATGCTAAACCATTCATTTCTATTGGCCTATAGGCCCACAGGTATAAATGGTTTTGCATTTCCCAATTTGCAATTTTCTTATAGGTAATCGCAAATTAGGAAATGCAAAATCAAGGGTGTCTATGGGCCTAAGGCCCTTCTGGGATCCACCCCCGGAAAAAATGGTGCACATGTAAAGTGCACAAATGCCCTAGGGGCATGGGTGTGATGAAGGCATTTTAAAAATGCCTTTTAGGTGCATTTTTTTTAAATTGCACTTGTTTAACATTGACTTGGAGTCAATGGTAATAGTATTTCCTAAATGCCCATTTCGCATTTAGGAAATTCTTTGTACATGTGCTTAAGAAATCGCAAACAGAAAATCCCTATTTCCGATCTTCTATTTAGGGAATCACAAAATGCAATTTCTACTGGGTAGAAATCGCATTTTGCAATTCCCTATCTGCCCATGTACATATGGAAAGGCAATTGTAACGGACCCAAATTGCGATTCGGTCCATTGAGAAATGCTAACTCATTTCGTTCATCTGGCCCACGTCTCTTCAGAGATGAAAATTGTACACTGGCTGCCCATCAAGCATTGGATTGTGTTTAACTTTATGTGATTTGTATGAGCTAGGCCGGGTTCATCAACTGTGTGTTGTAGTGTCTAAAGTAGTATTACAGTCGCACCACCTACTTACTACAAAATGCAATTCACAAAGCTATGGGTGGGAATCTCCATCCCTCCAATTAGTAATATATTTGAATTATTTAATTATTTAGTAAAATGGGCCTAATTACGATGTTTGTAGGAAAGCTTCCCGACCGACATGGTAGTTTAAAGTCCGACCTCCGTATTATGATGACGGCAGTCAGAGTTTAAAACGGCTGGGGAATGCAACGCCAAGCCAGCACTCTGCGGGAGGACCACCAATCTAGTAGTGAGACCGCCCACTGGGATCCGAGTGGAATGCAGGTTGTATGGATGGTGCTGGGGCAGTTCCACAGCAGTGCCTTTCTAAGGCTCAAAGCAGAGCCTTAGAAAGGCACCACCGTGGGACTGCCGCAGCACGTTCCTGTATGGGAAGAAATACACCATGGCGTGCATTTCTTCCTGTGCAGGAACTTGGGGCGCAATACCAGGGCGCACACCATGTATCTCCCTGCATGCCCCCCAGGTCCAGAGGCAGCAGGGGGCCCTATAAGGCCTCCTGAGTTGCCTCTTGGCAACCCTTTCCATGGTAGGCTCACCACCATGGAACTCTGGTGAAAAGGCAACTTGTAATATGATTGGCGGTGCCGCAGCGGCACAGTCAGCATATCACTCTGCCTGACCACTGTGCCACTGTCTCTGGATCATGGATCCCCAGCGGTTGCAGCGGTCCAGTGGCGGTCCAACTGACAAAGTTGGAATGCCGTGGGGGACCATCAGTCTAGCGGTCCACGGGCCGCCATGCAACTACAGTGGTCCGATGGGCCACTTCAGTTGCAATCAGCTCCTTAATAATAATTGTGGGGGGGAATAGGGCAATTTTTTGGGGAAATGGGGAATATCAACTTCTTATTGAGAGGGGTTCAGGGAGAGGAGGAGTTAAGGGTGGAATAAAGAGGAGTTTATGGTGGGGCATGCTTATACAAACACACACCCACACAAGAATAAAACCATTGTTAAACACAAGCAACTCTGCTAAAGTTACTGCTGTCCTAAAGGTAACAAAACAGTAGCAAATATTCTCCAGCCCAGCCTTGGAGTAAGCCAAGCAACCATACAAAACCACTCACCGAATTGCAACACACTTCATAGAAAATAATAGAGACAGTAACACAGTTCATATGAATTTACACTAAAATAATTACATTATTTTGACTTTTAAATGATGTATATGGATATATTTTTAGTCTTAAACATATGCAACTTAATATTCAGATAAAATTAAAAAAACTGTGGCAAGTCCAGCACCACACATGGCCAATCATTGGTGCTGGAACACCCTCCCAAAGAATAGATGGAGGTAAGGAATTGTAATAAAACTTGTAGGAAATAATGTTTAATTAAATTAAATTAAATTATTTAACATAGTTTAAGCTATAAATAAATATAATTTAGTACTAAAAATAAATGTAAATAGTACATACATATTATTTCATTATAAAAAAAATGTAATAACCTATTTTGAATATAAAGAGTAATATAAATATAATATTTTTACAATATAGCAATGGTATTTTTTATTAATTCTATACACCACTTTTAATAATTATTAGTGCATATTGTTTTCATGTAGGAAAGTATTTTTGAATTTAAGCTTCCAAAAAATAATTTTAATATATCTCAATATATTTCAGTTCTTTAAAGATGTAATTCAAAATTAAGTTAAAATTGTAGCAGATTTCATTTTGCTCCACATTTAAAATAAATATGTACAATTAATTTACTTTCATATTTAATATAAATACTTTTGAATACTTACTTACGAGTTTTTACTTTAACTAAGGGATACTTCACAATCGGACAACTCTCCAGAGTAAAGTATAGGGAAAAATGTAAAAAGTTTATATTCTGCAGCCTACATATTGAGACAGTGCAGAGCCCAATTAGGTTTCCTCTCTTGGAGCTAAATTAAATATTTCAAAAATGTTTCTAGGCACCTGGATAGGGAGCATCTTTGCATTTCACCAGGCAGGCAAGTGCCTTGCACGGCAGTCATTGCACTTCGTCTATCGGGTCGGTTGCTCAGATGTTGGGGCAGCAACACATGAATTTTCAGACTCCTGTCCAGCCACATCAGGTAGGTAGCCAGTTATGTGGCAACAGTTGAGTGTTGCCCCACCTGCAGATCACCATGGTTGGCAGATTCCAGGACTTGCCCATGCACATCAAAAGCCATATGCCTGGGTAGTAGTCAGAGGAGATGCCAATTGATAAAAGCCAGGTTTCCCTCACCGTCAGTGTAACGACTACTGAGGTGCATGCATGGAGCACCAAGAGACCTGGGCTAGCATTCCTCCCATTACACAAAACAACAGCAATGCATGACTTCTAGGGTTTGCACCGGGGCGTTGACGAGCAGGACATCACTCTATCAAGTGGACCTGAGTTTCCTTTGCAGCACCAGCTCCTTTGCATCCATGCTGTCTTGTCACCATGGTGGGCCGCTCTAGAGAACACTCTGAGAGCTGACGCAGGGGGCTCAGTTTGCAGGACCTCTTTTGGGACCCAGCTCGGGAGGGCACTGGTATTTTGTTCCCCAAATTTGTGCTTGGTTAGTGCGGGTTCAATCTAAGGAGAGGTTTTTGTCACATATGGCCAATCCCAGACCTGACAATCATGACCCCCCTCTACTGGCTGACCGCTCTGCCCAAGCTTACCCATGCAAACCACAAAGTCAAATTTGATCATCTACTTGGTGCTCCACCAGGGATGTTGCCAACACTGGCATGGTCCCTCCAAAAGGTAGTAGCAATGCACGTTGGGTACAAAGAGAGGAAACATTATCATTTCAAGCTTATGATCTACACTTACTGGAAATTCCTTATTCATGGGAGATTATTGCAGTCCCCAATCCCTATCACCAATGCGGTTCAGAGGATTAAATTCACCAGTCAGCACAGGGTTAAAATACAATGATCCTTTCAGCATAGCACACATGCAACCCCAAACCAGACAGCTAAGGGCCCCACAGACCTGTTATTGATCTATCTTGAGATAGATAAATTGTCTCTTTAAGAAGTTGAAAGCTTTACACTAGTGGTGGTGTAATGAGCTTGCATGAAGAAATCTTGGGTCATATTATCAAGAACTACCTATAACATTATTGCCGGCAATAAGGGGCTTGATATTATGCCCTAGAGAATTCCAATAGAAGCCCAGGTTCTGGTGGGAAGGACATCAAACCTGGGCTTCTATTGGAATTCTCCAGGGCATATTATCAAGCCCCTTCTCGTCGCTTTAACTGCAGTTTCCTGCCGCTGAAGGGGCAATAATGTTAAGCCCGTTCTTGATAATATGGCCCCTTGTCTGTTATCAGAGTTAACCTAATAAATGACACCACGGGCTGAGAACAGCCATGTATCACCGGACACAGACTTAAGAAAGAGCTATTAATCTGTCAATCTTTTCTGCATCTGAACCAGGTGAGGTTTTCTGTGTTAAGCCAAATTAATATGGCTGGCTCCACTCCAGGTGTTATCCTTCCATTAACGTTTTTAAATGTCTGCTTGCAAACCTACTCCCCCGGAACCCAAAGACCTTGGTTTCCCAGTAGCAGTTTGGCAGGCCTTGGAGTAATGCAGTTAAATTGCTAGTTGGCTTCATTATTGGTCAGAATTACAACAGTATCTGATCGTTTTCAAACCTCCGACTTTTATTCTTGATTAATGAAATTCTTGGCGAAAGCTTTTGCTTTGGTTCATCTTGTACCAGCCCAAGAATTTCACCTCTCATGCCGCAGTACTGAGTGCACATTTTTGATATCTAAATTTGTATATGCCAAGCAGTTTGTAGTAGCATTTCTTAAATGATTTTTATAACTACTTAAATTACTACTAGAGTGTTAGCATTATTGCTCATTTATATGTATTTTAAATGCAGTGCCATCTTGTAATCCCGTGCTGCACATTTGGCCTGGTTGTTCAAGTAAGGGTAGCCTTGCTCTGAAGTGGAAGAAGTGCAGATTTAATGAAGTCATTCTTTTACCAAAGCTTGTTGTATCTTTGTCTCAAGGCCTTCCCGCATTCTTCCCACAAGAAGAGCCTGGCTCCAGCTCATTAAGGTCTATCTGAAGTTTCTGTTTGATCATGTGTCCTTTTCTCTGCTTATTTCTTAGATAAAATTATATAAAGGTAGCTGAAAATGTATAGAAGCTAGTATTGCATGCTTCAATTGATCACACAGCTGAGCGGCAAATGGCACTTAGAACATGTTGATGCTTGCTGCCTAATTTTGCACTAAACATGTGTTAGAATTCTATGCACTTTCCCAAGTGTCTGTTTTCTTTGGCATGCGAATGTCCTGAACAGCCCTTTTAATCATGGCCCTCAGTTCTGGAAACCTACAAAATAGACCCAGAGGTTTACTTCTTTATTCCCTTTATTCCTAGATAAAGTATGCAGGCAAACAACGGGGCATATTATCAAGGAACGGCGTTAAAATTAACGCCACTTTAGTGGCAGGAAACTGCAGCTAAAGTGGCGATAATGGGCTTGTTAATATGCCCTTGAGAATTCCAATAGAAGCTCATGTTCTGGTGTCAACATGGGCTTCTATTGGAATTCTCTACGGAATATTATCAAGCCCATTATCGCCGTTTTAGTGGCAGTTTCCTGCACCTAATGTGGTGATAATTTTAACGCTGTTCCTTGATAATATACCTCGACATTTTTCAAAGTAAACACTTTAGGTTCCCAGAAATGTCAGTCAAGAGCATGAGTGGTGTGCTGAGAGGCAGGGCCTGGGACAGGCGGTAGCTTGTTTTGCAGCCGACAAGCAGCACAATTCCTGATCCAACTACACTCCTTCAAAATGCAGCAACTTTGATGTATGCTATTATAGCTGGAATTACTTGGGATGCTGGCCCCAGACCAGCCCTAAAATGGAAACTCAATAAAAAATTTCTCGGTCTTGAAAAGAGTCCTGTGCTGTGATTATTCATCATTATGTCTCCAAATTGGAAGTGAGTAATTTACACGTCTGCTGCCTTCTTTAGATGTGGTAGCTGTTTCTTAGGCTTCCCTCTGGAATTGAGGCCTGAATACCTGTGGTCAACATTGTAGGCACTAAAAGTACCATTGAAAGTTGATAGGGCAGACATCTAAATGTATTGTCATCATAATGGCGATGTGCAGTCCGTCCAAGGTTTTCAAGAGCCACAAAGGCATCGAGGTGTTCCAGGACTGGTCTTAGTCTGATAAATGCCTGCTTTCCATGAAATCAACGCTTGTTCGCAAATTTACAGTACATGCAGTGCAGATACTTCCACAGACCTGTGGAAATGTATGTTGGTTACCATGGGACATCAAAGGTCACTGTGCACGTCCCAGGAGGACTGCACCTCTCACTTGGAACCTGGTCAGACATTCCCACCCTGCTGCTGCTGGAACAGACGACCATTACATGGGCTTACAGAACCTTGTCCTGGGTTCTTTGTAATGCCACAGGCGGGCGAATGGAGCACAGACACAAGGATAGACACAGTGGGCCTGTTGAAGCTCTAACTGGGAACCTGTTTGGGGCTTTCAACCCTATGTCTAGGCGGGGAAGCTTGTGGAAGTGTATCTTGGGTATCTTGGGACCCCCTTGGTCAGTGTCTGGAGCCCATGGTAGAGACACCTCACCCTGGGACTGCCTCAGCTCTCAGTGGGATCATTCAATTCTCTGGGAGCTGGGGAGCCCTCCGAGAGCCTGCCGCTCCCTGTCCGGGGAATGGAAGGATGATTCTGGCTGGAGATTGAGCCTGGCAGTCCTAATGGAACCTAAAGCAAACCTTATCCCACACTCTTGACTGGGAAAAGGATTTGGTCATTGTGGCCGTCCCTTGCGCCCCTGCCACAATACCTATCTGAGGAAAGGTGAGTAGAACTTCTTGTAAACTCGGAACCGCATATGACAGAGGAGGCATCTGACTGGAAAGATTCAAGAGAACATTTCAAATGTGCCCTCATCAGGACTTGCAGTGCTGCCCAGTACTCCCAACCCTGAATCTTGCTCTCAGCCCACCTATGTTCTTGTCATATACAAAATTGCATAACTTTGCGCATCTGCAGTCAAGGGGGGGGGGGGTGCGTGGGGTGCGTGTATCGATAGATTCGACACAGACTCTTAGAGTCTAATTACAGACCATCAGACTCTCGGGGCGTGGTGGTGGTGATTCAGCCCCACCACCCCACCTTTTGTCCGACTGCCCAATTACAACTTTGGCTGCCGCACTGTGATTGCACTGCCGCAGCTGACAGGGAACCACTGTTCCCTGGTGGTGGTGCGTTGATCAGGGGCTCAGCAATATGCTGGTGGCGCCGCCATCCATATTATGAAGTCAGGACCACCAAGGAGGTCTTTACTCCATGAAAAGTTTGGCGGTCCTTAAACAAAGGGGTCTCTACAGGGCCCTCTGTTGCCAATGTGCATAGGAATACATGCAGGGGTGGCACAACATGTGCCACCTTGTGTGCATGCACCCCAGTTCCTGCACGGCATGGATTTACAATACATGCAGTGCAGGAACTGTTATTGGTATTCCGAGTGAGTTTTCTGTCAGTCCCATGCATTTTGCACTAAAATATGGTGATAAATGATGGATTTGCACTTCATGTAATTAAGTATAAGTTAACGTAATTTTTCTGAACTGTAGCTTAATTATGCAAAAACAATTTAAAAAGTATGTAAAAGCAAAATACATCCCTAGTAATAATAGCCATATAATTGCCCATACAACTAACCCTGAAGAGGAACCAAACTTACGAGACTCAACTGATGCCTCCCCACTGGATATAATACTTCAGCTATTAAGTAATCAACGGGCCGAGGCTCAAGAACACTATCTACAGCTGAGAGAAGATAACAACAAGGTACAGGCAGCCCTACAAGAATTGACTGGAAAGTTTGGAGGAATTTCACAAGATATCGTGGAACTACAGCAAAGAGTTGCTGATGTGGAAGAAACAAGTGCTAAAACTGCATCCTCATCCGATAAACATGAAACACAGATTGCGACTCTACAACAAAAAGTGGAAGATTTGGAGAACAGACAGAGACGCTTGAATCTAAGAATTTTTGGCATACCGGAAGGAACAGAAGGATCTGATCCGAGGGCCTACTTAGTGGGGCTACTTCAGGAAGCTTTCCCTGATTTAGCGGACTGGGACTCACAAATTCAGAGAGCACACCGCCTTCCTCTAATACAGAGAAACAGAGGGGGCCAGTTCCCGCGCCCCTTCTTGGTTTTTTTTGGCAATTTTTTACTTCATCAGGCTATCTGGCAGAGAGCTCGCCCTAACACCCCGGTAACTATTGGTGCGATCTCGATTTTTGTCCGCTCTGACCTCAGTAAAGAAACTATGGACAGACGGTGGTTGTTACGTAAGTTGATAGACCCAATTAAATCAAGCGGCGCCCAAGTCTTTCTTCAAGAACCAGCACGCCTAAAGGTAATAAAAGGGGGCCGCACCTACTTTTTTACGGACATAAAAGAAGCAGAAGCATATTTAGCCGACACTACTGCTAGCTCAAGCAAGACTAACTCCAAAACCAAGAATTAGGTACTAACATAAACGGAGACATTGTAAAAAGAATTTTTTTATCCTTTGTTAAGAATTTATTCATAAACAAATTTAGTTTCAACTGTCTAAATCTATAAGCTTATCTAGGTAATGTGCATAGCAACATTCTAGATTAATATCAAACGTATCTTCTTTTCGGTGGACTTATGGATTTATGGACTGTCTAAGTGAAGAGAGGGTGGGGGGCTCCGGTGCTGACCTGCCAACCAGCTGCCCATCCAGCGGCAGCAGATGCTGAGGGATGGCTCTACCCCGGCTGGGGTGAGAGCTAGGGGGGAGGGGGGTGGTGGGAGGGTGTTCTCCGCACTCTGAGGGGTTGAGGGTGGGGGAGGTAAAAATAAAGAAAATAGTTTGCAGGCTGAGGTGGTGGAACTAAACAACGATATTGGAACTTTTGTATATATCAAACGAACTCTTAGAACACAATACATGGGACCAAGGCAATACTCTGATCAATATAAGATAAGCTTCGAGAGCAAAACTTTAATTTTGGTTAAACTGATGTATAGATGTATGAAATAAAATGTCTAGCCTGGAATGTTGCTGGGCTAAATAGCAAGAATAAACGAATGCTGATAAAAGAAGAATTAAAAGTGCATAACTCCCATGTTGCCCTTCTATCTGAGACACATATCACAGGGAAGGATAGAAAACTTCTCAACCATTTAGGATACAAAGTTATCATCAGCTCAGCTTATGGCCAACCTGTTAGGGGAGTTGCTATACTTAAAGATAAACGATTTAAGGCTGAGATAATACAAACATCTTGCGATAAAAATGGTAGATGGGCTATTGCCCAGATACGGTTTGAGAATGTCAACTATGTTTTATGTGTGGTATATGGATGCAATATAGATGACCCTACTGTTTTTGACGAATTGAACATTAAGCTATTAGATTGGACTGGAGAACTTATTATTATGGGTGATTTTAATTGCATCATGGATTATAGAATAGACACAACTAGATCTGGGGGACATCAAAGAATGCATAAAACAAGGGCTTCCATATTTGATATATGCCGTATACATAATTTAAAAGATGCTTGGCGAAAATTATATGCCAGTAGGCCAGGATATACGTACTATTCGGCACCCCATAAATTATGCTCAAGGCTTGATATGGCACTTATTAGCGACAACTTATTGAATACAAGCTCTATGATCCTATGTCCACGGATCTCTTCTGACCATAATGCTATAATTTTATCATTTAAAACAACAGATAATAGAATCACGCCTAGGCCTTTTTCTTTCCCAAGACATCTAATATCGGATATAGATTATATAACACAGCTAAAATTAAATCTCACAGAATTCATAAATATAAACTCAAATTCAGCATCACCAGCAATAGTTTGGGATGCTTGCAAAGCTAGTATTAGAGGCTATACTCAAACTTACGTGATTAGACAAAACATAGAATTAAAAAAAAAGAATGATTCTTTGATGTCAAAAATAACTATTCAAGAGGAACTTTTGTCATCATCTCTCCAGGCCAAATTGCCATCGAGCATAGAAATAGGGCTTAAACTCACGTCACTGAAAAATGAAGCAAACTCCAAATTTATCAAAAAAAGCATAAACAGCCTACATAAATTTAAAATAAATCAATATGAAGGTGGGGATAAAATTGGGAAAATTCTGGCCTATAAAACTGCTGAAGATTGAGCAAATGCTACAATCACAAGTATACGGGGGAGAGGGAACCAAATCTACAATAAACCTCAAGACATCTTGGAACAATTTGCTGACTATTATAAGAATTTATACACCCCAGAAATTACCCCTAGCATAGATGACATACAGAAATATATTGAAAACTACACCATAGATACTCAAAATATCATAGAGATAGACTCGTTGTCTGATGAGATAACTATGTTAGAACTACATCAAGCTATTGCTTCATTACCCTCAGGAAAAGCAGCAGGGGCAGACACTATACCATTAGAAATATATAAAACATGCCTAAAAGAGCTTGAACAACCCTTGCTGAAAGTAATCCAATCTGTAGGCCTTGAAGGAAAAACACCACAATCTTGGAACAGGGCTAAAATAATATTTTTTCTGAAGAAGGACAAAACGAAAGAAGGAAGAGGGTCTTATCGCCCTATTTCACTGATAAATACTGATGCGAAAATTTTTGCCAAAATTCTAGCTCTAAGACTGGCCCCCATTATGCCCATGATTACCCACCCACAGCAACATGGCTTCATCATTGGGAGAGACACCACCATACATGTCAATACGGCCATAACAGCATTTGGCGTTGCAGAGATGGAAGCCACCCCACTCGGTATGATTTTGTTAGATGCTGAAAAAGCTTTTGACCGAGTGGGATGGGATTTTCTCTGGTGCGTACTATCCAAATTAAGGTTTGGGGGGCAATTCTTGAAATGTATTAAAGCACTGTACGACAAACCAACTGCATTTACTAGCTATGGGGGGCTGGTATCTTCAGATGTCAGGATTTTACGAGGAACTCGACAGGGCTGCCCTCTCTCACCTCTTTTATTTGCACTCTCTTTAGAACCTTTTTTACTAGCCCTTCAATCTCAAACCCAGATCATACCGTTTAAATCAGGACACCAAGAATTAAAAATAACAGCATACGCTGACGACATAGCGGTCTACACGGAAGATGTTGTAGAGGCCCAAAAAGGAATAATTTTAGAAGCAGAGAAATATGGCAAGGTAGCGGGCTATAAATTAAACCTACAAAAAACGCAAATAATAGTTAACTATGCCCCACCTGTGATGGTGCCTGAGATATGCAAAATAGCCACTTATCTGGGAATAAGAATAACAGCCAAAGTACAAGACATTAATAAAATAAATTATGATGAATTAATCAAATCTACTAGGTTACTATTAAAAAAATGGCATAGGCTACCTCTCAATATAATTGGCAGAATTAATTTGATAAAAATGAAGGTATTACCTAAATTTATATACCTATTTTGATCTATACCATTAGCATTAAATAATCAATTTTTTAAGAAATTGGATGGAATATTTATCAGTTGTATATAGGGGTATAAAAAGGTGAGAAGATCATTAAACCTTATGAAAAATGACACACAGGTGGGCTTAATTTTCCGGATTTTAAATTATATTTTTGGTCTGCTTTCACTAATCGTTTACGCTCCCTACTCAACGAAGGAAGGGCTTTATTTTTTCATTATTTCATGTTAAAATCTGATTCAAATCTATTTTTATTTAGCACTAATGATCCCAATTATTACAAAAGAGTCAAATTTAAGACAGCTAGAGATATAACAAAGATATGGGGCAATATCTTATCTTTTTGTGATACTAACCTTTTTCATTCAAATTTACCACTATGGGGAAATCCAGGCCTACCAAATATCTTTAATGATAACACTGGCCACGGATGGTCTAGACTAGGTATTAATACCTTAGGGGACTTATACAATATACAGGGCTTCATGGATTTCAACACCCTTAAGCAACTATACAATCTATCCGAAAATATGAGATACAAATTCCTACAGATACATGATTATCTGATTAACAAAAAACAAATTTTGGAAGCACCAGAATGTGACATCTGGATCTGCTTACACTCATCAAAAAACAAATCCGTTATAAGTGAGACATATAGAACTCTTATTGCTGTCAAATCTAACGATTGCAGTAAGCTTGCTGATAAATGGAGCAGAATATTGGGATCAAATATAACTTCTAAACAGATAACAAACTCTTTGACGAATATTAACAAGCGAGTACGATCATCCAGCTTAAGACTCCAACAATTCAGAACAACATGTATGTTATATTACACCCCTGAAAAAATCTCTAAATGGTCCCCCAACAACACTTATAGCGCTCGTACTAAATGCCCTAAATGTTCTACTGAAGCGGCAGACCTGATACATATGTTGTTCTCATGCCCGAGTTTGAAAACTTTCTGGTGCGAAATTGAAAAAATCTTGCATATGAAGCAGATACAGATACCAGCGTTAACAGCTGTGGCTGTTTTATTAGATATCTATCCAGCTCCACTCCCACATGCCGCCCTGATTACAATATTAATATCTTGTGCCAAACTAACTGTGGCAAGAGCCTGGATCAGCTCAGAAACACCAACAATCTGGGATTGGTGGGCATTGGTAATTGAAGTACATTCAATGGAGCTTGCTTTAGCAAACATCAGGGGCGTAAAGGCAATGAAAAAATATGAAAAAAATTGGGGAACTTTTATAGAACGCTGATGTTATACTTATGAAAATCTGTGTTATTTGACAACTACTATTGTGTTTTGAGATTGTTAACATGAAATTGGTCTCTTCTTTATTGTTTCCGCCCTTATCTCCTTTCTTGCCTTTCTTTGGCTTTCAACTGCAGTACCGACCTAATTGTGTATACGTCATGTATGATAGCCATTATATATATGTATTGTGTTTTATGTACTATTATTATTATTTTTTTGTTTGTTGTTCTCTTCGTCAGCCTGCTAACAATAAAAAAAAAATTCAAACAAAAAAAAAGCAAATTACATCCCTAGTGTTTACCATTTTGTGGCGAAAGGATCCAAGTCCTTGACTTTGAGGGCGATGCCGTTTAGAAGGAAGGAGCCTGTTCCACCCAAACCTCGTTTGATTGTGGGAGTGAAGAGAGGAGAGAGACCATACTGCTCATACAAACCCTGGCCTCAGGCCAGCAGATTAGCCTGTTTGCATCCATTAACAGGGCCCAGAGGTTCCTTTCAGGTCCACTCTGCAACCCTGTAGAGCTGTTTACAGATTTCATAAAACATTGACTATGACTTTAAGAGTTTGCAGTCTGCAGAGCCCCCCCCCCCCCTGTAGAATGGAGTAATGTTGGGGTTACATCTGGCTGGAGAGTGTGAGCAGCAGCCTCCGAGCAGGGGTCACTTACTCATTGACCTTTAGAAAGTTACAGTTACCTCCCTGTCTCCAAGATGTGTCCCTTACCCCTTCACCTACACTTCCCTGCTTCATTCTTTGGCTACCTCCCCTTTTCCCTTCCTCTCTCCTCTGAACTCCTCTCCACCTGCCTGCTTTGTCTATCCTTATGCCTATTCCCCGCCTAATTCTCCCTCCCCTCACCTATTTACATTACCCCCTTACCCCTCTACTCGCATTAACCAAAGAATGTAACTTGTAACTGTTGTACCTTCAGTAACAAGGCGTCATTTGTAACCTATGAAACTCTCCTCATGTAAAGCACTCTGATACCTCTGGGTCTAGCCAGCGCTATATAAAACTCAAGTAAATAAATAAAGAAGGTCTGGCCTCTCAGTCACGGGGCTGTTTAAAACCCGGGCACAGAAACACCCTGCTCCAAATTACACCCAGTAGCAGCTGACGCAGACAAGGAGTGGTGGGTGGTTGGAGGGGGCTGGGAAGAGCGTGTGAGGGGTGGGGATTGGGTCGTGTGACGGAGGAGGGTTACATTTTTATTTTAAATAAAAGACTTACTTGAGGCTGCCGACCGCCTCGTGCTCCTCTGTTCCTGGTCCCAGCAGTCCCTTGGGACAGCACCATTTACTCCCTATCCAATCCCTGTGCTGCTCTCAAGCATGAGAGCAGCGCAGAAACAAACTATTGGTGGAACACAAGTTCCACTTGGAAATCAATTCTAAGAGAAATTACTCTTATGACCCCTCTCCCAATGACCTAGATGATTTTACCAACTGTAGGAACTTTCTTCCAAGTTCCTCCAATTGGTAGAACCCTCTAGGACATAGGGCAAGGGTTCATAATAGTATTTTGTCTTAAACTGATACAGCCTGCCCCCCCCCAATTTTATGATAAAATCACCAGCAAGGATGATTATAGAACAACTGCCATAGTTTCCAATAATTTAGACATAATGTGTAGTGGTACATGGCTTTTGAAGCTTCGTAACACTGGTGGATAGAAATAATATTAGGATGAATACGAAAAAACATGTCACCCCACCGGCACCTTAACTCAAGAACTGAATGTTGTGGGACTCAAGTGATCTATCTGTGATTTGACAATTAACCGTCAAAGTAATTTATATAGGCAGGCCAGCCTTGGCACAACCAGAATTGAGGGGTGGCCAGACACTGCACAGGCAACAAAGCCATCTAGATAAGGACTAATTGTTGCCCAGGTCTCTTTAAGAAATATTAAATTGACGAATAAAACTGACCCAATCGTTGACACAGTTTATTTAGTTTTTATTACCTTTTGTATAACACAAGCAACAGGTTACAGCCGCACCAACATATCTGAAATGAATCAGGGTCCACAAATGTCTTCTGCAGCAGCTTAACAGGTGTGAGCAAACCCTTTTCCCTATTGACCAACACGTCACTCAGCTGCACAACCACGTCACAATTAGGTCACGTGGCTTATAAAGCGCATGGGGTGAAATTAGGTCCAAGGCATGAATGGGACCCCAGATGATATCCTCTTTAGTCTCTCGTGGTGGTCCTTAACCACTTCCATGCTAATGACAAGGTCAACTCGTCATGGGTTTTACCTGCCCTGTGCTTATGACGAGTTGACCTTGTCATGAACAATGGTAAATCTGCAAATCCAGCACCCAGCGGGAAAACCCTTAGCAGCCAAGGTGTTAACAGTCATCTGGTTAATCCAATCTTTATTACCCAATCCCGTCTTTGACCCAAGAGATGCGGGTAAGACGTATGGGACTAGCAGCGAGGGTGACAGTCAATTCTGAGCAAAATGCATTGGCTGTCGGTAAAGGGTTAGAAGGCGGAAGAGTTTTCTCTGACTCAACGCTGTATCCATTGGAGGAAAAGTCTGTCTCAATTCTCCAAAGAATAAAGGAGAGGAAATCTCTTGGCTGCAGGGAAGATACCTGATGAAAACTCTTGAGAGATATGGCATATCGTTCTGTGAGGACGTTGCCAAGGGCAGGTTTATAACAAGCACTGGCGTTGCCAATAGGTCTCGCAGTAGGAAAGTTTGAGCTATTGGTTTTCTAAATGACATTTTATTTTTTTGTTTTGTCATTTACAATGCCAATAGCTTACACGCGCGTAAATGCTAGACCTATTGCATTGCAAATGCTTGTTATTTTATCTACCGTTATTCCTAGGTTGCTAAAACGCATTCTCCTTGGGTTCGAGCTGGTACAACTAATCAGGGGCAGGTACATCTGGCGTTCTCACACAGCATGTGGTCACTTGTGTAAAAAGCCTGGAAAAGTAAATAAAAAACGGCGCTGTTTCAGATGGCCCACAAATGTGCACATTACATGCTGATGTTTCTGAGAAAGACTAAAACTTGGGGTGTCATGTCCAACTTCCAGCTCAAACCAGTCCTACAAGGCACCCTGAATAAGAATCCGCCCAGCAGCTGGTAGAAAAGCTTGTAAGAAAAACATATTAATCACAGCTTTTCATTGTTCATAAGAAGTAGCCCAAAAAATCCCCAAATCCAGGTCTGGCTTTTAAAAGACATTGTATCACTCTTCTTCACTCTGCCCCTAAACCCTATCGCACTGCTCCCAGAAAGGGCAAGTTAAGTGCTGCTCAAAGCGGTATTCTGGCACAGTGAGGAGTACTGTTAATCTGATACTTCCACCACTAGACATTGTTGTTTTCTGTAAGAGGCACTAGAACGTGTTCTTAGTCCCGGTGCACTCTGGGTATTTCATGAAGAGTGTACATTTGGGAGTGTGAGATAACGAGGTGCCCGGCTGGAGCACTTCCTGTAAAGGGGAGAGGCCAGAACAGTACCGGGTCTGGGTCACGGAACCTCCAATCCCAGAAGAGCAAGAGCCACACAGAGTGTACCGGCATGGTACGGCTTTTATCGACCTTGGGTCAAAGAACGTCTGAGTAGGCCATGCAGGGGTATGCAGTAGTATTTAGTACCCGCCACACCCGAACAGGTATCAGCGGTAAGTTCTAATGCCACGCAGTCAGCCTGCCGGCTGGAAAGTAATGGGTGCTACTTTACACCATAAAATCTAGCATCCACAAAGGAATCTTGTCAGATGGGCATTCTATGTCATTTATAAACATGTACATAAAATATTAGGTTTCCACTTGCACATATCAAATGAGGTTACACGCAAAAGGTGCACACCAATCTATGCACTGCAGAAACATGACAAAAAGCTAGTAAAATTTGTTTTGTTTATAGCATATTAACGACTTCATAATTGGCGCATGGAATATAGAAGTGTGCAAATTATATTTTCCCGGTAATTTTCAAAAATTTAATTGAAAGATCTCTCGAATTTATTTTGCACACGAAATGGTTCAAGAGACAGTGCACATAATCACGTCTTCCTGAAATCTCGAGGTTTACACTTCACAGAACAACACACTACGAGGTTTACCGTTAAAGAAGTATACACAAAATAATGAGCTTTGCAAGCCCTATATATAGTCAAAATGCCGAAGCGCACTATTAATTTTAGTGCGGACTGTAGGCACTACATTGACAGTTGACCAAGGTATATTTCACACGTAACATATTATGAAATATCGTTCGCAAAATGCTGATTTCCGGACATGAAAGCGTGCAGTTTATGGTTGATATTTTGAGGCCCGCCTGTACACGTTCTACTTAAAATGAGGAGTATTACATGGAGATTATACAGTGTGACGTATGTACAAGGTACACGCATCTGTGAGGCTTACGAACAAACACTCCTTTATTCTCCTGATGCCCTCTGCTTGCCTGTGAGAGGGTTGGGGCCACAGAAGTTTGCCATGAGTGGGCCATCCTCGAGCCTGACGACGCTAGGTTTGTGAAGTAGAGATGGTCGAGAAAAGGTGGCGTGAGGCTGCTTGCCTGTGAGAGGGTTGGGGCCACAGAAGTTTGCCATGAGTGGGCCATCCTCGAGCCTGACGAGGCTAGGTTTGTGAAGTAGAGATGGGGGAGAAAAGGTGGCGTGAGGTGGAGAAACGGACAGGTGGAAGGAGCATGGAGTTAGTAAAACACTATGAAAAGTGAGACTTGGAGATCGGGCGAGCCAGTTGAACAGGAGGAGGAAAATAAAAGGTGACATATAAAAACAAGAGCGGCCGGGAAACTGAAAGTACCGCCGGCCACCGGCCAGCCATGAATAATTAGGGGAGGAGAAGCCGCAGAGCACATGCTGGGAGAAGCCCTTTGATGTGGTGGCGGCCGTGAAAAAATGCAATTAGGAGGGAGGGAGGGAGGCTGATGCGCGTGCTTGTTTGGTCACGTGATTCACGTGAACTCAAAGAAAACCGCACGAAAAAACCCGTGGTTTCACAAGTATTTTGAGCACTTGAATTCTCGCCATTTCCCATTCCTTCGGAATGGAAAAGGCGAGACCTAAAAATGCAAGTAGGTTGACAGCAAACAATTTCAGAACAAACTGCTGACAGTAGCTGCCGTCACATCTGGGTTTAGCCAGGCAGTAAACACGTTAACCACAGAAAGAACAGGCAACTAGAAAGAAAAATATGCATACTGTGTAATAGAGATATTTTTATAAAAACATAAGAAGCACCAATCCATATAATGTGTTATCCTCTTAGTAGAAATGATAAAGCGTTAGCTACCACTTTGGACCCCCTGCAAGCATTGCATCTCGGACAGTCAAACCCATCTTCAATATAACAGTACCATGTGCTATTAATTTGCCCAGCTTTGCAGCACGGGGCCCCTCTACTTAATACTGAATATTTGACATTCTGTTAGAAGTCAGGTAGCCACCCTCTTATTTGTCTTCATGATTGTAAAAACATCAAATGTTTTAAGTAAGCGTCTGGGGGCCCAATGTGTTTAACACATTCGCCCCCAACTTTAAATTATTACTCTTAGGGCTACGAATAACAGACTTATGATATGTAGCACATTAAGCTCTGACCTCACTTGTTTTATGGCGATAATTGAGTGTTGCGATTGTTTATGTTTTTAGGCATGTAATGACTTTAATAGACTACGCATGTTAAATAAATACATTGGAAATTTAATTTTATATTAAATATATCTTAACCCCGATTTAAGCAAAGAAATATAAACCACTAGTGCTACTTGCAGCTGCAGACTAATTTCCTACAGCAGGAAAGAACCCCCAGTAGCACCAAGGGATTCCGAATATTGTGTGGACCAAGAAACCCAAGTTCTATAGTCCTAAAAAGTCATGGGTCAGATGTACAAAGCATTTTTCTGGTCGCAAATGGCCTGATTGTACATCTTAAAAGGCATTTTTCAAGTCGCAATGTGCAAAATTGGAATCACAATTTGCATTTGTGATTCTGTATTTGGAAGGGGTGTGTTTTGGGCGCCTCTTCCAAATACTGACTCAGTTTTGTATGTATTACTATTTTGCAACCAACTTCCAGTCCCAAACTGTAATACGTTATGATCATTTTAATGGTGGTAACCTATTCACAAAATTGGAAGAGGTCCAAATGGATCACTTCCCAGTGGAGAGTGTTGAAAAAAATATTTTTTATAAGAGCAGGCAGTGGTCCGACCACTGCCCACTGCCTGCTCTTAAAAAAAATGAAACTTAAACGTTTCATTTTTTTCTTTTTAAAACCGGTTTCCTTTAAGGAAAGGGGGATAGCTATATATATATATATATATTGCTTAATTCAAAGCCCTCCCAGGCATGGTGGTCTGCTGACCCCAGCAGGATATCCATTCTTGTGATGGCTGCGATTCCCAATAGGTCACAAATTGCAACGTACCTCATTAATTTGCAGGAGATAAATCTATTTGCGACCCAGTACGATTTAATGAACCACAAAACAGTTTCACACATTAGAAATACTGATTTCCTAATTACAATTTGTAGTTGGTCGCAATTGAGAAATCAGTATTCCTAATGTTAGTACATGTGGCCCCAAGTTGCTGAAAGCTAACACTGCATTTTACTTCTCCCCACAGTGGTTATGCTTGCGTGGTGGAAAATTGGTCAAATCTCTTACTCCAGACAGAGTGACAGTTTGGGTAATTACAGATCTTTTCAAACGGTGGGTGGCCGATAAAAAAAAAATAAAAAAAAAGACAAGCAGACCCTGGAGCTGAGTTGTTTAAAGTACTGCCTGAATTTTACTTTTACGGATATCGAAAAATCTGCCTATCAGAAGCGAAATGAACGTTTGTGTCTGTGTGCCCTCCGAGCACCTACTCTAATCAAACCAACAATACAGCACGGCAACGGTAAACACAATGCAGCGCAATTCAAGCCACAATGCCAACTTTAAATTGTATCTCAGTCCTGTTTTGTGACCATTCTTATTGTAACGGTCACTGTTTAGCAGAAAATGTAACAGTAGCAATCACACGAACGTGCAAAAAGAGGCTCACACACAAGACAGGAACCCTTGATCACATTTCTACATCACATATAACAAACAAAAAAAGGAATTTGGTTTGAGTATCACCATGCAAGATGAATGCTTTTCAAAGCACAATGGAATTATAGAAGTAAACAAAACGAGAATTTAAGGGCAATGTGAAATATGAACAGTCTCAAACCGAACTCGCATTCATATAGACTCGTCAAAGTCCCTGGAAGCTGTAGTCGCCAAGTAAGAGCGCAACTGTGGGGGGCACCGCGCCGCCTTTTGAGCTCGGACTACAACCTCCATGGCAGAGAAGGGTGCCGTACCACGGGCTGGCTCATCTGTTCATGCTGCCAAGGAGGGTACTTCGATCGTTACTGAGTTAAGCAATGGAGCCTGATCTGAGAGGCGAGAAAGCATACGCTCCACAAAGCCCCATTGAGTGGCTGTGATTTAATAACTGCGCTCCATCAGCTTCTTATGGACAGTTGTCATTGGTTTAGACTGCTTTTAACATTTCACCTGCAGCGCTAACACGGGCGATGCGTAGGCATTAACAATGTAGAAAAGTCAACAATTATCCGGATGTTGCAGGGGAAAAAATACCAATGGCTACAAATAGATCGGCCTACGTACAACTGGTAGACGAAAAGGAATGCAAGGGTACAACAGCTGGGACACAGTCTGTGTACACATATATTTATAAAAAGACATTCGCAAAACCAGGAGGAGGAGCAGATAGATACCAGTGATGACAAAAATGAGGCACATTTTACACGCAATAACGAACATAAACAGAGAAAAGGCATGCATTTTCAGAGGCCTTGGAACGGGCAGCTGGTGTTCTGGTATGCACCGCGCGATATACAAGTAGTTTGTCCATTGAAGAGAAAAAACAAGAAGAAGATATCTAAAGCAGGCCAACACGTACTATAGTGTGAATGGCTGTTTCAAGCATTGACAGGCCATTTCCAGCGCCTCGTCCGGTGCCTAGACCGTGTACACGGACACTACAGACAGTTGCACAAAGCTCTGGGAGAAGGTGCAGCCTCAGCGTATAAGCAAGGTAACACGTACTATAGTGTGAATGGCTGTTTCAAGCGTTGACAGGCCATTCCCAGCGCCTCGTCCGGTGCCTAGACCGTGTACATGGACACTACAGACAGTTGCACAAAGCTCTGGGAGAAGGTGCAGCCTCAGCGTATAATCCAGTGACAGTGTTAGGAGTGCAGATTGCGGTCACAGCTCGGCATGTAGAGCCGGTTAAATGCAAACAGCAAAAACAAGACGAAGGGAAGGCAGAGAAGGGAAGGGGGGAGGAGAAATGCGACACGGCAGGCAGGGGAGGGGGCCGAGCGGGGAGAGCGGCGATGAGGGTGTGAAGCAGCAGGGGCCTTTGAAGTGAAGCTAAGCTTCACTTCAAAGGTGTGGGAGGAGTGCTGCTACGGCCTGGGGGAAGCTGGCTGGGGAGGGGGAAGATAAATGCAAGTAAGGCTGTGTGCGGGGAGAGAGAGGAGAGGTGCTGGAGCTGGGGAACAGATGGCCGTGAAAGTTTATGGCCCAAAAGCGCGTGCCTGTGGCCACGTGAACTCGAAGAAAACCGCACCAAAAAACCCGTGGTTTCACGAGTATTTTGAGCACTTGAATTCTCGCTCCGCTCAATGCGCATGCGCATTGATAGGTCGCGAGACCTAAAAATAACCTAAAGAAACACTTTTATGCGAAATTTCATAATGCAACAAATGTTGTGCATACACATATTTCATCCAATGGTCACCACTTTCTAAAGAAAATTACCACTTGGTTACCGGGTAATATTTTCTTCAATGTTCCACCCATCTGACATGTCTCACCATGTTGTTACTTTCAGATTTCGTTTTTATCCATCCCACCCACGTTGGTATTTAACCAATGTACTCTTTTGGTTTATAGTTGAGAATAATCCTCACAGATGTGCTTGTTCAATGGGAGCACATCAATAAGAATCATTGAACAAGGAGTCACCTGAGGAGGCAAATGTAAAACATCGGCGTCGACTCGTGATGTTCTGGCCTCCATGTTGGGTCAACATCAGACTTAGCCCAGAGACTGTTTTTAAGGGACCTGGCAGCTTAGGATGCTCACCAGTGAAATGAATTGTAATAGTAACAAGAACACGTTTGAGGGTAACTGGCAGGAGAAATGCCAATCAAAGTTTGTGTGGCCTGATACTTTGGCGTGAGCCATGGTCTATGCTGTAAAGTGTCTTCAAGAGAGGAGAGTCTCTGCTCAAAGTTTTTCAAGATCCAGGAGAAATGAAAGCTGTGGTTTCCCCACCAAAGCTGCCATGCTTGCTTCTTTAGCCCCTTCCTCCTAACCTTTGGTGGTCTGCTGTCGCTTTGGGCTTTCCTCCCATTGAGCTTAGAGCATTTTGACCATGAAGAGTTAATATGGCCATTATTATCACTACCACGTGACTCAGTCAGAACCTAGAAGAGTTGTGGGGTCCAGATGCAAGGCCTAGCGCAGCCTCCTCTGGTTTCCAAAGGGCTGTTCATGGCCTTTCCTCTGGCCCGTGCTTCGCCTTCATGGGCAGTGGTCGGCAGGGCCTCCTGGCACCAGATACTAAGGCTAGTGCAGTCTTGGAGAAGTGTGGCTCAATGGTTAGAGCAGGCAGACCTCGATGCAGAGCTCTGGCCAGGGACCAGGGTTCGATTCCTGCCCCGGCGGGTCTCGGGCTCATAAATTCCCCTGACCGGATATTCTCGCCTCGGTGCCTATTCTGATCATGGGTCCCATGCTGCAACTCTGGGCAATAGCTTGCTTAGTCTCCACAACGGCCCCCACAACGCGAGGGATGCCTGGTCTGCACCATGGGGGTGCCCACAGGGAAAGCTAGGAAGGGTTCCCTTGCGGCATTCGTACAAGCGCCGGGAAACCCACTGTGGGTAGCTGTGCGCTATACAAGTACAAAAACAAAAAAAAAAATTGGCATCGGTGTTACCTCGGGCTTCAGTCCCCAAACAGCCTCAAAGCCACAAAGAAGCAGCCCTTGCTGCGGCAGAAATAAACGAATCTTAACGTCATGGGCATTACTGGGCGGGACCTCCTGGCACTAGGGGCTGTTGATGATTTAGTCCTCAGGCATCAGTCCTGGTTTTAGGTTCAGCATTCAAACAGCCCCAAAGTCACAAAGAGGCGCAATCCCCAACCCTAGCAAACTTTATGAGGTGGCAACCTTCCAGGGTGTATTCTGGTTTCACCATAGGCCAGTCCACTCTTTTAAGCCATTATATGCCAAACCAATGTAAAATTATGGGTGGGTGTAGTTCGTGTAATTCTGTTTAGGGTAATCATGTGGAATTATCAGAGAAGAGTAATTCTGCGTTTAGTGCTATTTCTTAGCGCAAAAAATGTCCTCTCCAGTCCAAAATGGCCTAAGAAATATTGCTAAATGCAGCAGAACATGGTCAGTGAGTGTGAACAGCTGCTCGCTCTCACTAAATGTCCTAGGATTTTTCCCCAACTTACTTCTGGTATTTAGTGCAATATTCTTAGCACAAAGTGTACCTTCACGCCCCAAAATGAGTAATTTACTGATGTTAACAGAGCATTCCCATAGTTCAGGCGACTGATTATAAGAGCTTGGACCAGAGTTTTCCTGGCACTGTCAGAGAGCCAAGGAAGAGCCTTTTTCAGAAGCTTCATAGAGGCAAAGCATGAGCCACAGGTGGCATTTACCTGGTCCCTCATGGAGAGAGACTGATCAAGCTTCACTCGAGATTTTTCACAGACTGCTTCGGTGAAGTGGCTGTGCCCAATTCAGGCGGCCACCAGTCAGCAGACCAGTGCTCTTTCGCTTTCCCAAAACGCATGATCTCGATCTTGTTGCTCTTCAGTTGAAGATAGTTACTAGACATCCATGCAGCAACTTTCCTCATACAATTAGCAAAGTGCTTTCCACTTTGTCTGGTTCTGATCCAAAGGATCTTGGGTTTGCAGCTCCACCCAGCAGCATGATGAACGCTGTGCTTTTGGACAAGGGTTCTATCATAAGGGGTTATTTAGTGTTTTGCGGACATTACACCCGTCCGCCAAGCTGACGCTATGCCCGCCAGTTCTCTTGAGAGTTGACTAGGCTGACACTATGCCCACCCACTCTGATTAGATACGGCAAAGCTTACGCTATGCCTGCCCGCTCTGTTTAGAGTCGGGTATACCGTAATGTTTTCGCCAGCCATGTCGCTGCTGGTACTCTGGTGGTAGAAACCCTATACAGATGGCCAATGGACTTGGAGCCTTTGGTGTAAGTTCATCAGACCGCCCACCCTATTTAGAGCAGGAAGCCTCATGTTCTTATATTCTGTGTGGGACCACCAGGGAAAGTATAGCGGTCCTGATCTGAAAAAAGGAAAATGACTCCTGCACTGTGGGTGTCAGGTTCATTCTTACTTTATTTTAGAAACACAACATCCCGCAGGCATGGTAGTAGCTTCTTCGAAGGCACGGAGATCTCTGCCGGACCAGCATATCAATAAATATGGATGATGGTGCCTGCCAGGAAGCCATAGTCTCCTCTGCCACATTGTGCTTCCCCTTCTCTATGGTTCCTTCCATGATGCTGGGTGTGACGTGCAAAATGTCTGACCCGGGGACATGAGCAATTATACAGCAAAGGAACCGTGCATGCATAGTCCTCTTTCAGGACTTTTTAATCCCCGCCTCATTTGTGTGCAACCTCTTAAGGAACCCCAGGACCTGAGGGGTGAAAACTTTTAACCAGTCCCAGTAAATCTCCTTTGAATGATGTCTTGGGGGTGTCTGTAACTGAGGTTTAGAAGAAGGAGATCCTGCTACCATGTGTTGTTCTTGACCTACCTTTGTAGCTTCAAAACAACTGCCCTGCCAGGGTATACACCTGTTACAACGCATTTGTTACAACGCAATACTGTTACAACGCAACTTTTACAACGCATACCATTACAACGCATTGCGCTGGGGGGCGCTCTAGGATAGGGAATAAGTATAATTTACTATCCAACACCTTCCCTAGGGTCCACGGGGACTGGAGTTAGAATAGTAAATTATACTTACCACTATCCAGCACCTCAAAGCGCTATGCGTTGTAATGGTATGCGTTGTAATGGTTGCGTTGTAACAGTAGGTAGTTGTAATGGTATGCGTTGTAACATGGTACATCCCCCTGCCAGACATAGTTTGTCAAAGAGGTAAAGAGCAAAGCTGAGGCCAGGAGTGGTAACTCTGCAATGGTTACCACAGTAAGTCCTGGGTGCCCACTGCATGGGTCACAACGATGAAGATCATCTTTGATGAAGCGTGACCCTGACGATGAGTGTCAACAAGGAGGGTCCTAAGGGACAGATCCATGACGCGTTTGTGGTGGCCCCATGCAGAATTGGCTTCCTTCCCTGGAAGACAAGGCTGAATATCCTGTCCGCCGAAATATAAATCCCATTGTATCCTATGGTATTTATATTTTGGTGGACGGTATATCTGTCACCGTTGTGATGGAGTAACCCGTCCGCCAAGATCTAATCAGGTCCTAAATATCTAGTAGTCCTGCAGCCCTTAATCTGCCAAATAATCCTCCTTCTAATCTCTGGGATTGAAAGTGCTGATGTCACTGGCGACAATCTTTCTCTAAAAAGGTTTTGGAGACAATCAGGCTTTCGTTTGACCAATCACTGCAGCCGATACATTAGGTCCTTAATGAGCCGTAACCAGGGCCGCTGGAAATATGTGACGGTGGAGGACCAGATTATGCGGCAGAGTTGACTAAATTATGCAGCAAGAACAGGCCAGCTATGGGGCAGAATGCGGCACATTCATCTGCAGTATTATTTCTCTTCTTTGTCATTTTTCCGTATATTAATGCTGTATCGTGAAAAGTTTAATTTGCATCATTTTACACCCGAATACAGCGCTCTACAATGGAAGGGTAAAAGTTCAATTTTTCAAAGAGTTAGCACGCTAGCTACCATGGTATTGTTTTGCTTTAGTAACTTTTGGTCCGTTTGTGCTTTCAAAATTTTTTCCTTGAAATCCGCAGATGATGCAGTTCACGGGGGATTAGGCAGCAAGTGTTGATTATGTTGAAAACGCTCTGGTTACAGAATCGCCTGGCGCTGTCTGTGAGATGCCGCCCATGGCTCTCTCGGGATGTCTCCATCCTGACCTGAAACATGAACCATGAAGACAGCAGTGATGCCTCAGGGAGGACAGACAGACAGACAGACACTTTATACCTAGAAGATTTCCAGCGTGTTGGCTATGCAGCACTAAAGTGCCACGCGTCTGATGGCCCCCTTGGGGGAGGGGGCAGTTGTTGAGAGGGGGTGGGGGTGGGGAGGGTTGGGTGAAGGGGAACGAGGGGAAGGGAGGCATTGGTGGTTAGGACGGGCATATGATTTAATTATACTCCAATAAATAGATCTATGGCCTGAAACGCATACAGAAATCCTAGGTCATTTTTTTGCATATATTACTGTAAAATGCAGGTGCAATTAAAAATGCTTAGCAGTTTGATTGAGCAAAACTCAACCAATGACAGACTAGCAGAATACCCAAAACAAGCGCCAAGAATGCAGGCACAATTCAATTCCATGAGTGGGAGCTTTCTTGCTGTTCTGTCGACTAAGAGAAATGGGAGGAGGTGGGAGACAAGAGAAGAACGAAAAGTAAAGAGAGCAGCCCAGCTACAGAGGTAAAGAAGAGGTAGATAGGCAATGAAGACAAGTTAAGAGCTTTGGGTGAGGCAAAGGGAGTGGGAAGATTAAGGAAAAAAGAAAGGTACAAAGAGACTTAAAGAGGAAGAGGTAGACAGAGGTGGAGAGCTAGTTTTGGGAAAGAGAGCGAACTATGGGTAAAGAGAAGGCAGAGGAAATGAGGGGGATAGGGGAGGGAATTTAGCAAGATAGGTGAGCTAGAGAGCGGTGAAAGAAGAAGAACGGAGAGGTACGCAAGTAGGGATGTGAGTAATGAGAGAAACATAGAGGAAGGAAATAGAGAGAACAATGAGGTACAGAGAGGCAACCTGAGGGAAGTAAGTATAGAAAGGCAAAGTACAGAGAATTATAAAGCAGAGAGAAAGGTTGCACGAGCCAGGGGATAAGTGTAGATGGGAGAAGTTAAACGTAATGGGAAAAGGGGCAGGTAGAAAGACAGAGGGGGATTAGAGAGACAGAGTTGAAGGAAATAGAGATGAGATACAGACTGGAGAAAAGGAGAGGATGAGGTAGAGAGATGCAGGGATGAGTTCAACAAAGAGATGTAGAGGTATTGATAGGTATAAAGAGCATAGATAGAGAGGTTGAGTTGAAATACAGAAAGAGTTTGCAAATAAAGATGAGAGAAATGAGGGTAATGACACAGAGAAAAAGTTAGTGGAAGAGAGGTACAAAGAAAGGAGTAAGATGGTGAGAGAGGAGAGGTAGATGGAACAGAGGTAGAGAGGGAGGGGGAGTGGACAACTGGGATAGTGACCAAATGGTGAGTTAAACTGAGATATTAGGTAGAGAGAGGTGGAGTAGCATGAGGTGAGGTAGTGAGAGTGATGTGGGGTGAAGGAAAGAGGTTTAGAGGCAGGCCAGGTTGTGAGAGAGAGGCGAGGTGGTGTGAGAAGCTGTGAGAGAGTTGAGGTAGATACCAGTGAGAGGAATAGGCTTGAGTTAGAAAAGCGTTAGGTTCACAGAGACAGGTAGAGCGAGAAGTAAAGAGAGATGGGTGAGGTGGAAGAGGGAAAGTGAGGAAACAATAGACACAGAAAGAGGCTGGTTTGATGTAGTTTCCACCAACTGTCTGGGAGTGCAAGGGTTAAGGTTGGGCAGGCCAGCCTTGCACATTAAGTCTCTATGAAGAGTGCTTGGCCACCTATTACATTACAGGGTGGAAGGCATGGTGGGCCCAGCCACAGAATAAATCACTGGATCCAATGAATACAGGGAAATCTTTCACTGAGGGCAAAACAAGCACAGTGCCTGCTTGGCATGGTTCACCGCCTTGAGTCAATCAGTGATGACTTTTGAGATCCCCACCAGGCGGATGAATATCTGCCTCAGAGAGGCTGTCTTTCACCAGGGAAGCCCTCAGCTTACCTGGCACGGCGGGGAGCCCACTGGCCTACTCTTAGTGACCGCCATAGATACTACAACACAGCAAGACAGAAGTGCACAGAGAACACTACTCATAACCTCAAGAGAAAAGGACAAAGGCTGGGATGAAAGCAGCACAGTACCAAAGCTCCTCCAGGTCAGGAGCAGGAGCTAGGATAATCGGCTAGGTGTCCTGGTACAGCACACGACTCCTCTCAGGGAAATGATTGAGATGTAGCCCCACACCTTGAAATGATAGATAAGAGCCTTCCACCCATGATACTCTTAATTATCAAGCTAAGAACCCAGTGAAATAAGAAGTGACCCCTGAAATCACACTGTAGGTTCTTTCCTGTATTTGGAAGGCTCCCGCCATTACAATCGTCTGGCTTAGAAAGCCTCTGCCCTCCAGTAGTCCTGTTAGTTTTCCCAGCAGTCCTTGTCTCCTGGTCCTTGTCTCCAGGCTAAGGAGGCCTCACACAGACAGGTTCCTCATCACAGTGAGATGTGGCGGGTTGAACATAGAAACGCCTGTCCTTCTAAACAAGGCACACATGTCTGATCCTTTGAAACAGGCCAGAGGCACTGAGGAGGTTCTAACAGCACAGCTTGCCTCACCCTCAATGCCAGCCGGCGAAAGGACATGCAGGGACCCTGCAATAGAGGAAGACACTTGTTCATAATCCATGACTTGTCTAAGCAGACCCAAGCAAACCACTTTCACATGCACAGGGCACACCCAGCCATGCCTGCACAGATGTAGACCTGCCTGCCCATCTCAAGCCTGAGCACCTGAGAGAGGGTGGGTGCTCCCACTCCCTCAAAACCAGGGACCCAAGAAGCAAGTTTGCGGCATGCAGGTCACTGGCACTGCACCCGTGCATTCTGCTCAGATACCTTCAGTTATGCTGAAAAGTATGGCAAAATGTAACATGGTAGACCAAACATACCTTAAAACGTACGGTGCCAGACTAAATGCCACAGAGAAATGCACGTACGAGTACCAGTAGCATGTGCATGCTGGAGGCGCTATCCATGATCCATGTGATGGAGCAAGGATTCGCACGTAAAGCGACTTGCTCTTAATCAAGAACCTCGCCTAACTTGTAATCATATTAATTCAATCTGTCCGTCATTTATTTAGCATTTTCCCCAACACGCGGGTGTCCCTAGGAGGCTTGCCTACGTGTTGTTTTCATATTAGTAAAGCTTGCACTACTGAATGGCCGCTTTGCAGAAAATCCAGTCTGCGCATGCGTCGGTCATACCCATGTGATGTGACGCACTCGCATTTTGGAGGGATATTGTTGCACATGCGCATTGTTGCAAACATGGCCGCTTGTCTCTAACCATGCTCTCTGCTTGCCACTGCTGCTTCTGCATATCTGTCTTTTTGCACTAAACCTTAATGCCATAGATATTATAAAGTAAAGGGGTGCAGTGAAGCTTTTAATGGTGTACAGTGTAATCATTTTTTTCGTGTGATTCTAATTTGTTCTCGCTTACTTTTCATGTACCGCGTATCTATGGGCCGGGGGACGGGGAGCCGATCCATGTTGAAGCTCTTCTAAACCCCGTCACGTGACATGGGAAAAACCCCACTGCGCAGAAGCTGAAACAAGCCAGCTGGCTCCTGAAGCACGATGCGCCTGGGAACCCACCTCGAAGATGCTGCAGTCTACCTTGACTGCGCAACATTGTTGCTATATACTGTACACTTTCATTGTTTTCTATATTCCTATGCCTGGGAACGTGAACTCCAAGGGGCGGGTATGAAAATTACATAGTAATGATGTGAACACTGAATTATAGGTGGTGACAATGACAAAGTCACCTCTCCTGACCAATCATAATGTGGGAATTTGTCACTTGCAACATTTGTGGGTGGTCTAGGGGTCCCAAAACAGTATAACTAGCTCAGTGTAGCTCAGAGAAATTGTCCGACTTGTCCGAGTAGCAGACCTGTCACTGACCCTACGAACTCTATAGGTGATTGATACAGAGGGCTGCGGAGCACTCTGCCCATACTTTCCACATAACTCCAAGGGGTGAAAATAGTCTTAAGTGCTGGCGAAGCACTTTGCTGGGGAAATTCGAAAACCCAATCGGGGTTACTGGCGGATTACTTGAAGAGAGGGGGTAACGCAGGCGTTGCATCCGAAGCTGCAGGGGTTGGTCGTGCCCTTTGGTGAGCCCTGTCCTGACCCAAATCCTGAGGGGTATCCTGTCCTGATTGTCCGTGAGCTGTACCTGCTCACCTTCTGGTATTCCTGAATCCTTGAGGGTCCTGTCCCCGATCTTGTCTCAACCGACCCGTGGCCAGGGTTAGTCTTCATTCTCGTTCTAGGTAAATATCCTCCGTGGGTGTCTGTCTGACTATACTCTTACCTTTCCTTTCTTAATAAAGCATTGTTGCCTGTGATATTGCTCTATCACCTTTAAAGTGATTCATATGCAACTGTTTAATAGTGATGTCCCACTTCTTTCCCTACCTTTAGGATATTATTGAAACTGTCATATTGTTTAGCGTGTTCCATTTTTCCCTTTCCATTAGTATGGTTGCAGTGAACTTAGTAAGAATAGCATAAGAAGCCTAGTTTAATTGCACATGTTAGGTCCTTCTCGCGTCCTTTACCCTAGTTTAAACTTGTTTGAATAAGCTTGCTCTTCAATACTCATACCCCGTAGTGTTCCCAGTTACTCTAATGGTACTTGCCCTAATCCATAGTTACATTGTGGCATTGGTACTAATTATTGATGTGCTGATTTGTATTTGCCTCATTATATTGGCATATTCATTCTGAAATTTCTTTATAAACTTTAAAACCCATCAGGTGTCTGTGGTCATTTTACAATATAAAGTGTGGATAAATGTACTAAGTGCATAAGAGTTCTTCTCCTTTAGGAATCTTGTCGCCTGTCCACTGTTAGCTCCTGAATCCATCAGGAGTAATGTGCCTGTGGTAAGTCAGGTACATGAATAGTAAGTGGTGTGTGAAATTCACCCCCCTGAATTACTCATAGTAGCGTGCGAAGGATTTCACCCGGTTCATGCAAACACTGTCGTCATATGCACGCCAGGGCCCAGTGTGTGGAAATCTGGAAAACTAGTGACCCGGGTGACCTGCGCGCTCTATCAGTAATTTTCTGGTAGCAGAGGATGGTTAGGACTAGTTAAGATAGGTAGACAGGAAAGTTGATAAACAAACCGTGAAAAGAAATGTGCTGCTGAAAATTCTATGCTTGCATTGCTTCAAAATATTGTGCAAATGTTTTAAAGGATTGTTATGTATATATAAATGATTATTTCATTGCTGCTATAAGTATTATATGTAATATTAACAAAATTGTCTGTAAGCGTTAAGTGTAGTCCGAATCCCCGGGGAAGTAAATAGCTAACGGTGAGCAGAATCCGGTTAGCTGGTGAGGTCACTTGTCGTGAGTTATTAGTGCATGGTTAGGAGAAAACCGGAAGCACTAATTAGGATCTTTGTGTATCTGAATAAGTGATAGCTAATGAGTCCTTTTGTATAAAACTTCCAGTGTGATATCACCTAGTAAGGGTCACATGTGGAAGGAGTAATAGGGTCTCCGAGGCTTGATTGGTAAGCAAAATAGTCCGCTGGTGAAAGTCTGACTTAGTATATATCCCAGAAAGAAGTGGATGAGTCGGAGGAGTAGCAGGTTCTATATTGCTCGTGTGGGAGGTTAGGCAGAGAAGTCTATCCGGAGTGAATGAAAAGTAGACAGAAGTGGTTTACTTGTAGCGAGAGAAAATTTTTCTATCTATTTAGAACACTCAGACACAGTGGCGAACGTTGCGTGTTATTGACAAAAATTTGCACTCGCACTTTAGGAAAAATTCAAAGTTTCCGTTACCTTGTAAAGGAGGGAGTCGGTCGGAAGACTGCTCTGACGTCACTCCGTGCCGCGCTGGTATTGGTCGAGACAGCGGGTGTGTAGTGAAGCTGAAATTGTAAGGGAGGGGTGAGTGCCGGAGCGTGAGACCTCGTTTCGCGAAAGGCCGCGCACCCATTGGCTGAAGATTTTTACAAACCTGGTTTTGATTGGCTGCCGCGAAATAAAAGTTGCGATAGCATTGGAAGCACAAAAGTAGACAAAATTAATCAACAAGAGCTTGAAGATAGTTTGGAGGTGTGTATGTGGTATCCCGAATTTATACCTAATCCACAGCATTTAGGCTTCCATAAAGAGCAGATTCTACGAGGTAGACCAAACAAAATGTACGGAGTTAAAAGAAAATTGTCCCTGGCTGACAAAATTAAAAATTACTTTAAGAAAGACCAGCCCATTAGAACAAGGGAAGGTGTGATCATTCCTCCGCCAGATACTCCTGCCTCATTCATGATGTTTGATAAAGGGTATCATACTTGCGTGTGGTTAGAGAACTGGGCAAAGTATACTGCCGATGATGGAGTCTTAGCCTTTCCCATAAATGGTTCCTTTAATGGCAGAATTCTGTTCAACTTAAGAACCAGAATGAATGAATTACATCCCCGACCCAGATTAACTCAATACGAAGCATTAGAAGAATGGGAAATCGAAGCCTTAGAACGAGACAGGCCCAGAATGGATAAGGGGTTGAGTAGGTGGTATCCCAAAATGCATAAAGAGTCTAAAGAGCAGAAAATGAAACAGTGGAGGCAGAATATGATGGTTGAAGGGTTATTTCCCATGATGGGAGTACCTGAACAAAAGAAAGGAAAATGTACAGAGAAAACCCGCCACTTAATGGCTATGGGAGACTCGGAAGATGAACATCTAGAAGACTTGTTGATGAAAAACCCACCTCCCTATGTAGCAGAGTCAGAGCCTTTGAGTTCAACAAACCCGTTTTCTAAATATCCTAGATGTAGGAGGGATAGTGAGACAGATGGAACGGGTACGGATAGTAAGACCAGTAATGGGGATGGGTTTTGCAGACCTCGTTCTACCGTCCCGAATTACCGTCCTTTTGGAGAAGACCCACCTCGGTTGGTTACTCCGACAGCCCCGAATATTTACCCTACCTTGGTACCCCAAGTATTGCATGACAATTCTGCAGAAAAGGCTTTGAAAGAGCAAGAGAAGGAAGGCCTGGCAAGACAGCGAGATGATTTAATTCGGACCATAGCTCAGATACATCCTCATCCAGATTCACTGACTATCCCAGTAACTATCGGTCCAGCTATTCCTCTTTATGGGGATAGATTCGCCAGTCCTCAAACTCCTGTTATAACCCCGATGGTCCCAAACTCCAGTGTCCCACCCCCGAGAAGAGAGCCACTCATAGATGATGATCAAGAAAGTGAATGTGAGTCGGTGGTCTTGATGGATCTGCCTGTAGGGGAACCTGGAACCAGTGTACCAAGGACAAGAAATCAGAGTAGAGCAAAAGAGGTTGTGATTGAAAGCACATCTGGGGTCAGAAGTGCCACGGTAGTAACTCCAGAAGAATTGGACAGATGGACAAAGGAGTTAGAGAAAGAGACCACCCCCCAACCAAAACCCTTAGAAATTTATAGGCTGAGGATAGAAATTGAAGAACTATTGGCCGGAAATGTAGGATTAGACAGGTTAAACTCCTTTAATGAAGAAGAGCTACTGTTTATCAGCAAGAACCTTACCCGAAACACTAGATTACTACATGAAAGATTAATGGACACAGCTGCTGACCTGGGAATCGATGTCAGTCGCTCCAAAGTCCTCCAGAAACCCTATAGAGCGGATTTTTCAGACAAAGACTTAGAGAGCTTGAATGTAGTAGGGAAACAAATCCAGATAAAAGAATTACTGAAACTCCTACAGAAATGGGGGGATGTAGAAAAATGGAAAACCCGGTGGGCAAAGAAAAAAGGAAGACAGTAAGGCCAAATCCCAAACTTCAGAATTCGTGCTCAAAGAAGTGGGTCCCGCAGAAAAATTGTGTCCCATGAGAGAGGTCCCTGGGGGAAAATACGTCCATGTTCCTTGGTCCCGACAAGACATAGTGTCATTTACTAATGACTTCCTGAAATTACGGGAGAAGCCAGTCGACTGGTACAGACAGGTCGAACGCTTCATAAAGGTTCAGAAATGTCTCTTGAAAGACCTGGATGGGTTCTTTGACATTGTAGTACCTGTAGATTTGTGGACCGAGTGCAAAATTGAAATTGATTGGCCCAATGACGAGTATGCGAGAGACCCCAGAACCGGGGCTCCCTCACCCGAGGTAATGAGGAAGTATGATCAAGTCATACAATACCTCAAGAAAAAGGTGCCCGCAAAGGAAACCGATTGGACCCGGATAGATAGAACTACCCAAGAGCGCGATGAAACTGTCCACTCTTTTTATGAAAGGTTGCTGCAAGTGTTCAAAACTTACAGTGGAATCGATAATGTGGACATGAAAGACATGACCCATTTCAGTTACAGATTCGTGCTAGGATTAAGGCCCGAAATATCCCAATGGATTCGAGATAATAAAATCAGTTGGCAGGGAAAACCCATAGATGATATTCTTAAGTACGCCAAGTACTGCGAGGATGAGATAGAAAACAAGAAGAAAGCCCTCAAGGAGAAAGTTATGTGGGCACAAGTGAAATTGGCTGAACAGCAAGAAAAACAGTTAAGTAAATTGAATTCTAATAATAATACCCAGAATACCAATGCTGGGGGAGGAGGGAAGCCCCGGGTAAAAATGAGTCGGGAAGAGGCTATGAAGAATTTCCCCTGCCACGGGTGCGGTCAGATAGGGCATTGGAGAGACGAGTGTCCACACCTACAGGCCGGTAATGCCCCTGTAAATGGTTTAAATCCACAGGTGCAGAAAGAGGGGACACGAAAGAACCAGCAACAGGTAAAGCTACCTCCAATACCTCGCGCTCCTAGACAGAATTATAAGAACCAGGGTCAGCAGAATGAAAGGGCTGAGATATGGGAAGGAGAGAATGAAAGAAATGCAACCATTCCACAGTATTTGTTAAATGATTCCTTTCTCTGTGATGATCAAGATTGACGGGGCCTGAGGGGGGAGGACAAGGAGTGCGTACTTGGCGCCTCCTTACCGGTAGACCAGACTGGACCATACATTGAAGGAAAGGTTGAGGGAAAAGACGTCACCTTTCTATTGGACACTGGTGCTACCCGTTCCACTGTGAGAACAGTGGATGTTCCTAACCTACCCCTCTCGGGAGAAGCAATCCAAGTAGTGGGTGTCTCCAATCAGATAATCAGTACTCCAGTAACTGAACCTATGGAAATTTCCATAGGAAATTTCAAAGAAATGTACAGATTTGTGGTCTGTGAATCCAGTCCTGTGAACCTATTAGGTCGTGATTTGCTGTGCAAAATGAACTGCACTATCTTTTGCACACCAAAAGGTGTCGAAATTCAGACCCCAGATGAAGATGGCCTGTACAAATTGATGTTAGTCAGGCCGGACACCGAAATTAGACCCCTGTCCATTGAAGACCTTCCTGAAGAATTACAGTCAAAAGTGGTACCTGAAGTATGGGATTTCACAGGAAGAGATGTGGGCTTAATGGCAAATGTGGACCCAGTTAAAATAGCAATAAAGACAAATGCCATATACCCCAGAACAAGACAGTACAAAATGAGTGCAGAAGTAAAGGCGGGAGTCGCAATTGAAATAAACAGGTTGCTTGAAGCAGACATCATACAGGAAGTAATGAGCAGTCCCTGTAATTCGCCCATAATTGGAATTAAAAAGCCTAGCAGAAAGTACCGGGTAGTGCAGGACCTGCGCAAGGTAAACCAAATTGTTGTACCTTGCTGTCCCATTGTGCCAAACCCCGCAGTGATACTGTATCAGATTCCTTGGGATGCGGAATGGTTCACTGTCATTGACCTGTGCCATGCATTCTTTTCCATCCCATTGCACCCAGAAAGCAAGTTCCTTTTTAGTTTTGAATTTGACAGTCACGTCTATGTCTGGAATCGTGTCCCCCAAGGGTACACTGAAAGTCCATCGATTTTCAACCAGATCCTGAAGAAATGCCTTGAATCTTTGGTACTGCCAAGAGAGTCCGTTTTGGTACAGTACATAGACGACCTTTTAGTGGCGTCTAAAACTCAAACTGACTGTGTCACGGACACCATTGCCTTGCTGAATAACCTAGGAAAGGGAGGGCATAAAGTTTCACCAGACAAATTACAGTTCTGTAGGAACTCAGTCAAATATCTGGGGCACCAGATAGAAAAAGGGATCCGAAAAGTCACTACAGAAAGGATCAAGATAATTCAAACAATGGACCTCCCCCGAACTCAGAAAGAAGTAAGAATGTTCCTAGGGGTTGTGGGGTACTGCAGGCAATGGATTGTAGGATTCGCAGCTCTAGCCAAACCCTTGATAAAAATGACCAAGAAGGGAGTGGAAGACCCAGTCAGTTGGGACAGTGAAAGCATGTCCGCTTGGGTAAAATTGCGAAATTGTCTGTGTTCAGCTCCTGCATTAGGAATGCCTGATTATTCCAAGAACTTCGAACTGTTCTGTGACACAAGAGACAATTGTGCACTCTCAGTCCTAACACAGGAGCATGGGCTGGTCAGGCGTCCCGTGGCCTATTTTTCGGCCACACTGGATCCAGTGGCTGCTGGATTACCCGGGTGCCTGAAGGCAGTAGCTGCTACTTGCGTCAGTCTAGAACAGAGTGAGAATATTGTCATGGGACATCCCGTCACTGTATATGTTCCACATTCTGTTGTAATCCTACTGACAAGAACCAAGACTCAGTATCTCACACCTAGTCGGCTGACTAAATATGAGAGAATTTTAATTGGTGCTGAAAATGTAATTATTTCCCGGTGCAATGTCTTAAACCCTGCAACCCTGTTACCTGTTCCTCTGGATGTAGAAGCAGAGGATGAAATGGAGCATAACTGCATAGATTTGACAGAATTCAGCACTAAGCCACGTCCTGATATCAGAGAAATAGCCTTACTTGATGGGGATCGTACAATCTTTGTGGATGGCTCATGTTTAAGACATGAGGATGGAGGTCTGAGTGCTGCCTATGCTGTAGTCACATTGACGACCACCCTGGAAGCATCTTACCTATGCGAAGTGAAATCTGCACAAGTAGCAGAACTCATCGCGTTGAAAAGAGCTTGTAAGAGGGGTAAAAACAAAAGAATAACTGTATATACCGACAGCCAGTACTGTTATGGGGTTGTTCATGACTTCGGCCAACTATGGTTACAAAGAGAATTCATGACTTCCTCAGGTACCCCTATCAGAAATGGAAAGGTGGTACAGAACTTACTGGAAGCGATTCAATTGCCCAAAGAATTGGCTGTGGTCAAGTGTGCGGCTCACAGATCTGGAGATGATGATGTGACAGCCGGAAATCGATACGCTGACCAAATTGCCCAGTTTTGTGCCCGACACAAAATGTCCCTCCAAATTGGATTATGGGGTGGTGGAAACAGCTGCCAACTGATGTTGTTTGAAAATGTATCTACATGGGAGGAATTGAGGGACTTACAACAGGCAACAGACAGGGAAGAAAAGGGCAGATGGAGGGCGCACGAATGCCGAATCCGGAATGATGGTGTGGTGGTTAACTCCTATGGTGTGCCTGTATTACCAGACAGCCTGGTAGATCCAATGGTCAGAATGATACATGAACCAACACACATGGGAAGGGATGCAATGTGTCGTGTGTTTGACAAGGTATTCTATAATTCAGGATTCAGGAACCAAGCGGAAAAGTTTTGCCAGAGGTGCCTAGTCTGCCAGCAATTCAACGCAGGAAAGAGGACTGTAGTGGAACAAAGTACAATTGGAAAGGCAGTAGGTCCCTTTGTCAGGATGCAGGCAGACTTTATCCAGTTGCCCATGTGCAAAGGATACAGGTACGTCCTAGTAATAGTTTGCCTATTTTCTAGATGGGTGGAAGCCTACCCAGCAAAGAAAAATGATGCCATAACTGTAGCCAAACTATTACTCAGGGAGTTGATACCTAGATTCGGAATCCCTGAGACTATTGAAACAGACCAAGGTGGGCACTTTGCCAACGAAGTCCTAAAAGAACTCTGTAGAGCATTTAAAATGGAGCAAAGGCTGCACTGTGCCTATCATCCAGAGGCTTCTGGAATAGTTGAACAGATAAATGGTATGATCAAGTCCAGACTGGCGAAGATGTGTGATTCCACCAAAATGAACTGGATAGAAGCTTTGCCCCTTGTGCTGATGAGTTTGAGAAGTATTCCAAACCGAAAACCGGCCTGAGCCCCCATGAGGTACTAATGGGGAGAGTGATGCGACAGGCATGGGTACCTGGACACAAACTGCTAAGTATTTCTGATGATTTGATACTAGAATACTGCAAGCAGCTGGGTGACCAAGTGCGTTCTATCTCTCACCAGATTGGAGAGACAGCTGACGACTGGCCTAAGACTCCAGCACATAAACTGAAACCAGGTGATTGGGTGGTGTTAAAGAAACACACCCGGACGAGTTGCCTTGGACCAAAGTGGGGAAGCCAAGACAAGTGATCCTTGTCACCACAACTGCTGTAAAGTGTGCTGGTGTACCGAAGTGGGTCCATGCCAGCCACACGAAGCGGGTAACTGGAGAAAACGCGACTGAAGCTGAAGGTAGTCCAGCTGAGGAGACTCCCCAAGAGGGTCAGGATCTGCTGACATCGAACTACCGAGCACAAGTCGAGACGTTGATTGGTACCCTGCCGACGACCAGGTTCTTGATCCAATACGAACCAGAAAATATTCCTACCTAGACAGTGAGTGGGATAGTGCAGGTGAGACAGAACTAGAGGACGAAGGTCAGGTCATCGAGACTCACATCAAACCTGATCAGGAAGTAGGCCAAGTAGGGACAGATCAAGCCATCGACACTCATCCTGAAACTCCGGAGTCTGGAAAGGGACAGATAGTGGTCAAAGTTGAAGTTCATGCGGAAGAAAATGAAGGGAACGAAGTGCATGAACAGGAGCAGATAGATATAGATGAACGTGTTCAGGAGACAGAATCCAGATCTCCTGAAAGTAAAGAACCAATACAAAGCCAACCTGAACAAGGCCAGATTAGGAACCAGGCAGAAGAAATAGATGAAAGACCTGGAACTAGTCAGACAGGAAGGGAAATAGACACTGCCAAGGCCAAAGAACAAACACGAAGTGAAATTAAGAGGGTTCACGAGGAAGGTCAAGTGTCCTCAACCACTGAAAGTCACAAGAGTAAGGGTGAACCCCGATACATCAAAAGATTGAGACTGCGAATAAAGACAGTTGAAGAAAAACTAAAAGACCGAAAAAGGGCTGAAAGTGAAAGGAAAGCTGCCCGAGGCAAGTCTCTCAGAAAAAGCGACAGAGTAAAGAAACAGAACAGGCTGTATCGAAGCCCTGAATGGACATACTTAGTGTTGGAAGAAATTGATGGCCCAATCACAGTGGCAAAAGTGACGAAGAGTCTATTGCTGATCAGAGTTCTGACGAAGACCCTCCTTGAAAAAAAACCCGAGTGAGCCTTTGGTGTAAAGAAACAAAGAGGGGTCGAAAAAGAACCACCTGTAAGCTATAATGTCTGATTCAAGTGTCAATGGAAGATCCAGATTTAGGTGTTGCAAAACCTGCTGTAAAATATGCTTATGTAGTGTAGCTATGTTAATAGTGATGTGGATAGGACTGACCGTCTTTATACCTTTTATGATAAGTAAAGATCCTAACTTGTCGCCTACCGAACCTGAGACATTAGACACAGAAATTGTACAGACTGAAGAGACACCACGAAGTCTAGAAAAACGTGACAATACAGTTAGCCTGAGACACACACGACCTAAATTAGAAGCATCAGATGAGGGTGGACTTCATTTCCACAAAATGAGAAACAGGACAAATTTAAGTGTCTTTGCTAACCTTTTAGTGCATTATGTAGAAGCCATGGAAATAGAAGATTGTTATGTCTGCATGAAGCTACCCACTTCTGTAGCTGAAGGTGTGACATATCACCATTTACCCCTAACCTATGGAATTTCCTGTAGTATATTAGCAAGCTTGTTTTATAGAAGCACTTTACAGTACTATTATTCAAATGCTGACGTAATCTTTTCTGAACTTCCTATTTGAGGACACTTGAACCTGGTACATGTCAGAAGCGAGGTAACCCGTTATATGGGAGAATATTTCCTGACTATAGGTGACTTAGACTTAAATGAAGCAAGACAAGCTAATCTGACCTGTTCCTTGCAAGAGCAGAAAAAGATGTTTATAAAAATGGCAGACAGAAGGAGGGAAAAGTTTCAGAAAAAGGCAAATGACGAAAAGGATAGAGTCCCTAGGTGGGCAGAACATATGGACAACACCTCACAGGGCGAAGCTACTCCTGCTTTGTTGCTGGATTTTGAACAAAAAGGGAAACTTTGTCTCCATAGAGAAAGGACGGAGTATTATAACAATGTATTCATCGGTTCCAGCGAGTGTGAACATAATTATAAGGTAATTGGAGGTTGGGGTTTCAAAAATGGGTCAGAACCTGTGTTTCCCGGAATTTATTATATATGTGGGAACAAGGCTTATTTCAAATTGCCGGATCACTGGTATGGAAGCTGCTACTTTGGCATTGTCTTCCCAAAAATATACCATGTGAACAACGCTGCTGGAAGCAATGAAGAGACTAATGGCTTAGCGCGTAGAAAACGTGAAAGTGTATGAGAAATTATAGGTGATATTTTTAGTGCACTGATACCTGGAATGGGGGTAGTTCTGAATACTCACAGAATCTGCAAATTGTCTACAGTAGTGGATCGGTTATCAACTGACACTGCTGCTGGATTCCTGCTGGTCAATACTGAAATGGTTGCGATCAGATCAATGGTTTTACAGAATCGCCTTGCTCTTGACACCTTATTGGCAAAAGAGGGCGGAGTCTGCAGGATGCTGAAGGTGCAACATTGTTGCACCTACATACCTGACAAAAGTATCGAACTTAAGAGATATGTAAAGAACATAACTAATTTGGAAAAAGAACTCAAACCATTGGAGGTTGACAGTGCCTGGACGAGACTGACTGGAGGTCTCTCCTCTATAGGTAGTTGGTTTTCTAACTTAGGTAAAAATCTTCTATGGAAAATACTGATGCCAATAGCTGGAATAGGTGTGGTTGCACTGATCATATTCATTTGCTGTAAATGTCAAAAATGCAAAAAGTACACTGTGAATAAAAGAGGAGTGAAACGAAATATTGATGAGTTAGAATTAGAAGAATTGAGGAATCAAATCTATAAAAAGGCCAAGAATCACCACTCTCATAGAGAAGCAGAAAGAAAATTAAACAATAAGTCTGTTGAAATTGAGATGGAAGATATGGAAGAATGAAGTTGGCATCTGTTTCCTTTTTGTGATGATAGTAAATATCATCAAAGAGGGGATTGATGGAGCAAGGATTTGCACGTAAAGCGACTTGCTCTTAATCAAGAACCTCGCCTAACTTGTAATCATATTAATTCAATCTGTCCGTCATTTATTTAGCATTTTCCCCAACACGCGGGTGTCCCTAGGAGGCTTGCCTACGTGTTGTTTTCATATTAGTAAAGCTTGCACTACTGAATGGCCGCTTTGCAGAAAATCCAGTCTGCGCATGCGTCGGTCATACCCATGTGATGTGACGCACTCGCATTTTGGAGGGATATTGTTGCACATGCGCATTGTTGCAAACATGGCCGCTTGTCTCTAACCATGCTCTCTGCTTGCCACTGCTGCTTCTGCATATCTGTCTTTTTGCACTAAACCTTAATGCCATAGATATTATAAAGTAAAGGGGTGCAGTGAAGCTTTTAATGGTGTACAGTGTAATCATTTTTTTCGTGTGATTCTAATTTGTTCTCGCTTACTTTTCATGTACCGCGTATCTATGGGCCGGGGGACGGGGAGCCGATCCATGTTGAAGCTCTTCTAAACCCCGTCACGTGACATGGGAAAAACCCCACTGCGCAGAAGCTGAAACAAGCCAGCTGGCTCCTGAAGCACGATGCGCCTGGGAACCCACCTCGAAGATGCTGCAGTCTACCTTGACTGCGCAACATTGTTGCTATATACTGTACACTTTCATTGTTTTCTATATTCCTATGCCTGGGAACGTGAACTCCAAGGGGCGGGTATGAAAATTACATAGTAATGATGTGAACACTGAATTATAGGTGGTGACAATGACAAAGTCACCTCTCCTGACCAATCATAATGTGGGAATTTGTCACTTGCAACATTTGTGGGTGGTCTAGGGGTCCCAAAACAGTATAACTAGCTCAGTGTAGCTCAGAGAAATTGTCCGACTTGTCCGAGTAGCAGACCTGTCACTGACCCTACGAACTCTATAGGTGATTGATACAGAGGGCTGCGGAGCACTCTGCCCATACTTTCCACAAAACTCCAAGGGGTGGAAATAGTCTTAAGTGCTGGCGAAGCACTTTGCTGGGGAAATTCGAAAACCCAATCGGGGTTACTGGCGGATTACTTGCAGAGAGGGGGTAACGCAGGCGTTGCATCCGAAGCTGCAGGGGTTGGTCGTGCCCTTTGGTGAGCCCTGTCCTGACCCAAATCCTGAGGGGTATCCTGTCCTGATTGTCCGTGAGCTGTACCTGCTCACCTTCTGGTATTCCTGAAACCTTGAGGGTCCTGTCCCCGATCTTGTCTCAACCGACCCGTGGCCAGGGTTAGTCTTCATTCTCGTTCTAGGTAAATATCCTCCGTGGGTGTCTGTCTGACTATACTCTTACCTTTCCTTTCTTAATAAAGCATTCTTGCCTGTGATGTTGCTCTATCACCTTTAAAGTGATTCATATGCAACTGTTTAATAGTGATGTCCCACTTCTTTCCCTACCTTTAGGATATTATTGAAACTGTCATATTGTTTAGCGTGTTCCATTTTTCCCTTTCCATTAGTATGGTTGCAGTGAACTTAGTAAGAATAGCATAAGAAGCCTAGTTTAATTGCACATGTTAGGTCCTTCTCGCGTCCTTTGCCCTAGTTTAAACTTGTTTGAATAAGCTTGCTCTTCAATACTCATACCCTGTAGTGTTCCCAGTTACTCTAATGGTACTTGCCCTAATCCATAGTTACATTGTGGCATTGGTACTAATTATTGATGTGCTGATTTGTATTTGCCTCATTATATTGGCATATTCATTCTGAAATTTCTTTATAAACTTTAAAACCCATCAGGTGTCTGTGGTCATTTTACAGTATAAAGTGTGGATAAATGTACTAAGTGCATAAGAGTTCTTCTCCTTTAGGAATCTTGTCGCCTGTCCACTGTTAGCTCCTGAATCCATCAGGAGTAATGTGCCTGTGGTAAGTCAGGTACATGAATAGTAAGTGGTGTGTGAAATTCACCCCCCTGAATTACTCATAGTAGCGTGCGAAGGATTTCACCCGGTTCATGCAAACACTGTCGTCATATGCACGCCAGGGCCCAGTGCGTGGAAATCTGGAAAACTAGTGACCCGGGTGACCTGCGCGCTCTATCACATGTACCAACGGTGCAGAGTCAAAAAGGTACTTGGAATCTATACTCTTAAGGTCCAGAATCCCAGACACAAAGGCTCCTGCATCTTATTGAGTCCCCAGATGGACTGTCTAGACAAGAGAAGCATGAAAAGTTGATTGTATCACCGGCCTCTTCCTAACCTAAGCTCAACTCACCTGCCAAGGATAAACCCTGACCACGTGTGCTGCCCTTTTCAATAGAGCATGAGGACCTCCTGTTCCTTGACGAACTCAGGGACAGGACAGCAGACCTTAGTAAGAAAAAACCCTGTGACGAGCACCAAACCCCATACAAGCAGCACGTGTGCGCCTCAACAGACAGAGAAGACAGGAAGCGACATGAGGAATGGACTCATCATGTCACAAGCAAACAGCAAGGGTTTCCTCCAACAGCAAGTGTCTTAGTAAGTGCTCCAGTTCAACCAGCCCATGTCTGCTTTATGAGCAAAACAGCAAATGATGTGGAAGGCGACCTGATCTTATTATAGGTCATGGTAACTAATATTTGCACAGACTTAACGTGATTTGTCTATGCATGTTCTATTTCTATAGTGTGAACTCTTCAAAAGGCAGTGGAGTGTTGCTCAGGGTCCAAGGCGAGCAGAAATTCAATCAGTGGTAGGAGTGGTAGCTGGTAGGAAGGTTGATGCATAGGGGTGTAGGGTTCTTTAAAGAGGTGTGTCTTCAACTGTTTCCTGACTTGGAGCAGTGTTGATGCGGTTCTGATGGATACGGATGTATGACGTTACAACGCATGCTTTTACCACGCATGCCTTTACAACTCGGTTTTTACATCGCAATCCATTACAACGCATAGCGCTTTGGGGTGCTGGATAGTGAAAAGTTTAATTTACTATTCCAACACCAGTCCCCGTGGACACTAGGGAAGGTGTTGGATAGTAAATTAAACGTATTCCCTATCCTAGAGCGCCCCCCAGCGCAATGCGTTGTAATGGTTTGCGTTGTAAATACCGTGTTGTAAAGGCACTGCGTTGTAAAAGTTTCGTTGTAACTGTTGTTCACCGATGGCTATAGGTTGTTGGTGTTGTTCCAGATCTTGGGTGCCTGGATGTAAAAGGCCTGCTGCCCTGTTTTTTTTCTTTTTTACACTTCTTACTCTACAGTCTGATGGTGTCCTGGTTGCGGATGTGCAGAGAACCACCAGAGATAGTGAATTTGTCTGCATGATAAGTGAGGTGCTGGTCGTGATGGCTGTGTAAATAAATCAAAAGATTTTGAAGATGGTGTGGGCCGGCCCCAGGAGCCAATGGATTTCCATCAGGATGTAGGTGATGTGATCATATTTTTTCAGGCCCTTTATGAGATGTGCTGCTGCATGCATGACGCCCCCTAAGGGGTGCCGGTGTGGGGAATGGGAAGCCGTTTAGCAGGATGACACCACCATCTTGATTTGATAAAATCACGGCTTGAGCAGCAGGTCTGAAGTCACTTTCAGAAAGGAATGGTTCATTAGAAGAGAGAGCTTGTTTTATTCGCAATGCATTCTTTGATGTTGAGGCTGAATCCAAACGACTTGGCAATGGATGAAAGTTGTGGTTAAATTCATGTCATTGAGGCAGCTGGAGCCTGGTAAAGGGAGTGTTGAGGACTAAGGCAGGGTTTGTGGAGGGCAGTCTGAGGTCCTGCTCGGGATAGATGAAGGCATGCCTGTGCTTGAGAGAAGGCCTGTTCAGGACTACTACTGGGCCAGTTGCGGACGGTGCATGGGCCTAGATGAGGGTCTGTGCTTGATAGAGCGTCTGATAGGGACAACCTCAGGGTCTGTTGAGGGCTGTGAGAGGATCTGCTCAAGAGAGATCAGGGTCTGCTGGTGCTTGATAGAAGGTTTGTTTGGGACTATGTCATGAGGGTCTGCTGGGGGAGATAAAGGTATACGGGGCCTGATAGAGGGTTTGTTACTGATTACAGTAGGGTCTTTTGAGGGTTATGTTGGGGATTTATAAAGTCTCTGGGGGCTGATGGGGGTCTGTTTGGGACTAAGGCAGATTTTGTTGAGGGATGTGTGAGGTTCTGCTCAGGATAGGTGAGAGTCTGCGGAGGAGAGATTTGGGCCTGTTTGGGTCTGTGTGGGGATGGTTTGGGAGTCTAGGTGACTATATTGGGCCTCTGAAAGGGTCTCATGAAAGCAATGTGAGTGCAGGTCATACTGATTTTTTAGCGTGCACTATTCCTAAACACTGCTTACTTACAACTCCCCTTGCAAAGTTTTTTCTAAAATTGTTTGATTACTCAACAGTAGTCACATTATCACAAAGTGATGGTGCATTAAGAGCGGCCTGTCTGCACAGGATGACTCCGTCAGAAGCGGTCGCTCCCCACGGCCCCTGGCCCTCGCTGCTATCTCTGTGCTGTTCGCACTGCTCAACACACCACACCCGTACCATTGCCTGCATTGGTATCGTTGTGCTGCTCGCCCAGCATTAATTGTTTATTTGTTTATTCCTGTTGCCCATATAGACATCGCTGTGCATTAATTGTTTGTTTATTTGTTTATTCCTGTTGCCCATATAGACATCACTGTGCTGCTTGCTCTGCATTAATTGGTTACTTCTGTTGCCTTTATCCATATTGCTGTGCTGCTCGCTCTGCATTTATTGTTTATTTCTGTTGCCTGACGCCGGCATTGGTCGCATTGCCTCATCGAGTCTTCCTGCCTTTGCATATTGTACACGCCTCGCCTCGCGTAGCGCTCGCATTACCAGCGAGATTAAAAATTAATTTAAGTGTGCCTACTCGTGTTGTTTGTTGCCCCAACCGGTTCCGGTTTCGATTGCGCTGCCATCTTGTTGTTGTTGTGCCTCGGAGCCCGTCCTCTCCACCCCGCCCCCGCCTCCCAGCTGCTCCTCCCTCGCCCCTCCCCCACCACTATCCACATATGACAGACACTATTGCGCGCAGCGGTCGCGCCCCATTCGCGCCGAAGGTGCGCCAAAGGTAAGCCCGTCTACGCCCGTCCGCGCCTGGACCGCGTCCAGCACCAGACCCCCTGGTCCTCGCAATACCCACTCCACCCGCATTACATATGACGCCGCTACTCTCCTTGCCCTTAACCCCGGATGCACCCCACAATGCTGCGTAGCTACCCCCGAACACACCCACGGTCCATTTGCATGCCACCCATGCAAGTTCGCCTGCATCAGGACCCACACCAAATCCTCCTCCTCCAAACATAGCTCCGACCCTAACCACCTTAAGTGCATCCTGCTGAACACCCGCTCGGTTCACAAACACGCCACTGAACTCTGGGACCTACTCGACACCACATCACCGAACGTCGCCTTCCTCACAGAAACCTGGATGAACGCATCATCAGCGCCCGACATCGCCATAGATATTCCAGACGCATACAAGATCACCCGAAAAGATCGCACCAACCAAACAGGAGGAGGCATCGCCATCGTCCATAATAACACCATCCGAATCATGACCAGCTCCGACATTAACCTCGCGTCCGCCGAACACCTCCATTTCCAGATCCACACTGACCCCAGGACCACACTTAGAGGCACCCTCATCTACAGACCACCAGGAACCCGCACACAATTCAACGAAGAAATCACCGACTTCATCAGCCCACATGCCCTCACCTCCGAGAACTACATTCTACTGGGAGACCTCAACTTCCACCTGGAAAAGAAAAACGACAGCAACACCACCACCCTTCTGGACAACCTGGCCAATCTCGGACTCAAACAACTTGTTGACACCCCACCCACCTTGCCGGACACACGCTCGACCCTATCTTCACCTCCAGCAAACACATCTCCTTCGATCACACCACAGCTCTCCATTGGACGGACCACAGCTGTGTTCACTTCAGCTACAAAAAGACCACGACCCACAACCCCCCACAACTTATTCCTCGAAGAAACTGGAACAAAATCACCACCGACCAACTCTTCACATCGCTAAACCAAAACCCTGCTACCATATCATCGGACCCAAACCAAGCTGCCGCCAAACTCACACAATGGATCACCCACAGCGCTGACGAATAAGCACCCTTGAAAAACCATCAGATCAAACAAGGCAGCAAAAAGGCCCCCTGGTTCAACGATGACCTTAAGAAATCCAAAAAGTTATGTCGTACCCTCGAGAAAACCTGGAGAAAAAACCCAACCTCTGACAACCTGACCACCTTCAAGGACGCCACCCGCAAACACCACCAATTGATCCGATCCACCAAGAAATCAGCATTCAAGGATCGACTCGACAACAACGCCTTCAACAGCAAGGAACTATTCAACATCATCAAAGAATTTACCGACCCCACCGCCGGCACCAACGACATCACTCCCTCCCAAGACCTCTGCGACTCCTTATCCTCTTTCTTCCACAACAAAATCGCCGACATACAAAACAGCTTTGAAAACCAGTTTGATGAACAGCCCACTTCGCCCACCTCCGAACCAAATCAGCACTCTCACAACCTCTTCGCCTGGAACCCAATCACCACTGAAGACACCATCCGCCTGATGAACTCCATTCACTCAGGATCGCCAACCGACCCATGTCCCCACCACATCTTCAACAAAGCAGACTCCATCATCGCACCCCATCTCTGCGATGTCATTAACTGTTCCTTCAAAGCCGCTACTTTCCCGGAAAGCTGGAAACATGCCGAGCTCAGCGCCCGTCTGAAGAAACCCACAGCAGACCCCTCTGAACTTAAGAACTACCGCCCCATCTCACTCCTCCCATTCCCTGCCAAAGTCATTGAGAAAGCCGTCAATAGTCAGCTCGCCGCCTTCCTAGAATCCAACAATTCCCTCGACCCTTCACAGTCCGGCTTCCGAGCCAAACACAGCACCGAAACTGCTCTCATCGCAGCTACAGACGACATCCAAACGCTACTGGACAACGGAGAAACGGTTGCCCTCATCCTACTCGACCTCTCCGCCGCCTTTGACACAGTATGTCATAGCACACTCATACAACGCCTCAACAACGTCGGAATACAAGGAAAAGCTTTGGATTGGATCATCTCGTTCCTCGCCGGAAGAACCCAGAGAGTCCGCCTTCCCCCGTTCAAATCAGAGGCCACCGAAGTCATCTGTGGTGTACCACAAGGTTCTTCACTCAGCCCCACCCTCTTCAACGTATACATGAGTCCCCTCGCATCCATCGCGCGCCAACACAACCTCAACATCATCTCCTACACAGATGACACCCAGCTGATTCTCTCCCTCACCAAAGACCCAAACACCGCCAAAACCAATCTACACGAAGGAATGAAAGAAGTAGCCGAATGGATGAAGAACAGCCGTTTAAAACTTAACTCGGACAAAACGGAAGTCCTCATCTTAGGTTCATCCCCCTCTGCCTGGGATGACTCTTGGTGGCCACCGGCCCTGGGTACAGCACCCATACCAACAGATCACGCACGTAACCTGGGCTTCATCCTTGACTCCTCCCTCTCGATGACCAGACAAGTCAACGCCGTCTCATCTTCATGCTTCAACATCCTACACATGCTCAAAAAAATCTTCCGTTGGATCCCCACTGAAACAAGAAAGACAGTCACCCACGCACTGGTCACCAGCGGACTGGATTATGGAAACACCCTTTACGCCGGGACCACAACCAAACTACAGAAAAAACTCCAACGCATCCAAAACGCCTCAGCCAGACTCATACTGGACATTCCCCGTCAGGCTCACACTTCCGGCCACCTGAAGGATCTCCACTGGCTCCCTGTCAACATGGAGAAGTGTGGCTCAGGGGTTAGAGGCGGCAGACCCGGAAGCTGAGATCGGCCCTGGACCAGGGTTCAATTCCCCACCTCGGCGGGTCTTGGGCTCAAAAATTCCACGGACTCGATAATTCTCGCTCCGGTGCCTTCTCAACTCACGGGTTCACACTCTGCGACTCTGGGCAATAGCTTGCTTAATCTCCACAATGGCCCCTCGCGGCGGGATGCCTGGCTTTCACCTTGTGGATACCCTGCCGGGGTTATCTCACAGGGGAATACCAGGACGGGTTCCCTAAGCAAGCGCCGGGAAACCCTTTGTGGGTAGCTGTGCGCTATATAAGCTCAAATACATTTACATTTACAAGAGAATAACGTTCCGTTTCCTCACCCATGCACATAAGGCCCTCTACGACCTAGGACCCAAATGCCTCAACACACGACTGTCCTTCTACACACCCACCCGCCAACTACGATCATCCAATCAAGCCCTCGTTGCAATCCCGCGCATCCACAGATCCACCATGGGAGGAAGATCCTTCTCCTACTTAGCGGCTAAAACTTGGAATTCTCTCCCCACACACCTCCGACTTACACAGAACCACCCCTCCTTTAGAAAGCAACTAAAAACCTGGCTGTTCGATAAGTAATGCACCCACCCTCCCTCAAGCGCCTTGAGACCCTCTGGGTGAGTAGTGCGCTATACAAATTCCTGAACTTGAACTTCCCACTGGTAAGCCAACCGCTCCGGGTGTGATGCAGAGTGGGTAAGTGCTATCTTACTGATGAACAGTAATTGGAGAGATACTGAATGAAGATGCTCTCATTTTTCTGCATCTTGTTTTCAAGGTATATAATTAATCTTTCTGCTGCATTCAAGTATAGTAATTAAAGCAAAGCAGAGTTGTGCAAAAGGTAGAATCCAGGTTCTTCCCTTCTTTAATTCAGCCCTACCTCTCTTGTCATCTGAGCACAGTGGGCCCGATTCACAAAACTAATTTAAGACAAAATCCTAAACTTACTACTTTTGGTATTCACAGAAGTTAGGATTTTGTCTTAAGTTTGTCTTAAGACAGACTTAAGACAGACTTAAGTTAGGATTTTGTCTTAAGTCTGTTTTAAGTCTGTCTTAAGACAAACTTAAGACAAAATCCTAACTTCTGTGTATACCAAAAGTAGTAAGTTTAGGATTTTGTCTTAAATTAGTTCTGTGAATCGGGCCCAGTGAAGCCAACCTCACACCGCACACGAAGGGGACACCTTTCGCCGGATGCCTTGTGGTGAACATTCCACGAGCTCCTCCCTGTAGCACTTGTCAAGAAGATCACATTCCACCATTACTAAGTAGATCTGGGGCCAACAAGTTAATGGGAGGAGATCTAGCCTGTGGCAGACGTAGATGCTGCGAAGTGTGCTAGGCAGAGTTGGGGCGTTCTAGGGGGTCAAATAGACTACACTCAAGTTGGGTCTTCACACCTCCTCCATGCACTCTTTTTTAGAAGCCCGTGGCTACCTCGCTTCCCAACACATGACTTAGTCTTCTTTCTCAGCGGCGCGACTAGTCTGTGAGTCAGGGAAGTGAAAGGCATGCCAGACAGGAGACGAGCACAGGCCCACCCCAAAGCTGATACACTAGCCACAGTGGCACCTAATGACAAACTATATTTTGTAGTACTACAATGGTACTAATAACTTTCTACAAAATGCTATTCACAAACCTACAGAGGTCTCCGCCCCTCTTGTCTTTAATGTGCAGAGGATTCCGCCGACTGCAGAGATCTCTGCGTACATATGCATGCGTTTCACTAGCAAATGTGGGAGGAACATTGAGAGTGTCTGGATAATGGAGACTTCTTACTACTAGGTGGGATGGGTTAAGGGAAAAAGATGCACCCACTCATAAAATAGTAAGCCCATTTCAATTCACAAACTAGCCTTCTATATTAACTACAGCCAAACAGAACCTATAACAGTAGTAACTATACTGCAGGTCAAGTCCAGCAAAACATATGGCCAACCACCGGCTCTACAACACTCTCCCAAAGAAAGTGAGGAAGGTAGGGACTTAAACAAAAAATCCCACAGGAAATAATGTTAAATAATGTAAATGAAACCGAAAACCTCCAATCCAAGGACATGTCTCAGCTGGCAGCTGGCAGGGGGGAAATGACAGAATTTGCTGAGGAACCAACTCGCGAGACTAATTTCCAGGCCAGCAGATACAGGGAGAGTGACCATACCGGAAAAACCCTAGCCGCCATGCTTCTCAAACTTCGTGCATCCACTTATGTGTTGGAAGTGGTAGATGACAATGTCATCCTCCAAACTACCTTATCCTGGACACAATGACCTCCTTCTACGCTAAACTTTATTCTGCTTGATTGTCTAGACAGTGTCCAGTTTTTGGGGCTGGATCGTGCTCATCGGGCCTAGCTGGAGTCCCTGTTTATGGTGGAAGAGGTATTGCAAGTCATTCAAAGGCTTCCGGGTGACAAAGCGCTGGGCCTTGACGGCCTGACCACTGCATTTTATAAAGGATATGCCATCATCCTCGCCCTTCATATGCTTGCTATGTTTGAAGAATCTCTTGATCGGGGCTCCCTGCCACCTTCTTTTAGAGAGGCAGTCATTGTTACGCTGCTCAAGCTGGATAAACACGCCACTCACTGTGACTCATATAGGCCACTATCTATGGTCAACGTGGAGAACAAGATCTTTGCAAAGCTACAGGTGAACTGCCTCCTCCATCTTCTACCCACGCTTGTAAGACCTGAACAATCTGGGTTTATTCCTAGCCGCTCCACATCCCTTCATCTCCGCACCTTATTCACGGTCCTGCACCATCTACATCCCTAAGGTTCGGTGGTTGCCGCCCTACTTGATGCCACAAAGGCTTTGACTCGCTGGAGTGGCCTTACCTTTTCCCTCTTCTTGCATGTTTCGGCCTCAGTTCTCGTTTTCTTTGGCAAATACGACTGCTGAATACCTTCCATACTGTCCCGGTACATCTGAATGGCATGACATCTGACTCGTTCCCAATTACTTGTGCTACACACCAAGGGTGTCCCCCATCTTGTTTGCCCTAGCATGGAGCCCCTGGAGGCACGACTCCGACACCACTATGCTCACCATGCTCTCGGTTTCATCAGCAGGGGACTAATAGTCTCAAAGTATGCTGATTACATCACTGTATATATCAGTAGACCCCAGGATAATCGTGCTCCGGTGACCCGCGAGGTAATAGGATTTGAGGCTTTTCTCCGCATTCAGGTAGATTGGTTCAATCAATTACATATTATTCCCCTCACTGATGCCACCCAGCCATTCACCGAGGAATATATGCTGCGGTGGGCATCTGATCCATTGAGATATTTGGGCATTTGGTTCAGTCAAGATCAAGATGAACTCTGGAAAGCAAATTATGGCTGTGCCTTCTTGGGGTTGGAGGTCAGAGTGCCCATTTGGTCTTGGCTGTCACTGTTGCTTTCGGGTCGGATTGCGATAGCGAAAACGATTGTTCTACTGAAGTTCCTCTATCTGTTCCCTAATGTGCCCATTCCCCTTACGGTCACCTTTCTGCGGCATCTCAGATCTAATCTCCTGGGAGCTCCTTCCTTGCCACTCACCCCGGACATTGCATGTTATGCATTCTGTGCTCAGGCACAGTACATTCACCACTGGCTCTATCCGACACCTTTCCAGCCTCGCTCTGCCATTGAACTGACCTCACACTGCCATGGCCCCTCTCCACCACTCTGTACCTCCCCGGCAAGCTTCCGAGAGCAGAGATAGACACTGTGAAAGGCGTGGGCTTGGTTTGGGATAAACTGCAATCCCATGCAGGAATCTCCTGCCTGTGTACTCCCTCTATGCTCCTTGGACGGAACCCCCAGCTACCACCACTGCAGGATATAGGTGCCAGGATGCGCAACCATGGGTGCAGTCCAACCTTTTCAGACTTTTCTTCAGCAGATGCTTTTATACCACCATTTGAGAGCCCAGAACCCACACCCCCAACAGCGTTGGACACACATCTCTATTATCACCTCTGTGCAACTTGCCACGCCCTGCATGACACATTCCAAGCTCCCCGCCTCCACTGCTCTGGAACGCATGCTCACTACTCCATCACTGCGCTAATTAGTCACCTGCTTATACACTATTATTCAAAGCTCTGCGTCCATCCCAACCCCAAACACACACGTGCTGCTTGGGAGGTGGACATGGAACCCCCTATTACAGACACCCGGTGGTCCATTTGCTGTCCGGAGATGGAAGTACTACAGATTGAGACTAATACACTTCAAGTTTCTCCATCACTTGTATCGTACCCCTTCACGGCCCTTACAAATGGGATTAGTTGCAGACCCGCACTGCTTTAGGTGTTTTTCATCACAAGCCTCTTTTATGTGCCTACCATAGCATTGCCCCAAGGTTGGGGACTTCTGGAAGCCTTCTCCCTCATTTTTGCTGTCACTGCTCATCTGCCAACTGGTGGGTTACTGGGCTCTGTCAAAGAAGGTTCAACAGGTGCTGGGTGGCTCTCCGCCATGCTCTATCTTCTGGTCAAACAGAGAGTGGCCATTAACGGGGGCCGGCGACTTACTCCCAAAGTCAGAGCTTGGTTACAGGCCGTCACATACCGCCAAGAGCAGCTTTCCCATTTCTGGGAACTGATGCTCCTACGCTCCCGTCCCAAAGATGTATGGGACCCCTTCCTGGCTTACATGCACCAGAGAGCCTCCACCCAGTGGTGTAGCTAGCCACCTTGTTGCCCATGGCAGTGCCAGCGTTTTGCCACCAGTGGCGGCCATAAGAGTGTGGGGGGGGGATATTCCCGTGATTGCTGCCCCGCGGCAAACACATAGAAGAGTGGGAGGGGAGGGGAGACTGCCACCGCCCCCAAAACTCGTGCCACCCGGGGGGCGGACCGCCCACCATTGCTACGCCACTGCCTCCACCCCATCCTTGCCTAATGAAACACACTCCGGGACGGGCTCCTTATGTCTCCTCGCCTACTCAAGGAATGGCAGTGCCACTGGTGACTCCTAACGCCTCACGCCTACCAAACTATCTTCTTGGTCTCCTCTGTATGTTGTATTATGTTGTTGTATGTAACTAAACTATATTGGTTGTTACTCTGATAATTGCCCTGCTTGGGCTGTTGCAACTGGGGGCATTCGGCAGAACCTGCTGTAACCTACCATCCTACAATATACCATGCTGCCTTCCCCCCACCCTTCCTCCCACTCTTAATTCGCCCCCCCACCCTTTCCCTCTATTTGATCTGTCCGCAGTTGTGTCACTGTTGTAAATGGCAACACAAACAGTTTAAAAAAAACACATTGCACCAGTGACTTCTACTACTCATCCATATCTGGCAACATTAAGCCTCACACCACTTAGTGGCCGCCATTCCAACATTAGCATTATTGACAATTTTAATCAGCCTATTTGTAGTAGCCTTATATAGGAGAAACTCTTTACTACATGACTACAAGAAAGTCAGTCTCTCTCTAGATAATTCTTCACCTGTTTTTAGTAGAGGCAGCAGTACCAGGGGCAACCTGATTGACTACAACATTTGTTTTTGACCCAGCACCGTTAGCAACTTCATTGGACTTCACTACGTTAATTTTCCTAACAAAGTGACAGCAAAGCATAGCATAGTCTTGCTAACAAAGAAAGCATATTTATTTCAGGAACTGTTTTCTATGGCATGAACTAGCTCCAGGGCACATCAAACTGCTTTACAAGAGCAGACAAATACAAAGAAACTTTGTATAAATCGCTTCCAGGAATGAAGTTTAAGAGTGACTGGAAATATGTACAATTATGCACATAGATACTATGTAATAGACAGTTTTTCAAACATGATAACAGTAATAAACAGGTAGTTAAAACATACTGAAAGAGACAATTTACAGGCACAAGAAAAATATACAATTAACATGTCAATACATCTATAAACATTTCACAATTTGTAAAAAGGTGAAGTAAGACTCGGGACAAGAAATTCTGCGGTACAGCTAATGTGTACACACCTCATTGTTGTACGTGAGGGCGTTTAAGGCATTGTGCGAAAACCGAATAAAAAGGACTAGGGCAGGAGGCAAAGACTTAGGGGCAGATTTACAATAACTGGTGCATCCCTGCATATCAGCAGGGATGCACCAGTTATTGTGCGTCATGGCTCCGCCGCCATGGATGTGCCGCATTGTAAATGCTGCGCACCATGGGGGGAAAACGGACAGATGCGTGACGGGGTGCTCTATCTATACAATGCCGCGTCAATCCTTACATCTGCTTCAAGCAGGCGCAGGGTTTTGACGCAGCATGGGCTCAAAAGTGACTGAGTGAAATCTTGTAGATTGTAGAGTGGGAAGAAGTCTCAGGGCTGCCTCTGGATTCTTGATGGGTTCCTGGTTTTTCTGTGGCCTTCCAAAAAGCTTGTGTTGTTCAAGGTGATGTTTGATTCTTCACAGATTGGTCTTCCCACCTCTGCAAACAGCTGGGAGCCACAGGCAATCCAGGCGAGCACCGTCAGGTCAATGATCATACATCAATTTTACTTCCCCAACCAAAGAGTGGTTTAGTAAGACTTTCTTCCTTGCCTCATCAATATCCCTGACATTTCTAGATAGTAGGTGATAAGTGGATACACAGAACATGGCTTTCCATCTTATACTTGGTGTCTTCTGGTGCTGTTAAAAGCAAGGCTGGAGATCAGATGACTGCCTTACCCAATACATGAGGAGGAGTCTTGCAAAATCTGAAGGAAACAGTAAACACCAGGAGACAAGGTAAGGTTGGGCCCAGGAGAGGTCATGGAGCCACCAAAGATGTGAGGTAAAATGACGCACTCATCCTGAGCAGCAAATATGCATTTCCACTTGTCCCTCATACTTGAGATGCAGCACTGACATATTGCACTGCATTGCACAAAGAACTGTAGGCCCTGCACCAGGAAAAAGGAACCAGGATATCAGCAGACAGGATGGCGAAGGAGATGAAATGCGAGCCATGGACCTGAAGGGTCTTCAGAGAGGGATGTGTGGAGAAAAAAAGAGCCTGACTGACTAATACAGAGACAGAGGGAAAAAGAGATTGCAGAGGAGAGTGGCATGACTGGAAGAATGGAAAATGTTGATCCTTTTTCTGATAACGAATGCAAATCTGTGCAAACCAGCATTGGTAAAGCCAATAGGTCTAGCTTGCTTTAGATGCATGTGCTCATTGGTGTGCGATGTGTTTGAATATGCGAACAGAAAACACATAATAATATTATTAGTAATAAAAAAATTCTTATATTACTATATCCATTATCAGAGAGGCCTTCTCTGCCCACATTGAGGAGAGAGAAAGCTTAGGGTCTAAAGCCAAAGACTAGTGGACAAAACCAAACATACAACGAAATCCCAGAGTCTAAATGAAGATAGAACCCCGCGTTCCTCTACTAGCCCCGGCTATCTCTACAAATTAATAAATCCAGAAAAAATATTCAATACATTTTCGGATTTTAAACTTTGCCTCTGACCCTACCTAAAATGTGTTGTGTTATGGACAAAACCAAACCCCAGGAAGGCTGAGGTGGGTGTTGCGGAGGGTTAAGATCTCAATTGTTGGGTATGAGTCTCATAACTGACGCACAGTCGCACTCAATGGGTGTGCGTGTCACTTTTGGGGGCACAATCTCACTCAATGGGTGTGTGTGTCACTTCTGGGGGCACAGTCTCACTTAATGGGTGCGCGTGTCACTTCTGGGGGCACAGTTTAACTCAATGGGTGTGCGTGTCACTTCTGGGGGCACAGTCTCACATAATGGGTGTGCGTGTCACTTCTGCGGGCACAGTCTCACTCAATGGGTGCGCGTGCCACTTCTGGGGGCACAGTCTCACTCAAAGGGTGTGCGTGTCACTTCTGGGGGCACAGTCTCACTCAATGTGTGAGCGTGTCACTTCTGGGGGCGCAGTCTCACTCAATGGGTGCGCGTGTCACTTCTTGGGCACAGTCTCACTCAATGGGTGCGTGTGTCACTTCTGGGGGCACAGTCTCACTCAATGGGTGTGTGTGCCACTTCTGGGGGCACAGTCTCACTCAATGGGTGCGCGTGTCACTTCTGCGGGCACAGTCTCACTCAATGGGTGCGCGTGCCACTTCTGGGGGCACAGTCTCACTCAAAGGGTGTGCGTGTCACTTCTGGGGGCACAGTCTCACTCAATGTGTGAGCGTGTCACTTCTGGGGGCGCAGTCTCACTCAATGGGTGCGTGTGTCACTTCTGGGGGCACAGTCTCACTCAATGGGTGTGTGTGTCACTTCTGGGGGCACAGTCTCACTCAATGGGTGCGCGTGTCACTTCTGGGGGCACAGTCTCACTCAATGGGTGCGCGTGTCACTTCTGGGGGCACAGTCTCACTCAATGGGTGCGCATGTCCCTTCTGGGGGCACAGTATCACTCAATGGGTGCACGTGTCACTTCTGGGGGCACAGCCTCACTCAATGGGCGTGCGTGTCACTTCTGGGGGAAGAGTTTAACTCCATGGGTGTGCGTGTCACTTCTGGGGGCACAGTCTCACTCAATGGGTGCGCGTGTCACTTCTGGGGGAAGAGTTTAACTCCATGGGTGTGCGTGTCACTTCTGGGGGCACAGTCTCACTCAATGGGTGCGCGTGTCCCTTCTGGGGGCACAGTATCACTCAATGGGTGCGCGTGTCACTTCTGGGGGCACAGTCTCACTCAATGGGTGCGCGTGTCACTTCTGGGGGAAGAGTTTAACTCCATGGGTGTGCGTGTCACTTCTGGGGGCACAGTCTCACTCAATGGGTGTGCGTGTCACTTCTGGGGGCACAGTCTCACTCAATGGGTGTGCGTGTCACTTCTGGGGGCACAGTCTCACTCAATGGGCGTGGGTGTCACTTCTGGGGGCACAGTCTCAATCAATGGGTGCCCGTGTCACTTCTGGGGGCACAGTCTCACTCAATGGGTGCGCGTGTCACTTCTGAGGGCACAGTCTCACTCAATGGGTGCGCGTGTCACTTCTGAGGGCACAGTCTCACTCAATGGGTGTGCGTGTCACTTCTGAGGGCACAGTCTCACTCAATGGGTGCGCGTGTCACTTCTGGGGGCACAGTCTCACTCAATGGGTGCGCGTGTCCCTTCTGGGGGCACAGTATCACTCAATGGGTGCACGTGTCACTTCTGGGGGCACAGCCTCACTCAATGGGCGTGCGTGTCACTTCTGGGGGAAGAGTTTAACTCCATGGGTGTGCGTGTCACTTCTGGGGGCACAGTCTCACTCAATGGGTGCGCGTGTCACTTCTGGGGGAAGAGTTTAACTCCATGGGTGTGCGTGTCACTTCTGGGGGCACAGTCTCACTCAATGGGTGCGCGTGTCCCTTCTGGGGGCACAGTCTCACTCAATGGGTGCGCGTGTCACTTCTGGGGGAAGAGTTTAACTCCATGGGTGTGCGTGTCACTTCTGGGGGCACAGTCTCACTCAATGGGTGTGCGTGTCACTTCTGGGGGCACAGTCTCACTCAATGGGTGTGCGTGTCACTTCTGGGGGCACAGTCTCACTCAATGGGCGTGGGTGTCACTTCTGGGGGCACAGTCTCAATCAATGGGTGCCCGTGTCACTTCTGGGGGCACAGTCTCACTCAATGGGTGCGCGTGTCACTTCTGAGGGCACAGTCTCACTCAATGGGTGCACGTGTCACTTCTGGGGGCACAGTCTCACTCAATGGGTGTACGTGTCACTTTTGGGGGCACAGTCTCACTCAATGGGTGCCCGTGTCACTTCTGGGGGCACAGTCTCACTCAATGGGTGTGCGTGTCACTTCTGGGGGCACAGTCTCAATCAATGGGTGCCCGTGTCACTTCTGAGGGCACAGTCTCACTCAATGGGCGTGGGTGTCACTTCTGGGGGCACAGTCTCAATCAATGGGTGCCCGTGTCACTTCTGGGGGCACAGTCTCACTCAATGGGTGCGCGTGTCACTTCTGAGGGCACAGTCTCACTCAATGGGTGCCCGTGTCACTTCTGTGGGCACAGTCTCACTCAATGTGTGAACGTGTCACTTCTGGGGGCACAGTCTCACTCAATGGGTGCGCGTGTCACTTCTGGTAGCACGGTCTCACTCAATGGGTGTGCGTGTCACTTCTGGGGGTACAGTTTAACTTATTGCTTGTGAGTTTCTCGTCTTGGGGCACAGAGTCCCTCACTCTTGACTATTCTCAATGCTCGACTGACTGCAACTGACTGAAGCCCTGGATATTTAGTCCTAAACTCCTCAACTCTGACCCCTGCGAGCTCCTGGCTTTGAGACAAATATTGCAAAGTCAAGAGTCCACAGTTTTGTCTGTTGGACATGAGATATCCTAAAGCAGTTAAAGGGCCAGAGTCACAGTTTCAAAATGCACATCTGCTTGGAGCAAACAGTCTAAAAAGGTGAGAATTCTGCGGAGAAAATGTGAGCAACCCCTCTGTCTGCTGGTGCCATGATTCAAGAGTTAGAACTTTAGATTACAGAGACGAAAGACAAGCGACAGTGGGTAACACAGGAGAGGAGGAACAAAGTGAGGCACTAAATGAACTCATGGGGACTGAAACCAAAACAGAAATACACTGTAACACAGGAGTCCATAAGCCTGGAAGTTTCCTAATCTGGATCACAGTCCAAAAGCTGGAACTAAAGGAGACACAGAAACATGGCGGTGCCCAGAAGACAGGTAGTGAGAAGCAGCAAAGGTGGTCAGAGTGGGTGCAGTGTGATGCGGAAGGCTATAACCCCTGCTCCCCCCAAGAAAATCAACAAAACCATAAGGCATCTGTGATGTGCTGGAGAAGGCATAGGGATTTTATGAGAAGGATGCAGCATGTTGGGGGAGAGATGAAAGGCAGGGTAATGAGGCACAGACAACAGCATGTGTCTCCCAATCCAACATGGCGGATCCTGTAAGCAAGAGGGGCAGGCGGGGTTCTCCAGTGGGTGCAGGTGCTGGGGGACTGATGAGATGAGGGCGGGGCATGATGGTGTTGTGCACAAAACAACGGTGATAGGCGCTATATAAACAATTTATAACATAACATAACATAACATCTAGCTCAATAACAAAACATTCATTGCCAAAGGTAATATGGCTCACCTTTGAGACATATTAGATATGTCAATGCCTTTTGTCAATTCAATATAGCATCACATATGTGGGTGCATACCAAAGGATGTGGTGCCATTTAAAAAAAATACTGATCAAAGATAGATCGGGAAATTAAAAAAATAATTGGGGAACGTTTTTTTCTGTAAGGCGAAAGCACCAGCAGCAATATTGTTTCTTCACCCTCCCAAAAAATTAATAAAAAGTAAAAATATATATAAAAGGACCTGTGGCAATACGGATGAGCTGGTGAGAGGGATGCTGGGGTGCAGGAAGCAACGGAGTTTATGTGGTGAAAAAAGCAGGGTAGGAGAGGAGGAGAAAATCAGCAAACGAGGGAGAGAGCAACAAAGAGCATGGGGGTGAGCGGAGTAGCACATGAAAAATGAAAAGCAGCACATGAGGGAGAGGGTAACATGAGGCACAGGTGGTGGGTTTTTGGCCCGGGAGAAGCATATGAGGGAGAGAGCAGGAAAACACATACAATCTCATTGAGTCTTCAACCGAAAAGAAAAAAGTAGTTCCTTGAAAGTGAGCAGTGGAAGTATTCAAGAAAGCCAGTCAAAAGGATAGTACAGTGGCTATCCCCCAGGGGAAGGTCAATCACAAGATGGGACAAGGAAAACCATAAAATAAGAAGCAAGCAAACAAGAGTGACAATGAAATAAACGGTGTGCAGACAGAATATCGAATAAAAAATATCAAGCTGCACAAATATCGAGTAAAAAGTATTGTGGTTCAGAAATATCGAAAGCAATAATATCGTGGTCAAGAATATTGACTTAAGGTACGTATTGTCGACTTTAAAAATATAGAAGTGTTTAATATCGTTTGCAAAAATATAGTTGTTAAAAATATCATTTTTTAAATTATTCTTATGTATTTTAGTATATATTTTATATGTATGTGATATATGTTTTATGTATAAGAATTGTTTGTATTTTTAATATATGTGTTACATTTTTAATAGTTATTAATTTTATTTTATTTGAATTTTGAGGTTTTTGGTTGTGTAGCAGGTTGTGGATTTATAGGGTGATAGGGTGGGAAGTAATTTAATTATATTGAATTAAGTGATTAATTTTTATTTATTAATATTTTTTAATTGAGGTTGTATAGTTTTAAATGTGTAAAGCAATGTATTATTAATTAATTAATTAATAATTGGCTGTTAATTAATTTTAAATAATGATTTGTAATTAATTATGGTAATTCTGTAATTAATTTTAGGTGTGTGTTTTGGTGTTTATAGGTGTAAAGGGTGCAAAGTAATTTATTTTTAATTTATGAAATAATAATTGGTTGTTAATTAATTTGAATTAATTAATTAGTAATTAATTATGGTAATTGTGTAATTAATTTTAGGTGTGTGTTGTGGTGTTTATAGGTGTAAAGGGTCGGAAGTAATTTATTTATAATTTATGGATTTATAATTAGTTGTTAATTCATTTTGATTATGTAATTGGTAATTAATTAGGGTAATTGTGCAATTAATTTCAGGTGGGTGTTTTGGGATTTATAGGGGTAAAGGCTGTTAAGTAATTTATTTATTTATTATTATTTTTTATATTGATTAAATTAATTAAAATCGTATTATGGTAATTGTGTATTTAATTTTAGGTGTGGGTTGCGGTGTTTGTAGGAGTAAAGGGATGAAAGTAATTTGTGTTTAGTTAGTTAATAGATAGTTGTTAATCAATGTTAATTGTTTTTTTCTTTTTTTCTTTTTTTCCTTTTAAATTTATCCTCATATTGCGGGTTGAGAAAAAAGAATGACAGGCGTTTGGGAGACCAACATCAAACGAGCAAAGTGTTTTACGAATGCTGCCCCTGATCGTCTATCGAGAGGTGCAAGGGGTAAGCCTCGTTCTTGGTCTGATCCGTTCTCCACTGCACACCTCCATCTTATTCAATAATTCCAACGTTTCGGGGATCTTTGACCCATTGGGTAATTGACAGACTTCAAGTCATGCCAGGAATTATTGTCCGCTTAATCATTGGAATCAAAAGAAAAAGAAAGAAAAAAGAAAGAAAAAGAAAAAAAACAGCAAAGGGGCCTCTGGCAAAGAGCGATTATAAATTATTGTCTAGATTCGATATACTTTTCCAAGATCTCCCAATATTTCATATTTTTACTTTGTTTCCCTTTTCTATCTAAACTACTAATTCTTATTACAGTGTTTAACCAGCTTTCATGTGTTGGAGGAAATGGTTTTATCCAATTAATACATATCTCTCTACGTGCTAAAAGGATCATAACAAATAGTAAGTTTTCTTGATGTTTGTCTAACTTTATCTGGTTGAGTTGAGTATAGGAAACGGTATGGCTAAAACTTTGCCCCAAGAATTAGACCACTTGATATGCACACTTTATATTTCTGCACCGTGATTTTCCCTACTACTTATTTTACTTGTTCTTAAAAATACCCTTGCTCAATGAATTATGTACTACCCAGAGATGATTAATTGAACGTAATAATATGGTTATGTGACTTTACCTGCCAATGAATTTTATAGTGCCATAAATTGTAAAACTGTCTTTTATAATGATTTTTACTGTGTTTTGTAAATGTACTTCTACTTTTATGATTCTTTGCACTGAATCGAATAAAGTTTTGAAATGAATGAATGAAATGAGTATTGCAGTGTATCCCAAAAATAATTAAAATAATACTCACAGTTATTGGAGTTGCCAGTATTGCAGTTAGAGTCTTACCAATTTCTTGCCAATATTGTATAAGCGAAGGGCACCCACCGAACATATGTATATAATCCGCTTTTTCCTCTCCGCATTTACTGCACGATTTTACTGTAGCTCCTTTGAATTTTGACAACTTTTTAGGAGTCCAGTACGCTCTATGTATGGAGAAAAGGTGGTTCCTTTTTAATGGAGCGGCCTTTACACATGACCAACATTTTTCTACTGATTTATTCCAGATTTGGCAGAGATCTGAGACTTCGTTTTGTAAGTCTTTCTTCCATGTTTTTTCAACAGTTGTTGGGTCTTCTTTTTCTGTTTCAATTAGTGCCCAATACCATTTTGATACTTCTTTCTTTAATATCGTTTCACTAATCATCTCTGATTCTAGATTCTCCGGGTCTAATGCTCCCTTTGGAATGGTGCTTGCCCAGCTGCTCAATTGGTAATATTTAAACCTCGAGATTTTACGATCTGTAATTATTTGCAAGTGGTCCCATGATAACAAGGAGTTCCCAGATAGAAGTTGTCCCCATTTTTCAATTCCAGCTTGCCTAATTGGTTTTGATAAAGAGTCTTTTAAACAGTCAGGGGTGCCTGGGGAATCCCATATTGGAGCCAAGTTACTATAATGTGGAATATGTGTGATTGATCTTATTTGGTTCCAGATCTTAACAGCATTGTTCAGAACCTTTAGTTTGACTTTTTTGAAAAATTTCGGATGGCCGAATTTGAAGAGGAAGTGATCTTCACCATTTGTCAAGTGTTGCAAATGTGTTGGATATGCTTGATGTGCTTTTAGTAAGACTCTGATGTTTTTGAATTGAAAGGATCTGTAATATTCATATATATCCGGACTTGCAATACCCCCTTGTTCCTTCTTTCTCCTGAGTTTATTCCATGAGATTCTTGTACTCTTTGATGACCAAATAAAGCTAGATATTTCTCCTTGTATCTTTTTTAGGGCTTCCTTTTTGAATTCTAATGGAATATTGTTAAAAAGATAAGTGAATTTTGGAACGATTGACATTTTAATTATATTGGATTTACCTAGGAAGCTTAATGGAAGACCTGACCAGATTTTCAGGAGCTTTTTCGTTTCGTTCATGACTAGGTTGAGGTTTGTTTCTGCTAATTTTCCAAGATCTTGTGTTATGGTGATTCCTAAGTATTTTATTTTATCCTTCAAGAGTGGTGAAATTAATTGTGAGTTCCAGCTCATTATCTCCGTTTTATCAGTATTTACCAGGTATCCAGATACTTTACCGAATTTGTTCATTTCTTCATCAATTGCCAGTTTAGAATTATTGTAATTATCTGTGAACACCATTAAGTCATCTGCGTAGAGCGCTACTTTCCTTGTCCATTGTGAGTATCTAAAAGGTGTGATGTTAATATTATTTCTGATAGAGCATGCCAAGGGTTCAATATATAGATTAAAAAGTAGCGGAGATAGGGGACATCCCTGACGTGTACCTCTTTGGATCTCAATATTTTCCGTGAGATTGCCATTAACAGCTACCTTTGCTCTTGGGCTCGAATATATTTCACTTACCATGTGATTAAAGTTAATCCCGAAGTTACTTTTCTCTATGCTTTTGGTTAGAAAAGCCCAGTTAACCCGGTCGAAAGCTTTAGCGGCGTCATAAGTGAGGAGTGTAAGGGGAAGATTTTCCTGTACAGCTATGTCAATTGTTGCTATTAGTTCATGTGTGATTTCTTGTATCTGTCTGCCCTTTATAAAACCCTTTTGGTCCGTATCAATTAATTTGACCATAACCTTAGATACTCTTTTCGCTATTATATTCATGAAGATCTTATAATCGCAGTTTAGGAGCGATATTGGTCTATATGATGCGCAGTTCTTTGGGTTTTTTCCTGGTTTTAATAATATGCTTATCGTAGCATCGTTCCATGAGTCTGGGAGCCTTTCATGTTCCATATATGTCTTATTCATCGTTTCAGTTAAAGGTTCGATTAGTGTTTCTTCCAATGCGATATAAAATTCATTGGGCAAAGCATCTGGGCCTGCAGCTTTTCCTTTCTTTAGATGACTTATGGCGCTCCTTACTTCTTCTGCTGTTATTTCGGAATTCACAGATTCCGCTTCTTCCTCTGTCAGACGCGGGAGTTGGATCTTCTCAAGATAATTTTTAATTTCTTCCTCCGTTGGGTTTGTGTCTTCCTTGTATATTAAAGTAAAGAAGTTGAAGAATTCCTTTCTAATTGCGACATCATCTGAAAAAGTGGATGATTGATCTTGGTTATATATGTTTAATATATTGTTTCTGGATTGATCTGTTTTCATTTTCCAAGCTAGGAGTTTTCCACATCCTTCACCATACTCATGGTTTGCTAATTTACTGCTCTCCCATTTCTCTTTGACTATATTCTCTAAATAAATTGTCAGATTTTCTTTTGAGTTACGAAGTTTTTCTTCCAGTTTTTCCTTTTGTACTTGCGAAACATCACATTCCAAATGTAATTCGTCTTCTTTGATTTCCGTTTCCAATTTTATGATTTCCTGTTTTTTTGATTTGTGTTTATAAGCACCCAGACTAAGCAATTTTCCTCTGATTACCGCTTTGTAAGCATCCCATATCATTCTTTTTGTTGTGCTAGTTGCGTTATCTTGGAAATATTGTCGGGTAGTTAATATAAGTTCCTACACGCATCGGTCGTCTCTCAGAATTGTGCGGTCAACAGTCCACCTGCTAGGCATTTGTGGTTGCGGGAATGTTATATTTAACTGAACGGCAGAATGGTCCGATAGGTGTGCGGGTAAGTGTTCGATACTTTTAACTTTATCTCGCAAATTTTTGTTTAATAGAAAGAAATCTATTCTTGATTTATGCCCTAATTTTTTATTGTGAAAAGTATGTGGGTAGTTTTTTATTCCTTTTAATTTCCACATGTCTTCTAGCAATAAATCTTTTTTATAGATCCCTAACCACTCCCTCATCTTCGGTAAGTTCCATTGTTTTGTTGGTGGGGATCTATCATTTTTAGGATCTCCTATGAGATTGAAATCCCCTCCCATTATGATTGGAACTGGGTATGTTAAGAGTTCGGAATAAAGTTTTTTGAGTGGCTCAGCATCGTCCCTATTGGGGCCATAATACCCCACAATAGTGAGAATATGTTCTTCAATTCTGACTTTGGCGATTGCCCATCTGCCTTTGCTGTCCGCCTTGTCACCTTCTATTTTGGCTTTAAGAGATCTCTTTATAATAATTACTACCCCCTTTGTATTACACTCTTGCGTAGTATGTATGCTTGCTCCAATCCAGTTTAGGTTTTTTGCTAATTGAGACCATTCTACATTTGTTAAATGAGTTTCTTGTAAGATAATAATTTCACTCTCTATTTCTTTGAGGTATTCCATAATTCTTCTTCTTCGTGACGGTGTTCTAAGCCCATTAACATTCCATGTTAGGATTTTTATAGATTTCTCTTTTGCCATTTAAAGTTGATTTTGCATTTGAGGCAGCATTTAACTCCCTTGCCAATCTTTTTATATTACAATTTTGAGGATTTTTTTTGTTTTTTTTTCCCTACTTTGCTCCCCACCCATGTGTATTTACAATCCTGCATTTTGTGATGTCTTTTGGTTTCCCTCCCCGGGGAAGCCTCCTTTTTTCTTCTTCCAGGTGTTATTTCACCCGGTTTCGTGCTCCGTTTTCTCCAGGTAATTTCTTCTTTGGGTTTAAATTAGTGATTGCTTTTCCCCATATATGTTCTAGTTGTCTTTTTCTGCGCCTTTGAGAACTTTTGATTCATTCTTGTTTATAATATATCAAATGTGTCTGGTTTTGTTCCTTCAGCCCTTGATTTGGTAGTTTATTCCTTGTTTAGTTTGTCAATTTCGATTTGATCTCTTATTAATTGAATAAGATTCTCTACCTCCTTTGGGTCCCTTAGGTTATGCATTTTGTTTCGCCACATTATTCTGAGGGAGGCAGGGAATTTTAGCTGTACGCTTGCTCCAAGTGTTTTTAACTCCTGCATATATTGCCCCGATTCCCATTGCCGGTCTTGTGTAATTTTGCAGATATCTGATCTGATGCGAAATGACCAGTTCATTTTGTTGAAACTCCCAAATTTTAGACCCTCGCTCAGTATTTTTTCTTTCAGAGTATATGTTCTGAAGTTTACCAAGATTTTTCTTGGAGTTTTCCTCTCTTTGCTCTTCCTAAAAGGGTCTCTATGGACTCTCTGGATGTCCTCCGCTAAGTTGCAGTCTTTTGTCCATGGAAGGAATTCTTCTAGTAAAGAAATTACGTAAGCCTTAATATCCGTTCCCTCTGAGTTCTCAGGGACGTTCAAAACGCGAATATTATTTCTTCTTCCTTGATTTTCCAGAGATTCAAGTTTCTCCTTGACTATTTTATCGTTATCCTTCAAGTGTCTTATCTCTCTTTGGGTGTTGTCTACTCTTTTACTTAGGGAGCTTAACTCGCTCTCTACTGCTGTAACTCTGACCCCTAAGTCATTTATTTTTTGATCTAGACTTTCTACTGCTTCTTGTATTCTGTTCTGGTTCGTCTCAGAGATTGCAAATTTTTCTCGCATTTCCCCCATTATTCTATCTATCATTTTATCCAAACACAGTTCTAAAAGGTTTCCTGTCGCACCTTTGTCTGTGGTTTCTTGCTCATCTTCGTAAGTCTCTTGGGACTCTTTGTCACTTGCAAATTCAATTTGTGATGAAGCACTCGTGCTTGGTTGAGTTAACGAGACTAGCTGTGATGACTGAGTTGGTAATAAAGGTTGTTCCATTGAAGAGGTCATATTTGTAAAAGGATCTGGAGGAGATGCCGACTGCATATTTCCTCCTATCAACACCTCCTTAACTGCAGGCTCTTCCACTTCTTTTCCAAACTTGTGTTTAGTGCTCAGAGTACCTGCTGTTATACTTGCAAACTGTACAGGCGATATTTCTGATGTGCCTTTTGTATTCGTTGTGTCGGTCGTGTTATTGACCTGATCGTGATTTCCTCCTCTCACTTGCACCACTTGTTGTACTTTAAAATATGACCTCAATGAAGGAGTGATCTTTATTCTCTTCTCTTTGGATTTTTTCGATCCTCTACTTTTTATACTCTCCGTTAATTCCTCTAATCGTGGGGGGATTTTCACAGATTTTTTGGTGTTCTTGGGGGTCATGCACTTCTTCTTTAATGGCTGTAATAGACTCTGTTTACTTAAGCTTTGATTCCTGAGACAGTATGCTGATTTTCTTACTCCCTCTTCCGATCCTTCTTGCACAGGAAGAAGAGGCCCTGAGAGGGTTCCTGTTCCTTCCTTGCTCTGGATCTAGTAAAATAATTGATGTTAGGAGGGGTTTCCTCTTTTTTGCCTTTATTACTTTCGCTTACTCCTAGTGTTGAGGTAGTGTAATATTTGTGAATATTTTCAGCGTTTTTAACTAGTAGGGCCGTATTTTCTTGAATTTCTGGTTCTAGTATGACTGGTTCAGCTTCGCCCGTGCAACTGTATTCTCCTTTTTTTTCCACTAGAAAGGGGCAGAGACTTTCGTTTGCTTTTTTACTCATCCAGCAAACATATATTGACTTTTCTGCCTTTACTTTATTCTTTCTACAACAGTATCCTTTGTTGCAGAATATGCCAGATGCAGACCTTTGAGTAAGGATTCCTAAGTTAAACACCCTATCCTTCTCGCCGGAAGACACTTGTTTATTCTCTCGTAGTTCTGCCTCAGTAAACTTTACACCAGCTCCTCACCCATCTGTTATGTTCGTGCAGCCGATCACCACTGAAACTGAAACTGCGCGACTCTGCTCTCTACAGCTGCCGCCGCCTCTTCCACTCTTGCCCCGGAAGAAGAAGCCTGTTTTGAAGAATTTCCTTCTGCTCTCCCCGGCGGCTTCTCGAGCTCTCTTCCAGAGCCCGCCTAGCGGATCAGCTGCCTGGGGCGACTGAACCTGAAACGGTACCGGGACCGGGACCAGGGTTCGCGCTAAGTCCGAGCGCCAGCCCGTCATGAGATTCCCCCCTCCTCCTCTCTGCATACACAGCTCCACCGCCCAAGAGTATACCCGCAGAGCAACACCTGCAGCGCGTTTCCTCACCTCGGCCGCGGCCACACACCACGGTGCTCACTTCACTCTCTTAGAGCAGGTAACAGGGATTGTCCGAGGATTCCCAGTAACGGATGACGGGTGTCAGGTGTCGGGTGGCGGGTAGCGGGTGGCGGGTGGTGGGTAGAGGAGTTAGCAGGACACCAAACGCTACCAAACGAGGTTGCTCGTTAGTCTTTAAACATTTAGTCAGGGACACATTCTAATCGCATTGATTTTCGCAGTGGCTCCGTTGATCGGGAAGCATATATAGCGGTTACCTGGAGATTTTCCACGGAGCTCGCGACCAGCGTCTTCAGCCGGCCGCCATCTTCCCCCCTTATGCATATGTTATCAATGTTAATTGTTTGATTTTTTTTTGGTAATTGTTTATTTGTGTGTGTGCTGTTTTTTACTTTAAAAGTGGTAAATGGTGGGTATTAAATACATTTTAATTACTTTATTATTAGTTGCTAATAGTAATAGTTTTTAATTTAAATATAAGTTTTAATTGTGTTTTATTATTTTATAGATTAATTTAGGTGTATGTTGTGGATATTATATTGTTAAAGTGTGTGTAGTCAATTAATATGTATTCGTTTTTTTATTAATTACATTTTTTCTAATTCGGACCGGAGACGCACGATTAGGTGAAACAGAGGGAGGTATTCTGTTAGCAAATTGCTGGGATACCGAACCCCTCCGAGTCCATGGGGCGCAACTAAGCTCTACCACATGAACCTCGTGATTCATTTGGTTACGTAGGTACTATATGCATGCTTTAATATTGATTGCAGAATTTTTTCTCTAAATTAGCTCATTGCGGCATCTTTTAGGAGTGGCGAACACAGGGCTGGCCCCTGTGTAGTCCTGAGGAAGTGCTTGGGGGATGCACGAAACATGTTGACAGACAGGAGTTGATAGGTACACCTAAATACATTGTCTTTTGGGTATCCTAAGACTTCACCCCGGTTTTAATTCTACCACCTGGAAGCAAGAATAAACTATTTAAAGCGTACTAGGCAGGTAATTGTAACTAGTACACATACCCCACTCCGTCACATCACTATTTTCGCACCACACATAGTCATTAAAAGTGCTCCTACGTAATTCGCAAGTCGCAGCCCCAATGATGAAGCATGTCACCAAGGGGCAACACTGGTGAGTGAGGGGACAGCAAGAAAAAGAGCAATACTCTTTTCCTATCACTATACACACTATTCCAACTCCAGTGAAAATTGTGAATAGGACTATAGTCAGTAGCTAGGCTCTTGATTTCTGTTGCGCAGAGATCTCTTGTGACTTTCTTTTATTTCTTCTAATTGATTATTAATTATGTTAATTATGGAAGTAAATTCAATTTAAAATGTGTTGAAGTGTTTTGTTTTTGGTGTGGTGTTATAGAGTAGGAAATAAAATAAATACATTTATGTATTGATTCATTTCTTTGTTGGCAAATATTTTCTAGTTTCAAATATTTTTTTTCTCCATTTATTTATTATTTTCTTTTATATAATATTTGTAGATTTTTGTTATATGTAATTATTATTATAATGTTTTCTTTTTATATATTTAATATATTGTATTTCATTGTATAAATATTGTTTTATTGTTTATTTTTATCATTATTTTGTAATGTGTATATATATATTATATATATATATATATATATATATATATATATATATATATATATATATATATATATATATATATATATATATATATATATATATATATATATATATATATATATACATATATATATATAACCTTTTGAGAGTGAATAGTAATTTTTGTCTGTCCCCTATTAAGCACTTTCCCTACTGTTGCACTCACTGGCATGGGAATAGTTAATTTTGTTCCCTCCGCTATCCAACACTTTCCCTACTGTTGCACTCACTGGAGTTAGAATAATAATTTTTACCCCTCCACTATCCAACACTTTCCCTACTGTTGCACTCACTAGAGTGGGAATAGTTAATTGTACCCCTCCGCAATCCAATAATTTCCCTACTGTTGCACTCACTGGAGTTGGAATAGTAATTTTTAACCCTCTGCTATCCAACACTTTTCCTACTGTTGCACTCTTTGGAGTGGGAATAGTAATATTTACCCCTCCGCTATCCAACACTTTCTTTACTGTTGCACTCTTTGGAGTGGGAATAGCCATTTTTGCCCCTCCACTATCTAACACTTTCACTACTGTTGCCCTCAATGGATTGGGAATAGTATTTTTACCCCTCCGCTATACAACACTTTCCCTACTGTTGCAATAATTGGAGTTGGAATACTTAAGGTAATTCCTCCACTATCCAACACTTAACCTACTGTTGCACTCACTGGAGTGGGAATAGTTATTTTTACCCTTTTGCTATCCAACATTTTCCCTACTGTTGCATTGATTGTGTTTTGAAATGTAAGTTTAAATATTTTTTTAATAGTTTAATGTTTCAATTTATTATAGATTTTAGTTTGGTTAATATTTAAATCATTAATATATATTTTATTTTTTATATTATTTTAAACTTTTAAAAATAATACTTTATTAATTGTTTCAGAGTAAATATGTATGCATAAATTATGATGTTCATGTTTTTATCTTTTTTATTACGATTATTTGTTATATTTTATTAAAATGTTTATTAACTGTATTTAATTTTGTTAAAATTATATTGAATATTTAATATATTTAATATATATTATTATATTTTATACTTATATAAAAGTCGATATTTTATACATCTATAATTTTTACATCAATATTTTTTAGTCAATATTTTTGTACTTACCTGTTTAAGTATAGGAGTCAATATTTTTTACTAGATATTTTTAACATCTATATTTTTTTTTAGTCGATGTTGTATCAGTGAACCTAAATAAACCAACGCTAAGCAGTGAGCTGGCAACAAGCACCATATAAGTTCTTGCTAAACCCACAATAGGTCTTTTGTCAACAGACAACTTGTGCTGTCTAGTAGGCGAGACCTAAAAAAGTGAAGGGAGTGGCAGACAAGGGGTTGAAGAGGGAAACATATTATGATAGGAGGAAAGAAGGTAACCTAGAGGCTACGACTGGGAAACAAAAGTCAAGTGTGACACCATGGCCACATTGTGAGGCAGCAAAAGCATTGGCCATAAGGAAGCAAAGCGGGGTATGTAGGTGTTCGCCCGGACTAGCATCAGCTTGCACTTGTCTTCTAATTATTTGTAAAATATGGACGACTATACGCATCACGTGTTGAGATATATCATTAATGCAGCATATTGCACAGGCACACGCTTTATCAGAGCATGGATACCTGGGGGCTCCAGACTGCCTGTGTCTCAGCAGAGCCAGCTCCTGTTAATAAAGCGAACATGTCCGATGCGCTGAAGAATGCGCCACAGCTGTGCGGGAGCCAAGGATGTGTCAGCCCTAAGGATGGGTGTCACAGGAGCTCTGTCTTTGAGATGCCTCTTTTGGCACAGAGGCTCTCTTTGGAGATGTTGAACATGCTCCACTGATAGTGAACGATATGTCAGGTACTCGGGGGACTTGTTTGCGAAATGTTCGGCACGGTTTGTGAAAAAGAGCAGGGCGCATATTTGGCAATGGTCTAAAAAACACTGCACTCCCAGGCCTGGGTCTATCTGTCATTGTTACCTTTCTATCATTAAAAAAAAAATACACATTGTATACATTGTGGCTGGTGGCATGTTCAAGTACTAGGGTTAACAACTGGGTCAGTTTAACTGAGTGAATAAAGCACCAGTCCAGCTTCGAAGGGTCTGATTCCCCCTAAATAAAATGTTATGAAGTCTGGCCCCCCTCCAAAACTGTATGGCAAGACTTGGGGGAGTGGCAGTGGCAAGGCTGAGTGCAGGGGGCTGGGAGTATGAGACAATTTCTGGGGTACTTTTTTGTAGCTCAAATTCTGCACTAAATGTGAGCAGTATAATAGAGCAAACACGTCACACAAAAACAAAAATTAACCCAAAATCTAAGTCCCATATAACTAGCGTGTTGTGAGCCCCTCACACTCCTGCGCCTCAAGTCAACTGTACCTGCTGCTCTATTGAGAGCTGCAGCCCTGAGTGGCAGGCTGCTGTAAAGTTGTTTCCTTAATAAATCTCTGACTGCAGGTTTGTAATTCAGTTATGCTTTTATTCAACTTAATAACGATAACTCGAGGAGCGCCGGCCGGCGCTGCCGTTCTCATTCAGTTCTCGGCGCGCAATGCCGCTGCGCGAGCATCCGCCGCCAACATGGAGCCGCACGTCACGTCTGCGTGACGTGCATAAACTAGAGCGCACACTACATATCTCCCCCTTTTACTGAAATTTTTTTTTAGAAGTCACTTACAAATCATTGTCCAATTCAAAGTCTCGAAATCTGGAGGGCCTTACCACCTGCCTTCCGCTCCTTGTAACCCTGATGGAGTTCCCCGGAGCCCCTTGGTTCTGCATTTCAGTTCCTTCCGTTTCTTCACTCATCGCCCCTCCATCATTCATGCTTCTCCCCGGCCTGTCCATCTCAGCTCCTTGACTCTCACTCACTCCTTCGCCTTCTTGCGCCATCCCGGCACTTGCTCCCCCACGCTGCTCACTTACGCATTGTCCCCCTTCCGTATTTAAATCGTCCATGTCTTCCCATTCCGTTCCTGGTTGCTCCCAGTTCAATACCTTGTTGCACCGGGCCATGCGGTCCTGAGACCACACGTTACCGTCGCTCAGCAGGGCCGCTCGGTCATACACTTCTTTAACTTGCATGGGTTTGCTATATTTACTGTCTCCTTTCTTCTGTAGAGTGGCTGGCTTTACTCTTACCCACTCTCCCTTCTCCAAACCTGTCCCTTTGACATTCCTTCGTTTGTTGTAATGGTTGGTGTAGATTGTTTGGGCTCTTTCTAAGTTGGCCCGTACCACTGCGGGGGACCACTCGCTGGTGATGATCTTCTCCTTCCAAATCCTGTTATCGTGTGTGAAGGGTTCTCGCCGTCTCAATATCTGGAACGGGCTGTACCCCGTGCCAGTGGGGGTTATTCTGTAGGCCCACACCATATTCTCTAGTGCTTTCTGCCAGTCTTTGTTGCTGGAGATGGCGGCTTGTATGGCTCCCATCACTACCCTATTAAACCGCTCCACTAAGCCGTTACCGGCTGGATGGTAGATCGCCGTGTGTTTGATGGTGATGCCGTTCCTTTGCATGAATTTGCTCCACCTTTCCGACGTGAACTGGGGGCCATTATCGCTCAGAATAGACTTGGGGATTCCTTCCCTTGTAAAGGTCTCTGACAGAAACTTCAAGATGTTCTCAGTGTCCATGGACTCGTCCACCCTCAACTCCGGCCACTTGGAGTATCGATCCATTAGAACACACACATACTTCTGCGTGCCCTGGTCGTCTAGGACGGGTCCCAAATGTCTATGGATAGCTCTTCCCACGGATTTGAGGGGGGGTCGAACTTTCCTAACGCTGGCCGCAGGGGTTTTAGGGTCTTGTCCGCTCCTTGGCACTGTGGACACTCCCTGACATGCCTTTCCGCCCTTATGTCCATGCCTGGCCACCAGTAATTTTGTTTCGCTCTTGCCTTGAGTTTTCCTATGCCTAAGTGGCCCTAATGTAGCAGGTCCACGAGCTTGGTGATGAGGTTCCTCGGGGGGATCACCTTGTCTCCTCTGTAAATGAACACCCCCTTGTCTCCCAGCGACAGTTCTTCCCTCACTTCGTAGTATGGCTTCATGCTCACACTCACGTTCCTTTTTTCTGGCCGTCCTTGTACAATGTGCATCTTCACTTCCTTCATATCGGAGTCCTCCTCGTATGCCTCTGTCCATTCCTGCTGGCTGATTAGTTTCTCCTGGTCTTCTACGAGAGCTACCAACTCCCCTCTGCCTGCAGGGTCTTCCTCCCCCGGCTCCATGGCGGCTGCTCTGCTCAGGTAGTCAGCTACTCGATTCCGATTTCCGGGGATGTACTCCACATCATACCTGAACTCGAGTAACTTTAGAGTCATTTTGGATATCCTGGGTGTGGCACTGGCATGTCCACTCGATGTTAGCACTATTACCAACGGCTTGTGATCTGTCTTGAGTAGAAATCGGGTACCCCAAAGGAATTGCCGGAATCTCGTCATGGCCCATACTACCTCCAGCATCTCCTTCTCAATCACGCTGTATTTGCTCTCGGTATCCGTCAACGCCCTGGATGCAAAGCTGATTGTCTCCATTTCTCCTCTTCCTCGGTCTTGCATGAGCACAGCACCCAGGCCCTTGTCACTGGCATCAGTCGTGAGCACTGTGGCGCCCTGTGGGTCGTATCCTTTGAGCGGCACGGCTCCCGTGACGTCCTTCTTGATAGTTTCGAACTCGGTTTGAGCTTCCGGTGTCCACTGGAACGCTGTGCTCTCCCTGGTCAGTAACCTCATGTGGTGGGTTTTCGAAGCAAAGTGTACCACAAATTTGCTGTAGTACTCCGCCATCCCCAAGAACGACCTGACCTCTTCCTTGTTCTTGGGGGGCGGTGCTTCTGCGATAGCTCTTACATTTTCCGCCTTAGGTGTGATGCCCTGCACTCCGATTTCCTGGCCTAGATACGTCACCGATTGCAGGCCCAATCGGCACTTGGTCCACTCTGCTGTGAGGCCTTTGTTCTCCAACGTCCGTAGCACTCTTCCGAGCTTCTGATCGTGGTCCAGTTTGTCGCGTCCCATCACCAGAATGTCGTCCTGGAAATACTGGACGCCCTTGAAGTCTCTGAAAAGTTGGTGCATCATTTTCTGAAAGACTGCGGCCGCCGAGGCCAGCCCAAACGGCATGCGGCAGAACTGGTAGCACCCGAACTGGGTGATGAAGGATGTGAGGCTTTTGCTGTCCGGGTGTAGTGCTATCTGGTGGTAGGCTGAGGTCAAGTCGATAGTGGAGTACCACCTAATTCCTCTGGTCTTTGCCAACATCTCCTCAATCCTAGGGAGGGGAAATTTCTCCACGACAATGTTCTTGTTCAGTTCTCTCAAGTCCACACAGAGCCTGACCTTCCCATTGGGCTTCATAACCACCACTAAGGGCGCCAGCCATTCGGCGCAGGTGATCGGTTCGATTATACCTTTCTTTTCCAATTCTTGGAGTTCCGTCTGGACTGCCTCTCTTACCGCTATGGGTACGTTCCTCACTTTGTGGGCTACGGGGGTGGCTCCTTCCTTGAGCACGATCTTGTGTTGGAATTTCTCCATCCTTCCCACCGTGCCTCCAAACACCTTTGGGTAGTTCTCCTTCCATTTGTTCAAATCAGGCCATTCCTCCTGTTCTGTGAGTAATATTTGCTCTTTCCCTCCTGGATCCAACTTTATTCCTAGGTCACCCTGGTCTAGCCATCCCAAGACGGAGGGTCCCCTCTCTGCAATGTACAGCTTGCACCATGCTGATCGGCCCCTAAATTCGAACATCAGGCGTCGGAACCCTACCATGGGAATGCGATCGCCATTGTATGTGACCGGTCGAATGTCTAGTTTCTCCAACTCTGGGCCCAACTTCGGTCTGAACGCTTCATCCCACACTGCCCGTTGAACAATGGTGTATGGAGATCCTGTGTCCGCCACAACGCTGATGGTAATCCCGCCCATTGACATTTCCAGAACGGGTTTGGTTGACCTCTTCCCTTCCACGCACAATACCTGGTCGTATATGCATAGGACGGTGACCACCTCTTCATCTGCGACCTCCTCCTGATCTTCTTCGCCTTGGTCAACACATTTCACCACACCTTTGGATAGCTTCTTCCGGCACACTTTCTCATAGTGGCCTATGATACCGCAGTGTAGGCATTTGGCCCGGAACGCCGGACAACTTCTATCATGTGCTTCATGGGACCAACTTCCGCATCTATAGCACGTTTTCTTGCTGTCATTGCTTGTCTGCTTCCCTTGCGGACCTGAATTCCCTTGCCATCTGTTGGTTCCTTTGGGTACTGGATTCTTGCCTCTCTGGCCTCTGCGGTGATCTACCTCTTGTATCCTGTTCACCATGGTTGGGGTCGCTACATCTTTCTTGGTCGCATCGGCGCACCTCCGTGCGAGTTCCGCCCTTTTGACGATGACCAAAACGTCCTTGAGTGTGGTGTCGCCGCTTGCCCATAACTTGTCCTGTACGTTCGTGCTCGTAGTGTGCATTACTATCTGATCCTTGATGAATTCGTCTTCCCACAGTGCGTATTTGCACGTGGCCGCCAGCTTCCTCAAGGCCGCTACGTATTCTTCTATGGATTCTCCTGCCCGTTGTTTCCTCTGCTGGAAATTGAATCTGTCCACTGACACACAGATTGTAGGGCGATAACGTTCATCCAGGTCTTCCACTGCGTGGGCATACACGTCAACATCGGTACTATATCTCTGCTTGGGCACCAGGCTCTTGTAAATTCTGAGTCCTTCCGGTCCCAAGTTCAGTAACAGTATGCGTTTCTTCCTTTGTGGAGTGAATTTTTCTTCGTTCTCATCCTCCAGGACCCCTATGAAATTATCTATATATTCTTTCCAGTCCTCCCACTTCATCAGTGGGTCTCCAGGTTTCGATAGGAATTGCACGGGTGCAATTGCGTATCCTGCCGGTGTACTCATTTTCACCTCCCTGGTCGCTGTTACCTTGACGTCTTTGCCGGAGTGTTGTCTTTTATTTCTGTGCTCGTCTCCGCCTGGGGACTCTCAGTGCTGGTCCCCACCTCCTCCTCTTTAGTAGCCAGCGCTGTTCCTCCCTGACGTTGTTTATCGGGAATTTTACGCGCTTATCCTGGCTGCTGTGGGGTATCTGTGCCACCTCTCTGACCTCTTCGCCGCCTCTGTGGGTAGCTGTGGCTGTGCCACGCTCCTCGAGCTCGCCGTACCTTGGGTGTGTCCTGCCGTGTCCCTCTGAGCTGTCGCGTTGGCTGGGCTGTGCAGGGAAGATCTGTGCCCGGGCTGGGTGGGCCGGATTACTGCCTTCCCTGTTGTTGCCCACGTGGAGGGTCCGTTTTTTTTTCTGGTGTCGTCTGGCTGGGCACCTCCGGACCTCGTCGCCACTGTAAAGTTGTTTCCTTAATAAATCTCTGACTGCAGGTTTGTAATTCAGTTATGCTTTTATTCAACTTAATAACGATAACTCGAGGAGCGACGGCCGGCGCTGCCGTTCTCATTCAGTTCTCGGCGCGCAATGCCGCTGCGCGCGCATCCGCCGCCAACATGGCCGCCGCACGTCACGTCTGCGTGACGTGCATAAACTAGAGTGCACACTACAGCTGCCTTTACCTTTCACACCATTGCTGGCAATCACTCCTGTCCTGAAACAGACTCTCTCGCCCTTTCAAAAACAAATGAGCCCCCACGTGTTGCACCCACTTTGCAGCAATGGTTTCCTCAGCTCTAATGCTAGCAAAGCTCCAAGCCTCTTTTGGAAAGTAAGACAGTCATGAATCAGACGCAGTTGGCCTGAGGCTTGGAGTCAGAAGTGTGCCATTTTGAGGAATTAAAAAAGAAACAAAGCCCCACATCTCTTCTTCCCCACACTTCCCTGGAGCAGGGGTCCCATTGCCTGTGCAACAAGGGTGACCTGGGCCCTAATGCTAGCAAGGAAAATGAGATGAGTCTCCACTCCACTTTTTGCTGGTAAGACAGTCAAGATTAGGGTGCAGTGCCCCTCTTACACTCTTGGTCCCAGTGCCACTGCACCTTCTACATTAATGGTAGCGCTGGCCCGTTCACACAAAAAAAGTCCCTATGCATTCCACCTTCCTCAGTTCACCTCTTGTAGACAGAGCTGTGTCTGTCCATTTGTGGGTGGAAACCTTGGCCCCCAGACAGCGCCCCTCCTATGGGCCATGGATCTCGTACTGTTCCTCTTTCTCCTGGGCCATTACTCTGAAGCCCCAGGGGTCTGGGTGATCAGAGCTCGGCTTCGGAATGCGACCCTGCTGGCCACCCTTCAATTTACCTGTAAGGACATCTGCGTGTCGAAGTGGGCAGGATCTGTTGGGACCGAAGTGTTTATGTTTTATGATTTCACAAAAACAGTTCCAATACTTTTTGTTGAAAAAAAAGAAACACCCACCCCTGAATGGTTCAAATGGACCTTGTGGTGCCTCAAATGTAGTGAAAGGGGAGGGGAGGGGCTCAGTGTTGTGAAGCCGAGGGTGGGACAGAGATGTAAAGAAGAAGCAGGCCTTCTTGCCAAGGTGCCTGCTGCCCTAAAGAAATGTAAATGTGTGCAATTGGATAGTCCCAAATGTAAGGGCTGCCTGAGACCCAGTGTATGCCTTAATTGTCACTGGAAGTTTCATGAGGACAAGCGGCATAAGGGGGTTGAGTTCTGGAAAGTGTCCTTTTAATGGAAACTTATAAATATGCTTGCGCTAGGTACAGTCTGATTACCTATTACTAAATATATGCTTTGAAGGCACTTGTTTTATCTGAAACACTAACCACAGAGCTACTGGAATTATGAGCATTTGTTGCTTTGTTCATATAATTATGGATAAGCCACATCTGCCACATAATCCATCATCTGGTGCATGAACTGTAGATTTTAGAAAGTTACTAAAATGCGGCAATGTGTGCTCCCAGGCAGTGGAAGGCCCCTCACAAGGTTAACTGGTCACCTTTCATTTGCGTATTTCTCTATTTGGTAGTTCAGCTGGTACCAATGAAGTAAGATGTATTTCCCCAAACAGTATTATCATGTGTAAAAAGTGCAAAATAGTGAAGTAATACTATCAAAAAATATGGCACATTACACCACATAATTTACCTTTTCTATTTGCATAATTTCTTCAACTCTGCTCCACAATTTGGCTCTCCCCTGCTACATAATTCCAGTGGTTCTGACTAAAACATAGCCCAGCAGCTTATCTTATACTAGTTGTAATACAGTTTTAAAATAGTGATTTACATATTCACATTCATAGTGCTTTCTGTTACAGTCTGGGACCTCATAGCACTTTATACACACAAGCCCCCGTTTCCAACTGCGCTCATCAGCATTTCATTCTGTAACTCTTTGGCTTCACACAGAGACACCTGCAGTCATTGCTTTAACCAACTGAGGATTCATAAGTATGAGCTTGAAATTATTTTCCATTTCAGGTATGCATTATCTTATCTGCAGTTACCTGCAGGTGAAAAAATAGAACTAAATAGTTACAGAATATTTTGTTCTTTTTAATCGTGTGTTTGACCCTGCCATGGACTTCAGCTGCTTCTTGTAAATGAAGACAGCCTGTAAATGAGGGTGGTCAACAGATATGCTCCGGCATACCCACAAAGGTGGACGAACGCGCAAACTCATGAATGAAAGAATGAATGAAAAAAATACTTATAAAGCGCAACAGCTGCCCAAACCTGTAAACAACACTGGATGTATAAACACACTCCCCCCAATTGACACATTGACACCTGGACACATTCACATGCATTCACACACTCACTTGCTCTCTGTCCCTAGCAGCACAGGAACCTCATGGTCTTGGTACCTGATACTAACGCCACCTCCTCGAGACCCCACTGCTACGCCCACAACCAGACCGTAAGCCAGGGGTGGTTAGGGCTGGCAGCACCCGAAGAAGACATGGGCATAACGCTGGTCCCTGCGGCACACATTCAGTCTAAGGCCAATGAATATCTGTGAGATATGGGAGATTCAGGGGCCCCTCATCACATTCTGCGGGGTGGGGGGCCTCGTCATTTTGAGTACCACGTTAAACGACTGCGAAATACCACTGAATCGTACATTTCAACATGGCCGACATAAGGCAATGTGGTGATTGTCCATTACAGGTCGTGCGGTATCTGCCACACCCTGCACTTGTGACCATGAGGCACACCAGTGAGGCGTTATTGGTGAGGTGCACCGTGCTGGGAGAGGGTTGAGGTTTTTGGGGCTTCCCACAGCTCTTTGACAGAGCACTGACAGCTCCCATCTCTCAAAAAGTAAAAACAGGGTCTTTGTGGTGGGGTCTGACTGGCGCCCAGACGTCACTCACAGGTCCCACTCCTTCTGACTGACACTCAGGGTTTGGGGAGGGACTCCAACATCACACCCCTCATGACAAGCCACCACTGACCTTAAGTGCGTTATCAAACTTGAATATTTTATCTGGAACGGAATTAGTCCTAATTTAAAGCCAAGTTAATATTTTCTAAATTTTTTTCACTTTCTGAAACATCTGTTGATCCACCAAGCTGCAAATCCTTGTTTGGGAAGCTGGGTCTGATACACATACAGTTGTGAATCACATACCTCTTTTCTGGTGAATTAATGTGGTTTTGTGGGTAATTGTGTTCTTTTCTGAATCGAATCATATTTTAACAGAAGCAATATCTCAAGAATTTCATGGATTTCAAAACAAATCAATCCATCCTTTTTTATTTACTTTTACTTATCTACTTTTTTACCTACTTTTTTCTTTTTTAAACTTAATATGGTCTGATATAAAAAAATGTTTTTTTTAAAAGAAACGGTCTGTTTTGACTGCATTCACTTTCTACAGATCTAGACACAGAGGTACTGGTCCACACCTTTCGATTAATACGACTGATCGAATGGTCACTGTGTATGTAGGGCTTCTGTCCTGCTCAGCTGGGAGGCTGCGAATAGTGCAGAACGCAGCAGCTTTGGTGGTCACTCGTTTCTTTCATTTCCAGCATAAAATCTTTATCTCATGTCCTCTACATTGCCTCCCTCTGAAATTCTGTGTCACGTGAAAGCAGTTCATATTGGCCTTCAAAGCTTTGATGAGTCCATGGACACATTCATTTCCCCTGGTGCTGCATGAAGAATGCTATTGGCTTAGGCCTTTTTGACTTTAAGCTTGATTCCTCCAATGAGCTATTCCCAGACATCTGCTATAAACAGTATGTCATCGTCTAGTGGTTGGATCAGGTAGGTGCCCACCTCCTATACCATCTCCCTTGCCAGGCGAATAAAACATTGGCTCTTCGGTCGTCAAGTGCTCGGCCCTCCATTCTTGACCTAGAACAATCAAAGTTGTCTTCCCAATAGCTTTGCTACTCTGATACAACCCTTTAAATAATCCCCAAAACTAAGGGGTCCATTAGGATGGCGGGCGGACTTTGCCCGCCCGCCATCCCCGTGCAAAACAGGACCACCCGCCATCGGAGCGGTGGTCCCGCCTTGGCCATTAGGATGCGCCTGCCACACTGGCGGGCGCATCATGTATTTTTACCATTGCGGCGGGCGGTGCTGAAAGCGCTGCCCGCCGCAATGTGCAACGTTGTGCATTGTGCATTTCAAAGCAAAACATGACAGGCACCGCACGGTGCCTGCCATGTTGCACTTTGAAATGCGCCCCATGTGCACCCCCCACACCCCCGGAGTCCCAGCGGGCCCGTAACGGGCCCCCACAGGGAGTCTCTGCATGCCTTTCCGTGGTGGTATTGCCGCCACGGAAAGGCATTCCCCAAAGCCCGTCATAATATGGCTGGCGGTGTCTAATAGACACTGCCAGCATATTAAACATTTTCCGCCCCGGCCGCAAGGCGACTGGGGCGGAAAAGTGGCGGACGTTCTTTCCGTCCGCTGCGGACCCCCCCAGACATACTAATATGGCGGGGGAAATGGGTGGCAGACGGCAAAGGATGTTGGGCGGTTCGCCACCGCCTGCATGGCGGTGGTGATCCGCCCGACATCCTAATGGGCCCCTAAGTGTCTCATTGTGAGTTGTCCTTAATACAGGGAGGAGCATTAGCGTTTCTGGACTGTCTCTTCACTGAAGGTGAGTTTTAGGAAATAAAGGCGATGGACAGGTGAATAGCGTGTAGACCATGGGACACTGGATACTGTACCAGAAATCGATGACCGACTCCAGCGACTTTAACACAGACATTTCTATCTATTCTACGCAGGTGGAAAAACTAAACACACTGGGTGCAGACACATCTGGCAAAAACAAATCTAGTATTCTCACGCCTGGTAGTTTCGGGTGCAGGGACACCTGCCCACTCAGAATTGGCCGGAGCAGTAGCGCCCTTATGATGTTGCTCAGGCCAACTCATAATGATGGCTTGAGGTAGCTCACATTGGTACTAGTGACTCCCTGGACTGAGGTGGGGTGGATTTCGAGCCAATAACCAGCCCATTTGTAAACTCATTTCTAAACTATTTTGTCTAGAGAAAATTCCTTGGACAATCTAGATTTCATGGGCGAATTATTCTGCAAAAAAAGTGTTGGCTGGAAATGTATTTTAAAAAAGTTTTAATAATAAAAACTTTTTTATGTAACACTCATACAGCAGCATCACAATGAGGATTCCTGTCCGCCACATTAGGATGGCGGGCGGATGGGTGGCGGTCTGAGAGAGCGAACGCCACGGATCTGACGGACTCAATGAGCCTGTCGGACCGCCAGAGGGAGTGGTATTCCCTACAATGGTGCTGGTGTCTGCCAGGCACCACCATAGGGATTACAATGTGCCTTTCCACCCACTGTTTCATGACGGTCACCCCGCAATGAAAAGGCAGGTGGAAAGGGAGGGGGGCCCGTAGCAGTCACCTCTTACCCCTGGCCCTCAACTGTGGGTTTTGGGGGGCACCTATGTTGCCCCACTACATATCCCTGCTCCATGTGGCAGGCACCGCTGTGGCGGGACCACTAACAGCCTGTCGGGTGGTCCCATTTACGAAAGAACCCGACCGCCATCCTAATCAGCCCCTAAACTCTTACTGTGCTTATCACCTCTTTGTACGAGCAGTAGACAGGAAACACACTCGTAGATCCCTCGGTTTGTGCAGGATCCTTGCTACAGACAAGCTATACACCATCACATAATGCAAGGTTTGTAAACTTTGCATACATTTGCCAGCTGATTTTATGTTCAGGACAATCTTTCTGGAATCTCTCAGGTCACTGGATAGGATAACCGATTCTCTTTCTCGTCTCCCTCCACATGTACCAAATTTACACTGGATGTTACGAGCAACCTCTTTGACCACTTCCTGTAGTCTTTCTCAGCTGCTTCTCATTATTTCTACTGATTCTAGGGTGACATGGCATCATTGTTGTTAGTACCAGTTGTGACAACTTGCCTTCCAGTCCTTTTCCTACATTGCTAGGCCATTGACAATAAAGTGCCCTGGTGCTTAGCCTTCTTGCGCCAAACTTGTATCTCCTCTCTTTCCAAACTTTACTCTGTTTACCAACACACTTTGCCTGTTTCTTTTCCGGTTCCTGCTTTAGATCATCATCTAGTTCACTTGTGTTTGAAACAGTTTCAGAAGACCCTGTGAAATCCAGGTACACACCACCCATTGTTCCTTCTTGATCCAAGACCTGTAGATCTATGAAAGTTGTCTGTAGTGTAAGTATGCTGCGGCAGATCCTGTAATCCTGTTGATTCAAGATGTTTAGCCAACTGCTCTTTCATAGGCTTTCCATTTCTGTTCTCTCGCTTAGGCTTTCAAGCTTCTAGGTGTTAGCTTGCCTTTCACCAACACCCCACTTTTGAGAACTGGAATTACATTAGCTCTTATCGAACTCTCCTGCACCGTAGGCATGCCTGCTCCGTAAAGCGGTCAAACAAGAATTTCAGTGATACTTCCAATGCCTTCCTTAGATGATCCCTCTATTTCCAAAGGAGGGTGCATGTAGTAGGGCGAATGTTCCTGTTCTTTCTGTGCTCTCTCTTTCCCCTTGCTGTTCAGCCTGAGTATGTGTGGAATGTTGATTATGTCATTGAATGTTGAATGTCTGATGTGAGTCAGTTGGTGTCAGCAGGCTGAGAAGCTAGGAGGCTGCTCCTGGTGGGGCGTACATATGGGCCTATTTCCCATCTTGGCTATACTTATATCTTCTGTAACCTGTACCCGAATAAAGCTTCTACTTGGAACCACAACCTGGCCTTCTGTGGACTTTCATACTACGACAGTGCACATGAGAGTTTGGGGTGAGAGAAGGTGCTGAGCTGGAGTGAAGCAAGAGGGTCAGAGTTCATAGAATGAAATGTAGTACGAATTAGTGAATCAACTTGTATACAATGCTGCTTGAAGAACAGTTGTGCTCTATGCAAGCAGGTATCCTGCTTTGCGGCTTCATTGCGTGCTGAGTGTGGACCAAGGACTATATTTGCAGTATTCTATTACACAAACCAGACCCACCAGAATATGGATCATACGTGAGTACGCACAAACAACTTACAATAGATAAACATTTTGGAGTTACAAAAGGATAACAATATAAAATATTGTACAAATGAGGATGACAAGGGTTAGGCAAGCAGTAGGACAGGCTCATGTCACATAGTGATCAGGATTGCAATGATGGGGCCTTATCCTCTGGAGCCGGACACTGGACGAGCCACAGCTTCGAGGGGAGCTTCAAGCGATGCCTGGTGGATTCTGGGTGGGCCGGACCAGAGGGAGTTATCGAAATCTAGCCTTGAAACAATTAGCCATTGAACTACAGTTTGAAAGTCCTACCCTGAGATAACAGGCTTGATTCGCCTGAGAAGTATGATTTTGAATTTGGATTCTTTTGCTAAAGCGTCAGTGGGGTGCGAGATCCAGATTGATCTCTAGGATAAAACTGAGTTTTTCCCCGTATATTTGTAACACTAGATAATTTCATTTTTATCTGAAATGGAATGTGGTTGTATTCTCTTTACACTGACTCACTATGTGGATCTCAAATGTGTAATCATTAATGCATACTGAGCAAATGTTTAATACATATTTTTAAACTGAGTTATTTAGTGCATATGTCAACTGATGGCGTGCAGCCGAGCAGAGTTATTGCCTAAAGCCAGACTTACTCCAGAGGTGTCACAGGGAGGAGAGCAAAAGGTAATCAATTTTCTGAGGTTGAGTTTTAAGAGAAAGTGTTGTTCTCCACGTCTGTAGGTCACTTGCCAGGACCTTTATGTCCCCCAGTGATGAAATATTCAAGTAAATCTGAGTGCCATCAGCACACAGGTGAACCACATTTCAGATTGTCTCAGGGCAGCAGAGGAAATGCAAGCACAGAATGAAGAGCATTGGATAAGTGCTGGAGGCTCTCATTGAAAGGCAATGGGTTGGAGAGAGAGTTCGACATTTTTACTGAGTGGTTTCCAGGCTGTGATTCAAACTATCTCCTGTGGATTAGATGTAGGACTTCATCCAGAGGAGTTAAGAAGAGGTGAAAGTGGTCCAGCAGGAGGTTGTGCTAATCCAGTTTGTTAATAATGAGGGAGCTGAATAGAGTCCTTAACCTTCTGACTTCTGTGGCCCCCACTTAATCATAACTGGAATCCAGGGACCCCACTTAATCATTACTTGAATCTAGCCAGATCCCACACTGAATCATTAGTGGAATCCAGGTACCCACTTATTCATTCCTGGAAGCAGAGGACCCCGGCGCAAGCAATTTTGATGATTGATTTGAGCCTCCAAAAAATTGACAAAAATACAGAAATGAGCAATAATTCAACAAATACACAAATTATTGAATATTTTATTGAACTCACAAACAAATTTAAAATTCAAATTGTTCTTTTTAAATTCAATAGGACAATAGTTTTTTTCTAAATTCAACTGAGGCCACCTGTCGTCCATACTGTATTTTAATTGATGCATTTGAACTGCTCCCACAAATCAATCTGAGGATTCCAACTTACTTTTTTGCCTCCAATTTCAAATCCTTTTACATTTTAAAATGTTCCTCCAGCTTCTTTATATCTATACATTTTATGTATCTGTTAATATTGTTTAATTTTCTAAGAAGTCGCGGCCCCCTGAGTTGGCTGTGTGGACCCACAGGGACTCCGGACCGCAGGTTATAAACCGCTGATCTAGGTGAGCCGGTGCAGGGGTGCATGGCTGGTGCTGTGCCGGTTAATGAGTGAAAAAAACAGCTAATGCAATGGTGGTGTTACAATGGCATACAAGAGGGAGCGGAGCTCCATCCAGTGAGAATATGTGGGAGGCAGGCTGCAAGCTTTGACTGCAAGTGAGAGCCGTAAGAGAAAAAGAGAAAGTAAACGTGGGGATCATGGAGGAACAACGAGATGCTCTTGTCAAGTGACGTCATCTATAGCAACAAAGGAGAGGACCAAAGAGTGAGTCCTGGGGGCCTCTCACAGGCCTGGGGAGGAAGAGGAGTTCAGGGAATGTCTGGATTTGAACGAGGAGTGACCATTGGGGTTGGTGGTTAGCACCACCTCAGAGATGCCTGGGGAGGTGAGAATGAAGTGAAGAATGGGGGGAGTGGAGGTTCCGATGGCCTGCTGTGTCAAAGGCCGCCCACACATCTTCAACAGGTGGGTTTATAACTACTGCATTGTTTCCATGCGCCTGTCGTTGAGACATAGTCGAGCAGCAATGGTTTGCACTGTATATGCTTGACGACATATTCAGCTTGTAGTTCTGATCACGGTAAAGACGCACAATGCTTGTACACTTGACCCTGGTGAGGAATTCACAAGGCTATGCACTTCCCAGCCCTATTCTTGCCTTCCATGTGGTCACAGGTGAAGATACTTTCATGCACATGCATCGACGTTTTTTTGCAAGTGCAAACGGTGCGATTTGCAACAATTGCCCGTTTGCGCCCGCAAAAAGGGCTTTTGCGATGCATCAAAGTGTACGGCACTCACAACTTAAGAAAGATTGCATTTAATGCAAATTCGCTATTAGGGGCGCAAACTATAGAGAAATTACTCAAGTCTGTATTTTGCTAAAACCTTGAAAAATTCACTACAATTGCAAAGTTTCACACACAAGGGCATCTGTGTGCACAACATGGGTGCACATCACAATTTCAGGGGTGCAATTACATGTGCAATTTGCAATTACCTATTCGTATTTGCTAAACAGGTCGCATAGGCTTTTGAGAGCCTCTAATAATTGCATTTAAGGACTCGCATAAGCCTACTTTGATGCATGTCCCCTTTAAGGCCAAATATGCCCCACCCCTTGCATATTCATTACATACTGTTTACATGATTATATTCCCACCATTAAGGTAGGGTTAGAAATAAAATCCTACTCAGGTGACCCTGAATGTGCACGTTAAAGCCCATCCAGTGAAAAGCACTCTGTGGACTCTGAGGGTGGAAGTCTGGGGACCAGCAGAGGTGAGGCGGTCCCTCTCCCTTCCTCCAACAGCCTCATGGGAATCGATGAATATGAAAGAAGTGCCACGCCCCCCAGAAGTAGCACTCGAAGATGGCTGAGATGCAGCAGGCTAGACAACTGTCTGCAGTCTCTCAATCACTCCTTCCACAATCAAGTGCCCTCTATGCATCAGGACATGCGCAAGTGTTCACCTGCCCCAGACTGAGCGCCCCCTGCAGCAATGGGAGAGCAGTGCACACTGCACAGCCCAACATAATGCACCTATGTGCCTCAGAGCTCGACAAACAAGTGAAGAGCCGTGGAGTGTGAAAGGCAGAGGATTTTTCGGGAGAATTAAAAGAAATCTTAATGGGAAGGATTTACCGTGTCCTGCGGCTACAGGGAGGCAGCGCCGTCGGAACTTGCAGCTTCTCTGCTGATATAATTACCGACTCCTTCTAAGTCCTCCTGAGACGCCTACAGCGTGAGAGAGAGAGAGAGAGAGAGAGAGAGAGAGAGGATTCATGCCTCATGGAGAAAGTGAGAGGGAAAGAAGAGAGGAAGAGACGCGGGATGAAAGAAAGAATAAGTAAGAAAGAGGATAAAAGAAAGGTAACACGCTCCACAGAGAAAGAGAGGAAATGGAAAAAGGAAAGACATAGAGACAACCCGCTTCACAAAGAAAAAGAGTAAGCAAGAAATGGGAAAGAAAGAAAGTCAGAGGCAGTAGAGGGTCTGGAAGAGAAAAAGAAAGAGACAGAAAGGGGGCATAAAGAGACAGCTCGTCACAGCGAAAGCAGGAGAGGGGAGGCGAGACACCAGGCCTCGAAGGAAGGAGAGGAAAGAGAAAGAAAGAAAGAACGAAAGAAAGAAAGAAAGAAAGAAAAACAAACAAACAAACAAACAAACAAAGAAGGGGAGGTGAAATGTGGAGAAAGACAACAGGCATTACAGAGAAAGAAGGAACTAGAAAGAGGAAAGAGAGAAGGCAGGAACCAAACAGAAAGAAGGAGAGGGAAAGAGGTAGACAATGAAAGAGAGGATAAAAAAAGAATGAGGGAGAAAGAGAGACAGTAAGGAGGGAGAAAGAGAGACAGGGGAGAGGAAAGAGAGACGGCAAGGCCCCAGAGAGAAAAATAAGAGGGAAAGAGGAAAGGAAGTGCATTACGAAAAATAATGAGAGAAAAAGACAAATAAACAGAGAGGCTGAAACAGATGCAGGCGTAGAGAAACAAAGAATTAGGTAAAAAGTAACGAGAGAGAGACAGCAGGCCTCAGAATGAATGAGAGGGAAAGAGAAGACATAAGTGAGTTTTTCTGCTTTGATGAGTGAAGTCATCTTGGCGTAAGCCGGTGGTGTTATAAGTACAATATACAACAGCAGTACATAGCATACCACATTACAGCAGTGCACTATGCAGCAAAGCATAACATGATATGACATAATGTAGCATTACATAAGGGATAAAGTACCCCTTGCCATACATTATAAGGATAGTGCAAGTCACCGAGGAGTTCCATAACCATACAGAGGAACAAGGCCGAAGGCTGAGTTCCTTTACAAGGTTATGGAACTTCGAGGTGACTTGCAATATCCTTGTCATGTACTCCAGAGGGTATTTCATCCCATATAATACATGGTCACCATCATCAAACTTAAAATCTCGGTGTGCAGCACTTTTATATGAAAGGGGGAGCACGTTTACAAGCATGAAAAATAAAAACAAAACTCCTAGTGCAAAATTAAACATATCAAAACTTGTTAGCTTTTTGTTGCAAACAGATATTTGAAATAGCTTTTTTTAAACTTCTTTTAATTAAACACTCGTCAGTTGTAATCCCACAGCCGGGTCTATTCCGTCAATCTGTCATGCCAGACCAGAATTCTATTGGCTCTCGTCCACACATTTATAATACGATTTGTGTATGGGGCGGCATGCTTTCTCTTCTATCCCAACCATAGAGTACACCAAGATACCCCCTGGTCCCCATCGCCCAATGATCCACTCGGTACGCCGGGTCACCCCTATCCAAGAATACCCAGTCACTGACTACCATTAGGTGTGAACTCTGCGGGCCCGATTCACAGAACTAACTTAAGACAAAATCCTAAACGTACTACTTTTGGTATTCACAGAAGTTAGGATTTTGTCTTAAGTTTGTCTTAAGACAGACTTAGGACAGACTTAAGTTAGGATTTTGTCTTAAGTTTGTCTTAAGTCTGTCTTAAGTTTGTCTTAAGACAAACTTAAGACAAAATCCTAACTTCTTTCAATACCAAAAGTAGTAAGTTTAGGATTTTGTCTTAAGTTAGTTCTGTGAATCGGCCCCTGCGTCTGTTTTGGATACTTGTATGCCCATATTTTTAAAACTATCTTTAACCTGCAATTTGGATTTGACGCCCTGCATCGGCGGTGGACCGTTTGATAGCATGTACAGGAGTGACTTATCCGAGTTGATCTGGTATCCAGAGAATCCTTCAAATAACTTAAAAATCTGCAATAGACGGTTGATCGTGAACCGTGGTCGCATTGCATACAGAAGAACATCGTCAGCGTATAATGATATCCTCTCTTCCCATTGATCCCCCCGTAGATATCTGAGATCACCGGGTCCCCCCTCACCCATGCCGCAAGTGGTTCGAGCGCTAGTGCAAACAAAATTGGAGAAAAAGGGCACCCCTGCCTAGTTCCCTTGTGAAGAGCAAAGGATCGGGACGCCAAGCCGTTAACCAGGACCCTGCCAAGAGATGCTTATATAGCAGCTTAATCCAGGATTGAAACTGGGGACCAAACTCAAACCTCCTCAGGACCTCGAACAGATAGTGCCACTCTGTGCTATCAAATCCATACGGGCTTCAAGGGACAATAGTGCCGCCTCCACCCCTGGATTCTTTCCCACTAAATGCATCACCCCTTACAGCCGTCTAAGATTAAGCCTTTGTACTACGGCGGGGCATAAAACCTGATTGGTCAGGGTGTATCAATGCCAGTGATTGGGCCCAAATGGCGATTCACTAGGACTATGGCCAAAATTTTAACTTCTATATTCAGCAGGGAAATCGGTCGGTATGAATCGCACAGCTCGGCTGGTTTCCCCACCTTGGGGATCACAACAATAGTTGCCGTCCGTTGATCCACTGGGAAGCATCCCATTTATTTTGCCTCATTGAACATGGCTAACAGATTTGGGGCTACTATGCTAGCCGTGCATTGAAAGAGCTCTACGGGCAGACCATTTGGTCCCGATGCCTTTCCTGCCTGCAAATCTTGTATGGCGCCTATTATTTTGTCCATCGTTTTGTCCTTTTCAATTTTCTCCGTCCTCCTCATACAACACTGGCAGTCTCATTTCCCTTGACAGTTCACTACAGTGTGCCTCTGTCCTGTGGTGTTTTACTCATAGATCTTCTCATAATAGTCAGCGAAAATCCATGCCATGTCTTCGCCAGTAGTATGTGTGCGTCCACCCTTGTCGCGTACTTCCGCCACCCAGTTCCTTTACCTGTCCCTTTTTTCCAACTAGGCGATCATTTTATTAGCTTTATCCCCCAGACCGTATACTCTCCTCTGTGTTGCCAGCGCCGCTGATCTCGCCGCATTAGGCCTCAGGTCCTGTAAATCCTGCAGATTTAGGGGGTCAATAGGATTGCGGTGAATCCGCATACTCCAGGCCGGCAGAAGCCACCGCTGGCCCGGAGTATGCGGATTCACCGCGGCAGACACACAAAAGACCCCCAGCCAGATTAGGATGGCTGGGGGGTCATCTTCACGTCTGCCGCTTTTATGCCGCGAGACCGCGGCGGAAAAGCTCACATATGGTGGCAGTGTCTATCAGACACCGCCAGCCATATTAGGATTTGTATTTTGGAATGCTGCCACGAAAAGGCATACAGTCTTTTCTTTGGGGGCCCGTTGCGGGCCCCCTGGGTGAAGGGGGGATGGGGGTGCACATGGTACCCCCCTGCATTTGCATGCACGAAGCGGCAGGCCCTGCGCGGTGCCTGCCGCTTTGTGCATGCAAATGCACTGCTTGCATTTTTAACATTGCGGCCGGTGCTGCTTCAAGCAGCACCCGCCGCAATGTTAAACATCCTAATTTGGCGGTCACATCCTAATTTGCACGGAGGGACCGCCGCTGCCCCCGCAAATGGTCCCTCCTCCTCTGGGGTGGCCGCTATCCTAATAGGGCCCTTAGTTCATGGCGTGCGCTAAGTCCAGATCTGTCCTCCCACCCTCCAGAAAGCTCGCTTCCAGGTCCATTACTGTCACCTCCAACCGGTCACACTGCAGTCTTTTTTCTTTGTTGCTACCCCCAATGCAGGCCTGTACATGCCCCCACATTTGGTTTAAAAGCTTCCCATGAAGTACAGGCTGCCTCAAATGTCTCCTTGATTTCCTGAAAGTAGAATGGCGCCCAATCCCTGACGTTTTAAGCATTATCCTTGTTCTTAAAAAACAAGGAGTTCAGTCTGGGTGGTAAAGTGTGCGTCCGCATCGGTCCCCTCAACGTTACCTCCACTGGAGAATAGTCCGAGATATCCCGTGGGCCAATCCGTGCATTAGAAAACCACGCTTACCCACCCCTATGTGTCAGTATGTGATCTAGCCATGAGTAACTGCCATGGTGAGCTGAGTAGAAGGTATATTGTCGCTTACCCGGGTTATGCAACCGCCAGAGATCTGTCATTCCCATTGCATAAACAAATGCGCTGAGTGGCTCCACCCCTCTGTCTCTAATTGACACAGTTTCCCTATCAAGCTGCGGCTCCATAGTAGAGTTCATGTCACCGCCCAGTACCAGTAGCCTGGGAAGAAAATCAACCAGCAATGCCCCAAGCTCTGTGAACGCCTCAGACCGCATCGGCGGCAGAATGTAACTTGAGACCAGATTTCGAGCCTGTCCTTCCCATTTCCCAGCAAGGCTGACTGTCCTAGGGGAGCATGCCAGATCTTGTCTATTACCAGGGGGAGACCCGCCTTGACCAGTATTCCCACTCCACGTGATCCAGTCGTATACCCCGCAGGTGCAACCAACCTATAACCATATCTGTCCGAAGCTCGTATCTATGCCCCTTAAGATGCATTTCTTGTAACAGCACAACACAAGGGGAGTGCTAATGTAGATATTGCAGTCTATGCTACGTTTAATGCGGCTCCCCAAACTATTCACATTCCATGACATAATTGTTAGGTTGGTGGCCCCTCGTTGCCCCACCCGTTGCCCTCTTTTCACTTACTGTCCCAGTCCAAGTAGTGTACCCGTCAAGTCAGACGCCATTTCTGAGTTGGGTCTCCCATCCCATTTTTACCAAGCAGTATCAACCCACTACACTGACCTTGCCATTTGAAATAACTCACAGTAAAACAATAAGGACTTACTAAACCTAACCTCCCCAATCAAAACCAACCCCCTTCCTGCCACCCTGACGATGGGTATAACAACTCCCACCACCCCGACTTGCATAGTACCTGTCGCCCTGTAACTAACTAAAATGGGGTTGGTCGGTGCCAAGGTACAGTAGCCCCGTCCTTGGGATCCCACCCTTGCCCCGTTTCAGGATGTGTGCTAGATATTAGAAATAGTTCAAGAAAAGTCAGTTGTTTTAAAAAACAAAATAGCTGCACTAGCTCAGAATGTGTAGAAACATGCAAAAATATTCTAGCTTTTCTCTATCTAAGGAGGGCAAAAAATGAACATGTTCTCTCTGCTTGTCATTGTAAGCATAAAAAATAGAGCAGAAGAAAGAAAAGCAACATTACGTTTTCCTTGCTTAAACAGCTGCTTCGACTATGCTCTGTGACTTGAAATGCCTTTCAGCTCAGCTGCTGGCAGCAGGCATTGCAACCTCAGAACTTAACTGCAATAACTTATAATAGTCAAGTTCTGACATCTTTTCTATATAATCAGCAACTGGGTCCATCACAAGCCACCAATTATAAAAAAATTAGATACTGGCGTTTCTACAGGGATTACAGAATCCCATGTATTATACAACATATGACCACGCAACAAGAAATTCTACAGCAAAATATCATATGATACGGCAAAATCGAACATAATGTATAGTAGCACAGCATGGTATGGAGATGTAAATCACAACATGGCATAGAATACCGGTGTAGCATTGGATAACATAGTGTGACAATGCATGACATAACATGATGACTTCATAACTGTTGAAGGGTTCTCTTCCTTTGGACCTATTTATCTTTGATCTTCATGTTGCTTCAGGCACCAAGAAAAACAAATCAACTGCGATCTGTCACTTGTAATAGCATTCCATGGCGAGTGTTATGGAATGGAGCACAACCCACTTGTTGGGTCCTGAATAAGGGTGGTACTACACCACAAAGTCTAACTAAAACTCTGTGAATTCCACAACTTCACTCTGTCAGACTCCCAATAAATAGAACTGAAACCTCATATACATTTGGTAAAATGACAAGTATCTCTGTCTTTACGCGATGAAATGCATATAGTCATTTCACAAAAGTGAAAATAAAAATTTAACAAGCAGTGAGACTGGTGATGATTTTGGGATCCTCCCTAACCTAGGGAGAGAACCAAGCAGATGCCTTACAAACAAAGAGCACATCTTGCTGAATGATTCCATGGTGGTCCCATTCTCCTAGGACCACCCAAAGCACAGTTATGGACAAAAACGACAATGCCAACCAAAGTCCCTGCAAAGCATTATAGGACAAGGTTAGCAGTGGGCAGTGAATATTATAATATCCAATATCAAAATAATTCTATAAAGAGATGCAGTTCAACTAGTCGTTACTAGGTGTTCCTCACAAGACAAATGCAAAAGCATTGAAATTATTACATCAAGCTGCAGTTCCACTAGTCGTTACTAGGTGTCTCTCACGAGTCAAATGCAAAAGCATTGAAACTCTTTCATGAAGCTGCAGCTCCACTAGTCGTTACTAAGTGTCCCTCATGAGTCAAATGCAAAAGCATTTGACTTGAGGGACACCTAACAACGACTAGTTGAACTGCAGCTCTTTGTAGAAATATTTTGATATTGGATATTATGGCGTGAGCATGCTAATAAGGCGATAAAATTATCGTCGCTTTTTGTCCGAAAACGGATGCAAAAGCGGCAATAATTGTATAGTGCCGCCTTGCTGATATGCCCCCTTATTCTTTACAACATTTGTGCATGTCCTGATTGACCTTCTGACGCGCTCTGTCAATCGCCCCTGGCTTCCTTGTGTCTCTTTATTCCTTTTGTGGCAAAAACTTGGGCCACAACATGGAAGTGCTCGACCACAACATTTTCAATTCCAATAATTCCTCCTTAATACAATTTAGCAGCACCAGACCTTTCCTCTTCACTAGGCCATTCTACCCTAGATGGATTAGCAAAAATGTGTGCCAAATGTCAGGAGTTAGTTCAGCTTTGGTTATAATTTGCATCCCTTTACCAAAACCAGTTAACTTGGAAACTACATTTTTTGAAACCTAGCTGCTTTTCAAAAGTCCTCGATTCCACCTGGGAGCCCGCCCACTTCACAAAAGAGTGGCCACAAATTCAAAACTAAATATGAGCTTGGTTGGGACCCATGACACAATCTTTAAGATAGCAACAACAACCACTGGAAACATGGCCAATGGCCACATTATTTCATCAACCACACTGGTCGATTATATCACTGATAGCAATCAGATTTCCACCTCCCCAGCCTCTTAATCTATTGAGCCTATTGTATCTGCCTCCGTGGCGAACCCTATTCAAAAGAAATCACTACCCTGCTCCACTGCAGGAATGTAAAATAACCACATTGACATATACAATACCCCCAACAACTGCTGTGATTACACCTGAAGCCCATCCTAGTCCCTGAAATCACCAGTCACTGAAAAACCCATCCTTTTTGCACCTCTTCGACCAATTTACTGGACACACTCTCTCATCTGGGCAAGCACCCACGTTTAATGATCTACTTGTCCCCTCTGAATTGTTTTGACAGCAACAATCCCACCTGCTGAAACTGCCCCTTTTCAACTACAGCCTTTCAGCTCAAGCCTTCAGTGATCTTGGTTTCCTGCGGTTCCAACACCCAAAAGGCTCAAAAGAATAACCAAACCACGAGTAGCAAAAACTTGGCAGCCTCCCAATCATCTCTACACACTCTGAAAGAAACGAAACCACTTTCTAATAAACAAGTAGTGTGAATGGCCTACGCGCCCTCCTCCAGACCCCCTTTTCTCATGCAGAACCTTGCAAAACGCTCTTTCCCACTTCCCCCACTAACAGTTGGTACACCCAATACATCTTACCAAGGAAATCCAGATCTGTCAACTTATCCATAATGGTCACCAGATTTGTCAACTTACCCCAATGGTCACCAGAAACAAACCTTTGTTAATCAAAAAATGATGTAAAATTTACCACATCAGCCCTCCTCTGCTCTGCTCCATCCAGATCTGCCTCCTCTGAGGTCCTGATGCTGCAAGCTCCTTCAGTGCTTGGCTGTACGCTTTTTTGGTGGATGCTGACAGTGATCTTACACTCAGCTCCATTACGTGGACCATCCTAAGTCTTACAGCCGCTCTGGCACTGCCACCACTTGCCAACAAATGCCAAACTAGCACCTCCTACAACATCCAAGAAGATTTGAATGGACTATTCCTCTTTCTCCCTCATCCCTCTCAAAGACACACCATTGAATTCCTCCAAAAAGGTTTTCCAAACCCTTAAAACAGCCTTTACTCTTGCCAATAGCTGTACTTTGTTATGGGGCAAGGTAACATCAAAAAGGGCCAACCCCAATCTCGTACAAAAAGTGCACTCAGCTCTCACTGCCCTGCAGGCAAAATCCAAGTGACCTATCAGCACTTGAATATCTCTGGCCATCTCTTTGTCCTTTGTCAGCATAACCGTCAGCAAACCCATCAATCTGTAGGAAGTCAAAGTTCTATTCTCATTTAATCTAATTCAACTCCCAAAAACATCACAATAATGCTTGACCCGCTATCTTTTCAGGGCTAAAGGCACCACAACTCCAATATGAGCTCCTGACATTTTTGAAGCATATTGTGACATTCCATGGACAAAAGCCGCCCCACAAATAAAAATGTCGTCCACGTAGTTTGTCCTATAATAAAAGCTGGTGACCCAAGTAAAATTGCAGAAAGCTACTGAACTTATCAAACAGGAGAACAAAATTGTGAAAACCATAAGCAAGGTCTTGTCCATAAAATGATATCCTCCAAACTGGATGCCCAGCCACTTAAAATCCATCGGATGCACAGGTAACAAGTGAAAAGCCAATTTAATATCGCACTTCGCCATGAGTGCACCCGGCCCCAACCTGTTATCCAGATCAATGGGATCTACTGTTGCATATTTCACCCTGCTCAATGCCTCCAATATAACCTTACTTCTGGACTGTCCTTCAGGCTATGACAAATGTTGAATCACTTTACTCTTTTTTGGGAATCCCACCAATTTTGAAAATGATCAGCCTTTCCGAAGGGTAAACCTTGTAGGGCCCAACCATACATTCTTCTCTCCCCTCCTTCTGGAGATTACTGTGTATCAAATCCTCATGCTCTCTCACTGATTTCAAATTATCTGCCCAACTCTGTGTTCTGAGATCTTCATTGCCAAGCTGAAAACCAGGTTTAAAACCTCATTGCAAAAATGTCTCCTCTGTCTCCCTAACTACCACCATCCATTGATTCAAGTGATCCACTTTAACTGGTTTATTAGCCTTTCCCCAATTTGTTCTGTGATGCTCACCCTCTGCACCTCTCATTTTGATTGCAACAATATCTTCCTTGACTTCGTTGCCCCCGAGCTACTCTTCCTGATTATGGACAACAGAGCATGATTGTATGCTACTCACTGGATTTAGAACATTTGTGCCGAAATCAACAGTATGTCTGGTTACAAACGCCCTCGTTGTAAGCTCAAAATACTCCTGTCTGTCCTGCCTGACCTCATCCCGCACTATCCACCCCTCTTGGGGTGGGCGGCCTTGAAAGAGCTTATGGACCCCACTAGCCATGTAAGTCATAGGGCCTGGCCTTGAGGAAACCATCAGCTGCCGAAACAACTCATTATCCAACTACTGCCAAATGCCATTTGCGTCCTCTGCCATACAGGCCTGAAACTCCTCATCATCATGTCTAATCCAGGCCCCTACAAAAGGTTAGCAGCACTTTTCACCACATCAATATATTTAAATAGCACTACATAGAGTTCTGGATACTTTTCACAGTAAAAGATAAAAATCACCATCCATCTCTCGATCATCACTGAGACTCAATGGGACAGATTCACAAAGGTAAACTGAGATGAAAGTCTAAGTTTATGACTTTTGGTATTCACAAAGGGCATTCATGAAATTGTCCATGAAGAACTGGGCTTAGACTATATTATTGATCAGCTTCATCTTAGTCCGTTAAAACTCTGGCACTCCATCCGGCTAAACGAGGAACTCGGTATCAGCAAATTAATCCTGCAGAATTGTTTAAAATTGGATAAATCCTCCCTGATTCCCTGGCTGGCATATATTGCACACAACATGTGGATCTTGGGGAGGTCTGACCTGTATTTTATTTAATTAATGCGATTTTATATAGCTTGAACATTACCCGAAGGTATCAGAGCGCTGTACATAAGAACGAGTTGCGTTACATAAGGACTTTGGATTTTGGATTACATAAGTTACATAAGAGATATAAACAAGTGGAGCGAAGAGAGGGAAAATTGCAAATGTACAAGTAGGAGAGTCACTCAAGGAGGAGATACAAACAGATAGACTCTAAAATCACATAGGAATGGTAGTAAGTACAAAGGTATACTACATATACTAGTGGTTAGAGTTATATATACAAGTGGAGTGAAAGGAGGGAAAAAAATGCAAATGTACAAGTTGTAAAGTCACTCAAGGAAGAGATACAATCAGACAAACTCTAAAATCACATAGGAATGGTAGTAAGTACAAAGGTCTACTACAAATACTAGTGGTTAGAGTTATAAATATATACAAATTGCAAATTCACTCAGGATTACATTTTAACCGCGATTAGGCTAGCTGGTGGCAGATCGTGAGGATTCTGCATTATTGAAACACTCAATGTGACACGCAAATCTAGTCAAAACTGCAAGCAAAATAGAACCCTATTTGACCTGGAGCATGACACGGAATCAACATCGTCTGTTAACTTATTTTAAGCTGAAAGTATTTCCTGGTTGATTCACGAACACGGACTTACCATTCTGTAATTGCGACAATACCTTGTTTTCTCTTTTCTTTCTCTCTCCCTCCGTTGCACAATTATTTACTGTCCATGCTGTATTCTTTATCCGTGGTTTGCTTACTTACTGTCAGCCTTCTAGGTAATGTAAGGCCCTTCTGTTTTTCACAATGTGTATGTGAAGCGCTCTGATACCTTCGGGTCTAGCTATACAAAACCTTTAAAATAAAAAATAAAAATGTTCTGCTCTAAATATAATAACTTACGATATAAGTTTTTCCCTCCAATTTTAAAATAATTGAATTCTAACCAAGTGAAACCTGCTTTACTGCATTTACAGCTGCTAAAGCTCCCATAGTTTGTTTTTCCCTGGCATGTTTTCCTACGGGGGTTTTAAAATAAGTATGGCATTGCTGAAGATGATCTATGTATTAGTTTTAATGTGGTGACTTTTGTGATTTTATTTTTAAAATTGATTAAAGATTATGATTATAAAAGTAGTAAATGCCCTTTGCGAATACCGAAAGTCGTACAGCTAGACTTTCGTCTCATTTTATTTTGTTTATTTATTTAAGAAGATTTATATAGCGCTAGCCTGACCGGCGGGTATCGGAGCGCTTCCCAACAATTACAGAGCAGTGGAAAAGAAAGCAACACACAATACAATAAAGGGAGACATTCAGGATAAGAATCGTAGTAAAGAGAATGTTGACGAGTTCCATTACAGGGTCTTCACAAATCGCATCCGAGAAAGGAGCAATGTCACTTAAAACACTCTGACTGCTCCTATCTGTTAGATTGTCAATCGGGCCCTAGGTCTTCTAGGCAACTCAAATTCCTACTCCTTTGAGTCTTCTTTTGCACAGACCTCCCTGTTCAACAATTTAAAAACCTTGATTTGTTTTCCTGCTCATATCCGCTTTTTGGTTAGTTCCATTAAATTCCGCTCCCAAAGGTTTTGTAATGCCCATGGACGGCAACTTCTCTACCTTCATCTCTTTACTGTCATTCTTAGGACCTCCTTCATCCTTAGCCTCATCGCCTTTGTATCACCACCCTGCGCTAAATCAATGTTTCTTCCCAGCTTTTGCAGTATCCTCAGTTCCTGTACCTTGATCCTGAACATACCTACCCTTGATAAGGAGTACTACCTGACCTTCTACCTCCCCTTCCCCGTACCGCTCCAATCGATTTAACAGTTAACTTTGCACAACTTTATGCTGCCCACTAATCCTTACCTGGTTTCAAGATAGGTGCTGGCACCAAAGCACCGCGAGCTCACTCGGATGCAGGACGCTGACGGTGATACAGCACGGCTGTGCGTTCCCGTTTTTCAGCTTCAAAGCTATATTGACACATCGAGGATCTATTCACCAGTGCCCATTGGCTGTGTGTTAATCTACATGCCAACACTCTGTGGAGCTCGAGGAAGCCCAGATTTCCCAAACGGAACATTTGATGGCCGTTTTTGACGACGCTCTCCATTTCTCTTCCTGATGAAGACCCCACCATGAGGCTCTGAACTAGCCCTTTAGCGTAACCAGGGGTCGAAACGTAGAACTACGCCTTCACTTACACACCATAGGAACCAACTAAACGATGGACTATTGTTCCCTATGTGTGATGTGACTTTGGGAACCTTTGCTCATTAACTTGCTAGTAGAGGTTTTTCAAGTGTCGATTTGGATGTAACCACTTTGTCACCACACCTTTACCCTGTCCCTTTCACTTACTCACTCACTCTCCCTCCTTTTTTCTGAGAGCACGTCCGATGAATATCTTATGTATTGCTTTGAGTACATGTAGATACTACAATATGTTTTTCAATTTTTGCTGCTTTTGGATCAAATCTGACCGTGCATGATTAATAATGCCAAAATGTTTATAAATGAATAAGTTACTCTTTCTTTCCGATTCATCTTTCTTTTAAAAAACAACTCCATGGTGAGTGTGTGTTTGTTGGAAATCATTTAATACTGTTTCAACTCAGACCAAACTTTATTTATACTGACCCACGGACCCAGGTCCTGAGTGTTTAGGGCCTTCCCCGTTAATACTCACACGGCACCAAAGCTTGCTGCCTGGTACCGGCTGATACTCCCCATGTGCCATTCCCACTTACTGTTCCGGTTTCCTGGACACCGACCTCTGTAAAACACCAATTCACTTTCCTTATCAGCGATATCACACCCGTGACAGAAATGACTCGGCGTATTCCACCATTCCATTTCTTTACAACAGTCATTGTCCTTTATCTCTCCCTCCTCCAATTCCTCCTCATCGTAATTCAGCAACGTATCCTCAATCAAACACTACTCGCCAATCTGCACAATGGAGAAGTGTGGCTCAATGGTTAGAGTGGCAGACCCTGATGCAGAGGTCTGGCCCGGGACCAGGGTTCAATTCCCCGCCTCGGCGGGTCTTGGGCTAAAAAATGACACGGACCTGATAATTCTCGCCTCGGTGCCTATTCCAATCATGGAGTCCCACTCAGCAACTCTGGGCAAGGATGCCTGGCCTCCACCTTGGGGGTGCCCAGGAGTGGACGCCTCACAGGGAAAGCCAGGATGGGTGCCACAGCGGTATTTGTACAAGAGCCTTGAGACCCTTGCGGGTGAGTAGTGCGCTATACAAGTATCAATTTACATTACATTACATTTACAATCTCCATCCCCCACATGCCTGTTGCCACACCCATCCTCCACATCCATAACCAATGTTGTGTTTCATATATCCTTGAAAGGAAGCCATATCCAGCCTTCCCTTCGCTTCTTGAGGGTGACCCGTGCTGCCCCAAAGATGGCCGCACAGTCCTGATCTTTTTGTTTGGTGTGGCGCAGTTGAGCCAGGCAAAACTCTCCCAGCCGTCCATAACTCTTCTTGTGTGACGTCAACCTCCACGCCTGTCCAGTTTCCCCTTGTCACCCTCAGCCTTGCCCCTCTGCATCCTCCTCACTGACCCACAACCAATGGCCCTCCTGTCTGTAACTGATCCCAAGCCAATCTGCTGTGTAAGTGCTCCCCTTACCCAAGGCGACCTGCCATGTGCCTTCCTTCCTGCCCCATTATTAGCCCAATGTCCCCGCTGTCAATACCTCTTTGTAGCCAAAGGGGACTCCCTTTACCCCTCTCCTTTCTTCCCGTCATGTTTTGCCTTTCCTTCTATGGGCCGTTGCAACAACCTTTGCTTTGTGACTTGTGATTGTTGCTACACATCCTCTCCATAGTTCTCAGTTCCCTACTACTCAGTCAGTGTGTGTGTGAGATCACTGAATGTTGATGAGTGATTGGTTTGTGTGAGTGCCAGTTGGAGAGAGTGAGCTGAGTGGCAAGCATGCAGCTCCTGGTGGGGCATTATCTTAAGCCTGTAACCTGTAACTAAACTGAATAAGCCTACATTTTATCACCTGAAGCCCAAATTCCACCCACCCTGACCTGGGGCCATACTACGCATTGCCACTGTTGGTGCATCTTTATGGCCCCGTTATGGTGAATGCGCTGCCCCCAGGCCAGCTGGGAACTCGCGCAGCTCCAAGGGCAGAGCATTCATGTGAAAACACGGAGCAGTACTCCGTGTTTTCACTGTGCAGGTGAGCCTGCACTTTTAAAGGGGATTAGACATTCCCTCACAGGAGGGTGCAGTCAGTGACTGCACCTGCCTGCAAGGGGATGTCTGGGGGGTCCGTAGGACCCCCTTTCCTCCTCCACAGGGCTGCTCTCAGGGGTTGCACTCACAGTGTGCCACTTAGAAGGTGGGGCACTGTGAGTGCGCCCCATGAGTAATACGGCGCGAGCGCAGAGGCAAAGGAATCTCCTCATTTGCATAGGGCATGCCCCTATGCAAATGAGGGAACTCTCCCTGATGGTAGCGCTGGCGCTTTAAGTGTGCCACGCTATCGGTATTACTGAAGGAGGCACACAAGCAACTGCACCCCCTTCTGTAATACCAAAGTTCCCCGGGCGTGCAAAGCGGGTACAAACACCCATTGTGCCCTTGGGACACTAATTGTAATACATCCCCTGGTGGCCAATCGCTACGCCCCCTATGGTTACAGAATCACATCACTTGCCCAAAACGCAAGAGGGTAGGACTCTATGGTTGGCGACACCCTGAAGCCTCCATACAGCAGCGATGTAACCAGCGAACCAGGTTTTTCATTAGCTGACTCCTTTGACACATGAGGGGAGCCATGGCAGCTGTGAGGGGCCATGATGCTCCTCCACAGATAATGACAACAGGGCCCACACCAACACTATCAGTATCTACACCAGGGTGTTCCCAGCCTGCAGTTGGAAGCCCAACCGGGCTGTCACATACCTTTGAGGCCCTTGGCAAAAAAAGTGACTTTGTCAGGGGGTAAGTAATACTTAATGTCATCTCCCTTTGTAACTGCTTTCCTCTCTTTTTCGTCCTCCTTCTCCCTTTTCTGGCATTCTCTCTAACTCTAGCTCAAAGTCTGAAGATGAAAAATATACCATGCTCCCAAATATTGAATGCTGGTAGTCACCTCCTCCAACCGCATAGTTACTGAATTATAGCACACTTGCAATTCAAAAATCAGAGACAAAGGCATAGCTCTGCAAATGCCAATGTCCTTAAATATTGAGGTACAGTCTTTTGTTTCTAAGTGTGAAGACTTGCTACCATAGATTGCCCTGCGGTCTGTAGAGTATGCCTTATCTTGTAACATAGCTACTGCTGGTACAGCAGCAGTTAGAGTGTTGGACTTGGCCCTTTGTGCAGGGTCAACCTCAAACCTTTTGGCTTCTCACCTCCTGTGCGCTGAAATTTGTTATTGTTGGCTTTAGGATGGCTAACCAGTGGTAAAGTGCTTGCGATCACTCCACTAAACATGACAAACTTAGCCTACACCCAACTGGCACATTTCATTTACTTATAATTCCCCAGTAAAGCAATACAATATGTAACCAGAGCCTGTATATTAAATGCTTCCAGTGGGCCTGCAGCGCTTTTTATGCCATCTACTTAAGTAGCCTTTTAAAACATGTCTCAGGCCTGTAATTGCAGCCTGTGTGCAGTTTTAAACTATGAATTCGAACTGGCAAAATAACATCTTTGCCAGGCCTAAACCTCCCTTTATGGTATAAATGTCACCCCTAATGTAGGCCGTAAACAGCCCACAGGGCAGGGTGCATTGTATTTAAAAATTTGGAGATGTACTTTCTAAGTTTTACATGTCCTTTTAGTGAAAAACATCTAAATTTGTTTTTCACTACTATGAAGGCTACCTCTTTCATAGTGTTACCTTATTATATTTAATAAGTGCTAACTTTTGATAGGGAGCAGGTAAAAATGTCCTGTTTGGACTCAAATGAATTCCAATTTAAAATCTTCATTAATTGGTCAAATCAGATTTTAGATTAAAATTTTGAAAACGCCAAGTTTAGAAAGTTGACATTTTTCTGCCCAAAATGTCTTGAGGTCTTCTGGGTGTTTACAGTTTACGGGGCCTGTTAATTGCTCCCCTCATCAGGAAATGCATATTGGGCTCAGACAGTAAACAATAGCTGGGAGAGGGCCATCCTGCCAGAATGGGAGGACCAGAACTGGTCCCTGCCCCTCTTATATTTCAAAGCAACTGCTTCAGCACACTCTAAAAGAATTTGACACCAGGCTTTTGCCACCCTAGACATCTTGTGACCTGTGTAGGCAGGAAGGAAATTCCAGAACCCTTTGTGGGGAGAAACCTTCAGAAGTTTCTTCTACTTCAAAACCTGCATCTGGTATGAATAATGGACCCTCAGACCCACTCTTCTGTACTCTCCTGGGCCTGTGGAAACTACAGAAGGACTCTCCGGCATCCAAGAGGACTGCCCTGGTGCTTGAGACCTGCCTTGTTTCTCAGAGGACTGCCCTGCTGATTGAGGCCTGCCTAGTTCTTCTGAGGAATGCACTACTGCTTGGGCCTACCTTGCTGCTTGAAGGAGAGAAGACCATCTCCTTAACCTCAGGACTACCAGAGTGACTCCAAGGGTCAGTTGGCAGACCTTTTGCTCTAAACTACAGGGGCACAACAAGCTGCAGAGACCTCCCTGCAACTGCCAATCTGAACTGCTGCAAATAGCCCTGACTGGACCTGCAACTGTATCTGCCTGAGCCCTGCTGGCCTGCACTGGAATGAGTTCCTGAGCCCCAAGAGGTACCTCTCCAGGCCCTAGACTCTTGGCTGGGATCAGCTGAGCTCCTCTTGTGAAATTCTGACCTTTTGAACTCTGTGCACCGGACATTGATAAGGTCATTTTTTTCAGTGGGACTAACCTGGTCTCTGTATTGGGCCTGCACTCCATTGCAGTTGCCCAGAACTTGTGGCTTTGTCCCGGTCTAGCATGATCAGATACCCTCAGTAAGCGCGTTCTTCTTCTTGACTATTTTTACTCAAACTTTAAAAGTGCAGATCTCCAGTTCTACTGATTAGATCTTCGCCATTTAGGTGTCATTTTATCTATTACAATTTATGCTATGTTTCTAAATTGATTGGGGTTTTTATTGTGTTGTGTTGTCACTTTATTACTGCTTGTTTAATACAGAAATACTTTGTGTGACTGCTTATGTGCCAAGCTACCAGAGAGTAAAGCTCAGGTAATTTGGTCGCTTTTGTGGTTCACCCTGACAAGGATTGTGGTTGTTGCTTGAGGGAGGTTTTCACCCCCCTCAACCAATATCCCAATTTCTCACAAATGGTCTTGTGACATACTTTTTTTTAATTCACTATATATGGACCTGCTGGGTCCTGCCCTGTAGGGGTTCTGACAGAACATGTCGAACGTTGAGCTTCTCTATACCATTAGCATGTTTGGTAGAATCATAATGATGTTCTTAATAATTGATAGTATACAGATCATATGAAGATTTGGGATACACGTAACATATTTGTGATGAAGTTGCCAGACCAAATACAGTGCTGATGGCAATAATATTTACAATTATTAAAGCAATGTCCCAAACCAAAATGGCAGTCTTTAAAAAAATGAGTTATTAGAGCTGTCAGATACAAGTTGGCAACAAACACAGGTTCTTAATACATAGCATATAAATTGGCAAAGCAACTTCAAAATTCAGGATGGGTGCACAGACAGTATGAACAACAAATGCTATACAAGCTGGTAACAAGTGCAGATTCGTGGGAGCTGTATATATATGATGTAAGTTTTGAAAGCAAGTGCCCAATTCAAGATGGCAGGTCCAGCAAACAGTAACAAAGGCAATACAAGCTGGTGATGAAATCAAATATACCCAGATCTTGAACCGAGGGCATAAATGGTTGCTGGACAATCATATGAGGGTCAGCTGCTGTGCAGTGCGGCACTCACTTGCAAAATCATCCCACTGTTTGCCCAATATTGGTGAGAGAATATAAAATGTTTGTAATAAATTTTGAGTGGCAATGATGGCAACTGTTATATCTACAGGGCCCGATTCACAGAACTAACTTAAGACAAAATCCTAAACTTACTACTTTTAGTATTCACAGAAGTTAGGATTTTGTCTTACGTTTGTCTTAAGTCTGTCTTAAGTTTGTCTTAAGACAAACTTAAGACAAAATCCTAACTTCTGTGAATACCAAAAGTAGTAAGTTTAGGATTTTGTCTTAAGTTAGTTCTGTGAATCGGCCCCCTAGTGCTTAATTTCAGCCGGTGCTTTCCGGTGCTAAGAACGGCCACTTAATTGGTTTTCGGTGCTTGGCACCAGCACCTAATTGTCAACACCACACTTAGGGCAGTCTGCCAATGGTGGCGCTGCTCATGTAATTTAGAGATGAGCAGTATAACCGTTGTTTAGGAAAACAATATACATTAAAAAATTGCGAATACCTACCTCCCAAGCCATTCCTTTAGCTTTGGGGACCTGGAATAATCTGAAGTGTTGCATTTACATGCAAGAGAGATGGTTAGTATTTGTTTGACAGCAATGACAAGGGCGATGGATGGTGCAAGCTGCAGTGACCCCCAGGTTAGAGCCCCGGCACTGAATATTTTACAAATTAGGCACTCACATGTTTATTGAGCATCACAGAGGGTTCTGAGGTCATCTTTTTAATGTCCCTAAGTCAGCTGTTTATTGTGATCATTAATATTTTTAAGTTACTTAGAAGGAAAAGTCCTTTATTGGAAAGTTCTGCATTCCTTCCATTGATGATAAACATGACGGCCATTTGACTTCAATCACTCTAGGGTGAATATGCCATTTGTCCTCATTCCAAGTACATCTTTAGTGCCAGTAGATGACATTCAGTGGCGCTCTCTTGCCCTGCTTGTGTACGACAGTAGGATAACAGTGGAGGAGGATTAAAAAAACCTTTTTTATTTACACCCACGTATCCAAGAGAACAGCCCCTATCCATCTTCACTTTAGAAAAAAGCTGCAGACATGTCTCTTTAAAGATCAGCACATCACAAGACAGTAAATGTTCCACTTCCCCTTGAAAACCCAGAATATGGAATACGGAAATATAATTTGAGGATCCCACATACACATTATGTCCTAATTATCATCTACAAAAATGCATTGATTGGGTGTAGATTTTTTATTGAAATCATTGCAGCAATATTTTAGTCAGCACTACTTCGGACAGAATATTTATGCCAGCACCCTAACTTAGCTTCGCTCTCCAATTGTCTCTCTCACTCCCTCTCTCTCTAGCCTTGCAAATATGGGCCCCTTTCATACATTACTCCGCGTGAAAGGGGCGTGCCATGGGGGTTGCTGTCGGTGTTCCCACGCAACATCCATGGAACCCGACGCAGTCCCAGATTTACAAAGTGTCGTAAACATGGGGATGCATTGGAGTGGCGCAACCAGGAGAAATACTTTTATTTATCCATGTTTTTTGCTCTTTCTATGCGTGCTACATTCTTCTAGAAGGAGCAAAACGCTGTTAATTATTGTTGTTGTGCAGGAAGGTGTTCCTTCCTGCACAACAACATTCCTCCGTGCAAAGCAAGCACCCTTGCACCATAGCGCAAAGGTGTCTGCGTTGGTGCGCGGCTGCTCTTTGTGTGCCGGCGCAAGTAGAGAAGGACAGGAATGCGCTGTATCTTGTAGTTATGGCGCATTCCTGCCGTTTTATTTTGACGCACGGCAGTGCAGCAGGCAGGCTTGCTGAGCTGCTGTGTGTCAAAATATAGTAAATGAGGCCCACAGGGTTTAGCACCAGAAAATAGCAAGTAGGCGCTATGAAGGCCAAATGCTTTCATTTCTCCTTTCTTTTCCGACTTTGCATGTGTGTTGCACTGCACAGCACACATACAAAGTGGTAAACTGTTTAAAGTTTGTCTGAGTGTAGTACATTGTACTGCAAGGGTATCTTCCAGTACAAAACCTATGCTAGACTCACACAGACACCCTCGCACTACAGTGCAAAGGTGTGCGTGTGGCGCTTGGCAGCTAATTTCAGCGCCGGTGCTAGCGAGAGGGGGGAGGAGAGTGACATACTTCTGTAAATATACCGCTCTCTTCTTCGCTTGCAACACAGCACAACTTGTTTTTGCCCGTGGCGCTGCGTGAGATTTTAGTAAATCTGCCCCATGTTTTTATATACAGTAAAAGCGGTGTCACAATCGCAAAAAATTTTAATAATGCATGTAAGCGCCACATATTTCTACAGCTGCCTTTGCGAAACATGTTGCAAACCCAACACCTATAAAGTGTTGGAATTGTAACTGATCACCAATATGCTTGTTTAATTACGTCAGACATTACGTTTTCCATAAATATATGGCCATAGAACTGCTGGCTGCTTTAGTCTTTGCCTTGAAGTAAGGGGCAATTAAATGAACAGCACTGCAGAACTGTCAAGTGCTGTGCCCTGGTGACGTAGCCTGCATTCCAAAGGTGGAGCTGCTGAGACCTGCTGGGACCTGCTGGAGCCTTCAGCAGACGGCCCGCCCAGCTCCCGGGATCAGAAGGATCCCCTGTGCGTCCTCCGTGGATGAAACGTCTGCAGAGGCCTCGGCGCTTTCAATGCTCCGTCACCCGAGCCTCCTTCCACTGTGAGCACTGGGGGCGTGGCCGCCTCAACATGCTGCAGGCTAGCAAACATGTCTGCTCAGGTAGCTCGACTGTCATCAAGAATTGTGGCACCCCAGGTGTGGTGTTGCAGGCCAGATGTCAAAAACAGAGAAATCATTAGAACATCGCACATGGCCTGAAAAATCCACTTCGTAAAATGGCACTTCATGAGAAATGAAAGGATATTACACCAAAGAAAACATGAAGCTTTGCTGTTGCTTATTGAAGAATGTGTCCCAGGGGTTGATATGTTATTTTCAAAAAGTTATTTATTTAGTAACCAAAGTCCAAAGTTTACTTTTCACTCCTTTGTATAATACAGAGGAATACAGGGCCCGATTCACAGAACTAACTTAAGACAAAATCCTAAACGTACTACTTTTCGTATTCACAGAAGGCACTTACTCATTGATGACTTAGTGCCTTCTGTGAATACCAAAATGAGTAAATGGTAGTAGGTTTAGGATTTTGTCTTAAGTTAGTTCTGTGAATCGGGCCCACAGTTTTTGACTCTGGCCAGTGGAACAGTCCAGCATGGACTGCCAGGCCAGGTGTTCCCTGAACCAGAACACATGTAACCCAAGACCGAGAGTGCCCTGGTTGGGACTCTTCACTGGGGTGTAACTCAGTTCCAGTGACACAGTGTGCGCTCGTCCCATGTCTAAAGCAACGCAGCAACTGAGTGCCTAATACTGCCAAATGTGGGCAAAACAGCCCCCGGGCAATGATCTTGCTGCTTGGGGCCCCTGTGGAGAAGCAGCCTCAACTCATTACTCTCGCCCCTATTCTTCTCTCCCCTTGCCTATTATTTTTCCCCTCATGTTTATGCTATGCTTTTGTACTCATGTAATTCCTGTAACTACGCTCCAGTAACTGATGTAACTTTGTAACCATGTTCTGAAACAATGTTTCTTCCTCATGTAAAGCGCTCTGATACCTCCGGGTCTAGCCAGCGCTATATATATAGAACTCAATATATAAATAAATAAATGACTCCCACAGCACCTATCAGATTTGGCATCAGCAAATGTCAGGGTCACCATAGCATACAAAAAGTGATGGAAGCAACGTTAGAGTTAGTCTCAGACTGGCAATTAATCAGGCCATATCCCAGTCCATCATTATGCTGCTCACCGCGCCACCTCAGTTTGGAGACAGCCAAATGCAAATCAGTCTTGACCCTGTGCCTCATGGGAGCAGTACAGGCTGACCTGCCAAGCAAGGTCCTGCCTGAACTGGAAACAAGCCTCCTGGGACCGGTTTTGCACTAGCTAGGGCTCATCTTCGGGTACAGCTTGGATACAGCGACACAGTGTGTGATCCACATCTGAGCATACCTGTTCAATTAAGGACGACACACTAAAGTTTAAAAAAGTGATAGATGGAATGCTTGAATTAACCTCAGCCACTGGTAATTACTCAGGGCCACTTCCCAGGTAATTACCATGCCAGTTCACATTGGACCCAACCATATGCAAATCAGCCTTGACCCTGCTCCAATGGGCTATGTCTCACAGAACTCCTTCGAGCAGTAGCGGCTGCTCCCAGAAAGCAGCAGTGGGGCGAGGGAAGAGGGTGAGGCGAGGGGCAGGGGTTAACCCCTTCGCAGCTCAGCTCGTCATGAGCACCGGAGCACCATGCCTCATGACGAGCTGAGCTCGTCATAAGCATGGAAGACATTAAATAAATCACTAACTTGCCAGCCAGCTGGCCGCCACCTCTCCTCTGTCCTCTTCCTGGCTTCTTCACTGCCAGCAGGAAGCACCAGGGCTCCCAGGTTCCCTGTAGCAAATTACAACGCTGCAATGCAGCATTGTGATTGGTCTGAACGCCCTGGTTCAGCACTCAGCCAGGGAATGGGAGCCTGGGCATGTTCTCCACCCAAGCCTTACCATAGTGCCTGCCACTCCTCCCCCTGGTCTGAGAGCAGAGTAGATCCGCCCCACCAAGACGCCACAGCAGAGGGAAATAAAATGATAATAACCTCGAGTTATTATCTTTTTATTTTTACTTTTTTTCACTGCCAAAAGCAATAGGGCGAGGCGCCTCACCCTCAGCAGAGGGACCGCCCCGCCTTCAAGGATATGTGTTCAACAGCAACTCCTGCTCTCCTCAATGCAGTAGCATTGGAAAGAGTGTAAACAAAGAGCTTAGGTAGTCTCCAGGAGCAGCAGTTCAGCAGCTGGATTAATATATACAGAGCAGAGCACATGGGGAAGTTCCAGCAGAGCCTTGAAACAAGTGGAGAGCCAGACTAGCCACTCTGGCATTTTCCTGGTGGGCTGCAAGGTAGGAGGCTGCTTTCAGAGCAGGGTTGGCTACCATGAGCAAATCAAGAGTCTGGGTCCTGCTGCACCTATGATGAGGGTTGTCTGAACAGTTATGCTGGGGATGAGTCCTGCCCAGGCCTACTGAAGCCAACAGGATGCTGCACAGGCAGATGCGAGGGCTTGAAGCCTGACACACAAGGGTGCTGGTTACAGAGTCCGAGGAGGGCAGCAAATTCACTGCTGAGTCGCCCCAGAGTGCCTTGGCAAGGAGGTGACAGGTAAGTTGATAGCAGCCTCAAGGCCTGCTGATGTTTGCAGAGCAAACATTGACAATGTTCTGAGGCACACATCAGGTATATTAATATTAGAAAGAAATCTGAGAGACTTAATTTACTCATTATTATGCATTCAAGTACAGGAGGTTTAAAGCAGGTTACATCTTAAGTAAAGCCATGTATGTGGCAAGTCCATTTTGTTTGGGTGCACTGTACAATACGATAAGTGCCTTATCAACACATAGACTAGGCTTATTCCCCGGAAAAAAATGCAATGAATAAAAAAAAAACATTATAGTGAAATATACAACAAGCTTTGACAAAGCCAACAGGTCGCGCCTTTGTTGACCATTGGCTTTGTGAAATTCTTTTTGGTATACTCAGCAATGCCATCAGAAAATAGTTAATAAAAAAGGTACCCACCTGTGTCAGAACATGTGTGCACACCAGCAGAACGGCATGGGCACCATTTTCTTTAAATTGATTTCATTTTTATATACAGATCCAAGATGGCGGATGCAACTTGGATCAGTGAATAAAAAATTGTGCAAATTTATAATAAAGGAAGGACTGTGAGGGTGGCAGGGGGCAACGGAGGAACAAATGGAGGGAGCCGATGGGGGCAAGGAGGGAAACGCATCATACAATTTGAGGGAAAAACACGAAGGGAAAAAGCACACCTGGAGAGTAGAAAACTGAGTGCAGGAGTGGGCATTTGGGGAAACACATGGGCAGAGATTGGAGAAAGCTGGAAAACACATGCTCTCCCATGTAGTGCTGATCCAAAAAGATAGAAAAGTTCCCTGAAAGAGAGCAGTGAAAGAATAAAAGTCAGTGAAAGAGATGGTAAATAGGCCATGCTGCAGGGGATGGACAAACACAAGATGGATAAGCTGAGAGAAGGAACGCCATTGAATGAGAAGCAACCACATCCAAGTGAGAGTGACAATTAAGTCATCCAATGGAAAGCAAATGGCTGGCTGTAAGCCCTTAAAGGTTCTTTTTAAGCCCACAGAAGGTCTTTTGGAACAAGACGTTTACATTGTGTGGTAGGCTCAACCTAATATGTAACGGGCAAATAATACCATCATGTTCCATGGCTGAATAAACTCCTATGGACTTAGTCTAAAGTAGATATTCTTTATTTGATCAAATATAGCCATTTTTGCCACAAAAGCCATGACTTACAAGATGGTAAACATGCCCTCTCCGTTTGGATTATTCTAAAAAGTATCAGTGGCAAATCTTGTAGGAACATGTGATTTTCTATTTGAAAATGGAAAATACAATCTGCAAATGAAGTTTGTAGCATGCGATACAGTCGTGTCACTAGATTGGGTTGGTGGACAGCATAGCTCCCCACTAGCAGGGCCCTTCGACATTTTGGGCCAGATGTATCGAAAAAGCTTTTTGCGATTCTCACATAGCGATTATTACCAAATCGCTATTTAATAATTCCAAAAAGCTATGTATGTAGCAATCGCCAAAAGATTTCGCTATTCCTTAATATTACCTAAAAGTGATTCGGTAAATAGCAAATCGCTATTAGGTAATATTACTCCATTCATTCCTTAGAGCCAGAAGACACATAGGAGCGAATGGTTTTGCATTAGCTAATTTGTGATTACCTAATTGGTAATTGCAAATTAGGTAATGCAAAGCCAAGGATGCCCAGAGGCCTAAGGCTCTCCTGAAGTCCCTCCAAAAAAAGAAAATGTGCACATGAAAAGCACACACATGCCCTAGGGGCATGTGTGCGTTTCATGGTACTTTGAAAAATGCCATTTTGTGCATTTTTCAAATTTTGCTCATGGTCACCATCAACTTGAAGTTGATGGTAATAGCGTTTCCTAAATGCACAGTAAGCATGTAGGAGAGGCTTCTTACATGTGCAATAGGGGTTAACAAATTGGGATTCCCCATTTGCATTCGCAATTTAGGTAATCGCTAAAAATTGCAATTACCTAAATTGCGAATACAAAGCCATTCATACATAAGGAAAGGCCATTTTGTATTCTCAAATGGCCGAATTTTGAAATTTGCACCGTTTGCGAATGCAAAACAGTTTCATACATCTGGCCCTTCATGACTGAAGGTTTCATGCAAACATGTGGTTTTGTCTTCCACTTATTATCGTACCAATTTTTAGTTTTCAGTTGTTTGGCTTCCACTTGTTTAGCAACATCGTCAACACTATCTCTGTCAAAATTGACAGACTGTGATTTTTCTTTTAGTCACCACGAAAACATTTTTGACAAAGGATTTCTCCCTTTAAAAAGTTTGAAAGGACTAACCTCAGTAGTGGTGTGAGGTGTAATACGGTAGATCCACAGACGTTCCTTTAAAGTACTCACCCAATTCGCTCTAAATTTGAGAGAATCCATAACAAAACTATTTAGAACACGAGTAAACCTTTCCACTTGACCATTCTCATGTGGTTCGTACAGTGATGTAAACCTCTGAGTAATATTACACTCCTTGAGAAAATCAGACTTCTGAGAGGAAGTTAATTGAACACCATTATCAGTAATTAAGATTGATGGACCACCTTCTCTGGCGAAAGTGTCTTTAAAAAAATGTATAACAGCAGCTGAAGTAGCCTTTGGAACAAATTTGACTTCAGGCCACTTGGAATGATAGTCAACAATAACTAATGCATAGCGTGAACATTCTGGTAAGATATGGAAAGGGCCTGAAATATCAAATGCAATTTTTTCCCAGGGTTCAGAAGGCCACTTAACAACTTTTAAAGGTGGGGTATGTAACTTGCATTTTTTTGCCTGAAATACATTCAGAACATTCTCTAACTGTCCTGTCAATAAACTTTTCAATACCCGTCCACCAAAAATATGTCCTGACTAAAAGCTTCATTGAAGAGATACCTGGATGCGTTTTATGTGCAATATGTAAAATAATTTCATACATCTCCTCTGGGGGAATACATTTCCCTGACTTGAAAAGGAAATCACTTTCTAGTTCCAATTCTTCCGAAACATTGAAAAATGGTATAAGGTCTGATCTTACCCTGTCCTTCTTAGGCCAACCATTCTTGATGTAATTCTTCAATATTCCCCATTTATCATTTTTCTGCTCACATTCACGCCAATGTGCTTCAGTGATATCTTGGAATTTTTCTTGAAGTATATCTCCAATGGTCAGAACAAAATCATATTCATTAATCACACTCACTCTGTTTTGATCACATGGTAACCGTGATAAACAATCAGCTGTAAAATATTTCTTTCCCAGAACATAAACAGTAAGAAAGTTGTACTCTTGTAGTTTGGAGGCCAATCTGGCAGTTCTGACCGTAGAGTTCCAACCTCCTCCAGCAGACAAGATGTTGACCAAAGGCTTATGGTCTGTTCTGAGGATGAATTTAGTTCCCCACACATACAATCTATAGTGTTTTATTGCCCAAACGCAAGCTAGTAGTTCTCTTTCTATCACAGCATATTTGCGTTCACATTCATTTAACCTTCCAGAAGCAAATGCTACATTCCATTCATCTTTTTCCTCTGTGAAAGCACACCACCTAATCCATACAAACTGGCATCAACGGTAATAATACACTCCTTGTTAATGCGGAAGGGCTTAAGTGTGGGTGCATTGATAATGTCATTTTCTATTGCTTCAAACGAACGTTGTTGAAGCTCAGACCATTTATATTTAACCCCTTGTCTTAAAAGCTTTCTCAAAGGTTCCATTTTAGTGGCAACATTTTTTACAAATTTGCTGTAATATTCACACATGCCAGCGAATGAAAGGAGTTGATCTTTGTTGTCTGGTGAAGTAGCCTTAATAATTGTTTCAACATTTGATTTCTTGGGGATGACGCCATTACCCGATAGAGTATGACCCAAATACTCAACCGATTTTTAAACAATTTGCACTTATGCGCTTTAAGGGTTAAACCACTCTGTTCTAACCTTTTACAAACTTCCTGTAAATGTTTTTCATGTTCAACAGTATTCTTAGAAAAAATCAAAATATCATCTTGAAAGCATTTTACGTAGTTATCAATATCTCTGAATAAATGAAACATGACCCTTTGAAAGACTGACGCAGCAGATGCCAGTCCAAAAGGCATGCGAGTGTATTGGAATAAACTTTGAGGCGTGATAAAAGCTGTACATTTTTTAGAATCTTCTGTGAGAGATATTTGGTGGTAAGCTGATCTGAGATCAAGTGTGTAAAATATCTGAGCACCATCAAGAAAAGAAATCATCTTGTTTATGTTCGGCAAAGGATGACAGTCAATTATAATGTTAGAGTTTAACACCTTGAATGCTACAGCTAATCCTCCTGGATGCTGACCTCTCTTGATTCCCATTGTTCATGACGAGCTCAGCTCGTCATGAGCACACGACCAGTGTACTGCATGACGAGCTGAGCTCGTCATGAGCAGGGAAAGGGTTAAAGCTCTTAAGTCAACACACACTCTCAGTTTTTTAATCAGGTTTGCGAACCAAAACAATGGGAGATACCCATTCTGAGGACTCTATAGGTTCGATAATATCATCTTTAGATAAATCATCTAATATCATTTTGAGTTCTTCCCTGACATTAATGGGAACACCTCTAAGTTTTTGTATTATGGGTGTGTGATTCTGTTTAAGAACTATTTTATGTGAAAAATTTGTAAGTTTACCTAATTTGTCGCAAAAACGTTCTCAAAGGTTTTCATCAAAAAGGCCTTTTCAATGTGTTGTGAGTCATTATCCACTATGTCATCTACTGCAGTAACTTAGGTAATCATCACATAAAGACACAGGATCTTTGGAACGAGAATTCAACATAATTCCCAATTTCCATTGATCCTGCCACCCTAAAACATTAACTCCTTTTTGAGAAATGTAAAGTTTTATATTGGCTTCCCTATGTCTGAAATGTAGCGCAACAGGAAAGAACCCAATTATATTGATTCTTGTACCACAAAAACTTTCAGCCATAATGCCTGACTCCTGTAACTTGTCAAATGAAATAAAATTCTCTAACGTATCTTTGAAATAATCATGAGAGATGATTGTCCATGGTGATCCAGAATCTACCATAAGAAACAAATCGATTCCACACACTTGATAGGCACACTTTAGAGACCTCAAACGTGCTTGTGAGTCATTGTCTAAAATTGATACTACAAACCCTTTGCTAATATCATGAGACACATTAACAGCATTATCTATGCTTTCTTCCAATAAGGAAGACACAGCTCCCCGCCTTTGAAACTATGGTTGTTTATCTCTACACATGTTACTGAAATGTCCAACCCTATTACAGATTTTACACTCTCTTTTTAAAGCTGGACAGCCTGGAAAAGAAGCATAGTGATATTTGTTTCCACATCTATAACACACGCCATAATTGTTGAATTCCTCATTTCCTTTTTGATTAAAATACTGCTTAGGTTTGTTAACGGTGTATCTCCCTACATTTTGTGTGGAATCCTGTTTGGATTCAAACTTATGTCCAATAGCACACACTGTGCCACAAATCAGATTGTTCTTGAGCCTTTGCCGTAGCTATTGTCTCACTTAAATTTGGATCTCGCATGACCCAAAGCTTATCTTGTATTTATTTGCATTTGACATGAACAATTATCTGATCACATATCATCTCATCAGTCATGGTACCAAAGTTGCAATGATTACTTAAGGATCTTAGAGACGTTAAGAAGTCATCAAATGATTCATCCTCTTTTTGTTTCCTAGTATAAAATTTGAATAGATTTAATGCAATGCTGATATTAGGTTTGAATCTTTTTTCTAGTCTGGCTAAAGCTTCTGTATAAACGTTCATGGAATAATCTCCTCCATCACTTTGTGTAACAATTTGTGGAAGGGATCTAAAAATAACTTGACCCTCAGATCCAAGACAATGTAATAATATACTTTTTTTCTTTCCGATCCCATTCTTTCACCATCAATGGCTTTCATGTAGGTCAAGAATTCTTCTTTCCATCTGGACCAAGGCATTGGTGCATCGCCTTTGATTTGTAAAAATTTTGCAGGTTGATCAAATTGCATATTGTATGGACAAATGTAAAATCATGGAAGAATAGTATCCAGTTTGGATTTTAAAAGTTTTGAATATTCAAATAAAAAAAATATACTTGACTGTAGGATTAATACAAGATATAAGATGTAAAGTAACTTGTATATATACTATTTTGAGACCTTCTATAAAGTTCCTTCTAAATGAATATATGACAGTCTTGGACTGTATATGCAAAAATAATAAATCTTAACTCACTTACTTTGACGCTTGCTTGAGAATGAAAAGCAGTCTATATAGCAAATTTCCAGCGTTAATCTGTTAAAACGGTGAATAGTACGTTTAAAAATACAGTTTGACAGGTTGTCAATAAAGCACTGCATAAAGATGATATAAAAAAAATGCGCCCGTAATCACAGCGTTTTGACGATGCAGCAGTGAATTTCAGTGAAACTAAAATTACTGCAACATGCGTGGCGTATTACATCACTACGTGAAAACATATGCGTATCGCTTGTTTCATCATTCTGAAGCACGTTGCATCATTGCGTCATGCAGTAACAGTAATTAGAATGTTGCCGCCGTCGGAGATGGTATTTACATTCAAATATTCCAGCGTTGTTTTTGCAGAAAACAAAATATATTTACAGGGGTTTATGAGGCCATAAACGTTGTAAAGTAAATGCAAAATGGTGCGTCATAAGTGAGTTACAGAAAGTAAATGCGAGAACAGCACAGATTTTTTATATGCGAAATCTTGAAAATATGCAAATCGGAAGTAAAATCTGCTGCGGGTGCAATCAAAGCACTTCCTCAAAATGTAAAAACACTGCCGCAGGTACAATCAAGGTACAAAATATAAAAGACATACCATTTCAGTAGAGTAAGGAAGCTTGCTCTTGTAAATGTTCTTAAAACGAGATAAATATAAAAAAAAGTGGGTTCACAGGACCACTATGTAGCCGTGTTGCTAGTGGTTACCCTCGTCGCCAATATTAAAATGAAAATCCATACAATTTTGATGAAGATGCAGGTTTCTTTATTTGCAACACGGCCAGGAGACAGGTTTCTTCAAGGCATTGAATTCAACTGAACTTAACAAGTTGTTGAAACATTACACTACTCAATGGAACTTAGAACCGAAATGAAAAACAAACATGTCGCATGCAATGGCATGCGAAAGGGTAATGGGACGAAACTTAAAGAGGCAGGCAATGACAACGCTAACATAAGATGTAACACTGCCAGAAAGTCTTTAACATTTTTAACCGTGCCCAGTAAAGGGCTTACAATATACAGACTACTGCACCTAAAAGTGCCTGAGACAGGATTTTAAATAAATAGGGTATGGGCACAAGACAAAGAAAAAGTCAAACAAAATACATCTATTTCCTACCTTACTTTTTGTTGTTTGCAGACGTTGAACAATGATTTACTTATGGCTTTCCCTGGCTTACATTAACATATAGCTGCTTAAATCCAGGAAATGCTAACTGAGTTGTGAGGAGAGTTTCAGTAGTTTAAGTCAGGCTTAAGATAGCTGATAGATTGTCCTTTCCAGGCTATCACCTTCTTCAAAGAATCAATCTTCAGACTAGCCTAGCGTAGTAAAACAGATGAAGATTTATTGTGACAAGGAAAGTCACATAGAGCTGAACCCCCACAGTTCGGCAGCATCAACTGACTCCCCTCGAGCTCCATGGTCCACTTAGATTTCTCATGTACATTCTACCCATTAAAGAAACCTTAACATGAGAATACAACACATACTCCCCATAGAAGTAAACACAACTTGTTTGTTCCCAATACAAGAAATTTTTTTTTTTAATAATGTAAATACATGATACAAAGAGATATTTAGAAATGAACACATTGTGAGATAATGGTGGTTCAATGCAGTACAGTGCAGATAAAGAACTACCTTACATAGATAGACTTTGAGCCATATTGGGCTTACTCTTTTTCTTTCTGCGTAAATCCTGTCCGTTTTTTCACCTACAGAAGAATTTTTATCAACCTCTTTTCTGGACCCTTTTTCTGTACCATAATTAACTAATCTTCGAATGTTCCACTTCTCACCACCCTCAAGAATGACAGTGTTGCTAAGAACGTTCTCTATTTTCCTGGCATTTGAAAACGTAGAATTTCCCTTATTTTCCATAGCTCCCAACTTCACACGCACATACTGTCTCTTTGGGAATTTATGGGGACTCCCTTTCCATTTACTGTTATGTCTTTGGCAATAACCAGACTGCTTCTCCCTCACTCTTCTTGCTACGTCTCCCGCATCATAGCCCTTATCTATTTCACCTCTCATCCATTCAGGACAATCTTTTGTTGTAGGTTTCATCCCTCTAAGGAGTCTGAAGGGAGAATCCTTGGTTGCTGAATGTGGTGTGGATCTATAATTCCACAACATGCTCCTCAATTCATCTTTCCATTTTAACCCATTCTTAGTGCTCTATTAAATCTCTAAACTAAACCATTTTCCCTGGGATGATATAATACAGTTTTGTGATGACGCATGTTGTGAGACTTCACAAACTAAGTAATTTTTTCCAAAACAGATTGTGGACCATTGTCAGTGAGAATTTCCTGTAGAATAGCTTCCCTCACAAACATTTCTCTACAAAATCCAATCATTACGTCAGATTTTACCTCGTTGACAATCTAGACTTCTGACCATTTAGGAAAATAGTCAACAATGACTTTGGCAAACTTGCCTCTCAGTTCATATTGACCAAAGGGACCACAAACATCCAATCCAAGCTTTCTACATGCACCTTTGGAACATTTTATAGGCACAATAGGTGACTCCTTGGCCACAAAAGATGTGTCACTATTCATGCATGCATCACAATCTCTCACATAGCTTTCCGTGTGCCTGTCCATTCCTGATCACTAGAAATCCATGAGTATCTTGTGCTTCATGGCGGTCATGCCCCCATGACCCTCATGCAACAGATAGTCAGTCTTCTTCGAATACAATCAGGAACCACCATTTTCTCATCTCTAGATATCATTTGCTACTAACATTTCTGTCCATCCCAGCGTGTACTTCCAAAGCAATTCACCATCCTTCCATTCCTTCCTCCAAACACTGCTCCCTACCTTATTCAATTCTAAGTCGGCATTAAGGGAACACTTCCAATACCTTTCAGTGATAGCTTCCCCCGACAGCCAGTGGCTGGTAGACACAGTGCCATATTTATAACTAAAAAATACAGCCATTATTTTAAGTGGGAAAAATGTAACAAGCAGAACAATGTTCCTTATCATGAACAGTTTTGCTGAATATTTTCTAGACTTAAAATTTCTCCGATTTTCAAAAAATGGGTATATGTTTGTGTTAAGCAAAGACAAGGAGATGGTGGACAGAGCACTGAAACTTTTCAGATATTCAACCCGTCACAGATCTGGGTTGAATCCATCATCGTTCTTTAGCTCACTTCGCCACCCCAGTTCAGACCCAGCCATATGCAAATCAGTCTTGACCCTGTTCCTCATGGGAACAGTCCAGCCCAAACTGCCCAGCCAGGTCTTCCCTGGACTAGAAACAAGCACCCTGGGACCTGTTTCGGGGTAACACCCCTCAAATGCCAGGCTAGCTAGAATCCAGTGGCAAGCAATGGGTATATGTTCGTATTATACATGTAACGATGCCTCATGTGACGAAAGGTATTCCAGTGCCACAAGTACATATGACATAGGCCCTCAGTCACCCATACACATTTAACCCATTCATACGCACACATGTTCATACATCCCCAAAGACCACACTGATACACATGGCAGTCCTGTTATAGTGCCTCTAGTCAAAGTGTTTTTCTCAAACCATAGTATCTGGCTCTAAGGACACTAGGCTTAATGAGCTTGGGGTTTTCTGTCTTGTCTAACTGTCCAAAACAATTAGCAGTCATTGACATACGTTTCACCCTGGTAACAATCAAATAGGGGAGCCTTCATCTGGACAAAAAGACAAGGCCAACAGGCCATAGCACCTTTTTGGGGTAAAACAAAAAAAAACATAAGGCTGGTCCTAAATAGCTCAGTGATGGGCTATGGTAAAGATTAGATGGCTTACTAATTACTCAAAAGGATTCTCTATGCATTGGGTGTAGGCGAATCTAGAATTTAAAAGATTGATAATTGGAATAATGGAAGAGCTCCGAATCAGTATAATTCACAAGTAGCGTGGTTGTGCAGTAAGAACACTTACCCAGGAATGGCGAAAAATGATGTAAAGGCATAGGAAGCAGGGTGAAAACATCTGCCCTGGGAAGTGAGTCAAAAAGGAAATAGCAAGGAAACTGAACCATTCAATTCTGAGGACAGAAAAGAGTGAAGTAATGAAAAGGAAGCACTTTAAGTTAGAGAGCATAGTCAGCAAAAAGGAGTTCGCCCAAGGAGGTAGGAAATAAATGCGCCCTTCTCAAGTTTCAAGATTGCTGCTTCCAGGAGGGTGTGCCAAAAATGGCAATCAAAATGTGCAAATAAACAGATATTTTTGTGTGTATGCAAGCACATATGTTTAAAATAATCAGGCAAAAAATAGCTAAAAATATCAAAGGTAAATAGAGCATGTCAAACTAAAAAGAATAGAGAAATGCAACTAAATTGTGACAGTCTGTCTTCCAAACAAGCTACTGAAAAGACACAGCATCACACAGTCCTTGCCATAAAGGGCATACAATAATTGAAACAAGATTCCAATAAGGAATCAGTGGTCATTCCGTCATCGCGGTTCCTGTCAATACCTTTTACAGTTTGATGCTGGGCTCTGTCAGTATGAGGAGCCCTACCCAAAAAGTGTTTTCTTTTTTCTGTTCAAAATAGAAATCCCAATACGGATTTTTCTTTTTGAAAATAAAAAATAAAATACCCCCTTCATGAGAGTTCTCTCCAATGGCGAGGGGGGGCATTCTTAATTTTTTATTGCCTCTTACCGCCAGAATGGCGTTGGTAAAAAAAAAAAGGCTATATGTCCGCACTGTAATAAGATGGACGGACATTTAGCCAATTCTACGATGGCCCGAAATCTGTTGGAGCAGTTGGACCACTTCAGAGACGAGTACTGTAGTCTCCGCCGTGGTCAAACTATGGTCCGCCCATTATTAAATTCAATGGGGGGACCATAATTTTGGCTGTAAGCACACTCAATTGCAATTACAGTTGCGATGGACTATAGTTCAAGTTCAAGTTCGGACATTTGTATAGCGCACTACTCACGCAGAGGGTCTCAAGGCGCTAGGATTTCAGAGTTGTGCTCCTGAGGCGGAAAGCCGGGAGCGAGGCATCCTTTTTTAAAACTTTGAGTGTCACAGATTGAATTGTGTTTAAAACTTTAAACAGTCACAGAACACTTGTGTAGTTTTTAAAATTTTACTCACTTGTTGCTAGCAAGCAGTCACAGCGTTAGCAGCTCTCCCTCGCGCCCTCGCCACGAGCGGAGGCCACGCCCCCTGCTTAGGCCACGCCCCAAGCCGCTTAGGCCACGCCCCCAAGCCGACCACTACAAAGACGTCGATTTTGGGCGCCAGGAAGATTTCAGAGTTGTGCTCCTGAGGCGGAAAGCCGGGAGCGAGGCATCCTTTTTTAAAACTTTGAGTGTCACAGATTGAATTGTGTTTTAAACTTTAAACTGTCACAAACTCCCGGCACAAACACACAACGTGCCGAATCCCGTCCGCTTGCAGAACCCGAAGGAATCTTGCTGAATTCCGCCCACCCCTAGTTCCATTCCCTGAGGGCAGCGAGTGTGATCGTGGGGGGAATAGAGAGGGTAGAGGAGGGTGAGATAGTGGTGTTGCATTTAGAAGAGATGGTATGTCTGGTAATCAATGTCCTTTGCCCTAGCCACCTTAGAACCATTTCGGTCCATAAGAGGGTCAAAAATGTTGTTAAAGTATGGAGACTGACATCCAAGGATTGGATAATGACCTTCCACTTTTCATTCATGTCAATGTGTAAGTCATATTTATGGTTATGGTAATCTGAGATAGTAATATTTTTTTCCTTAATGGTATTTGTATGTTCTTTGAGACTAAGAAGAAAATGAATAGAGTATTTATCCAATAATTAAAAAAAGGTTAGTTTAATTGAGTCAAGTGTGAGGTAATGCTAGTTGTCAGTGACTGAAATTTCCAGGTTGGCTGACAGGTTTCGGCCTTTGTGGTATTTGAAGATAGTTTAGGATATTTCCGAGGAGAATCAGACCTCTAATGTGCTGTCATATGCATCTTGAAGTTTAATCTGAAATGGCTCTCTTTATTTTATGTTTTGTGATCTGTGTGGTAGTTTTGCCCCCTTGCATACTTAAGAACATTTAGCTATGTTGCGGAGTCCGACAGGGTACCTGTCTTACACCTGCAATATTTAACCTCTACATCAAAACAAGTTGGTAAGCTCCTTTCAATCAATCAATCAATCAAACATTTGTAAAGCGCGCTACACACCCGTGGGGGTCTCAAGGTGCTAGAGGGAGAAGGGATGTCGCAGCTACTGATTGAGCAGCCAGGTTTTGAGGAGTCTACTGTAAGCATGGGCGGAAAATCCGTTTCGCTCGCGGATTTTGCGGATTTTCGGTAAATTCGCAATCCGCGAGATTCGCGAATCTCCCGCAAAATTCGCAAATCCGCGAGCAGCGGATTTTATGGCTTGCTCGCACTGTTCGCGTGAGTTCGCGGCTTCCCAGTACAACTTCGCGCCCCGCGAATAAGCGCTAAATTGCAGAAATACGATCTTAGCAAAACTGAAACTACTTACCAGGTTCAAATGTTCAGGCTCATCATTAGTAGCCATTTCCTGTAGTGCTTCCTGAGGGGCCCCTCCAGAGTTCAGTTGCCAGTTGCAACTATTATGTGACCCTGCTCTGAACCTCAGAATAGTTACACATATGCCACAAAGGTCCTGAATTACAGCTAAGGGAGACAAGCAGGAGCCAGGCTGGAAGTTCAAATCCATTAATCAGCCCCTAATTCATTATTGTCAGTTGGGGCAGGGCAGGTGTTGTAACTAATTTTGCAACAATGAAAGCACTTAGCAAGTGCAAAAGATCACTAATCAGGAAGCACTAAGGAAGCAGGTGCCAGCTAAAAAAATATTCTGTGACACATTAATCAGCCCCAAATTAATTCAGGTCACTTGAGGCAGGGAAGGTGTGCTTTGCTTTGCCACAATAATGTACACTGACTGGACAACCAGAGGGTGCTGTGATGAAACAGAGGGTGGCATGGGTGGGCCAGAGGGTGGCATGAGTAGTCAGAGAGTGGCAGTGGTGACAGAGAGTGGCAGTGATGAAGAAGAGTGTCCCAAACAGGCTGGACACGTAGAAACAACAAGTTTGCAAAACTTGCGACCCGACAGGTAAGTTCACGTTTGCGAAATTGTACAAAACCCTCGCGAACTGGCAGAAACCCGTGCGAACACAAAAAAAAAAATCAGCAAATTCGCGAGAATTCGCGGATTTTGCGGATTGCGTGTTTGCAAATCCGCAAAATTTGCGAACGCGAGATTCGCAAAATTCGCCCATGCTTAGTCTACTGAAGGTTAGCAGGTCCTGGGTCTGCGGCAGGTGGATGGGGAAGGTGTTCCACTTCTTGGCGGCGAGGTGGGAGAATGATCTGCCCCGGTGGCCATTTAGCAGATGCGCGGGACAGTGTCGAGGGCATGGTCAGTTGTGCAAAGCTGGTGTTTCGGGGTGTAGTAAGAGAGTCGTTCGTTGAGGTAGGCTGGTCCGCTGTTGTGGAGAGCCTTGTGAGTGTGGGTGAGGAGTTTGAAGGTGATGCTCTTGTTGGCCGGGAGCCAGTGCAAGTCTCTCAGGTGGGCGTGATGTGGCTGTGGCGAGGGATTCCGAGGATGAGGCGTGCGGAGGCGTTCTGTATGAGTTGGAGTCGTTTCTGGAGTTTGGCCGTGGTTCCCGCATAGAGGGTGTTGCCATAGTCCAGTCTGCTGCTGACGAGGGCTTGGGTGACCGTCCTGATTTCAGTGTGGATCCATATGTAGATTTTGCAGAGCATGCGGAGGGTGTTGAAGCAGGAGGAGGAAACAGCGTTGACTCCTTTTTCTTCCAAGTAATTGTTTATGAAGATGGCATTCAGATTGTCCTCCGGTTTGACCAGCCACCCCCTAATGCCCTCAGAGGACTATGCATTTGCCTTGTGGCTGTACAGAGGTGAAGTTCCTACCATCATCACAAACTAAATGGAGTCAAGACTGAAATAATGATCATAGACTTGGAAATCTGTAGGCAGTTACAAGTGAATATTTAAGTTAGCCTTCTTTTGCACACAAAAATGTTTTTTGTTGAAAAATATCTAAAGAAATGATAGCATGTTTGTATAGTGATTTAAATCATTTGTGTATCACTCAGAATGTGTTGCTTTCAGTAGAGGAGGCAACCACCAGCTGAAGATAGCTGCTCTAAAAATGGAAGAGTTTTGACTGAACATTCATCTGCATGAATATAAAAACGAGTGTTGTGTATTTTATCATATTCATGGTCAAATATCTTACTATTAGCTACTAATAATCATTACAATATCCTCTAAAATACAACTAACGTGCAAATGATTTAGCTTGAGATCACCACAAAACCGACAGTTCCTGCTTCTACTCAGGTCCAAGACCCTCTGAGCCTCATTTATTGGACTTTGGCGTAGTGCAGCGCTGCAAGGCATCTGGCTGTGCTGCCCTGTGCCAAAATGGAAGGGCAGGAATGCGCCATGTTGTACTTCCTGCCTGTGATGGCGCTGTTTTTGCAGCCTAGCACCAACTTAGGCTCCCTTGCACCTTTGTGTAGTTTGGAAAGTTTCTTGGATTCATCTCGCTTTCGCCTGTTGAAGGAATACATGATGTTACAACACAAACAATTACAATACATGCTTTTACAACGCAGTTTTTACATCTCAAATACCATTACATTGCATGATTTTTGAACGCATGCCATTGCGACGCATTTTTTAAAACTACCATTACAACACATTCCATTACAACACATACCATTACAACACATACAATTACAATGCATAATACTTTTAGGGCAATAGTAGGGTAAGTGTTGGATAGGGTAGGGGTAATAATTACTATTCCCACTCCAGAGGGTGCAACAGTAGGGAAAGCATTGGATAACGTAGGGGTAAAAATTACTATTCCCACTCCAGAGAGTGCAACATTAGGGAAAGCGTTGGATAGCGTAGGGGTAAAATTACTATTCCCACTCCAGTGAGTGTAACAGTAGGGAAAGCGTTGGATAGTGTAGGGGTAAAAATTACTATTCCCACTCCAGTGAGTGCAACAGTAGGGAAAGCGTTGGATAGTGTAGGGGTAAAATTACTATTCCCACTCCAAAGAGTGCAACAGTAGGGAAAGTGTTGGATAGCGTAGGGGTAAAATTACTATTCCCACTCCAGTGAGTGCAACAGTAGGGAAAGCGTTGGATAGCGTAGGGGTAAAATTACTATTCCCACTCCAGTGAGTGCAACAGTAGGGAAAGCGTTGGATAGTGTAGGGGTAAAATTACTATTCCCACTCCAAAGAGTGCAACAGTAGGGAAAGTGTTGGATAGCGTAGGGGTAAAATTACTATTCCCACTCGAGAGAGTGCAACAGTAGGGAAAGCGTTGGATAGCGTAGGGGTAAAAATTAGTATTCCCACTCCAGTGAGTGCAACAGTAGGGAAAGCGTTGTATAGCGTAGGGGTAAAAATTACTATTCCCACTCCAGTGAGTGCAACAGTAGGGAAAGCGTTGGATAGTGTAGGGGTAAAATTACTATTCCCACTCCAAAGAGTGCAACAGTAGGGAAAGTGTTGGATAGCGTAGGGGTAAAATTACTATTCCCACTCCAGAGAGTGCAACAGTAGGGAAAGTGTTGGATAGCGTAGGGGTAAAATTACTATTCCAACTCCAGTGAGTGCAACAGTAGGGAAAGCGTTGGATAGCGTAGGGGTAAAATTACTATTCCCACTCCAGAGAGTGCAACAGTAGGGAAAGCGTTGGATAGCGTAGGGGTAAAAATTACTATTCCCACTCGAGAGAGTGCAACAGTAGGGAAAGCGTTGGATAGCGTAGGGGTAAAAATTACTATTCCCACTCCAGTGAGTGCAACAGTAGGGAAAGCGTTGGATAGCGTAGGGGTAAAAATTACTATTCCCACTCCAGTGAGTGCAACAGTAGGGAAAGCGTTGGATAGCGTAGGGGTAAAATTACTATTCCCACTCCAGAGAGTGCAACAGTAGGGAAAGCGTTGGATAGCGTAGGGGTAAAAATTACTATTCCCACTCCAGAGAGTGCAACAGTAGGGAAAGTGTTGGATAATGTAGGGGTAAAAATTTCTATTCCCATGTACCCCAAAAAACATACCCACCCTTAAACTAAAAAATCTCCATTACTTATCTTATAATGCGTTGTAATGGCATGCGTTGTAATGGCATGCGTTGTAATGGTATGCGTTGTAATGGCATATGTTGCAGTGACATGCATTGTAATGGCATGCGATGTAAAGGCAGTTGTGTTGTAACAGTTGCGTTGTAAAGGTAGTGCGTTATAATGACTGCGTTGTAATGGATGTTTCCCCCATTGAAAATGTCCAGTCTTTGTAAGCACAGCAGCAGTGTTCCAGCTCTGGCTAATTCGTCCGGTGGACGGTCGGACATCATTGCCACGGCTGGTTTGTGTTCCCAGTCCGGCCCTGGTAAGCAGTGCTTGAAATGGCAAAATTGAAGTGCAGGTACTCTGTACCAGAGTACCTGCTTGTTTCTGAGAAGTGCTGGTACTCTCAAATTAAAAGTATTACGTCTCTCTTAAGAAATGTAGGTAATCTCAGTCTCAGAATAAAAACGTGCAGATACTCAGTACCGGACAGAACCGGCCCATTTAAAGCATTATTTGTAAGATAATTTTCACTGTCATTAAGATACATCTTTCACTATAAAGTGTATGCAGTCAATTTTCTACACACCTACCTTTTTTGGAATGTTTCTCTCCACATTTGCCAAAGTATGCAGAACTTTTCCTTGTATGTTTACCTTTTGCAATACAAATTGCCACACTAGTCGGGATTTTATGCAAATGAAGTGAAGTGTAAAACTTTTCAAAAGTCAATCTTTGCAGCTCGGCTCAAACCGAGGCTGAGAAGCGTTCACCGGGGCGTGGGCACAGAAGATGGAGCCGGTAGCTCATAGATGCCTTTACAATCTGTACCTAGATGGAATAATGCCAATATCTGAATTACTGCTCGTGTGTTTTATTGTACTTCAGCCACTCACGAGGCTCTGGCGCTACGTAAATGTTTTCAATGTATACATACGATTTGTGACTCTTTCATCAATAGAGAAAAGCCAGCTGTGCGCACATCCCTCGAACCAAGACCGGCGAGGACCACCCACGCTCCAGCTGACCTCTGACCCAGAGGAAATGACAAGCACAGCAGGGCTTAGTGTAACACACAGGTCTGACCACCTCATCCTGCTCCAGCCAATGCTAATGCTTGTAATGTGATGACCAATCAGCACATGTGATCATAGAAAGAGAAGAGGGGCTACTCTCCTCCTTATAGTTATTTTACTTAGGGGGGAAAAGAAGGTCAATGTCGGTCTGGGAGGGTCGGATCCGGATTTACAGGATATCCACTGACTATGTAAATGAGATCTACGGCGATTCACTGGGTCCTCTTCAGAAAGGTATTTCTGGCTGTAAACAGAGTTTTACAGTTGAAAGATCTATGCCTGCCAGGAGTTGACAAAAGTATTTGCGACAGATGTAAATGCATTTTCTAAATGTTTGATTTCATAATGGCAGCAAAATATATAGGGCCCAATTCACAGAACTAACTTAAGACAAAATCCTAAACTCACTACCATTTTGGTATTCACAGAAGTCACTTACTCATTTTGGTATTCACAGAAGGCACTTACTCATTTTGGTATTCACAGAAGTTAGGACTCCTAACTTTAGAACTCCTAAATGACTTCTGTGAATACCGAAAGTCTTAAAGTTAGGATTTTTCTCAGTTTAGGAGTCCTAAAGTTAGGAGTCCTAACTTTACTACTACTAAATCGAGAAAAATCCTAATTTTAAGACTTTCGGTATTCACAGAAGGCATTTAGGATTTCTAAAGTTATGAGTCCTAATTTTACTACTACTAAATTGAGAAAAATCCTAATGTTAAGACTTTCGGTATTCACAGAAGGCATTTAGAATTTCTAAAGTTATGAGTCCTAATTTTACTACTACTAAATTGAGAAAAATCCTAATTTTAAGACTTTCGGTATTCACAGAAGGCATTTAGCAGTCCAAAAGTTAGGAGTCTTAACTTTACTACTACTAAATTGAGAAAAATCCTAATTTTAAGACTTTCGGTATTCACAGAAGGCATTTAGGATTTCTAAAGTTATGAGTCCTAATTTTACCACTACTAAATTGAGAAAAATCCTAATGTTAAGACTTTCGGTATTCACAGAAGGCATTTAGGAGTCTTAAAGTTAGGAGTCCTAACTTTACTACTACTAAACTGAGAAAAATCCTAATTTTTAGACTTTCGGTATTCACAGAAGGCATTTAGGAGTCCTAAAGTTAGGACTACTAACTTCTGTGAATACCGAAATGAGTAAGTCCTATAGCACAAGCACTTTATCATTTTATACGGGCTTCTTTTAACATCCATGATGGATTGTAATTATTATGTTGAAATAAATTTTGATAAATTGTGGTTGATAAATTAAATGTATGTAGATATCTATGTTGAAATGTTTAAATCTGTATACTTTTATGATTCTGTCATGAATCGAACTAAAGTTTTTTATGATGATGATAAGTAAGTGCCTTCTGTGAATACGAAATTGGTAGTAAGTTTAGAATTTTGTCTTAAGTTAGTTCTGTGAATCGGGCCCATAGAGACCTCACACTCCAATGGAATGGTGTGTAGTCACTAAGTAGATGTAGAAAGCTCAAGACAACCTAGCTGTGCTGGTGGCCACACTTTCTCATCAACACATGAACTGAAGGATTAAACATATTACAAAAGGCACACATAGATACTGTAGTTGCCTCTGTTGCTTTTTCCTCTGAGTGTTTGTAGGCATTCAAACTGTCTGTAGTTATGAAGATATTGTCCTGTAGTATTTTAATTATCTTCTTCATTAGGTTGACTTGTTACCTCATATTTCCATTCACAATCATCTAACCCGTTTCGACCCCATATATTTAGGACAGCTTCAGGGTAAGAATAAACTTGGTGATTGTTTCAATAACAAATCATCAATCTTTCCAAAGCACCATCCAAACCTTTCCGTTCCTATGGCCTATTACAAGTACAAATATCTCAAGTAAAGTGAATTAAAATATACGCCACCTTATGGAACTTATGGAGAACAATAGGTCATTGCTTAACCCAGGCAAGCCTTTCCAAAGGAATGTGCACATGTAATCAGCGTCCTCAAAGCATTTACTGCCGTGGTAATCTCCATCACATATACGGAAAAATCTGCATTAGTAAATCCTTCGGAAGGAGTGTGAATTGGGAGCTACAAGGGCATGCACAAATCCCAATCTAACTTTTCCCACCCTAAAAATGATACTAAACTGTCTCCGGCCCAGAAAGAGGAAAATGGGGCATAACGTGGATTTTGGTGATTGCGGCATTAAAATACACACATCCCGGTATTTACTAGTATTTTTCCTCAGTAAATTTCACGGGTATGATCAAAGTGTATTGTGGGAAAATTGTGTCCTTTTGTATTTCATCAACAGACATATAATTCTGAAACGCGTGTAAACAGGGGCTTTTACATGTGTCAGACTTCCACGGGCTACGCGTAGTGGAGGCCTATGTAGATTTTTACATAGGAGGAATAGGAGCTCATAGGAAATATCACATGATATTCCCAGTAGTGTTCCTTGAAACCTACCTATAGCACAGGCGGACTTATGAGAATATTTTTAAATATTTTAATTTAAAAAACTGTAGCAATATGTTCAAGCAGAGCTGCAGATCTCTGACTCTGCTTTTATGGGTTTTTCGTTTTTCGGTTCTATAATATGTACATTTATCTTTTTGTGGCTATTTGGAACATTGGGTTAGGATCCTGTCATACTGAAATTACGAGGGACGTTCTTATTTTCCACATTATTATTTAACAATGTTATATTGATGTTGTGTGTTTTCCATTTTATATACACATTTTTTAATGCTAGATTAAAAATAAAGCATTTGCTGACAAACCTATACATTTTAAAAAATCACAGCACTGTCTGTAATGTTATGTGTAAATAATCTCAAAATGTGTTTCCAGTAAAAACAAAGTCAGAAAATTCACTATCAATATTTTCTGATAGTATTTTCTTTGCCATTCCTATTCCCCTATTGAACGGCCGTTGTTAAATACTCCAGCCTGGTTGCTGACCATACTAGTCTAAACTAGAGAACACAGAAAAGGGACTTCAGTTTAGTTTCTGATATTCTTACATAGTCTTATTCACACAACTGTCACATTCTTATCATAATACTGTCAGTTCAATACCATTTTTATTGATAATAAATCTTCAATTTAAGTGCAAAATCTATGTTTTATTTTTTTAGTTATATCTTGTATTTCAAATTAGATTGTGACAGTTGGTACTCTCTTTTTATTGTCTATAACGGTGGAAAAAGTCTCCTTCGCAGTAGATGACGTGTTCAAACCCCATTACTCAGAAGTTCATGTTTTGTATAATAAGAGCTTCATTTAAAAAAAGAGCTAAGGTCCAAACTTTTAGGAATCCACTGCCGGCCCTTCGAATACCAGAGTTGCTGAATACGAAGGCCACCTATGTTTAATTCCTAATTCATGCCTATTTCTTGCACCACAGTTCTTAATCTTTTAGGTCCATCTTGTTGGTTCTTTTTCATCCCTGCTTTCTTCCTTTGTCATTTTTTTTTTAAAACCTTTCTCTTCTTCACACACTAGAGCAGGGGTCTCCAAACCGGTCCTGGAGGGCCGGATCCATGCCAGATTTTTTGGATATCCCCATTGAGATACATGTAGTTATTTTAAAAATCTGGCATGGATCCGGCCCTCCAGGACCGGTTTGGAGACCCCTGCACTAGAGTATACTCCCCTAAGTGGGTCATGTATGCCCAGATGTGGGTCCCGTGCTCACTGTGTCACCGGAACCAAGCTGTACCCGGCTGATGAGCCCATAACTAGGGCAATACCGGTCCTGGTTGCTTGTGTTCCAGTTCAGGGAGGAACTGGCCCAGCACTGTTTTAGCAAGTCAAGACTGATTTGCATATGGCTGGGTCCAAACTGAGGTGGCATGATGAGCAAAATAATGAAGAATTGGAATGTGTTCCTGCGTAATTACCAGCTGCTGGAATTAATTCAAGCATTCGGCCATCATTTTCTGATACTTGAATGTTTTTTTCTTGAGAGCAACCCTGTTCTCCTGATGTTGATATTCTACACTAACCTGTAAGGTAGAATGAACTGGTATTGATACTGTTTTTAGGACCAACATTGGATAGCCCTGGTGTAGATGTTTCAATAGTCTAGACTGAGATCATGCATTGAGATGAGATGGTGACTATTGGCTGAGCTGTTGATTTGGAACCAGGCGATCTGAATTCTGTTCCCAGTTCCGGCACTTGAATGTACAAAAGGAAGAAATAAACTCCAGCATAGCTCACTCCGCATGACGCGGGAAGGGACAGGATCTCTTCCAATGTTGGAATGATCGGTCTGATTTAGGTAACAGGTTCACGTAACATTCAGGCAGAACACAGACAATCCATTACGTGTACAGTCATGGATATAAGTGGCTCCTAAAAGATTATACATGGAATATTGAATTCAGGAGAATAATAAGGAAATGCATTGGATGGGAATAAAAGAGAATTAAACAGTTAAGACTAGTGGGATAACATACGTTTTAAACCAAATTTAGCTTTTGTATTCCTGCCAGGAATTCTCAAAGGGATTCTTTACAGGCATAAGCCCAGTTTCATTTATATTGATTTCCACCACCATTGCGGAGTTCAGTACACCTGTAAATCCCACTCCAGATTTAGGAGAATGGTTGTTTTAACATGTGGTTAGCCTTTGAAGTGTGTGAATGCCCACAAACATGGACTAAGGAGCCCAATAGGTGCCCTGGCTTAATGTGTAGTTGCTAAGAAGGGTCAGACAGCTAAACACCCTGATACATGGAATAATGTACAACTTATGTCCTCCAGTACCTGCCTAGTTGTTGACCCTAAGTGGCCCAGTGTGTCAAATAATCTAGTAGTGTGGGTTCTTTGTGGTTCCTCTGCATCTCCAACCATATCCAGAGTCATTGAGTAAACCTAAGAAGCCAGCTTCCACAGCACAGTATGCCTAGCACGCCTCAAGTCAGTCTACTGATGGCCTTTCCAGTCCTTGGGTCTGGGTCCATTTCTCAAAAATGCACTCTACCACCCAAGACTTGCCCCCCAGGGAAAATCCCCTATTGGAGGAAGGCCAAAGTCCAAGTCACTGAGGCCTCCCTGGGCTGCAGAATCATATGTTCCCAAGCAAACACTTTCTAACTTAGTAAATGATTAAGTAGATTTCTCCAGAACAATGGCCCCTTAGATTTTTTATTGTCATTTCTCTCTAAGTCTACAACCAATCAGAATCCAACAGGCAGTATCAATCACACCACGTTCTGCCCACGTGCACCATGGAGTCTTCCATTACTCAAGGGATCCTAGATGTCTCTGCCTCATGGCTGAACCCCCTAAAAAGTCATTGCATCCTCGGAGGCACGCAAACATATGTGCCCTGATCTCAGCTCATACTCACATATTCACTCGTAGGGAAGCTGTCTCTATACTTCGTATTCTCTATACTTCATATTCTCAAAAATTAGCAACTCCTGTGCCTGTGCCTTCGAGTCTGGAGCCTGCCCCAGTGGCTAGAGCAACCCTTATGGAACATGAACGCTTGGACCCTCCTGTGGGAGTCACAAGCTAGAAGAGAGATCCTGCTCAATATGGATCACAGATGCCACAGAACATTCCTTGTGTGATCTGGAGTCCTATCAGCGAACACTCACGGTAAGAGGTGATTCCATTGTTTACTACATGATAATGGACACATTGCATACCATAGATCAACAAGTGGACCAATCAGATAGGTTGTCTTTTTTTTTACAAAGTGAACATTGTGTGCCAGTAGAAGTGTACTATTGTGAGCCACTGTCCATGCTTGTGTTTGATGAATGAGACTGTGTTTCATGCTGCAGAAAGAGTCTTCAGATATTTGTGGACTTTGCTGCTTTGGGAGATCTGAGTCAAGCCTTACTCTCTGAGCAAGTGCCTGGAGGCCGTGCTATGAGGAGCTTCATAGCTGAGACCGCAAGAGAACATTGCAGTCTATGACAGAGAGTTACCTAGCAAGTAAAGAACACCTTCCTTAGAAGACATATTTACAGGCACTCTGCCTAGTAGGTAAAATACTAGTAGAACTTGAGAAATGACCTGCTGTCATAAGCCACCTATCTGAATCCCAGATGATTTCAAGGGAGCAGCGACACTAAGTTCGAATCCTCCAGAGACTTGCCCTCAGTTTACAAGAGGAGACATTGCTTCGGTGGCAAATCCCAGTGGGAAGGGGGTTGGGATGGAGACAGTGTGTAGAGTCAAATATGCTGTGGCTTGTCTAATCAACAGCAACACTGCAGCAGGCGTTCACACCAGTCTGATCAATGGTACCGGTAGATATGGTAAACAAACAATAAGGCTTTAGTTTAGTAATAACTCTATTTCTTAAGGTATCATCTCACAAAAGCTTTTCAAATCTCAACCAACCTTTAGTTTTCTTGTTATTTTGTTTTTATTTAGTTTGTCTGTAGAGGCCGCTTCATCAAAGTTCTCGAAACTGTAGTGAGTATGATTTTAGCGTCAAACCCACAAGCAAATTCGTATGGGGTAAGCTTCAACTAGCCCTCACTGGCAGAGCCCTGCCAACAGTATGTACAAGTTGAACAAAAACACTGGTTACCTTTGTTTGCAGCACGATGTTGTGACTGAGCTCAGCGCATAGTAAAATCAAATCTGTTAATGCGTCTCTCCTTTTCTTCTTGTTCTTTTTTCCATCCAGGTGCTAGACTAATGCGGGACATTCTTTGCGGTGAGGTCGACACAAGAGTATCAAGGGAGCTGGCAAGACAGAGTCCTGGAAGCCTGGAAACAGGTAAGAGGCAGGCAAAGAGGCTAAATAAAGGGGGAGGAGTGTGGACGGTCTTTAAATAAGACTGCTTTTGAATGTTCGTAAAGGTCACATTCTAATTTCTGTAACAAGAAATAGGTGCAGATAATTCACTTGATGAGGCTGCCTTCCAGAAAGTGCTTTAAAATGTTCACAAAGGTTGTGTTCTAGTTGCTTATAGCAAGGTACAGGTGCAGATGATTAATTTGATGAGGGCTGTCTTACGGAAGGGGTACAAAAGGGGGTGGTGATGGACGGAGCATCTGAATCAATCAAACACTCACACCCAGTCAAAAGATCTGGGTTTAATCCATCACCGTTCTTTAGCCCACTCTGCCACCCCAGTTCAGACATGGCTATATGCAAATCAGTCTGACCCTGTGCCTCATGGGAACAGTCCAGCCCGAACTGCCAAGCCATGTCTTCCCTGGACCGGAAACAAGTTTCCGAGGACCGGTTTCTGGCATTCCAGCCGTCTTCAGCCCGGCTTGCTGGAATTCAGTGGCAAAGTGTGCAAGGGACTCACGTCTGAGCATACCCTGCCACACTAATGGCGTCCAAAAGCGGTACAAAAGGGGGTGGTGATTGACGGAGCATCTGAATCAATCAAACACTCACACCCAGTCAAAAGATCTGGGTTTAATCCATCACCGTTCTTTAGCCCACTCTGCCACCCCAGTTCAGACATGGCTATATGCAAATCAGTCTGACCCTGTGCCTCATGGGAACAGTCCAGCCCGAACTGCCAAGCCATGTCTTCCCTGGACCGGAAACAAGCTTCCGAGGACCAGTTTCCGGCATTCCAGCCGTCTTCAGCCCGGCTTGCTTGAATCCAGTGGCAAAGTGAGCAAGGGACTCACGTCTGAGCATACCATGCCACACTAATGGCGGCCAAAAGCGGTACAAAAGGGGGTGGTGATGGACAGAGCATCTGAATCAATCAAACACTCACACCCAGTCAAAAGATCTGGGTTTACTCCATCACCGTTCTTTAGCCCACTCTGCCACCCCAGTTCAGACATGGCTATATGCAAATCAGTCTGACCCTGTGCCTCTTGGGAACAGTCCAGCCCGAACTGCCAAGCCATGTCTTCCCTGGATCTTTTGACTGGGTGTGAGTGTTTGATTGATTCAGATGCTCCGTCCATCACCACCCACTTTTGTACCGCTGTCTTACGGAAGGTTCACGTTGAGGTCATCTATGCCAGTTGCTTGATGCTTATTCTTGTGGATTTTTGGGATGTTTCCATGGTGCCTGAAACTTGACCTTGCTTATGGATGGTAAAACATTTGTAAAAGCTTTTAAACCGTTTCAAACAAACCAGAGAATACCAGGTGAAGCTAGGTATTACCAACAGCATGTAATATGATCAAAAGTAATAGTACAAGAAGTTTGTTCATTAAAAAGTGTTGGGAGAAATGATATGAGTCATGCCGGTATATTGGGAAAGTCAAGAGAGGTGAGCTGTGGCAGGTATCCTGACACCTATGGTGCTAGCCCAGTGGTGTTCGGAGAAACTTGGAACCTGAAAACAACTTATTAAGAACATTTTAAGTATTTCTTTAGGCAGAATTACAAATTAACATATCCTAAAATAAGGTAATAAATGTCAGTGAAAATAATTAGGGCTGGCTTTAAAGTTTGGCAGGCGGAGTAATGTCTCTCAGGATAACGAAGAACAGTACCATCCTACCACTGGCCTGCGGTCACCTCTATACATTGAAAGAAACTGCTGTCACAGACTTAGCGAAAAAGTACCCTGACTGCCACAGTCCAAGGCCGGCTTTTAGCCTCTAATTTAGAAGTGGGTGGTAGTAAGACAACAGACAAACACTGAGGGGCTGATTGTCTCACTGTGGAGGCTCTGAAATCAAGCAGGATCTCAGCAATGAGAAACTGCAGTGGGAAATCCCACCACAAGGGCGTATATAGCGCTGTGACTGCCGAGCTTCGGCCATGAGTTCTGAGGGTCTTTGTGAATCAGCCTCTGATTGTCCCACCCACCCACATCTCTCCTCCGCTGTCTTACATAGAGTGCTGAGCAGGTGGGTTTGTTACGGTGGAGCTGCTGCAGGCTCTATCTTTGGGAACATCTTTCACCAGACCCGTTGCCACAACAAGAGGCAGCCACCATTATCCTAAACCATGAGAAATCTTCCAAACACCCTGTGGTGTAGCTCGAATTAGGTAACCCCCATTCAAGGGTGGGACGTAAACAGACAAAGGCGTGGCTTGCCTTGAGTTTTTGAATGCCCACAAAATCATGAGCTTGTCCCACCCTGTTAACGGTCAGAGATTTACTTCAGCAAAGGACTAAAGTAAATCCTTATCCGGGGTGGTAAGTGGAACAGAACACCACCACCCTAAGGGGTTCAGGGGAAGAGGATTATCCAGAAGGAAAAAATGTACATAGAAGAATTAAAAAAAAATTTTTTAAAGTGTAATTGAACATCTGGGCTCCTTACCTCAGAATTGTACTGTGTGTAAAATGTAGCACTGTGGAAATAGGATCATCCAAAATGTCACAGTTAAATAGCTGGAAACCTGCATGTGGCAGAGCTCACCTAGGGATACTGCTGACAATGTTTGTGAATACTAAAAAGTGGTGAATCTGCACCCATTCATAGGAGTTTGCCTATAGGTGCTTCTCTGTCTGTGCGCTGGGCCCTCTTCCACAGTGTAACACTCTCTTAGCCAATGCCTTTACTCATATTGGAAGCAGGTGCTTCATACTTCACAGATGCTCAAGACAGCTGGCGGCAGCACTGCGTCGCTTTTGTAAAACATTGGCATATGTGGTATTTCCTCTAGCCTGATTCCTGTGGCTGTGGAGAACATAGTCTCCTGCAGAAGGAAGTTGCCAAGTCTATTTACAGAACACTTTCCTGGAAGCACTTCAGAGAGCTCTGCGGCAGTAAAAATATAGCACAAAAATTTACAAAAAATTCATTCTATATCTGACACATAGGTGGTAATCCAGAGTTCAGTGATTAACATGCCACTTTTCAATGTTTTATGTTGCCTATTCATTTCCTTGGAGTGATTTTCAAATCACAGCTACTGTAAAACAATCATTGGCAAAGTCAATAAGTTTCGCCTCAAAGAGATCTATTGGCTTTGTCACTGCCTATTTAGCTATGGTGTACAGCAGCACGGCTGCTTAGCAACATCGCTGAGAGTAAAATAAATTGATATGACGTGGTCCATGCTTGCTTCGCCATAGTGTTTTTTTATTGTTAATTTAACCATGCTGCACAGCAGGTGCACTGCTGTACAATATGGGGAAAATTACGTTGGCAAAGCCAATAGATCTTGCATAGACGAGATCTATTGACCTTGCCAATGTTTAGTAAAAAAAACATTATGACATTGCACCCATCGCGCCTTGTCGTGTAGCACTTCTAGCTCAGGAGTAAGCTTTCAGCGCCAGGATACCTGCCAGGTGACAGCTGCGCTCTATAAGTGTTTTAAATAAATAAAATAATAATAAATAACGCAGAAGGGTTTGGGCAGGGAAGGGTTTGGGCAGGAATGCAATCAGTATGCAGCAACGACACAGGAGGTGTTCGGGAGGCTTGTGCAAGAAATGACGTGGGAGGGATGGGGTGGCCAAGTGCATGAAGCGATGCAGGAAAAAGGCAGAGGGGGCAGGTGCAAGCAACAACCTGGGAGGGGACTAGGGGAAGAGGGTAAATATTCTGCAAAAACTTGCATTCCTTTGGAGTGCTCTAACTGAAATAAAAATACGTACCTAACGAAAGCAGGATCAGTAGAAGGACACTGGTTGCGTAAGGAAGCTGTACTTGGTCCATGGTCCATGCTCCACCGAAGAGACAAACACTCAAAGAGAAAGTAAAATTGGCATGCACTGACCAATGAGAATCAAGGAAATAAGAGTGATGGTGAAGCCAACCAATGGTAAGTTATTGACGGGTTCCAAGCCATTTTGAACGTTTTTTTGTTAACAAAAGATGTTGCTGTGCGAGAACTAATGAAATGGGAGTGAATGTGTCCTATTTAAAGTGGGATTGTGACCTATGCATGTCACAGTGGACCCGTATTAGTTTTATAACCCTGGAAGTCAGGACTTTAAGATAGGACACACAAATATGTTGACAAGTTAGTATGAGGTACAATTTGCATATTGTCAAAAAAAAATCCACTTCCACTTACTTCATTTCACTTCAGCTTGTTGTGACCTCCTTGACCCCGTCGAACTTTACATCACTGAGTTAACTCACTCAATGTGTTAATTCCCCCTAAGCACAGATGTGTGTGTAACCAGCCACTCTGTAAAATTCTAGTTGGTTGATTCTGACTTTTATCCTACCAATGTTGAAGAAATGGGTACCACGGAGCTGCTTAAGAGTAAAGACTTGTATTGGGTCCAATAGATACTTAAGTTTGCCGTATATACTGTTCAAGTCTCCACTACATTTAAGCAATATGTGTTCGAAAGTAAATGTAAAAAAAGATGCCTAAAGTTCAAAAACTATTTGAAAAGACTAAAAACCTATAACAATTTGTATGGAAAGTAGAGAATACTGAAGTATTTATTTACATCTTCTATTAAATGCATTTACAGTATATTACAAAGAAATCCGATTACCACAACTTGTTCTTATACTCTGCTTTATTCCACTCCTCTGCTCTTTCTAAGCGGTATAAATAGCAGCTCTGTCTATTACTCAATTAATGGTACTTAGTTTGCTGCCCTTGGGGAGAATGGGAGGCTGCCTCTGACCTAGTGACCTTCTGATCACTGCTTTTTTCCAGCTGCTACATGCAACCCATTGAGCTATCCTTCCGGCATTCATGTGGACATTTGTTTGGGAAAGATTCCTGATGGGCTTGTGCATACCTACAGACGTGTCCTTTTAGGAGTGTGCACAAACGCACAGAGCATTCCAGTAGGGACGAAATAAAACCTGAGGAAGCCCCCTGAGAAGTATGTGGTGTGCCCCCACACGCACACCCAGAGTGACTTTCAGGGTCATAAAATAACAGGTGGCTGAGAGGATCCCCTCAAACCGGTCCCGGGGGTCTCCTGATTTCTGGGGCCACGAGGCTCAGAGTTACACTTCCACATTTCAACCTTGGGACACCCACTACCTGTCCTTGTAATTTGATTTGCTCACATGACAACCTGCATGTAGGTAAATCATTTTAAGAGTGCTTTTCCAATTTTTGTGAATTTGAAAGTGTGATTCACTAGTAAACAAAGTTGTTTGCATGTGTAAGTCTAAGTTACAGGGCACATAGGGTCCGATTCAAAGAACTAACTTTAGACAAAATCCTAAACTTACTACCATTTTGGTATTCACAGAAGGCACTTACTCATTTCAGTATTCACAGAAGTTAGGAGTCCTAACTTTAGGGCTCCTAAATGCCTTCTGTGAATACCGAGAGTCTTAAAGTTAGGATTTTTCTAACTTTACTACTCCTAAACTGAGAAAAATACTAACTTTAAGACTTTCGGTATTCACAGAAGGCATTTGGGAGTCCTAACTTCTGTGAATACCGAAATGAGTAAGTGCCTTCTGTAAATACCAAAATGAGTAAGTGCCTTCTGTAAATACCAAAATGGTAGTAAGTTTAGGATTTTGTCTTAAGTCGCAGTGGCTGTCGAGCCGCACCACTGGATTAGGAACTGCTGTTTCGATTTGCCTCCAAAATCTACCTCTAAATTACGTCAGCACAACACGTTAAAATACCAGCTACAAGGGCTAGATTCATAAATACTTTGCAGTGATGCAAAGTGAATAAAAGTGATGCAAACCAGGGCAAAGCGTTGATTTGCTTTCCAGCACAAAACAAGTTTTGTGCTGTTAAGTTTCTAAAAGCAATACAAAGTAGTGTTTTTCGCTGCTGTGTGTTACTTTGCATCAAGGGGGCATCCTGTGTGTGGCACATGGGCGTTTTCACGCTACGACCCATGGTTTTTCACGCAAAGCCCTGTCTGCTAACAGTAGTAGAAAGGGTTTTGTGCCAAAATGTATGCCTTCTCGAGGCAGGCGCAAGGCAGGGAAAGTATTTTTATTCCTCCTCACTGTCCCAATTTTGCGTGTGTATTGCACTGTAAAGCACAATGCAAAGAGTGAAAAGTTTTAAAGTTAGTCCATGAATTGTGTTCTGTACTGAAAGACTAATCTTCTAGTACAAAACCTATGTGAAACTCACAAACACGTCTTTTGCACTATGGTGCAATGATATTTGTGTGGCTCTAGGCAATCTGATTGTGAGCAGAGTTTAGAAAAAGAGTCCTAGTGGATGTGGTACTGTTCTGCCTTCTCACTTTCTCGCAAGGCAGCAACTTTGGTTGTTACACTACTTTGCGTAAATTAATAGAAAATTTGCCCCAATGTTGCCACCATCGAGTTAGAGATATTTGTAAAAAGCACTAAATATAACCATTTAAAAACAGAAACAACAGTATAGAATGGTGTGGGAAACAATCATCTATACATTTTTTTAAAGATTATTGTAAAAGCCTGAGGATTATATTAAAATTAGTTTGCTATCTTAATACAGCTGTAGATAATGTCACACTGAGGTGGCTTTACTATACAACTTTGCTTAAACCAAGATGGTTGCCTTATGTTAGGAACTTCCATAAGGTTTTATCCCTGTGATCTGAGTATTTGTTGGATATTTGGAAATAATTTCCAAGGTATCAACCTGTTGACAGCACACATTACAGAAAAGAGAAAACAGATAAAAAATATCTAAGGTTTGTTGGTGCTCCTGACAGCCATATTTTCTCCCTCAGCTATTTAGGTAATGACCTGAAAATAATTTCAAGCAAAGTGAAAATATCCCGAAGGACATTGTCTAGAGCATTCGGAAGCAACAAGAGATTCAATTGTTTAGACTTAAACTAGATTACCGAAGTGGTAAAATAATAGGCCTGATTCACAAACTGCACTTTGTAGTGTGTTTTTAGGTCTCGCGACCTATCGATGTGCGCAAGCGCATCGAGCGGAGCGAGAATTCAAGTGGCGAAAATCATCGTCAAACCAAGGGCTTTCAGCCCCGCGGTTTTCATGCAGTTCACGTGAACCACGTGATTAAACATGCACGCGCATCGGCAGCATTTCTCCAGCAGGCTCACAAAAGGCTCTCCTCCCTCCCCACATCAAAGTCATCAATCACCCTCCCACAGGCTTCCCCAGCGCTGCCCCGTCCCCTGCTTCACGGCCAGGCCATCTGTTCCCTCCCAGACCTCGTTTAACTTGTTCCCTGCTTGCCTCTCCCCCGCCCCCCCCTCCCTCCCCCACCACAGCAATGCCGAGGGCTGGTTTCACTTTCAGCACGGAAGACTTGCCTGCTTTGCCAACGCTTGTTTTTATTAATTTTTTTTATTCAATGCTTGTTGTTTTCGTCTTCTTTTGCATGCCCCATGTGTGTACATGTACTGGCGGTCTGCTTGAGTATGGTTGCAGGTGGAAGATATTTCATCGGTTTACAGAAGGACGCATTCATCTCGTGTAAGCACACATTTGAGTCACAGGATATTGAGCCAGCTCGCACGAGGGCGGTCGGCTTGGGCCACCTTGTTTATTTATTTACTTAGTTGCACAAGCGTGGTCCGCTTCGACAGTGCTTGTTTATTTATTTAATGACTTAGTTGCACAAGCGCAGTCTGCTTCGCTCTCGTGTCTCTTTCCTGCTCTCTCTCTTTCGTGGTTCTGTTTAATATCCGTCTCCTTAAGTTTTGCTCCCTCCTCTCTTTCTCGCTTCTTTCAGTCTCTCTTCCAGTCTTGCTGTTTTGTCTCTCTCTCGCTTGCTGTTCTCTCTCTCTTGCTGTTCTCTCTCTTGCTCTCCTCTCTTTCATTCTCACTCTTCTCACTTTTATTCTCGCTCTTTTTTATTCTTGCTCTTCTCTTTCATTCTCGCTCTTCTCTTTCATTCTCGCTCTTCTCTTTCATTCTCGCTTTTCTTCTCTTTCATTCTCGCTTTTCTCGCTTTCATTCTCGCTCTTCTCTTTCATTTTAGCTCTTCCCTCTCTCTCTCTCCTGCTCTTTTCTCTCCCTCTCTCTCTCTTTCAGCCTCCCTCTACCGGCACTCACTTGATCTCTTAAACACACAGAGCTCCGTCTTCAGCCCATGCCTTTAACAGGCGAGTGAGGCGGGGGAGAGATGCCCCAGCGGGCTGTTACCACCAGTGCCTCCACTGAGCGGCACTGCCTCTTTAGTAGCGTATATCGTCCATGGCCGATGTGATGACTGGTTCATGCTGGCTTTTATTTTACAAAAGCTGAAATTAAGCACAATGAGTGAAACATTGAATTGCATTTGTTTTCAAGTTTAGCCCCTTTTACAGTGAGGCAGATTGTCAGAGGCTGCTCATTCAGTCACAATTCCTCCTGTGTTCCAGAGCGAGCCCAGCACGCAGGCCGCTGTTCTGCTTATAACCGAAGGGTGTACGTCTGGCACAGGGGCAACTAAAACAGTTGCCAATCGCTTGGGCTATCAATTTCATTCAGGATCATCTTGGGTTGAGGTCCCTTAATTGTTACATTTTCCAGAGTTAAGTAGATGAGCAGGGTGCCTACTGATAAATTGAAAGTGTAATTTTTGTACAGGTTTGTGCACCAAATTATTACTAGCTCACTTAATGGCTTTGTTGTAATGCTGTAATAATGTGGAAGTGCAGTGAGTTACACAAAATGAGGGGCCTCACTGCAAAATGTGGTCATTCGTAAACACTGTGGGTTGTATGTTTTCTAAAGCCCTATGCCCCACTTGATTTCGACCCTCTCACCCTCTTGGTTGATCTTGTTTGATATTTTGTAGCCACAGAGACCAAGTTATTTTAAAACCTACATAAGAACTAAGCCCTACCATCATCGGCGCTTCAGTGTTATTAAGATTGTTGAACCGGTTTAAGGGAGATCGTTGACTGCCACTTTATAAGTAACTGCCTTTATGTTGAGCCTCTGAATTTATAGTAATCTAAATTGTAGTGACTCCAGAGCCAAGTGTAGGTTGCAACAAGCAGCACTCTCGATTGTACATCTATAATGCATGGCTGTATGCAACAGTTCAACTTTTAAAGATAGGATGTTTCTGCATCCCGTGTTTAGGTAATCTTACAATGGCTAAAAGGGCAGTAAAATAAAAACACCTGTGGCTGCAGGATTTCACTTATCAATGCCCATTAAACAAGCATCCAGCCTTGACTATTTTTTTCCACGATATGTCTATCACTGTCTACGCCCTTTCGCAGTCTGTTGTTAATTTTGTGGTCTGGAAGTAGTGGGGCTTTATGCTAAGCTGCCCTTTGGATGTGTTCCTCTATTGCAGCATCTTTCTTTTGCCATGTTTCTTATTTATGCAGTGTCCTCAACAGCAAATGTGGCTAAACGCGTTGGAGTGTTTTGCATAAGCACCTATTACATTACACAAGGTCAGATCCTGCGTATCTTTTGTATGTATTTATTTAGTTACTTATGCTGGAAAGTGCATTGCTAAACACGTATAAGGTCCCAAAGGCCACTGCAAATCAAAACGCATAGGTAACACATACAATTCGGACAACATAAAATAACAACATATCACATACATACACTCAGTAATACATAGCTATAATACAATACCATTAGCAAAGCAAATGCTTTAACTTAAAGGCAAGACCTGTTTGCAGTAGGAAAGTTGGAGCTATTGGTTTTGTAAATGACAAAGCCCTTTATGTTTTTAAAATGAAAACAAAAATAAAAGGCATTGTTATTTGCAATTGTAATAGCTCCAACTTTCCTACTGCGAGACCTATTGGCAACGCCAGTGCTTGTTTAGTTCTACAGCTGTTCTAAAAAACTTACTACAAAGTGCGATTCAAATTCTGCACTATTGAAGTAAATTATACTTTTGAGTAAGTTGACCCCTTTTCGGAATACACAAGCTGCACTTTTGTAGTAACTTACACTTTTGTAGTGAGCCCCTACCTGCACTGTTTTCTATGGGAGGGTTTTTCAGTATCAGTGGTTGCCCATGTGCAGTGCCGTAGTAACTTACACTTTTGCAGTAAGTCCTTACCTCCATTATGTTCTATGGGAGGGTGTTGCAGTACCAGTAGTTGCCCATAGGAAGTGCTGTAGTAACTTAAACTTTTTTAGAAAGCCCCAACCAGCGTTGCTTTTTATGGGAGGATGTTGCATTACACATGGTTGCCCATGTTTAGTGCTGGACGTACTACAAAAGTGTAAGTTACTACAAAAGTAGGAGAGGGGTTGGCCTAATGGCTAGGGCGGTCAACCTCGAATCTGGGGAACTGGGTTAGAGTCTCGGCAATGACGCTGCACATCGTGTGATTCTGTGCAAATCACTTAATCTCCCCGTGCCTAACAAAAAAAATATATATATATAAAAAATGATAATGTGTCCTCATGTAACTGGTGCTATGTAAAGAGCTCTGAAACACGATTCGGGTCATGTTCACACTATATAAAACTGTAAAATAAATACAAATATAATAAAAGTATAGTTTTTGAATAACAGAAAGTAGTAAACTTAATCAAAAGTGTTAGGTATAATTACAAGTGTGTGGCAGCGAGGCATCCATTGAGAATGCGGCATTGCCCATGACTTGTGTCTGTGTAATCGGGCCAATATTCCAGCACCCCAGAATTACTCCCTGAGTTAACAAACCCTATTAAGATCCCCTTCAGGATTAATGGGGTACTTGCAACAATACCCTAACTCATAACTTTTTCGGTATTCCTAAAGATTTACATGATATATGATCCATCAATTGTAACATGATCTATTATAATTTTCTATATAAAAAAAATAGTGCCTCTGTGCATATCAATGTGCTGACAGGCCAAGGAAACATTATGAGGCTGATTATGACTTTGGCGGTGTGGGAGCGGGGCGGCACGCCACCGCCCGCACTGCCAAAGTCGACTGCCGGCCCCTGCCAGTTTAGGAGTTTTCTCCTGGTCTGGTGGGCGGTCCTTTGGCATTCACACAGTGGTGCCTTTTAAAAAAGGCACTGCAATGGGAATGCCAAAGCAAGTTTGTGCATGGTATGGACTGTTTAGTCCATGCCATGTAGGAACTGGGAATGCATGCACCATGTACACCCCTGCATGCATCCCAGTGTGAGGGGCAAGGGGGCCGTGTAGGGACCCGTCTATTTCCCCACTGCTAGCTGCAGCGGCACTGCCAAGCATATTGGTGGGTGAAGTGTGGCTCAATGGTTAGAGCGGCAGACCCTGATGCAGAGGTCTGGCCCGGGACCAGGGTTCAATTCCCGCCTCGACGGCCAGGACCTGATAATTCTCGCCTCGGTGGCTAGTCTAATCATGGGTCCCACTCTGCGACTCTGGGTAATAGCTTGCTTAATCTCCACAACGGCCCCAGCAGCGCTGGGATGCCTGGCTTCACCTTGGGGGTGCCCAGGAGTGCACATCTCACAGGAAAGCCAGGAAGGGTTCCACAGCGGTGTGAATACAGTGCTGCGAGACCTCTGGGTAGAAGGCGCTATATAAAAACAAACACATTTACATGTATTGCTCCCCCAGATAGCTGCATCACCGCCAGGGAACTTGGTTTCCTGGCGGTTTGCGGCAGTCCCAGAAGGGTCCAACCGCCATACTTGTTAATATTGCGGATGTACCACTGGTGCTATGATCCCCGACTGCCACCACACCTCCACCACGGGTTGGGTGGTCCGATGGGCCACCAAACTCTTAATCAGGCTTTTAGTAACTACTTTCATAAAAACATAAAATGTTTAATGTTCTGCCATTATAAAAGCCACATGTGTAGGATTAAATGTACACACATACAATAGTTTCCAAGATTTAGGTGCACAGAGTTAAGGTTTTCTATGAATTCCAAAAAAGGAATATCTTTCAGTTTACCAAAATGATACACTTCAATTTAAGGGTTATAAAGTTTAAATATTTTGTGAACTGGCTCCTCAGTAAGTTGAAAGACAATATGAAAACAATGTATTTGGAATGTGTATGTTATTTATTTATTTAATATGTTTGCACCCCTGGACTATATGGTACTAAAGAGCTTCCCAAGAAACAAAGAACATGAAGACCTATCGCAGCACTCCTTCAGCAGTGACATTAGGTCAGCTGTTCATCGTTCTCAAATGCTGAACTATTTGCTTGCTTTTTAGCAGGATTGGTTTTCCAGATTTAAAGTCCAGCCAGGACACCACTATTCAGCAAATTCCATCTGACCATTTACAAATAGATTTTTCTGGAAACCTGGGGTTGGTGTTTGGATTTCTTGTTGCCCACTGACCTGCTATGGAGAAAACTCCAGTTGACTGAGCTGAACTTGCATCTTGGGCTGCTTTTTGGGTGTCTGAGGTTGTGTATAGGTTTTTGCTGCCATTTATTAACTAGTACAGCTCATCTTTGTATTTATTTCTGCTGGAAAGTGTTTAAAAACTTTTATGTCTTAAAGGGCTAAAGCCTGATCCAGTGGTGACCTGAAGCTTCCACCAGGACACAGAACTCTTTGTTGACAAAAATGTAAATAATGTTTGAATTGAATAGGTGACCCCTAATAGAGTGGTGCTTTGCACCCCCTCTGTCTCTTAACCTGAGCTTTAGTGATCCTCTGTTTCTGTGTTTACAGTCTGCCTAATGATCAAGCCCCCTCCATCCTACAAACTGGGCACATTTCCCATCTGATAAAACTTAACTATCCTTAATAACAGAGAAGCTTCTTCCCTGCATGCCTTTGTTCCAGTTCCACTGCACTCACTCACATCAAGAACTTCCTTTGTTGATATTAATCGACTCATTAAGTGCTTTATTTCAGATGCCTTGGGGTCATGAAGACTCAAACAGCTGGACCTCCCCCACATGGTCTTTCAGGGCTATTTCTGTCCTTGAAATCATTCCAGAGATAAATGGCCTGGATTAGGGATCTGCAGATGAATAGTCAGGCAACTCATTTTGTTTAAAAATTGGCCTTTGTTAGTAATGCATCGCAAATATTTCACAAACTGGTCGGCACAGGACTCAGCCACAAAAGACAAGCATTTGCAAAGCCAATACGTCCGGCGTTGGCTGTCAACATTTTGACTTTGTCAAAGCTTGTTTTGTTTTGTATTTTTTGGGGGGCGGGGGGCACTTTGGAAGAGCTGCTGAGCCATAACCGATATTTTTTTTAACCATTGGCTAAAAGCATACATTTTTTGTTTTCCAAAAGCACACATTGGCATCGTTGAACCTGGCACTGAAAGGAACTACTTTGTCTGCGAATGTGCACTTTGTGAGAGCAGAGTGTGCCAATCACAGTAAAGTTAGCCAGTGGATAAATTGGTGTGGCCCGGTGCCCCAGGCTGTAAGCTGCAGTGGGCGGAAGAAAAATGTGACTGGCACAACAGACCAAGGGATGAAGAGGGCCGGACGCAAACCCCTCCACGTTAATATATAATATGACTATAATTTTAGTTAAATCAATGTCTTGGTTAACACCAATTATGGGTATTACTGAAAGGCAGAATTTATTTTCTACTCATAGTGAGCATTTTGGGTGTTGGTATAAGACATACATGGTCTTCCAGTAAGAAGAATCGTAACAAGCATTGGCAAAGCCAATAGGTCATGCCTTTTTGCTTTGCCTTTTATATACTTATAATCTACAGAATAGACAAAAAAGAAATACATTTTTATTTCTAGTGTTGAACAGCATTAAAAAAATAATTATGTGATGATATATAGGCGGTCATATATTGTCACAGAAGAGCAAGTATGGGCCATGATGCTGCTTCTCTTCATGATCACAGGTGTATGCCCATGTGTCACCAAGCATTCAGGCACATCCATCATGACGTAGCAGCCATCTTGTTTTTGCTTAACTTCACAGTTCCAAGATGCAAATGTCATTATTATAGTGGTAAATGTTTAAATATGTTGAAAGTGCACCAAATCACTTTTGTTTTAAAGAAAGGGGAGGCCTGGAAGTAAATTGCAGCTGTCGGGTTCTCAAAAAAAGAATAATAAATAGATAAATAAAAAGAACCGGATGGGTCAAAAGAAGCAAACACTGATCAGCAAGAGCAGTGGGGGGAGCAACAGAAAAGCAAGTTAGGGGGTATTTAAATTCATTTTTTTAAAAAGACAATAAAAAGTTAAACAGGTCAGGGGGGTGGGGTATCAACACACACGCTTTTGAGAGCAGCACGGAGAATGTAGGGATGGGCGTATGTATGTTGAGAGAAGGTGCACACAGAGGGACAGTGAGTGTAAAAAATAGCATAGGCACGCCCATTGAGTGCTGATAAAAAACAGTAAAAGTATTTCCCTGCTGTTCAGTTCTGGAAGGATACAAGCAATCCAATCAAACACAAGAAGAGGAAGGAAAGCCATCCAATAAGATGTAAGCAAATGAGATTGACAGGAAGCCAACCAATGACAAGCCATGAAACGACCCAAAGCCCTTTGTAAGTGATGGTATTTTTCGCAACACGGCTTTGACAATTGACAGCTAAAAGCTGTATGTAGGTTAGACCGAAATATTATGCCTATAACTAAGAAGATAAAAACTCTTTAAATACCCAAAGTAACTAATTCTCATGTGTCCCAATTGCTCTTACTACTCCCACCCTATTTAAACCAGACATGTTATGTTACATTTTATTTATTCAGCGCACGTACGCCCGTGGGCTTCATGGCGCTATCGAAGTTTTTTGGGAACACAGCATAACACTCAAAGGTACATTTCGCAAGGGTACATTTGGCACTTATTTAAGGATAGGCCTGTCTAAAAGCCATGTTGTAAAGGCCTGTCTGAAGGTAAGAAGACCGTCACACTGTCTTAAAGGCAGTGGCAAGGAGTTCCATAAGGAGGCGGCAAGGTAGTGGAAACAACTACCGCCCTGACGTTTTTTCTTAAATAAGGGGACCATTAGCAGATCTTGGTGGGACGAGCGAAGGTTACGTGAAGGGATGTATTTGCATACCAAATTCCTTATGAATTTGGGACCCTTGCCCTGCAAGGCTTTAAAAATAATGCAGCCGGCTTTGAATGCAACTCTCTGGTCTACCGGCAGCCAGTGAAGATTTTCTAATCCTGGCCTAATGGATTGCCATTTAGGTTGCTTACAAATGAGCCTGGCTGCCTGGTTCTGGACATACTGTAATCTCTTTAGCTGCCCTGCTGGAAGACCTAGGTACAGACTATTTGAAAAGTCAAGCCGAGATAAAACTAAGGCGATAGTTACTTGAATCAAAGCGGAATAAGTTAAGAGGTGGGCAATTTTCTTTATCTTTCTCAATTGAAAGAAACTGAATGAAACTACCGTCCCTATCTGACCTTTAAGCGATAGATCCTCACTAAGACTCACCCCTAAACTCTTAACTGTGTGGGATTTGATGGGTGAAATTCCCATGTCAGATGGCCAGAAATGGGGTCCCCAACTAATTTTACTTTTCCCGGGCAAGACAAGTTCTGTCTTGCCCGGGTTAAGTTTGAGGTGGTTCTGATTCATCCATCTATGGATATGGGTCATAGTTTCCTGAAATTCTGTCACAGCGTCAGGGGAGTTCAATGAAAAAACAAGTTGCAAATCATCTGCATAGTTAAAAATCGTAACTTTGTGATTTTTCAGAGAGTGCAGTAAAGGGCGTAAATACAAATTAAATAGTAGCGGGGACAAAGATGATCCCTGAGGGACTCCACGGGTAGAGACGGTTTTTGGGACTGTAAATGTCCCCAATCTAACAGATTGAGTACGTTCGGAGATGAAAGACTTCAGCCAGCTCAAAGCAGGGCCCCTGAGGCCGGCCTGCTCGACACCGTTGACAAGAATAGAATAGTCAACCGTGTCGAACGCAGCCGACAAATCAAGGAGCACCAATGCCTGATGAACGTCTCTATCTGCGTTAGATCTTAGGGTATTCTGGACCGCAAGTATCACTGTCTCAGTCGAGTGGCATGGACGAAAGCCTGCCTGATTCGGTTCCAGATATTCAGTTGATTCAATGAAATTTGAGAGACAGTTAGAGACATGGGCTTCCAGAATTTTTGATAGGTAGGGTAAGAGGGAAATCGGCCTGTAATTCGTAAGGTCATGTGGGTCAATGCCAGATTTTTTAGTTAAGGGGATCAGCAGAGCACGCTTAAACCTGCTAGGTACCTTGCCCTGTGCAAGTGATTCATTTAATAAAGGAAGAATACTTTGAGGGATGGCAAGTCCTATTTCTTTAAAAATGTGGGGTGGGCAGATATCATCAGGTGACCCAGATTTGACACGTACTGATCAAACATCCAGGTCTTGAGTATGCTCCTGAAGGTCAGCAGGTCTTGGGTCTGTCGTAGGCTCAGTGGAAGGGTGTTCCATGTCTTGGCAGCGTGGTGGGAGAAGGATCTCTCACCGGTGGTTGTTCTTCGGAAGCGTGGGACGGTGGCGAGTGAGAGGTCGGCGGAGTGTAGCTGGCAGTTGGGGATGTAGAAGGAGAGCCGTCTGTTGAGGTAGGCTGGGCCGGTCTTGTGGAGTGCCTTGTGTGCATGGGTGAGGATCTTGAAGGATATCCTCTTGTTGACGGGGAGCAGTGCAGGTTTCTCAGGTGGGAGGTGATGTGGCGGTGGCGTGGTATGTCGAGGATCAGTTGTGCCGAGGCATTTTGTATGAGTTGTAGTCGTTTGATGAGCTTGGTCGGGGCTCCCACGTAGAGGGCGTTTCCCTAGTCGGGGTCTGCTGCTGACGAGGGCCTGGGTGACTGTTTTTCTTGTATATATCAGAATACATCTGTAGATCTTGCTGAGCATGCGGAGGATGTTGAAGCAGAAGGAGGAGACGGCGTTGCCTCCTTGGTCATTGAGAGCGTTGAGTCGAGGATGATTCCCAGGTTGTGTGCGTGGTCGGTTGGTGTCGGGGCTGCCCCCAGTGCTGTGGGCCACCAGGAGTCATCCCAGGCTGAAGGGTTGGAGCCGAGGATGAGGACCTCCGTCTTGTTTGAGTACAGCTTCAGATGGCTGGTCTTCATCCAGTCGGCGACGGCCTTCATTCCTTCGTGGAGGTTGGCTTTGGCGGTGATGGGGTCCTTGGTGAGGGAGAGGATTAGGCTTGGGAAGTAAATTCCGTTCCACTCACGGAATTTGGGTAATTTTGCGTTCCGCGGAGAACGCAAAATTGCCCAAAATTCTGGGTTCCACGACTTCGTGAAATGTTTTGCTTGTTCGCGTTCTCAAATGAGTGTTCACTAGATATTTCCCCCAAGCATGCAATCAGCGATTGCGAACAGTAAAAAAGCATCACAAATGAGCAATTCTGCGTGTTCGGAGAATTTTTGCGTGTTCGCAGAGATTTCTTCTGTTTCGCAGAGATTTGCGTAACGCGATCACGCAAATTCCACCCACCCCTAGAGAGGATCAACTGAGTGTCGTCGGAGATTATGTTGAGGTTGTGCTGTCGGGCTACGTGTGCGAGCGGGGCCATGTAAATGTTGAACAGCATCAGGCTGAGTAAGAATCCCTGAGGTACGCCGCCGATGATCTCGGAGGCTTTGGAATGGAATGGGGGGATGCGGACGCTCTGGGTTCTGCCGTAGAGGAAGGAGGTGGTCCAGTCTAGAGCCTTGTCTCGGATCCCTGCGGCGTGGAGGCGTGCGCGTAGTGTGCGGTGGCAGATGGTGTCGAAGGCGGCAGAGAGGTCTAGGAGGATGAGTGCTGCAGTCTCGGCGTTGTCCAGCAGGGTCCTAATGCCGGTGCTGTGGTTGCTGCGGAACCCTGTCTGGGAAGGGTCCAGGATTCTGTTTTCTTCGAGGTATCGGGTTAGCTGTCTGTTGACGGTTTTCTCAATTACCTTGGCTGGGAAGTGGAGCAGAGAAATGGGCCGGAAGTTATTGAGGTCTCTTGGGTCTGCCTTAGGTTTTTTGAGTAGGGCGTTGATCTTGGTGTTTTTCCAGATCTCTGGGAAGGTCGTGTCTCAAGGGAGAGATTGATGACATTGCACAGGTGGGGTGCGATGGAGCTGCTTACTCTGTTGAAGACGTGGTGCGGGAATGGGTTTGACGGAGAGCCGGAGTGGATTGTGCCCAGGGTCTTGATGGTTGCTAAACAAAGAAGATATACCTTCACAACCACTTAGTTTGAAAAATTATTTGGAACGGAAATAAACGCAAATCAATCCGTTATTCCTAGCCTTTGACTTTGGCTAATTAGGGTCTTGATGGTGTCATCGATGCTCACGCTGGCACAGGCTAGCAGGGGATCGCGGTCGATGGTATACGGAGGGTCTGTTGTGTTGCTGTCTGTTGGGGCTGTCTGGGTGTTGAATCTTTCGTGGATGTTAGCTATCTTGCGGTGGAAGAAGGTGGCGAGGGAGTTGCACAGGGCTTGCGACAGTGGGATGTTGTTGGTGTTGGAAAGTTCCTTCACGATGTTGAAGAGCTCCTTCCTATTGTGTGCGTTGTTATCAAAGCGGTCTTTGAAGGAGGTCCTCTTGGCAGTCCTGATGAGGTGGTGGTGGTTGCGGATGGCGTCCTTGTGTGCTGCGTGGCTGTCCGGAGTTTGTTCCACGGTGCCATTTCTTCCATAGTTTCCGGCAGGCTTGCTTGGAGGCTAGGAGTTCTGGGGTGAACCAGCTGGCCCTCTTGCTGGTGTCTCTGTGGGGGGGTTCCTTCAGTGGGGCAAGGGTGTTGGCCCAGTCCTCGATCCAGCTTCTGAGGCTGAGGGCAGCGTCGTCAGTGTTGGAGGGTTCGGTGGGTGGGCTGAGAGCGAGGTTTGAGTGTAGCTGGTCTTCGGTGATTTTGCTCCAGCAGCAGTGGGGGATCTGTTGGGTGCGGTGGTGTGTGGTGGGTTTCTGGAAGGCGAAATGGATGCAGCGGTGGTCGGTCCAGAGGAGTTGGGTGGTGTGGCTGACGGAGATGTGTGGACTTGAGGAGAAGACGAGGTCGAGCGTGTGGCTGGCGGAGTGGGTGGACGTTGTGATGAGTTGCTTCAACCCAAGGTTTCAAGGTCATCGATCAGGGTTGTGGAGTTGTTGTTTACTACTCCTAAATGCCCTTTGTGAATACCAAAAGTCGTAAAGTTGGGATTAAAGGGCATTTAGGTGTAGTAAAGTTAGGAATCCTAACTTTACAACTACTAAATGCCCTATTTGCTGAATACCGAAAGTCGAAAAGTTAGGATTTTGTCTCAGATTACTTTTGTGAATAGGGATCTATGTGTATATTTGATCTTTATGTCATGTCCTACTACGTTATTTCTTGATAAGAATATTCAAACTTTTGTTTCTACACCCTCTAGAAAATAACAGATCATATTTTACATTTGTCAATTTAAAATCACATTTTGTCACTCTCAGCTTATCCTTCTGGTCACATTTAAAGTTTTGGAATTGTTCTATTGCCTATATAATTACATTCTTTCAAGTGTCACTGACTGCTAGTGCGCAGTATTTTTAAGGGTCTGCTGGGATTTCATTAGCTTCTCTTTATCAATCCCTCGTCTTTCCTCAGCTCTCCTTTATATACAATGTGACTAGTTCACAAGTGACTAACCTCTTATAGTGTTTTTTTTTCTCTTACTGTCTCATAATGCGCTACGATTATACACACACCAGCAAGCGTCCTACCGACATGGTAGCAGGAACGGTCCTGCTACCCTTATTAGTAAGTGACCACCTTCACGCAGCCGCAGTCCGTGCAGGAAACAGTAGTGGGGCAGTGGGGCCATGCAAGGGGGTATTTCGGGGACAATGACAAGGGAAAATTAATTATTTATTTAATTTACCCACTGTGTCGTTCCTTGAAATTCCCCCTTACCCGACCCCAATGCTGTTACCTGCACGGACCCCGGATGCTTTCATGGCGGTCGAAAAGTGGTTTTTTTTTCCATTGCAACTTGTGCTGCTGGCTGCATAGAGGGGTATCACAGTAGCACACCAGGGCCCATAATGGAGGGCCACAGGGAACAGGGTGCCCAAAAGACCCTTTCCGTCAGCCATTTTGTGGCAAAAGAACTGACATGAAAAGGTTGTCAGAATGGTGTATGGTAATCCCCACGACAGTGCCTGACTAGGCACCACCTTCATTTTGGAGATTACGATCCTCCCGCCGCCCCGATGGGCTCTTTGAGCCTGTTGGAGGTGGAGCAGATTTCCCCCGCAAGCATCGGTCGGACCGTCTGTATCCTAATACGGCAGTCGGACAGATGCCTCAGATGTCCGGTGGCCGGCCTACAACGAGGTTTCAGATAGCCTCCCGCTCGAAATCGTAATTAGGACCCATGATACTTGGGGCTTCATTGTAGTTTTTGTTATAATTATCACTACTTCTTAGTCCATTCTTTCTAATGATTTTGCTCTATAGATATTAATTAGATTTTGGTACATATTGATTATAAATAGGGCTACCGGTTTTACAGTATTCATTTTTTTTTACATTTTCATCTGTATTTATCAAGTTGTCATTTGTATATTTCTTCATCAATGCAACTGATAAATGTGCAATCTTATTTTGATGCCCATCGGGTATTAGCACATTTGAAACCCAAATATAATAAAAAGGGAAATCCACATGAAATATTATCATTATACCACTAGCACATGTTGAAATATAGACTTGTTTAAGGAAATCTCATCCTGTTTTCAAACTCCCAGTGCTGTCAATCTGTACAGCTATTGGCCTTGTAATACACGAATGACCAAATGGAGAGGCCCACAAACGAAGTCTGCTTATTTGTATTTTTCTGCTTTTCAAATTAAATGCTGACAGGAAATACACTGTATTCTGATTGCAGTTATCTGTAAAAATCAGTAAAAATGGAAAACTGGGAGCCTTAATTATAAACATCTTTTTCAGCCTTGAAAAAGTTCAGGCTTGAAAGAAACAAGTGTCCGCTGAACATCTATTGTGAACCCTCACAGAGCAATCTTCATCGGGCCCATGCCATATACTCTATTCTGGTAGTCTTTGTGGCACTCAAAGAAGAATTGTTTTATGACCTCTTATCACACTTCATTACACACTGCATTTTGGACTATTGAGTTACACATCATTCCTTATTGTGAAACAACAATTTATGGTCACTGGTACATTTCGGGCTGTTTTTTAACGCTTTTTGGCATCATCTTGTCTTGTACAATAATACCATGGCAATTACTTGTATACCTGGGGGGGGGGAGGGAGGGGGTACATTGTTGTTTTTTATTTTGTACAATTCTGCTAGGTGAGAAGCGGGCACGATTGTGTCAGGCGCCTCACCCACAGGGCTATTTCCATCTCCTTCAGTGATAGGGATATTCACAAACATTAGTAACCCCTTTACAAGGGTTGTATGTCAACTGTGAGTGTGGCTTTGCGGAGCACTGCCACCCAATTGGAATTGGATATTACCACCTACTTAAAGGTCTACTTGAATACGCCTGCTTTCCTCTGGGTCAACTTCGCCGTTAGAACTCTATACAATCCACCCAAGCCCACACATGCTATTAAGGTTGTCTCTTCACCACACACCAAGTTCACTGCAATTTACTCACCCTTGACATGGCTCTTGGCTATCTATTGACCCTGATGTCACTCTTTGGCCCTTGGTGTAAATATGCAAAACTTCAAATTCTGCATTCCCATTTCAAACTCCACATTTCTAACACATTTTGTATCCACTAATTTATGTGAAGCAGTTAAATTCTGTATGTGCACTACCTGTTGTGTTTTTACTATGCACTTACACTATACTATACACTTTTGTGCAAAGGACTCACAGATCTCTACAAATTATCAAATGAAAGAAATAGGAAACAGAAAGAGGAATTAGTCAGGAAAAGATATGGTCTAAAAATGTAATAGGACTGTACCAACAAGAAATGAATTGGTTTTAACTTAACTCACTGAATGGTAATAGGTCAAGCAAAAGGTTGTGTATCAAAGTCACCCTTATACATTTAAGTTTTAATCTCTCCTTGTATAATGTTTACAGATTGTGATGATTTGGATACTTATTTACCGTGCTACCTCTATTGCACTAGTACCTGGTATCTTTTAAGTCTTTTTAGATTGTATTTATTTATATATATATATTTTTTTTAAATGTATTACCTCGATAGATGAACTCACATTGCCTTTGTAAGATTTTCCATTCTGACAAAATTTTGTGCCCTAGAAACCTAGCCCCTAACTGTGCAGATATCTTATGCACGTTTGAACTAAGTTTACTTTTCATTGGTACCTTATCTTATTTTACGATGGATGCATAAATTTTTACTGCATTCTTTTATGGTTGTTTCTTTTATGGTTGTTCTAACCGAAAGAAAGAAAGAAAGAAAGAAAGAAAGAGGAATTACCCTTGTAGTAATAATGAAAAATAGTTTCATAGTATTTGATGTGAGGAACAGTCTGCTTGTAGTAACGTTAAAATACTAAATATTACTTTGAGGAGGAACCATCTTTACAGTTTTGGTACAATTGATGCACATTGAGGCTGGAATAGAACACCTGTACATGTATATTTTAATGATCATGTGTAAAAATCATAATTTGTTTGAATACTATTGCGGGTCTGAAATGTTTTAAATACCTACAAACGGGTATGAATAGTGAGTTTATTTTACAAATAGACTACTTATCAACAGAGTACTAACAGACACGTGAAAGAACATTTAAGCTATTCTTTTAATCAAACAGTATAATATGTTATCCGACCTGCCCTTCAGTACTCAAAATTAATTATGTTTTGGGATATCGCATAAATATATAATGTGAGAACGAAATGTAATAACACATACTCACCAAACTCGATGTAATGGAGTAATAAACCTCCAGAAACACTGTTATTTTCAGATTTATTTTCGATATAATTCTAATGCAACCAACGAATTATAAAACAATTGAGTGTGGGATGGTAGCATTATCTCAGGTCACATGTCTCTTCCTGATTCAAGACCCCTCTTGATATATAGAATGCTAAATCAAATAATAGAAGTCCACACAAGGACGTTGTCTCAAGACAGTTACAATCATCTTACGAATAAGTGAAGCCAAGGGGAGGTGGTATAACTCCTTTTGCTATGAAATAGGAGAAGGGCCTTGGCACATTTAGCTATTTTAACCACTTGGATTTTCTGATTGACTCGAGGAATAGTGCATTGCATTGCAGTTTGTTTATATTTTTGTTATCTTGCAGAGAGCATCTATTACCCCCCCCCCGCTTCTCCACGGGGTACCTTGGCACTAAAACCAGATCAAGGGGGTCATTTGGATTGCGGTTTTTCCACATCCTCCGGGCCGGCGGACGTGTCTGGCGGCCCAGAGGATGCGGAAAAACCGCTGCGGAGCCTTCAAAGACCCCCCGCCAGATTAGGATGGCTGGGGGGTCAGGAAGACCGCCTGCTGCGGTCACCTTACGACTGCAGCGGAAAAGCTCTAATATGGAGGCGGTGTCTAACAGACACCACCAGCCATATCAGGATGGAGCAGAACGAATGCCATTCCGCGGCGGCTTCTCTGCCGTGGAAAGGCATACAGTGTTTTCTTTGGGGGCCCGTTGCGGGCACCCAGGGTGACGGGGGGTGGGGGGTGCACATGGGGGGGTACCTATGGTACCCCCCCTGCATTTGCATGCACAAAGCGTCAGGCACTGCGCGGTGCCTGCCGCTTTGTGCATGCAAATGCGAAGCATGCATATTTAACCTTGCGGCGGGTGCTGCTTCAAGCAGCACCCGCCGCAATGTTAAATATTGAGGATGTGACCGCCAGGGTGGCGGTCACATCCTAATTGCACTGGAGGGAACGCCACAGCCCCTGCGGACGTTTCCTCCACCTTGGATGCCGCAGACGGACGCAGGTCCATCCGCGATCCTAATCGGCCCCAAATTCGAACTCATGCTTCAATTACTGCTAATCATTATTAAACACCACGAAAAGACAGGTCCTCAGGAGTCTTCTGAATTTCAGTACGTCTGTCTCAGTCTTAAAAGAAATCCGAAGTAGGTTATGTTATTGTTTTGCATAGATTTATAAAGCAGTTACTGCGCCCGATGAAGCATTGAAGCGCTTTCCAGATGGGTAGCATGCTACTCAGTGGAGCCCAGAGATACTTTGTACTGTTGTAAGTGTTTCTGTAAGTCGTATATTACGCAACATTATAAATGTTGGTTTAACAATTAGTAACATGCATTAGTTGCATAGTTAGTGCATTACTGTTTCTTTCAGCCCTCAATCCAACATTTTTGCATTTGATAACCTTTTCTCAGACAATATGGAGAATGGGAATGACCTGAAACTGTTAGGCTAGGTTTGTGTGGACTTTAAGTTCTACTGCTGGAGTTGTTTGAAGTTCACGAATTTGCAACTCTGTGAAGTTTTCTGGGGTTTGATGAAATATTTGTTCTGTTGGTAGAATTGGCAGACTTTTGGTGACTCCAATCACCGCGTGGCGGAGTTTTTTCTCACATGCACGCCAAAACAGTAAGTTGGCGAGACGAAGCAAGTTTTGGCATCCCCTATCGTGATTTTTAGTCACTAGGAGGACATCCGGTGAGAATTTTCCAACCTGGGCATTCACAACTGTTTGCAGTCAGAAGGCTGCCACTCGAGTAAATGTAAATTGATACTTGTATAGCGCACTACTCACCTGCAAGGGTCTCAAGGCGCTTGTACGAATACCGCTGTGGAACCCATCCTGGCTTTCCCTGTGAGGCGTCCACTCCTGGGCACCCCCAAGGTGGGGGCCAGGCATCCTTAGCGTTGTGGGGGCCGTTGTGGAGATTAAGCAAGTTATTGCCCAGAGTTGCAGAGTGGGACTCCATGATTGGAATAGGCACAGAGGCGAGAATTATCAGGTCCGTGGAATTTTGAGCCCAAGACCCGCCGAGGCGGGGAATTGAACCCTGGTCCCAGGCTAGACCTCTGCACCAGGGTCTGCCGCTCTAACCATTGAGCCACACTTCTCCAGTAGAAAAGTTACTCGAGTGGCAGAAAAATCAACGCAAGAAGCTGCGCCCTCTGGGTGCTGCTCACGCCAAATTTTCAGCGTGGAACGCGCTTCTGTCAGTGAATCCCAGTGCTAGCAGTGCGACAAAGGTAATGTTCAGTAGGCCAGCACCAGCATTTTGCCCTAGAGGTTCCCTTACGTGAAGTAATACTTGCAGTATTTCACGGTCTGTATTTTGCCTTGGGTGCCCAGCCTTAGGCCACAAATTACCTGTAATGCACCAGTGCCAGCATTTTGTCGCAGGTGCCCCCATGCCAAGTATTTATTCTAGTATGGAAGAGCCAGTATTTGTCCACAGGGACCCCTATTCCAAGAATTGGTTCTAGCATGTAAGGGCCTGCATTCTTCCATAGGTTCCCTTCGTTATGCAATGAATTAGCTTCAATATTCCAACTGCAGCATGTTACTTTGGGTGCCCCCATAAGCCCAGAATTAAATTGAGTACCCGATGGCCAGTGGTAGACTCACAATCACAAAACACATAACAAATACACTCTTACTCACACTCTATCACTCTCACTAATGCTCAATCCATCTCACATTAATGCTCTTTATCTCACTATCTCTTACTCACACTCTTCCACTTTCTCATTCACACACATACTCTCTCCCTCTCATTGTTTCTCACATGCAATCATACTCATACCTACTGGTTATTGCTCTCACTTACAATCACACCTCCACAGGCTCCCTTTTTCATACTCACTGACTCTGGGCCTTGGTGCAACTGCAACTTCTACACCCCTGACTCACTTCACTCCCTTTCACAATCTCCAATCAATCACTCCAAAAGCACCACAGTACTTCACTCGCTTCCTCACACTCACTTTCACTTATTCATGCACAATCTCAAACTCAGATGCTCACTCACTTTCACTCTCACTCTCACTGACACTGTTAAATATACTCACAACCGATACTTTCACTCAATCTCATTCACTCTCAATCAATTATACATTTTCAAAAACAAAAAAGCATTTTTTTCACAAACAAACTCATTGGTCTACCAGCCCTGATGCTAAAGGGATTTCTTGTTTTGTGGCTGTGCTCATGGGCACAGGCCATATGTCATGACTCACTTAAGGCAATTGATGACGTGGGATGACCCCCTGCTGTGTGAATGCTGATGGGCTCAGAAGGAAAGTGTGAATGGCCCTGCACAGAGCCATGGATGAAAAGGGCTGACTGGAAGCCCCTCTATGTATTTGTGCATTTGTGACACTTAGGGGCTTATTCACAAGAGTTTAATATGGAAAAAGTGGCGTACTGGTGGCGCAAAGGGGTTGTAAATAACCCGCTTTATTTTTAAAACAAATTGCGTTGGTTAATGTCATAAAATTCAATTTTCGGTCGATAGAACTTTCGGGGGAGGAACCTTATAGAACTATTTTCCAAAAGTGAACAAGGGGCATATTACCAAGCCTGGCGAAATTACTTTATCGCCGCTTTAGCGGCCGTTTCAGGCCACCAAGCGGCGATAATTACATCGCCCTATTAGCAAGCTGTCGCTAACTAATGTTAGCGACAGCTTTGAGGCGATAGCGAGCGGTTTGGGGCCCGCTTTGCATGTCAGCGATATTTATCGCTAATGACATGCAAAGTGGGCGTACCTAAACTGTTAGCGACTGAAAACAGTCGCTAACATCGCTCTCGCCTATTAGCAAGGCAGGCGTAGCAATGGAAATATTTGCATTAAGCGCGAATATCTTCAAAAACTAACGCCTGCTCAGACCAGTTTTTAGCCATGATATCCAATGGGAGGTGGATATTATGGCTAAGACCCTATTGGCGTTAAGGCATGAATATCGCTGTATTCTCAGCGATATTCACGGATTTCGCCGCTATCGCCGGGAATTTTATCGCTTTCGAGATAAACGTTGCTAATAGCACGTTATCTCAGCAATATAATCCGGCGATGCTTGGCGATAGAAAAATTGTCGCTAAGCCTATTTAGCGATAAATATCGCTAGTTGTTGGTAATATGCCCCCAAATTTCTATGTGCATGTGAGAATCATAGGTTGCTAAGAAACTAATAAAACAAGGCAAATGATTGTTTGCAACATTGCGAGTAACTGTGGCCCAAGTGTGCAATTTAATTACTTCCCATGATCAAGTTAGTAGTGTTCTTTAAAGCTGGTAACATTTGTCAAAGACATTTTAATCACAGTCTTTATAAAGGTTATTTATGTCCAGTGGAGACACAATGTAAAGTAATTCTCCCACAGAGCAGCAGATGCAGAGCGCGCGGCTCTGGGCCAGAAAGCCTGACATTGGTCGCTCCATCTCAGGCAGAGCAGCGCCCTCTTGTGGTGACAAAGAGACTGAGAGGTTACTAAGAAGTACTAAGGTAGCCTCCACAGCAGACAGTTTGGAAGAAGGCTAAATAGAATTTTCATGTAAACTGTTTTGTCTCAATGTAAACTGTTTTCGTGGGCCATATGTTTTCTATCTAGTACACATCCCTGTGCGTAAGTAAGTAAGTAGTTTATTGTTCACCAAATTAAAACCGTAACAGGAGTGCAGCCAGACAATGCAATGCAGCATCAATTAATTAAAACATGGTATTTGCTGAAACATGGCCGACAATTACAGATATCATGTAAGTTAAAACCTCGAACTCCACTGAGTGAAGAAGTTAATTAAAATACCGGAGAAAGTGCAAAGTAGGAAGAGCGGCAGACAGCACTGGGTTAGATGAATCAACTTTGGAACAGCAGCATGGTGAGAGAATGAATTACAACACACGAGAAAGAGCAGAGAGACATGACGCCTTAGTTTAGTTCAGGTGAGGGATAGCAGCCGGGGAACTGCAAAGTCTGGCACCGGAACTTGGAGAAAGCAGCTGCTATTGCCTCTGGTCAGATTGGGGGCCACAATTAATACCATAGTGTATACTTTGGGATTTTCCTTCCCTGAGCAGTAGATAAGTGCTTGATGTAAAGTGCAGGGGGCGCAATAACAGCAACAGAATAAAGGACATTTGGGCATATTATCAACAAATAGCGATATTTATCGCTAAGTAGGCTTAGCGGCGATTTTTAGATCGCCGCGCATCACCGGATTTTATCCCTGAGATAACGTGCTATTACCAACGTTTATCTCAAAAGCGATAAAATTCCCGGCGATAGCGGCAAAATCCGTGAATATCGCTGAGAATACAGCGATATTCACGCATTATCGCTAACAGGGTCTTAGCCATTATATCCACCTCCCATTGGATATAATGGCTAAGAACTGGTCTGAGCAGGCTTTAGTTTTTGGAGATATTCGCGCTTAGCATGAATATTTCCATCGCTACGCCTGTGTTGGTAATAGGCGATAGCGATGTTAGCAACTGCTTTCAGTTGCTAACAGGTTAGATACACCCACTTTGCATGTCATTCGCGATAAATATCGCTGACATGCAAAGCGGGCACCAAACTGCTCGCTATCGCCTACAAGCTGTCGCTAACTGCTGCAACAGCTTGCTAATAGGGCGATAGAATTATCGCCGCTTAGCGTGCGAAAACGGCCGCTAAAGCGACAATAATTTCCTATCTCCCCCCTTGATAATATGCCCCAATGTTAGTACAAAGTAGAAGGTGCAAGAGAGCAGAATGAAGGCCATGGTTGGTGGAACAAGACCACAAAGTTAGGCGAGCTTGATGAAAAAGTGCCTAGTGTCAAGGTACACAGAGAAGAAAAGATAAATGACACCATTAAAGGGCAGCTAGATGGAGCAAAGTAGCACTGGAACAACCTCGCAGGGAACATGAGTGAGCAGTAAGTCAGTTTTAGAGTCAAACTTCCGAAGAGGCCTTATTTTTGGCAGTTCCAGAAAGCAGCCTGTAGGAACTTGAGAACTTTAATATATGTTTTTTTAATGATATTTATTGATTTTCAAAAGTTTATACAGATATGTTGACTGGAGATAATAGTAACATTATTTCACATACAGTTACAAATACATCCATGGTGGGATGTCAAGTAATAATAATGACAGCATTAGTCATGTAACAGTAATGTTATTCTTTGCCAATGCCACCCGTTATCACACTATCCTATTGGGTGTGCAAATATGTTGTTACAAACATTGTTAACATTAACAGTGGTACCCACCCGTTGCTTCCCGTTCATGTCTGTCCTGTGTCCATATTGTGCCAAACTCAGTGTAATTAGGTATGTGTGTATGTGTGTCTAATAGCCGCAGTAGAGTTGGGAGGTCTGCGATCTGTGACGTCATGTATGGTTCCACCTGGACTGAATCTGGATGCTCGGGTAGAGCCGGTGTACATACATATTTTGTCAATCCTGTTTGTAATGTGTTGTAACGAAAGCATGGTGCAGTGATGCATCTTACGCTGATATTGGATTTGTGACGTTCAACTTTGATTCTATGGTAGTTAAGTAATCATGCCAGCGCATGGGTTTCATCGGCGGGGCAATCGTGTAGCATTGGTCAGTTGGGTCTTGTGCTCTGCCACTAATGCCCTGCAGAGGTCTTAAAAGCCATGTGTGTGTGCTGGGTTTGTAGTTCCATAGGAGTTTGGGTTTATTGCCTATGTAAGGGCAAAAGGAGGGTCTGTAGTTCCATAGTTTGAGGGTCTGAGGTTCGGTGGTTCCGAACCCGTTCAATAAAGGTCGTCGGAAATAGACGATTTTGGTGTCAGTGGACCGCAAATCACGAATGCGGTGTGTACGAGTGTTTTTGCATTAATCGATCAATGAGAACACTACGTATTCAGGGATTTCGTTTGAACCCTCGGGTTCCATTTTGTGGACGGCAGCCATTTTGAGTGGTTTCCCTCACATAGGCCGATGACTGCGGCCGAACGAGTCTTTGGGACACGTACACCTTAGCTGACTTCTGAATGACCTGGCCGAACTGACTCCCTTGCCCGAGGCTGACCTCGTTGAGCCAGTTCCTTGTTAAGCAGCTGGTCAGATAAAGATCAAAGAGCAGGACATGCCAAATTTACAGTACACTGCACCCACCTTTCTATCTTGCTTCCAATCTGTTTCTGCTCCTTCCTTTACAACATAATCACTGATTTGGGTTAAGGTTTTATGATGGGTTTGTCCGGCCTGATCGAACAGGAAAGTTGGAATTTGCTTGGTCATTTCTGGTGGGCTGGACAACGGAAAATGTGATTGTCGTCATGCGCTACTTTTGAAATGTCACATTGTGATTGGCTAGTTTGTGTGTAACCGATGCTACTTTGGAATGTGATTTTTGGCATAAAAGACCATGCTCCGCTCACTGAAATTGTGCAGTCTCTAGCGAACCACCCGTGTTGTGCTTCGTAGATCTCTGTTCCTGGTTGCAGCCAATAAACTTTGGTCTTTGACGTCATCAAGAAGTGTCCCGTGTCTCTGTTTGCCAAGGCAGGGGAACTCGAAGACATCGGGCGTTTTCCCTGACGCCGCTGGGTTCTAAAACCCGGTTCTTCAGGTTCTGCAGCTGACTTTCAAGTCATAGCTAGTTTGCGTTTAGCATAGACTTGGGCGGTGAACTTCGTTCCGTTCGCGGAGTTTGCAGATTTTTTTGCACATGCGGAGCTCGCGGAGTGCAGAAAGCTTCGATACTCCAATTCGTGATGTGCAGCAGAGTTTTTCCCCCTTCTGGTAAGTTCACAAGCGCGAGCTGCCGCTCGTGAAGAATTTCTACCCAGGCGGCAGGAGTACCAGCACAAACTGCAGTTCGCAATGTACTCCGCTACTCACATAACTTCGCAGAGTTTTTTAATAACTTCCCAGAGTTCCGCGTAGCAAAACTCCGCGAACTACGCCCAGTGCCATATCTGAGAATTTGTTAAGGTTCTTATGTAGCGTGTTCCATTTTGACGACTTTAATATTTCGCATGGTGCTCTCTGGGTTCAGGCCTGCAGCTTCGAACCCCTCGGTGGCTGAAGTCTAGCGGAGTGGATCTTCCCTTAACTGTAGCAAGAAGGGAAATATAAAGAGAATATGGATGATGGTTTTTTTGCTCTTGATGCAGATTTGGCACATTTCTCCTTTTGTTGTGGTGTTCTGCCCCGCTGCGGCATGACGCTGCAGATTCCTGTACTCCCCCATTCTAAGCGCTACAAACCTGGACTTTAACCACATCGGGTAGATGCAGGTAATGTAATGCTGCTGTTTCTGCGGCTCAAATGAATTGATTACTACCCAGGCGTGAGAGAGCTTGCTCAGTGCAGCCATGTCATCTAACCTTGACAGCTTTTTTGTATACCGACTGCAGGAGACTTTTTTCCCACCCTTCTTTAAGAGAACACTGGCTTAGCTTGTCTTGAAGGGGCCAGTTGTAAGTGGAGGCAAGTCTTGAACTGCTTCAGTCTCGCCAGACTAATCCAGTCATGCTGCCTTATGAGGCAAGTCTGAGTCTGTGACAGAAATTTAGAAAAGAATTGATTCTGCCCTTGGTCTGCTTTGTGAGACTCAATCCAAGCCTTTCTTGTGCAGATGCAGGATGGTTTATAAATTCGAGTGATGCTCTTGTCTAGCAAGGTGGCCTTCTTACCCTGGGTGCTTTCACTCCCATAAGTTAGCATTGATGTTACCTTGGCTTTCATGACCTGATCTAGGGGCACTAGACTCGGTCTCTGTAGTTTTTGAGATAAAGTCGTAAAGTCAAACATAAAGCTGCTGCCTTTGAATTTCAGGAAAGACACATAGGAGTTAAAAGTGCCTTCGTAAACAGGATGGATACCAAGGTATTTGTAATATGCGCTTTGCGAAGCCACTCCTCATTTCAATGCCACTTTCCACAGTCTTTGATATTCTTTCCAAAAATGACCATCTTGGCTTTAGTGTCCTTTACTTCAAGGCTGTTCTTACCAATGTAGAGGTGCAGAGTTGATAGTTGTCGCTGTAGACCTATTTTGGTTTGACTTAGCAGCACAAGCTCATCCGCGTCGAGCAGGTGTGGCATGCGATGACCTCCCAGTGTAGGGGGACGGAGGTTGACTTTATCTAGTGCCTCCGTCAAGTCGGCAATGTACAGATTGATTAGCAGAGGCACTAACATGCATCCTTGCTTCAAACCGGAACTTATGCGGTTCTGCTGTGAGATGCGCGCACCGTCCCCCAGTTTTACCCGCACTTATGTGTTTGAGTACAACTGCTCAATAGCTCTCAATAAGTTAGATGGAAGGCAGCCCTGCGTTTCTGAAGTGGTGGATCGCGGCATTAAGCCAAGGAGGCTAACGCTGTGCTCCTCTACTTTGTTGTAAATATGCCCCTTGGGTCCCGCAAGGCTGAAGGATTTCCTCGATTACCCTGTCCTGGGACCATATATAAAGCGTCAATAATGACCGGTATCTTACTGGTAAAGTTCATTATTCATGACCTCCCTGTTGTCACAGTCCTGGTTCCCATCCCTCCCGCCCTGTGTTCGGCTTCATTTGGCGTGGGATTGCTGGGTTTCCGGTTGTGAGGGCAGTGGTTATGTTCCACAGGATGTGGGCGTGGCCTAGAGGGAAGAGATGGGAGCCATTTTAGTGTTTAAATGTAATTGGATAAGGCTGCGGGGGAGCTGACGTTCATGTATGTAAGGACTGTGACGGGGAGGTCAGACGAGGAGGTAATAATATATTATAAATAGCCCGGTGGGATTGAGCGGCCAGATGTCTATTTAGGAGTTTATCTAACTTTATATACACAGATGTTTTTGTGAAAACTTTCAAACCGTTCTGTTCTTGGTAACTATGACATAATCTATACAGTAGATGTACCGGTGATAACATAAATTTTGCAGCTTCTGCATGGGCTTGATTTTGGGTTTAAATGCCGCAATGAAGGGATAAGTTGGGGTTTGTAGATTTTCAGGGTAATGTGCATTTTTGCTGTTGCGGGGCCATCAATAAAGAATGCCTTGCACCACACAGCTTCGTCTTGCAGCTCCACTTCGTATTACACAATATTTCTCCTTTTAAAGCCAACAACTGTCATAGTTTTTTTTAACTCATTGTTTTCTCTTTCAAAGCTTCACAAGGGTTTTATCTCTATTGTTTGGCTTAAAAAGCCAAAAAAGCAGAGATAAAACTATCGCCCTATTTACAAGAGGGTGCTAACAGGCATAATTGCATGTTAGCACCCCTTTCCCCAACGCCTCCCTTTGCATCTCTAATGAGATGCAAAGTGGGCGTCACTGGGCGTACCCCGGATGGACAACCTTGCAAATATCGCTGAACTTCACATCTCGATATGATATTTACAAGGCTGCCCCGGCATTTTAGCAGACGTTAGTTTTTGGGGAAAACCGCTGTTTTCGCCCAAAAATAACATCTGCTAAAATGCAGACTTACCTATCCCTAACATTGGGGTGGATTATGCTGATACGACCCTGTGGGTCGTATCAGCAAGGTTATCGCCGTTTTGCAGGGAACATCGCTGGAAAACCAGCAATGTTCCCTGCAAAAGGGCGATAACCTCGCTATCTCTGGAATTGCTATCGCCCTGGAGAAACGCGTTGTTAATAATAACGCGCTACCAGGGCGATAAATTCCAGAGATAGCCTGTGATAATATTATTATCGCTAAGCACGGCCAGAGATAATTATCGCTGGCTGGTGATAATATGCCCCTCAGTGCTTAGCAATGATCTCTCTTTGAACATAGACACGGATCACGTCCCAAAAAGTGCCACATCTCATGGACAGAAACGTGCTGCTAAGGAGCTTTTGGATTTAAAACTTTTTTATTAAAATATAAAAAGTAGAATATACATTTAGCAGTCTTATATACAGTACAAATCCACATCGTCACTGAATAAGAAAACAACGAACACATGGGAACAACTCCTGGGAAGGCAGTTAAACGACAGCGAACAACGCAAACTGTGGCGCTCGGCAACGACGAACAAGATAACCCCACAACTAGCCCAGACAAAATTCTGGCTCCTCCACAGAGCCTACTGGACACCATCAAAACTCCACAAAATTGGTATAACCGAATCCTTTTAACATAGTTATTAGCAGCACTTTAAAGGGAAATGTAGAAGTGCAGGCACTGAATATTCAGAGTAATTGTTTGCTCCTAGGAAGTGCTGGTACATCTCCATTGAATGTATTGCAGCAGTGCTGAGAAGTGCAGGTACTCGCCCTTTCAAAGTCAAATAGTGCAGGTACTCAGTACCGGAGGGTACCTGCCCATTTAAAGCACTGGTTAGAAAACGTTTCTTACACCGCTGTAAAACAATAGCTATCCGGTATAAGGCAGCTAAAGCTCTTTTTAGCCAGAGCTGATAAAACAGGTGTGTGTGAAAGCAAACACTGTAAATTAAAAGGGCTCTAATGCGTGGACGCCAGTGTGCTCGGGTATGTAACCGAGAAAGAAAGTTGCATCTCTTGAAAATTGTCTGTAATCCTTCTAAGGGCGCTTCCCTCCTCTGAGGCTCAGGTGCGCCGAAGATTACGGGCGTGAGGGGAGACGCTGGGATTTGGCGCTGTTGAGTGCCCGCCTAAGCAGTCCTTGTACGAAAACTACTAACACCCGATAAAGTGACTTTCACAACTAATGCAGAGATCTTTTTTCAGCAAATCCCCTTGGTTTGTGTAAGATTTAGATTCTTGCCGTCTGACCTTTGGCCTCTGAGGAGTGTAAATTGACCCTCTCCTATTATCTCTACCCTTAACTGCTGATGGGTAAATCTCTTTAGTGATGTGTAACCGCTCTTGGCAGATGTGAAGTCAGGACACCCTGTTTCAGCGGAGTGAAAAGGTGCCAACAACGCCGTGAAATAAACCTTGGCAAATGCTCATTCCTGACAGTCAGGTCATGTCCGTCTCCTGCACAGGGAGGTATTTATCAAAAGTTATACAGCTCCATGCGCTGTATTCAGACTACTTTGTAGCTCACAAACTGAACAGAGTTTTGACTATTAATAAGAAGTATTACTAACGTCGAAATAAAAGCAATTCTATACCACCACAAAAATCTCTTCAGCAGAGCGTTCGACCGACTGAGATACCCTCTGCTTCGAGGCGCTCCTCATTTTGGCAGGAGCTACTTCAGCATGGAGGGAGGATGTGGTCTCACGGCTAGAGCTGCCAACTTTGGAGCTGGGAAACCAAGGTTCGAGCCGATGGCTGTCTAACATACGAGACAGAAAAAAGAGCAGAAGGAAGAAACAAGGGCACCGTCTTTTCAAAAGACAATTTGAATTACAAGCTCCAGTGGCAGTGTTGATGTGTGTGCGTGCCTTTGGTTGTGTCTTCTTGATGGAGACAAATTTTTGCACCTCACTGATTGATTCAATGATCCAGGAACTGACTTACCTTTGGGCTACTACCTAGTAAACTTGGAAAGAATACTGCTAGACTGGAAACTTGCCATTAAAAACTGCACTTCTATAAATACAAACGGAGACGACACAATCCCTCACTGGATTTACTCAAGGGAGCACCGAAGCAATTGGCTGCAGTGTCCTGGGCTTCTCATGAATGGTGTACTCCTTTTATATGGAAGCCCACCCCATCTGCAACATCCCTCCCAACTTTTAGGGTCTGCAAATGTGGTTGGCTGCCTACATTGACCTGTACAGCTGACCCTGGGTTAGGAAAGTTGTGCAGAAATGTGTGTGTGTCCTCAATCAGGTTTGGCCGAGACTCATGAGTGAAAATGAGTTCTAAAGTATCTAGGTTACGCCCTGAGACCAGCCACGGCCGCTGCAGGTAAGAGCGGGGGCTGCCTGGGCGGATTTCTAAAGACGACCATGAGGGAAAATGTAATATTTATTTAAATTTTCTTTGTGTCGTCTCTGCAGTAGAAAAGGCACGGGCGATTACTCACAAATAGCGCTGTCAGAATGCAGATAGAATGCCGTAATCCCTTCCAGGTCCTAAAGCCTCCAGTGTAGGTTGTCTCCCGCGTAAGCTGGGATTCCGTTTATTTATTTTTTAGGTCTCGTAGAGAGACCTATAGCGGTGAAACCAAAAAGTTACACATTAAAGTGAACTCTCCCAAAGAGGATTTCCACGAGTGCATGTGCTCTCGTGCACGAGCTTGCCCGAGCCTTCCTCCTGCCAGCAGCATTTCTCCTCCCCTAACCATTTGCTCCTGTGCTTCCCTGCCCACTGCTTCACACTTCATCCGCCAGGCCGTGACTCGCATTCTCCTAGAGCTTCAAAGCTCCCCTGGGCTTCTTCCTAGATCAGGATTATGCATGCCGCTCCCCCTTGTTAATTCCTTCTCGTTTTGCCTCTCTCTTTCGCAGACTCCCTTAGCCTACCTCCTCTGTCTCTCTCTGCCTGTGCTCTCCTTTTCTATCCATCTCTCAATCCATCCCATTTTCCATCTCTGCCTGTCTCTCTCTGTTTCCTCCCACTCTCTGTCTCCATCCCTGCCACCCCTCTCTCTCCCTGAGTGTCCTCCCCTCGCTCATTGTTGCTTCTTTTGCAGCCATTCTGTAAATCCCTCATTGATTTCCCGCTACCTCCACTTGTCCTCTTGAAACCCTTCTCATGTGCCCCTTTTAAAACCTCTCATGTCCCCCCCGCACTCCACCTCTCTTTCCCTTGCACCCCCCTCTCTTCGTTATTCTTGATTGAAATGTAAATGCATTTCATGCAGCAGCGAAAAAGCACCTTGTTTACAGAGTACTTCTAGTAAGTGATAGCTCACGATGTCCCACTTTGATACCTGCGTCTAAAGTTTCTCACTCTGCACCTCTTGTAAATGCCCCCTGTCAGATGTCGAATCTCAAATGCCATCGCATATAGATGACCCCCAATGTCCTAAGGTCACCCCCCTGTCTGATGTCACATGCTTCAATGCCTCTTATAAACAGCCCCCGATGGTCCAATCGGACACCCTCTCTAATATGTCCGTTTTAATTTCTCACAATGGAATTTACAAATAGCCACAGATGCTTCTTGCTTGCCAACTGGAATAACTGTCTGATGTCACGTATTCACGCCACTCCTTTTAAATGGTACCCGACATCGTATGCTTAGCCTACATTTAATAAGCTGTGCCAAATGCTCATGCAGCTTCTACAGCTTTTATTAACTTTTCGCTGCGAAATCATACACTTACACAGTATTCGTATGTACTTGTGAGACGCTGCATATCTTCTATGTAAATCACTCTGTTCCACCCAGGAAAAGGCAACGTTCTGAAGAAGCATCTTAACTACAGGCTGCTGCAATCAGACCCCCTGGGTCGCAATTGTTAGCTGGCTGCCATCCAGACATCATGTTTGGAATTCACAATGATCAAAGTGCTCTCCCGTAACACTAGTGTGCATAGGTGATTTCACACAATCTCTGTTAATTTCAGCAGAGCGTTTTTGACTTGGTTCATTTACACAAATAGCCCACTTCTGCTGCTGCACCAGGTATGACTATCTTGCCACAACCAAACCTATCCGCCACCAGTCTTCCTTTAACATCTAACCCATGTTTAACAATCTTTAAAAAAAAAACATAACATACAGCCTAACACTGGCTGCTTGGCTATAATTCTTAATCCATAAGCATCAAACTATTTTATAAGTAACTGACTCAGTCCTAGCCTTACCAGCCCTTCACACCAAAATGCACTCTGACAGGCATCTGTTGCTTCCCCAGCATCTCGGCCTCACTTCTCCTCCCCCCTAATTACACCCCGCTTTCACTTGAAAGGGACCGCCAATGCTTGTTATATATATATATATTTTTTTATTTTTGCAACGGAACCCCAGCTTACGCGGGAGACAACCTACACTGGAGGCTTTAGGATCTGGAAGGGATTACGGCACTCTATCTGCATTCTGACAGCGCTATTTGGGAGTAATCGCCCGTGCCTTTTCTACTGCAGGTTTTGCTCCATAAATAAATATCGACTTATTCCAGTCCTTGAACAGTGCAGTGTGGACATAATAGTCAAGCCTCTGTTATTGCAGGGCTGGAAGTTTTTTTATGCTGAGACCTAAGGGAATCATATTAACCAAGATTGGACGTGTATCATAGCACCTCGTCCCTTGTTGCCTTGCCAAGTAGTAACAGGGTCTCCCATGGACCGCACCAATATTATTTTCCGAACGAACCTAAAATAGGAATACTAACCACAGTGATCCATAAATCTCCATGCCAATCTAAGGGGTGATTTACAAGACCCCCTGTCAGGACAGACGACAAGAAAGGTCTTTGAAAAAGGTGGAAATAATCAGTTCTTACCACCGAAACGCGTCAACGCCAAATCTCCAGTACAATTCAAGTCGCCACTACCAATGTTAATATATAACATTTGTAGTGATAAAACATAGGTACTAGAATCGGGGAGCCACGAATGTACAAATTGTATTCTACAATTTTGATGTTTTACAGTTTATGTCTGTCTTTTCAATTGTGCAGGCCATAATTGATTGTGTCATTTGTTCTGCTTTTTAACTTTTAACTTAGGAACTAGAAAATGTTTAGTAGAGTTATCAATTGTTTTTAACTATATATGCATAATAAATGATTTGTACTTTATATATTTGTGTTTGCAATAGAATTGATTTAATTGTGATTGTTTAGGCTATGTTTTCAGCCCAAACCTATTATACTTTCAAGGGAATCCTTTTTTTGACTGGTTAGATAACCTTATTTCCCTTGAGTTTTTTAAGGGGTACCTCTCATTTACATATCCTGGTACTGTCATTGTCTGCGCTGGCAGGGGCAATGGGTGGTTTAAGTTACAATTCCTCCAGCTATTATGTTTTAACAAATTAAGCACTAGTTTGTCAAAATCCAGATGATTGAGATCTGATGTAGCTCTGCAGAGAGCATATACTAGGCTGCATTGCTACAGTGTCAGAATTCCATTCCATTGGAGGCTGGGATCAGGCAGAGGACAAGTCAGGGTTGGAGACCTTGGAAAAAACTGCAAAGGAAACTGTGACTACCAGAACATTACACCATTAACTTGGTGCTCGTCAAGGGGTTTATTTATTTATTTTATTTAATGTGATTTTATATAGCGCAAACTTTACCCGAAGGTGTCAAAGCGCTTTACATAAGAACCAGTTGCAAAACATAAGGATTTAGGATTACATGTGTTACATAAAAGATACAAACAGAAAAAAATTGCAAATGTACAAGATGTAAAGTCACACAAGGAAGAGATGCAAACAGAAAGAAAAATTGCAAATGTACAAATAGTAAAGTCACTCAAGGAAGAGATACAAATGGATATACTCTGAGAGTCACCTAGGAATGGTAGAAAGTACAAAGGTCTACTGCATATACTAGTGATTAAAGTTATCTCTATATACATATATATACACATAGTAGGTTTTCTGAAGTCAAGACCCCAAAAAAAAACAGAAGAGCAGAGTTCCATTAAGTGGGGTCGGAGGGGGGGATGCAGTCACAGCACCAAGGGAGGGTGGGAGGGATACAAGGGTATGGAGAAAAGGCAATTCAGAAAAGAGAAGAAACATTTGTGGATCGTCAAGGGGGAAACGAGGGAAAAGGGTAAAGGACGAGGAAATGGACATAAAGGGTGAGTAGTGCTGAAGGGGCTAACAAACATAGATATGGGACCTGGTGACATGTTATTAGCTGTTGTACCTCTCCCTCGTTATTGCACAATTCTTGTTTACTCCCCTTTCAGTTCTGTTGTGTCCATATTTTCCTGTTCACCTTCCTACTGTTGTCTGGATGGTATGTGTGATACCTTCATGTATCCTCTGTCTTCTCATTGCTTCCTTGGCTCCTGTCCCCTCTGGTTTGCGATGATGTCTAGAGACCTTCTCCTTGACCCCCGTCCCATCTGGTTTGTGGTGTTGTCTAGAGGCCCGCTCCTGGTATCCTTGTCTGACCTGAGTTTAGGTTTATGTTGCTCAATGGTTAGAGCGGCAGACCCTGATGCAGAGGTCTGGCCCGGACCAGGGTTCAATTCCCACCTTGGCGGGTCTTGGGCTCGATTTCCCCGGACCTGATAATTCTCGCCTCTGTGCCCATTCTAATCATGGGTCCCACTCTGCAACTCTGGGCAATAGCTTGCTTAATCTCCACAACAGCCCCAACAGTGCTAGGATGCCTGGCTTCACCTTGGGGGTGTCCAGGAGTGGGCACTTCACAGGGAAAGGCCAGGAAGGGTTCCACAGCGGTATGTTTACAGCGCCTTGAGACCCCTTCGGGGGTGATTCGTGCGCTATATAAGCACTACATTTTATTTTTATGACAGCAGCATGCCCCACAGAAACCATTAAACATGAATTTTGGTAGAACACCTGCTGTTTTCCACCCATCATTCAAACAGCGAATTCCCAAACTCCTGCCAATAAGATCTTCAGTATCCCCTGCTTACCCACACATAATCCAACCCGAGAGTGAACTCCAGTCCACTGTTTCCCTCTCTCCCTTAGCTCAATGGAGCAGGGTCCAGACTGGCTGCATATGGCTGGGTCTAAATGGAGGTGGAATGGTGAGAAAAAGAACATTAAACTAGGGTGCGGCCCTGAGTGATTACCAGTGACTGAGATTCATTCATGCATTCACTCCATTGCATTTTGGTATACTTTAATATAAAACAGCTGGCATTTTCATGAAATTTCACCTCGAGCAATACTAAATTGAAACGTATTTTCCTATCTCTGTAGAGGTCTTCTTCCACATGCGTCTGTTCTTTTCTTTGGTCTCAGGAGCCGTGCGCCGAGAAGCCATGGGCCTCATTTATGAGGCTGTGCATCACTTTTACGCCGCCGGTGCGTCACTTTTTGTGACGCACCAGTGGCGTAAAAAATGCGCCTTGTTGCGCCATATTTACAAAGTGACGCATCTAGGTAGAGGCGTCACTTTGTAAACCCCTGCGCCACATTATACCTGCGCCAGGTATAATGTATGCAAGGGGGGCGTATTGACGCAAGAAAGGGTCATAGAAGTGACGCAGTGAAATCTATAAGATTTCATTGCGCCACTTCCAGGACTCAAATGCGTCAAAATCTTGCGCCTGCCTCACAGCAGGCGTAAGACTGATGCAGGCCCTTTCACATGGGGCTTGCCCCATGTGAATGGACACATTGCTGGAGTTGCGTCACTTTTGCGCCATATACGTCAGAAATACTGACGTATCTGTAACTCCTTGCGCCATGATGCGTCATACAGTAAATATGACGCATCATGGGTCTCGCAAGGAGGGCGCACTGAAAAGTGACGCATCACTGTTTTCACGCAGCAATGCGTCACTTTTCATAAATGAGGCTCCTGGTTTTCTTGGCACTACAACACATGACGGTGCCTAGATCCCGCCGGTCGCCTGCAATCACTGAACTTCCTTTCCTCTTCCTACTATCAGGCACGCGCTCCTGCACCCCTTCCTTCTCTGGGAACACCCCACCTCCTAGCCAGGTCGTCACTTAATAATTACAAGTAAGCATATACATTGTATACATTCATAAATGCCCACTCAGCTTTCCTTGCCCAAAGCAGCAGCTGACCCTACACCCGGAAGTGACTGCGCTCACACTACTCTTTGTCGCGTCATCAGTCGAGGCTCTCTTTGAAAGCTATTTACAACCTGCCTGCCCTCAGGTGAATGTGTGACCCCTCGATGACCCCATGACAGTCGGTGTCATTACAGGCATTGTTGGGGAGCCAGGGTGAGAGGTTAAATATGTCTTTCGATGCATCCCTGCAACTCCAGCCTCTGAACAGCTGGAGGCCTGGGGCCAGGTGTTGTCAGGAGCGTATGTCAGGATTCCCTGAGCGGTGTCCCCCCCCCCCCCTCCCCCAGTCCCACCCAGCCCCAGCCCCCACCCCCCACCCTCCCAACTAGGGCTTTTCCAAACCAAAGTAAGCAAAAGCTACAAAAAGTGAACTGACTCTGACCTTTCTCTGTTCAGGACAGCCATGCTTGGCTTCCTTCAATTAACTCTTTGTGGTAAGTGTCACCTACCACTGCAAAAAGTGTGCTTTACTGTGGGAGTCCACAAACCTTTAATGACAGAGTAAGGAACCTTAGAATTAGGGACCGGAAATTTTAGTTGACACTGTGGAAAAGCAGCTGGTATGACAGAGACTACAGAGTCGTGGGTTTAACAGGGTGGGGATGTAGCCGGACTCGAACCTGTGTCTTCAGTTCCAAAATCAGTACCGCTGGGCTACGTTTCCCTCTGCTTCCGTCATAGAAATGTTTGTTTTTTGCAGGATACATTTGGGGACACTGCTGTGTGTGGTATTTTTTCCTCCAGCTCTGCCCCACCTAAGGCAACATTTGTTTAAAGTCTGTCGTGGTTCAAGCGGTCAAAGGTCACAATCCTTGTGAGATAGTTCAGTGGTGATTAGATTGGCCGAAGAGAACTATGTGCAGCCTGCAGGTAGATTCTAATCCTGGTCGGAAAACTCGGTGGGTCTTTGCGCCTGCTGCACAGATCTACATGTGTACTGCAGGCCAGAAAACCTAACCCCAGTGAGAAAGTTCATTAGGTTAACCTACCTACCGAAGATATTTCTGCATAGCTGTTTTTTTTCAAACGTTCCAGCAATATTGGGAGAGATCAGAGGGTTAATGCACGGACTGCGAAGGCATTTGTTTATCTGGTCTTTTACAGCTCAACTCCTTTTAAAACGAGTTCATCAAAAATGCTGACTATTTTGTAACCAGTTAATAAAATGTGGAGTCTTCTCATAGTTTGCTGATGTGTTTAAAATGTTAACAATCCGTGCTTTTGAAATCAAATGAACATATTTGTTTTACTTAAGTGAGTAGTTGAGCAAATATTTGATATTCAATGATTTGGAGATAAAAGGCCAAATGAAATAAATAGTCACAGAAAGCTTTACTGTTTAGCCACAACTGTGCCTCCGCCCCTCACCCACTGACAACGTCCCCCCATTATTGTCCTCAATCTTAGTTCTTATATTTTCTGAAGCACTTTGGCCACTAACCGGAAGCACTGTTAGGGTGCTTCGAATATATGACTTGTTCAAAGCTTTAAGGTGTGGAATAATCCATAGAACAAACAGTACACAAACATGATCCATTTCCTTTAGTGCTTAATTTGAGCCGGTTTCCGGTACCTATGACAGTCTGCCACACGGTGGTGCTGGTTTTTCAATTCAGAGATGAGCACAGCAATTGTTTTTATTAATTCAATATACATTAAGAATGACTAATACCTGCTGCCAAAGCCATTCTTTTAACTTTGCGGTCCTGAAATTGTCAGAATTGTCACATGCTCAGGCTTTTGACTTATTAGTTATGCTGTTACTGTCATTGACAGCGGCCATGGGCAGTGCAAGCGGAAGTGGCCTGCTGACTAAAGTCCTGGCACTTATTTTTCTGTAAATTAACCTCTTCGATGCTCATGACGAGCTCGTCATGAGGCACGGTGCTCGTGTGCTCATGACGAGCTGAGCTCGTCATGAGCACACCCAGTTACATTAGGGCCCAGCACCGGGGGGGAAATCTGCACCGCACGCAAGGTGCTAAGCACTGAGGGGCATATTTACAAGGGCTTTATCAGCAGAGATAAAACCATCACCCTATTTACATTGCAATATTTACAAGGCTGCCCCAGCATTTTAGCACACGTTAGTTTTTGGAGAAAACAACTTTTTTCTCCAAAAACTAACGTCTGCTAAAATGCAGACTTACCTATCCCTAACAATCCCTGTGGGTCGTATCAGCAAGGTTATCGCCGTTGTGCAGGGAACATCGCTGGAAAACCAGCAATGTTCCCTGCAAAACGGAGATAACCTCGCTATCTCTGGAATTCTTATCACCCTGGAGAAGCGTGTTGTTAATAATGCGCTACCAGGGCAATAAATTCCACAGATAGCCCGAGATAATATAGTTATCGATAAGCACAGCCAGTTGATAATTTACCTCTGATTTCCTTACACTTGTAAAATGCGGCAGTGGTGTAACGAAACTTAAGTGGAACCCCCTGCAAAGTACTTAGAGCTCCCTGCAACCCAGTCATGACCTCTCCGGCCAAGCGCCTACCACCCATGCAAATTGTTGGACAGGTACCCCCGGAGCTTGGGGGATCCCCCCCCCATCACCGCAGGTGCTGTAGGTGCAAATGTTACAGCACTGCGCTGAGGTCATACACAAACAGGGCCGGACTGGGAACCAAAACCGGCCCTGGCAAAGTGCTCAGCCGGCCCCCCTCACCCCTTCCTCCAGGGGATTGTGGGTGCCGCTGAGCTCTTCACGCTGCAAAAACGGCCCTGTAACAAAAACAGCCCCCAGGGGCCCCGAACCGGCCCCCCCACCCGTGTGGCGCACCGGGGGATTCCCTGTACACAAACACCACTTTCGGCTCCCGCAGCTTGGTTCCCCTGGGAGCTCCCCTCCAGGCATGATCTAACAAGCCTGTACTCCCATGAAAAAGACAAAAGAGTGTCTGCGTGGCCGCCTTCTTTGTCAGCTCAGCCTCCTGCCCTGCCTCCTCCATGTAGGACAAGAAGGGGGAGCAAGGGCAGGACCCCACCCTGCTGTAATAGGCGTGACCCTAACCACTCACCATCTGTTGTCATGGCAACCTCCCACAACACACTACGCCCTCCTGGAGTAGTTTGCAGCCCCCTCCCCTTTGACAGTACTGTACACAAGGTATCTGATGTCTTCCGGGCCTGTGCTGTGGGAGGTCTGAGTACACAGTTAGGTGTTACCAATTGGTAAAAACAAACGTTGAAAAAACAAAAAAACTATTGAAATTCACCACTTATAGGTCACTGAACTAATATTACAACTTGTGCCCTCGCCAGGAACTTCTTATAATCTTACATATGATAATAATGATGCTGTTTATTGCTGCACCATTCCAGGATATGCCAACCCCCCCACTCTAGAAATGGTCCTGCCCTTCCAAGTGTAAGTCTCCAACCTTTTAAGGTTTGAGCAAACTTTACACTGCATCCTTCCCCTGGAATGCTCAGTCCATGCGTAGATTTACTCCAACATCGTATTACACCGTACTGAGGTCATATCAACTTTTAGTAAAGAGATTTACAAACCCAAATCCTCATTCTGCACCAACTCCCCTTGTGCAGCGTACAGACCTTGTACCGCCATTGGGTTACTCCAGGCTGTGTTTAAAAGGGCCGTCCTAGGCCTGGCACACAGCGGGTAGGGCTCTTCATATTTAAATGATGTGTTCACGCGGACTCACATGTTTAATCGGTCTGCCTGGTACATGAAGCACAATCTATAATGTTGTTTCTTTCTACAGCTTACATTCTCCAATTGCTTGCTACCTCAGAAAGCCTTCCCCCACTATACTCCTAAAACCCTGCATGGAAAATGTACCTTGACGTACTTTCTTTCTTCAGTGTCCCTCTTCTTGCCTTTCATCCTCTGTGTGCCTTCTACTTCTGAGTATGGCCTCTTCTCAGTCTCAAGCCTGCCTGCTGATACCTAGTTTCATAGATCATAACCTCTCCACTTTAGTGTGCTCATGATGAGCTGAGCTCGTCACGGCCGTTAGAACGCTCACACGTGGGGATAATTCCCCTGCTGTGCTGAGCGTTCTATTGAAACGGGTGTGGCCATGACGAGCTCAGCTCGTCATGAGCACCCGATCGTCATGAGCACCGGGGCGCTCTGCGCACCCCCCCTCCCCCTAGCACAGCAGGGGAATCGGGCCACCAGCCAAGGGGTTAAAAACGTATTCCTGTGGTCTAACATCACCACCAGCCAATCTATCTCACCATCTTTCCACCTGAAATCACATAGCCCGCACTAATGATCGCACCACAGTGGCCTAACAAGACTTGAGGGGACCCCCTGCAAAGTGCATGGAGAGGGGCCCCCATGCTCTGGTCCCAGTCAGGAGCTCTCAGGCCAGGCCATGCACAGTACTCGGAGGGGGGCCACTGGAGCTCAAGGGCCCTCGCACCTCAGTGTCAGGATTGGCTGCAGCGCAAGTAATAGAAACGCCACTAACCTTCTTCTTGTGCCCAGCAGAGACGATGTCAGATGCTATATCCTTTAATCCCCTCCTACACGACCCCCAGCAGGGAATTAGAATTACCCTGCTCGACTTCGTGCCCAGAGGGGAAAAAAGGAGAGAAGAAACGTAGGAGGAGAAAGTAGTTTTGGCCGTTCTTCTCTTCTGGACTCTCAAGGACGGGGTAACTCTGTGTGATGGCTCTGTGACACCTTCAAGGCTATCTGGAGGGTGATAAAACATACAATTACCCTTAAGCTCTAATAAACTCCTCACCCTGCATGAAATTAGTTCTATGCCCCCACTCACCACAGTTTCTCCAAGTGAAGCATCAAAGAAATGTGAGCTCCCAGTTCCCATCAATTTAAAGAGCCCAATGGCGAAAACGTATAGTCCCAAGGAGTTTGCAGGAGGCTACCACTGCTATATATTTAAACAAACAAAAAGAGCTTCATAAAGAATCAAAATAAAATGTTTCTACTTCTCCTGACGTTGTTTGTGACACAACCCGGAACTTAATTAGCCACAAAGGTTTCTTTTGTCTTTCGTGAGGAGTAGGCAGTCTTGCTACTTCAATTCTACTTCGAAAGTACACATCAAAAACACAAGGAATGAAAAAGGAGTTTCCTCTCGGCGCATCCGCACCGATTTCCTTTTCCAACAAGATGATCCTCACTAGACTATCAGCTTTTACACTGAACGCATCTGACTCCCAGACGCGCACAACATAAAACGCATTTATTTACTCACGTGTTGCCCAGTGCGTCTCCGCGCTCGAACAATCGCCGCAGCTATTCTGTCTGGCGAGACTCGAACAAGAGTTCAGGTAACAAGTTCAAATTGCAAAGGAGGCGAGCCCGCGCTCCTTTTCTTCACACACCAACGTTCTACACGATTTCTCTCCGGTCCTCAAATAGTCCCAATAACGAAGTTCTTCTCCTGAAGCTTGATTTCTTCATGCTGGAATCCGGCGGGGAACACCATCCGCCATTCCTCTCTGTACACAAGATAAATTGACAAGCACCTTACTCAGGGACGGGAGGGGCTTAATACTCACGAGCCTACCCCAAGGCAGTCTGGGAGTTGTAGTTCGATGCAACCTTCCCGTTTTCTCAGCATAACAGGAATGCAGTCCCCTCGTCCTCGTAATCGCTACAGAACCCCCTCTCGAGGACAGCCGTCCCGGCGGTCGTCCGGGCTTGCCAGGATACCGTTCATGGAAGTGAGCAACCAACTCAGGACAATTCAGGTTAGACACAGGCTCCCATGTCCGCTCTTCAGGTCCATACCCCTTCCACTCAACCAAATACTGAATCCGACCCCTAACCATACGGGAGTCAAGAATCGCATGCACCTCATACTCTTCCTGCCCATCAACATCAATTGGAAGAGGCCGATCCAAAAGCCTAGTACTCGCAGGACAGGGTTGGAGTAGGGAGACATGAAAAACGGGATGAATCTTCCAAGTACCAGGGAGGGACAGCCGCACCGCCACAGGGTTGATGATCTCAACAATGCTATATGGCCCTACATACCTAGGCTTCAACTTATTTTCCCCTTTTAAATGTAAATGTCTAGTGGAAAGCCACACCCTATCCCCCACCACATATTCAGGTTCAGATGTCCTCCTTCTATCTGCAAAGCGTTTCTGGGAAGACTGAGCGGTAGCCAAGCTGTGTCTTGCAGCAACTAGCACCGCCTTAAGATGTGCATGGTGTTCATGTATGCTTGGCACTGGTGAGTGCGTGGGTACTTCAAAAGGAAGTGCATTAGGGTGATAGCCAAAAAGACAAAAAAAAGGAGAACAGCCCAGAGTGGAATGTATGGCGTTGTTATAAGCAAATTCCGCCATCCATATTAACGTAGTCCAATCTGTATCATTTTGCAGAGCAAAGCAGCGAAGGTATTGTTCCAACGTCTGATTTAGGCGTTCCGTTTTTCCATCCGTCTGGGGGTGGTAGGAAGAAGAGAGTCGAGCGTCAACATCCATGGTCTTACAGAGGGCCTTCCAAAAGCGAGAAGTAAATTGAGGCCCTCTATCGGTTATGAGTGCACAAGGGATCCCATGGGCTCGGACGATATGTTGCAGGAACACTTGTGCCAATTCCACTGACGTAGGTAGGCCTTTCAAAGGTATAAAATGTCCCATCTTCGTTAAATGGTCTACGACCACCAAGATCACAGTCTTATCCTCACAGGGTGGCATTTCAACAATAAAGTCCATTGACAAGGTGTGCCAGGGTTTTGGAGGAATAGGTAGAGGTCTAAGGAGGCCAATGGGTTTAACATGGACAGCCTTCCCTTGAATGCAAACAGCACAGTTCATGATATAGTGTCGCACTTTTTCCCTAAGTTTAGGCCACCAAAAAGTACGTTCCACACCAGCAATGGTCTTATAGATTCCCAAATGACCACCCAAAGGGGATTCATGTATCCAGTTCAACACTTGTCGCTGCAGGACTTCGGTGGGGACATAGATAGCTGATCCCTGATAGGCTAGATCATCCTTTGCCGTTCGATGTTCAGGGTCTTCCTGTACCCATTCTTGTAAATCGGTGTCTGCAAGGGCAACTCGCACTTCTTCCAGGAATTCTTGTGTGGATACCAAGGCTATCAAAGGAGACTGATTATCCGATTCTTTTAGGATCAGAGGAGGTTCTTCTTCGTTCTCTGCACTTTGTTCCTCTGTTTCGCCTATACGTGAAAGAGCATTTGCTTTACCATTTTGAGGCCCTGGTTTGTATTTGATGATGAAATCAAAATCTGAAAAGAACAGTGTCCACCTCAATTGCCGAGGAGTAAGCGCCTTTCCAGTTTTCAGGAACACAATAGGTTCCTGTGATCAGTGTAAATTTCGACGGTATGAACGGCTCCCAGTAAATAATGACGCCATTCCTCACAGGCCCTTTTTATTGCAAGAAGTTCTTTATCCGAGATAGAATAATTAATCTCGCAAGGAGTGAGTTTTTTCGAAAAATAGACAACAGGATGCAATTGACCAGTTTCAGGATGGCGTTGTAATAAGATTCCGCCTATTGCATATTGGGAGGCATCTGTTTCCAGTACAAAAGGTATCTGTGGATCTGGATGGCGTAAGATCGGAGCCTGTGTGAACTGTTCTTTAAGGAACTGAAATGAACTATCAGCCTCCTTGTTCCATACAAACGGGGTGTTCTTTCTCAACAGGCTAGAAATAGGATGGATAATCTTGGAGAAGTCTTTAATGAATCGTCTGTAGTAGTTGGCAAAACCAAGGAAGCTCTGTACTGATTTGACGTTCTTAGGAGTACTCCATCCTATAATAGCCTCTACCTTACTTGAATCCATTTGGAATCCTTGTGCATTGATGATATAACCAAGGAAGGACACTTCAGTCACATGAAAAAGACATTTTTCAAGTTTAGCATACAAGGAATGATGTTGTAATTTTTGAAGTACCGTCTTCACATGTTCCACATGCTCAGGAAGAGTAGACGAATAGATTAAAATGTCGTCGATGTATACAATGCAGAACGTCTCCAGACAACCTCGCAGCACCTCATCCATAAAATATTGGAAGGCGGCAGGGGCGTTACAGAGCCCGAATGGCATCACTCGATACTCGAACAATCCAAATTTTGTTCTGAACGCGGTCTTCCACTCATCCCCTCTCTGTACTCTGACCAAATGGTATGCCCCTCTGAGATCGAGTTTGGTAAAGAATCGGGCTCCCTTCAACTGATCCAAGAGTACAGGTATAAGTGGGAGAGGATAACGATTCTTCACCGTCATTCTGTTAATGGCTCTGTAATCGATGCAGGGTCTTAATTCCTCGCAATCCTTCTTCGGAATAAAAAACATCGGAGACGAAGCAGGGGATGTTGAGTGTCGTATAAACCCAGTAGCCAGATTCTCATCAAGGTAGTTTCTCAAATACACTGTCTCCTTTTCTGTTAAGGCATATACCCGGCTGCAGGGAATATCAGCACCTGGAATTAGTTCGATTCGACAATCGTATACACGATGTGGAGGTAGATCTGTAGCCTTTTGTTTGTCAAATAAGGAACTATACTCCTGGTATTCATCAGGAAGAGCGGTAGCACAACAATAACGTCCAATGGAACATCCTGTGGCTAGACATACTGAAGGAGTAGTATGAGTCACTTCAGGGTTAGGTATGTTCTGTCTACAATTCTCCTTACAGAATTCAGATGATAAAGTAATTGTGCGAGCCGCACAACTAACTTGAGGATCGTGAAGGGTCAATCATGGCATTCCTAATATAAGACGAAATTGTGGTGCATCAATCAAGTCGAATTGGATAAGTTCTTGGTGATTCCGACTCGTCTGCATCAACAACGCTCGAGTATGATACGACACAGTGCCAGATGACAGAACAGTTCTATCTACTGCTTTTACCAGCTCTGGTTTGTCTTTTTTCTCGCATACTATTCCGATTTTCATGGCGTATTCTTGATCAATGTAGTTTCCGGTGGCAACAGAATCAAGCAATGGATCGATCTCCATGGCGTCACTAGAGTTGACCCACAAAGTTACCTTCAAGTTCATGTGAGCCACTGCTGGATGCAAGGTATTAGCAAGCGTAGGTGAGATCGTTAACGGTGAACAAAAGGCAGAGACCTCTTCCTGATTTGGGCTTTCTAGTTTTCCGCCGGTCTTCCTGATTGTATGACAGCCTGATTAGCGGGCACCAAAGGTCGTCCGGCAAAGCACTCCTCGCTCTGCAGTCCTTTATAAAACGACCACCTTTGCCACAATACAGACATTGTTTTAGTCTTCGTCTTTTTTCCTTTTCTTCCTTCAAAAGGGGACCCCGTAGACCTCCTATCTGCATAGGCTCTACCCCTTCAGGCATTTTAGGATGTTCCTCGATGGTGCTTCTTGGACAAGGATAGAAATAACGACTGTCGCCTCTACTTCGATCTCCCCTTCTTTCCAGGAGGCGATGATCCAATTGTACTGTCAGATCAATCAATTCTTCACAGGAAGTAGGTAGTTGCACAACTTGTGCCAACACGTCCTTTAGCTCCCCTCGGAGTCCCTGGTAGAATATAGATATCCTCTTTGCCGTAGGCCACTCTGTTTCGACCACGAGTCGATTAAAGGATGTGATATATGATAACAAGTCTTGAGACCCTTGCCGCAACGTTAACAATTCTCTATCCAGAGATAACATATGAAGTTTTCTATCGAACAATCTTCGGAGTTCCGATCAGAAATCTTCAAAACTGTGCAACACAGGATCATTTCTCTCTAACAACGGTATAGTCCAACTTGCTGCATTGCCTCCCATGTAGGCCATCTTGAAAGCAGTTTTTGTTGAGTCTTCTTGAAACACCCCAGGCTTACACAAAAAGTGTAACCTACACTGATTCCAAAATGTCTCAAACTTACGGGGATCCCCGTAGAACCTTTCAGGGGGTGCCAAAGGAATACCAGTGTTTTGTATAACATGGACAGTAGGGGCTGAGTCAGTAGGGGAAGGCATAGCAGGAGAAGACAAAGAAACCCCACCCCCTTCAGCTCCCTGTGAAACAGGAGGTACCGTAGAGGCTGGGGGTTGCAGAGTGGCTGGCTTTATATAAGAAGTTCCTCCTTGGCCCTTTCGTGACAGATCAGACACCTCTTTCCGAAGAACACCCACTTCTTTGTAAAGAACTTGATTCTCTGTTCTGGACGTTGTGACTTCCTGCTGCAGAGCCGCAAGGCTCTCCACCACAGAATTCAATACACTTTCAATATTCATCGTCTAGGCCGGGCTTGTATACTTGGGCTTGTCAATCTGTCAGGATTGGCTGCAGCGCAAGTAATAGAAACGCCACTAACCTTCTTCTTGTGCCCAGCAGAGACGATGTCAGATGCTATATCCTTTAATCCCCTCCTACACGACCCCCAGCAGGGAATTAGAATTACCCTGCTCGACTTCGTGCCCAGAGGGGAAAAAAGGAGAGAAGAAACGTAGGAGGAGAAAGTAGTTTTGGCCGTTCTTCTCTTCTGGACTCTCAAGGACGGGGTAACTCTGTGTGATGGCTCTGTGACACCTTCAAGGCTATCTGGAGGGTGATAAAACATACAATTACCCTTAAGCTCTAATAAACTCCTCACCCTGCATGAAATTAGTTCTATGCCCCCACTCACCACAGTTTCTCCAAGTGAAGCATCAAAGAAATGTGAGCTCCCAGTTCCCATCAATTTAAAGAGCCCAATGGCGAAAACGTTTAGTCCCAAGGAGTTTGCAGGAGGCTACCACTGCTATATATTTAAACAAACAAAAAGAGCTTCATAAAGAATCAAAATAAAATGTTTCTACTTCTCCTGACGTTGTTTGTGACACAACCCGGAACTTAATTAGCCACAAAGGTTTCTTTTGTCTTTCGTGAGGAGTAGGCAGTCTTGCTACTTCAATTCTACTTCGAAAGTACACATCAAAAACACAAGGAATGAAAAAGGAGTTTCCTCTCGGCGCATCCGCACCGATTTCCTTTTCCAACAAGATGATCCTCACTAGACTATCAGCTTTTACACTGAACGCATCTGACTCCCAGACGCGCACAACATAAAACGCATTTATTTACTCACGTGTTGCCCAGTGCGTCTCCGCGCTCGAACAATCGCCGCAGCTATTCTGTCTGGCGAGACTCGAACAAGAGTTCAGGTAACAAGTTCAAATTGCAAAGGAGGCGAGCCCGCGCTCCTTTTCTTCACACACCAACGTTCTACACGATTTCTCTCCGGTCCTCAAATAGTCCCAATAACGAAGTTCTTCTCCTGAAGCTTGATTTCTTCACGCTGGAATCCGGCGGGGAACACCATCCGCCATTCCTCTCTGTACGCAAGATAAATTGACAAGCACCTTACTCAGGGACGGGAGGGGCTTAATACTCACGAGCCTACCCCAAGGCAGTCTGGGAGTTGTAGTTCGATGCAAGCTTCCCGTTTTCTCAGTATAACAGGAATGCAGTCCCCTCGTCCTCGTAATCGCTACACTCAGGGGTTGTGGGGGCTATTGTTACGCCACTGTCACACCTACCTGCTATTTATATATCACAAACTAACTGGAGTAAATGCATGCAATATTTTTCTTGGGTATTTTTCAGGGTATGTACTATCATAATAGATTTCAAGGTATTTTAATTATTTTTTGTTAAAATCATTTAGGGATGGATAGCACGGTTTGTTTGAGCGAGTAATGGTAACATTTTTGAGACAATATTTCAGGGCTCAAGTAGTGTGGAAATATTGACATATTTTTCTAAATAATAGTAATATTACATTTATGGATTTATAGTTGCAAACAGTGTAGAGGTTATGGGTGGGATGAGTATTATTTTTAGTACTAGTTTTTAGGGTATATTTGTAAAGCTTCTTGTTAAAATCATTTTGGGATTGTTTATTCTGCACCTGCACTCACCGCCACTCTGCACTCACCGCCACTCTGCAGTCACCGCCACTCTGCAGTCACTCTGCACTCACCGCCACTCTGCACTCACTGCCACTCTGCACTCACCGCCACTCTGCACTCACCGCCACTCTGCACACACCGCCACTCTGCACACACCGCCACTCTGCACACACCGCCACTCTGCACTCACCGCCTATCTGCAGTAACCACCACTCTGCAGTCACCACCACTCTGCAGTCACCACCACTCTGCAGTCACCGCCACTCTGCACTCACCACCACTCTGTCACCACCACTCTGCACTCACTGCCACTCTGCAGTCACCGCCACTCTGCAGTCACCGCCACTCTGCACTCACCGCCACTCTGCAGTCACCGCTACTCTGCACTCACCGCCACTCTGCAGTCACCGCCACTCTGCAGTCACCGCCACTCTGCAGTCACTCTGCACTCACTGCCACTCTGCACTAACCGCCACTCTGCACTCACCGCCACTCACCGCCCTCTGCAGTCACCGCCACTCACCGCCACTCTGCAGTCACCGCCACTCTGCAGTCACCGCCACTCTGCACTCACCGCCATTCTGCACTCACCGCCACTCTGCACTCACCGCCACTCACCGCCCTCTGCAGTCACCGCCACTCACTGCCACTCTGCAGCCACCGCCACTCTGCAGTCACCGCCACTCTGCAGTCACCGCCACTCTGCAGTCACCGCCACTCTGCACTCGCCGCCACTCTGCAGTCACCGCCACTCTGCAGTCACCGCCACTGAGCAGTCACTCTGCAGTCACCGCCACTGTGCAATCACCGCCACTCTGCAGTCACCGCCACTCTGCAGTCACCGCCACTCTGCACTCACCGCCACTCTGCACTCACCGCCGCTCTGCACTCACTGCCACTCTGCACTCACCGCCACTCACCGCCACTCTGCACCCACTGCCACTCTGCACACACCGCCACTCTGCACTCACCGCCACTCTGCAGTCACCGCCACTCTGCACTCACCGCCACTCTGCACTCACCGCCACTCTGCACTCACCGCCACTCTGCAGTCACCGCCACTCTGCACTCACTGCCACTCTGCACTTACCGCCACTCTGCACACACCGCCACTCTGCACACACCGCCACTCTGCACACACGCCACTCTGCAGTCACCGCCACTCTGCACTCACCGCCACTCTGCACTCACCGCCACTCACCGCCACTCTGCAGTCACCGCCAGTCTGCACACACCGCCACTCTGCACACACTGCCACTCTGCACACACCGCCACTCTGCAGTCACCGCCACTCTGCAGTCACCGCCACTCTGCAGTCACCGCCACTCTGCACTCACCGCCACTCTGCAGTCACCGCCACTCTGCACACACCGCCACTCTGCACACACCGCCACTCTGCAGTCACCGCCACTCTGCACTCACCGCCACTCTGCACTCACCACCCTCTGCAGTCACCGCCACTCACCGCCACTCTGCAATCACCGCCACTCTGCAGTCACCGCCACTCTGCAGTCACTCTGCAGTCACCGCCACTCTGCAATCACCGCCACTCTGCAGTCACCGCCACTCTGCACTCACCGCCACTCTGCACTCACCGCCCTCTGCAGTCACCGCCACTCACCGCCACTCTGCAGTCACCGCCACTCTGCAGTCACCGCCACTCTGCAGTCACTCTGCAGTCACCGCCACTCTGCAATCACCGCCACTCTGCAGTCACCGCCACTCTGCAGTCACCGCCACTCTGCACTCACCGCCACTCTGCACTCACCGCCACTCTGCCCTCACTGCCACTCTGCACTCACCGCCACTCACCGCCACTCTGCACTCACTGCCACTCTGCACACACCGCCACTCTGCACTCACCGCCACTCTGCAGTCACCGCCACTCTGCACTCACCGCCACTCTGCACTCACCGCCACTCTGCACTCACCGCCACTCACCGCCCTCTGCAGTCACCACCACTCACCGCCACTCTGCAGTCACCGCCACTCTGCAGTCACCGCCACTCTGCAGTCACCGCCACTCTGCAGTTACCGCCACTCTGCAGTCACCGCCACTCTGCAGTCACCGCCACTCTGCAGTCACTCTGCAGTCACCGCCACTCTGCAGTCACCGCCACTCTGCAGTCACCGCCACTCTGCACTCACCGCCACTCTGCAGTCACCGCCACTCTGCACTCACCACCACTCTGCACTCACCGCCACTCACCGCCACTCTGCACTCACCGCCACTCTGCACTCACCGCCACTCTGCAGTCACCGCCACTCTGCAATCACCGCCACTCTGCACACACCGCCACTCTGCAGTCACTGCCACTCTGCAGTCACTGCCACTCTGCAGTCACTCTGCAGTCACCGCCACTCTGCACTCACCGCCACTCTGCACTCACCCCCCTCTGCAGTCACCGCCACTCACCGCCACTCTGCAGTCACCTCCACTCTGCAGTCACCGCCACTCTGCAGTCACCGCCACTCTGCAGTCACGGCCACTCTGCAGTCACCGCCACAATGCAGTCACCGCCACTCTGCACTCACCGCCACTCTGCACTCACCGCCACTCACCGCCCTCTGCAGTCACCGCCACTCTGCAGTCACCGCCACTCTGCAGTCACCGCCACTCTGCAGTCACCGCCACTCTGCACACACCGCCACTCTGCACACACCGCCACTCTGCAGTCACCGCCACTCTGCACTCGCTGCCACTCTGCAGTCACCGCCACTCTGCAGTCACCGCCACTCTGCAGTCACCGCCACTCTGCAGTCACTCTGCAGTCACCGCCACTCTGCAGTCACCGCCACTCTGCACTCACCGCCACTCTGCACTCACCGCCACTCTGCACACACCGCCACTCTGCACTCACCGCCACTCTGCACTCACCGCCACTCTGCACTCACTGCCACTCTGCAGTCACCGCCACTCTGCACACACCGCCACTCTGCACACACCGCCACTCTGCACACACCGCCACTCTGCACACACGCCACTCTGCACTCACCGCCACTCTGCAGTCAGCGCCACTCTGCAGTCACCGCCACTCTGCACTCACCGCCACTCTGCACTCACCGCCACTCTGCAGTCACCGCCACTCTGCAGTCACCACCACTCTGCAGTAGCAGAGTTTAAATGGCTCACGTTCGCCACTTTAAATGCTATGTGGTTTTGCAAAGAAGGGTTCATGGCCAAGGTCCTCTTTAGGGTGTCTGGTATAACCTCCTGCCAATTTATTGCCAATACCCAGGTTTCAACGTCCTCCCATAGGGGAAAACTTCTAAGTGTTAGCTGCCAGGGCATGAACCTTACCCTTCCTCTTAAGTGCTCAAATGATTATTAGAGTGACAAGAAAAATTGAAAACCTTTCTTGTTTTTGTTGCCCTTGCGTCTGTTCTCCATCTGTCCAGTTCTTTTCTCTTTCACGCATCGTGTGTCCTTTTTTTTCGCCCTGAACCTGGCAAGGAAACAGTTCACCGACGCACGGTTCAACCTTTGGAATTGTTCGCATTTTTCATGCTGCAAATTGGCAGCCCGTCTCTGGCTGTGGAGTGGGCTTCTTGGTTCCTTCTGCTGCGTCGGAGGCAGACACACTTGTATAATTATTTTGGCGCGGCAAACTCGGTCTCACAGATTTTATCTATGTGATGTAATTAACAACAGGAGAGCCAGGGATTTTCACCAAATGCCTGTTCACATTTTCCTCAGTGGGCCTCGGATAGTAAATGCTGCGTGCTAAATCACTTCGCCTTGACATCTTTCATATCCCCGCTCTCATTAAACAGCGGGAGCCAAGCTCGGACCAGGCTCACGAGATCAGCGTCATGGGCTGCTTCCGATGCCTGCCAATGGTCTTTTCCGCGTACACAGACCCCTAAAGACATTCAATGAAACAGGGGTACAATTCCGTCTCTGGAAATGAAAGGAAGAATTGCACTTTGAAACCTATTTTTCGTTTCTGCGTGGGGGGTATTTCCACTGTTGATAAACTGATATCCCCTGCACCCGAACACGAACAAAGTACCTGAGTCACAGAATCCTCTATAAATAAAAAATACACATAGCCACAAACGCAGTTAGGCAGTTCATCAATGCCTTTGTGCACGTGAGGAGGACGCGCGCCCGACAAACTCACTGCTCTATGGTGAACGCGCGCACACCATCTGGAATGCATTACACGGCCAGCCTGACAGCTCCTAATTAAGATTAATAAGTCTTCCGTGCACGTAACCGCACACTTTATGCCATGAAACTGAAATAAATGACGGACGAAAACTCAATATAGCCTCTCACGTCAAGGCTACTAAATAGACAGCACAGCGAAGACGAATCACTAGGCAGATGCCATAAAAAACATGGCGCGCACTGAGGAATGTGCCAGCCTGGACCCCTTTCAGAATTCTTTTTTTTTTCGAATACAAAAGAGCTCGGAAGCTCCGCCCCCACTTCGTGGTGACGCAGGCCCGAGCCCTAAAAAGGACAATAGGAAAAAGGGCCATAGGAATCAAAAGAGCGGCCATTTCAGGGTGAGGCAAGGAAGAAAAGAAGCAGAAAAACATAAGAAAAGGACAAGAACAAAGGAAAAAAGGACCAGGAAAGCCTAGAAAAGGCTAAAATAAAGTAAAATAAAAGAAGAAGAAGAAGAAAAAGGGAAATAAAAGAGACAAAAGAGAAAAGAAGCTAGAAAAGGCTAAAATAAAGTAAAATATAAGAAGAAGAAGAAGAAAAAGGGAAATAAAAGAGACAAAAAAGAAAAGAAGAAAAAAGGTGAACAAAAAGAAGAAAGAGCAGATAAAGGGAAGAAGGCAAGAATGGCAGATCCAAAGCCCAGCGCACAATACAGGAGACCACTACCGTTCAACTTATCAGAGCCACAAACAGGAATAAGGTGGGAGAAGTGGATCAGACGGTTTGAAAGATATATGGAAGCGACAGATGTAACAGACGGAAAGAGACTAGGGTTACTGCTGAACTTAGCAGGGGATGACGTTGAAGAACTTCTGGTGACACTGCCTACCGAAGAAACAAAGACATATGAAAAATTAAAAAAATGCCTAACACACAAATTCGACCCACAACAAAACATTGACTTCGAACGATATACATTTACTATTGCGTGTCAACAAGTCGACGAAACGCTAGATGATTTCGCAACATGGCTGAGGAAACTGGTGACAGATTGTGAGTTCGACAAATTCGATAACGAACAAGCAATAAGGCTACGGATCATAGAAGGCTGTCGCGACACGGGATTCAGGGCAAGAATACTCAAGGAACCGACCTCATTGGAGAACATCCTGTCACTAGCGAGAGCAGAGGCGAGAGCAACAGAACATGCCAAGGAAATGGGAAGAGGGAAGAACGTTGAAATCGAACACGCACACCTCATGACAAACAAATATCGCACAGGCCGGTGGAAGAATGACTGGAGGGAACAGAAAGAGAGAAGACAGCCTGAGGATACATGCTACAGGTGCGGAATGGAGTTTCCACACAGAGGCCCGTGCCCAGCGTTTGGCCAGAGGTGCAGAAGGTGTAATGGAAGAAATCACTACGCCAGTATGTGCCAAGGCGTACAATTCAGAGACGACAGAGGAAGAACAGGAAGACAACAAGAGCCAACAACAAGACATGTCAGGTATGTCGACAGAGAAAGAAGATGTTCATCACGAGGGTCAGGTGAAGAAGAGGGAGAAGAGAAAGTGGAAAGACTATAACACATGTCGGAGGGTCACACAGAACTGAGTGGGGGAGACGAAAAAGGAGAAAAAACACACCGTACTGGCAGAATCACCCAAGAAAAGACGGACTTGGCGAAGATAGGAGTAGGAACACATGAAGCGGAATTCGTACTGGACAGTGGTGCAACATGCAATGTCATGTGCGTATCGGAGTACGAGAAGATGGAAGCCAAGCCGACACTGAGAGCGTCCAAGGTGAAGATTTTCACCTGGGGGTCAAAGAAAGAGGTAACAAACATGGGAAAGTTCACAGAGGAACTGAAATATGGCGGAAAAAGGAACAAAGAGGACATTCATGTTCTGAAAGGCGATGTCCCAGGACAATGCTTGCTGAGCAACAGCACCGCCCAAACAATGGGTCTCATAACTATGACATATGACAAAAAGGGAAATGAAAGAAATACTGAGAGCAAGCGGAGAGAAGACGCAGGGACCAGAGAAAGAGGAAGAGAACAAAAAAGAATCACTAAGGGAACAAACACAACAAAGAGCGGCTGTAGAAAGAGAGGAGCTAGAAGCAGACGAAGAGAGGCTGGCAAGCGGAGAGCAGAAGGAGAACAACTGAAAAAGAGAAGGAAAGCTGGTCACAGAGAACAGCGACCAAAGGGGGAATGCAAGGGGACGAAGAGACTAAGTAATAAAACGTAGGAGTCAGAGACGGTGGGAGAAGGGTCGACCAGACCTATGGACTCTCTCTCTCTCTCTCTCTCTCTCTCTCTGTCTCTCTCTCTCTCTCTCTCCTCTCTCTCTCTCTCTCTTTCTTTTCTCACCACAACAATAAGCAAATGCTGTCAAGGGTTGAAGGGGCGGAAATGATCAGAAGAACAGTATCATGAACATTTGTTGGCAACAAAGGGGGAGATGTCGTGACCTGACAAGTAGGACTGAGGACACTAGGACCCTGTGGGTCATGAGGGAGGTGACCAGGTCACCACCACATCCGGTCAGGGGACAGGAAGAGGACAGATTGACCAGGACGGGCAGAGGGGACGGACGTGTATGTAATCCGCAGCAGAGATAAGAAAATAAAGAATACTTGAGAAACTGACCTGTGTGCGAAGCGTGGTGTTTGTTCGGCGCCCACCAGCGAGACACGACAGTAGGGGTTATTTGTGAGCTGTAATTTTTTGCCTTTTTTGTCTTCTGGGTATATACTGAAAGGTGTCATTTTTAATGGGATAGAATTTTGTGTTTTATTTATGTTATACATAATTTGTAAACAAAAAAAGAAAAAGTACATTAGTGGTATTAAAATAAAAACATTTTTGGATGGTTATAATGAAATGTTATTTTTTGAATAAGAAAATGGCAGGTTTTTTGTAAAATGACCACTATGGCAACCGTGTTCAGTAACGAGGTTCTTTTAAAAATGTTTATTGTCTGTAAAAAGGGAAAAAAAACACATTTAATAACATTATTTATAAAATATTATATTCATGATTTATAAATGATAATGTTTATTAAAATAAGTAAAACTATACTTTTCCTTAAAAAATAATTTACTATATATACTTTCTTTACAAACTATTTTAAAAACATTTTCCCAATATTTTTCTCCACAGGCTACCAGTAATATCTATGGCGAAAGCTGTCCATTTTTCATTTTCACTGCTTCCCTGTTTCTTATGTTTCTTATGTTCTCTTTGGTTAAATCTGTTTCTCTAGTCACTGGAGCATTGTGGTGAATAACAGATGGACATGGCTGCAGCAGTCAAGTCAGATACTTATTGTTTTTCATATTACAATTGTTAGACCTGTCAGCCTCAGGGTGGTCTTCCCTCAAACATTTTGCCTTACCCTCCTGTTTTCTCTGAATTTCTTTTTGGTGGTCTTAGGACTCTGCACAGTATGGCACTGCTAACCAGTGCTAAAGTGCTTGTGGTGTCTCCATTAAACATGGTGAAATTGGCTTAGACCCAATTGGCACATTTAGTTTACTTGTAAGTCCCTATTAAAGTGGTACTACCTGTACCTTGGGCCTTTAAATTAAATGCTACTAGTGGGCATGCAGCACCCTTAACCTGTCATCCACCTCAGCAGACCTTTAAACACGTCTCAGGTCTGCTATTGCAGCCTGTTTGTGCAGTTTTAAACCACCATTTTGACCTGTCAAAATAAAACTTTTGCAAGGCTTGAACATTCCTGTGTAATACATATAAGTTACCCCTAGGGTAGGCTCTAAACAGCCCAGACAGCAGTGTATTTAGAAAACTTGTAAATTTACTTTTAAGTGTTAAATCTCTCACATTCTTTTTCACTACTGCAAGATCTGCCTCTCTCATAGGATAACATTGTGTTACCTTATTGCATTTAATAGTTATAACTTTCAAGGGGGAGCAGGTAGGGTGATTGAGTTTAGTGTCTAAAGTATTGTAGTTTAAAACCCTCTTTCATTGTAAAGTTGGAGTTTAAGTCACAATTCGGAAAATTGAATTATAACGACAAATCCTCTCTTATGGTGAAGTCAGAATTTGTTTTACAATTTTGGAAATGCCCCTTTTAGAAATTTGGCATTTTCTTACCTGAACCATTTGGTGCCTGCAGCCTATAGCCTGGGTCACATGGCTAGGTGTAGCTGACAGTTGGTCTTTGTGTATTGCTCCCAGACAGTGAGGCAAAGGGGGAATAGATGTTGGCAGTATGGGCCAACTCTGACTTGAAAGGGAGAGGAGCTGTAACCTACCACACTTGCACATCACAAAGAATATACCACAGCACACTCAAAAAGGGTTTCAAACCAGTCTATTGTGTCCCTATACAAGCTGGGGCCAGTGCAGGAAGGCAGGAAATTCCAAACACCTCAGAAGGTGTCAATCTCCCGAAATTTCTCTGACTTTGAAGCTCGCACCAAGTATAAATGTGGGACCCTCAGACATAAACTCATCAGTACATCTCTGGATCTGTGGAAGACTCAGAAGGACTGCTGTGTTGCTCTGCTGCAATTTGGACTGCCTCTATGCTGCCCTGCTACTCTGATGCCCTGCTGCCCTGCTGCCCTACTGCCTGGGTGAGAAGGACTTGACCTGCATTTATTTAACTCAGGACCACCAGAGTGACTTCAAGGTTATGTTGGCTGGTCTTCTGATCATAGTTTCAGTGACAGAAAAGGCTGCAACCACCTTGCACCAGCACATGGACTCTGCCTCTTGTGCGTCTTGCCCCCCAAGAGGTGCCATCCCAGAAGTGGGACCGAAGTTGCCAGCCCAGCTAAGAACTTATGCAGAACTGAAGCATGACACATCTCTTTGCAGCCTCGCATCAGAAATACAGCGGTGAGGTGCATCCCCAAAACAGGACCTCGCAGCACCTGAGAACTGACACTGCGTGACTCACCCTTGATGCAGGACTTTGCATTATAGCCCACAGCTCCTTTGAGCTTCCACTACACAATGTATCCTCAATGCGGGACTCCGCATCGCACCTCATGGCTTCTCAGAACCACTGCTGCACAACACATCCTCAACGTCGGATCTCGCAATGCTCCACCTTTATTTTTCCAACTCTTTCTCTGACTGCTTTATCAGCAGGGGCAGAGTGGTTATACTTTGAGGTTCATTCTACAAAGTCCCCAGTTTCATCCATGCCCATGCATCAGTCAGAGAAATAATACACACGTCCAGTGAGCGCAGGGTTCGGTGTGTCTTTTCCTACAAAAACGCCCCCCACATGGCTTAGCAGCCTATTCCCTCTCATGGATATCATATCTAATATCATTCTCTGGATCCAAGCCAATGAAAGAAGATTTCTCACAAGATACTGTACATTTAGAAAGTCCATCGCTGCCACTGGCACACAGCCGCAGAGCCTGAGAAACACTGGGGCAGTTAAACTTACAAGGGAAACTGGCAGTGGAGTGGTACCTCTAGGACACATGTGGACATGGAGACAACAACACTTTATATGTGGGATTTGACATTTGGACACTGATATAGGGACACGACTAACATTGTGTCTGACGCTGACAGTGCAACAGTACTACTGAGACGTGGTACACAGGCATGATGGGCATGCAGGGCTCTGAGACTCACACTGGTTCACTGACACGGGCACTGAGAAGCTCACGGGTTCACTAACATGGGCTTTAAGAATCACATGGTTTCACTGACACGGGCACTGAGAAGCACACGGGTTCACTGACAAGAGAGCGGTGAATCACACAGGTTCACTGACATAGCCACAGAGAATCACACAGGTTCACTGACACAGGATCTGATAATCACACAGGATCACTGACATGTGCACTGAGAATCACACAAGTTCACCAACACAGGCACTAAGAATCATTCAAGTTTACTGACACAGAGACTCACACAGGTTCACAGACACAGAGAATCACACAGGTTTACTGACACAGAGAATCACACAGGTTCACTGTCATGGCCATAGAGAATCACACAGGTTCACTAACACAGTGAATCACGCAGGCTCACTGACATGGGCACAGAGAATCACACAGGTTCACTGACACAGAGAATCACTCAGGTTCACCTTCACAGGCACATAGAATCACACAGGTTCACTTGCATATTCAATCACACAGGTTTACTTACACATTGAATCACAGAGGTTTACTTTCATGAGTACTGAGAATCACATAGATTCACAGATACTGAGAATTACACAGGTTTACTGACACAGATACTGAGAATCCAACAAGTTCACTGACACAGACAATCACACAAGTAAACTGACATGGGATCTGAGAATCACACAAGTAACACAGAAAATCCAACAGGTTCACTGACACAGAAAATGAAACAGGTTCACTGACAACGAGAATCACACAAGTTCACTGACATATGCTCTGAGAATCACCCACCGACACTGACACAGAATATCGCACAGGTTCACTGACACAGAGAATCACACAAGTTCACTGACATGGGCTCTGAGAATCATACACGTTCACTGACACGGAAATTCACACAGCTTAAATGACACAGAGAATCACGCAAGTTCACTGGTATGAGCTCTGAGAATCACACAGGTTCACTGACACAGAAAATCACACAGGTTCACTGACACAGAAAATCACACAGGTTCACTGACACAGAGAATCACACACGTTCACTGACATGGGCTCTGAGAAGCACACACGTTCACTGACATGGAAAATCACACAGCTTAACTGGCACTCAGAATCACACAGGTTCACTGACATGGGCTCTGAGAATCACACAGTTTCACTGACATGGGCACTGAAAAGCACACAGGTTCATTGTCATGGACTCTGAGAAGCACACAGGTTCATTGACATGGGCACTGAAAAGCACATGTGTTCACTGACATGAGCACTGAGAATCACACAGGTTCACTGACACAAGCTCTGAGAATCACGCAGGTTCACTGACATGGGCAAGGAGAAGCACAGGTTCAATGATACAGGCTCTGAGAATCACACATGTCCACTGATACGGGCACTGAGAATCACACAGGTTCACCGACAGGGGCACAGGGAATCACACAAGTTCACTGACATAGGCACAGAGATTCACACAGGATCATTGACATGGCACTGAGAATCACTGGTTCACTGACACAGGGTCTGATAATCACAAGGATTCACCAACATAGGCACTGAGAATCACACAGGTTCACCAACATAGGCACTGAGAATCACACAGGTTCACCAACATGGGCACTGAGAATCATACAGGTTCACTGACACAGAGAATCACACAGGTTCACCGACACAGACACTGAGAATCACACAGGTTTACTGACACAGAGAATCACACAGGTTCACTGACACGGGCACTGAGAAACACATAGGTTCACTGATGTAGGCTCTGAAAATCATACAGGTTCACTGACACGGGCACTGAGAATCACACAGGTTCACTGACAAGTGCTCTGAGAGTCACACAGGTTCACTGACAAGTGCTCTGAGAGTCACACAGGTTCACTTATACTGACACTGAGAATCACACAGGTTCACTGACACAAGCTCCAAGAATCACACAGGTTCACTGACACAGGCACTGAGAATCACACAGGTTCACTGACAAAGACACTGAGAATCACACAGGTTCACTGACAGGCGCACTGGGAATCACACAGGTTCACCAACACAGCAACACATACATAGAAAATCACACAGGTTCACTGTCAAGGGCACTGAGAATCACACAGGTTAACTGACATGGGCACTAAAAAGCACATGTGTTCACTGACATGAGCACTGAGAATCACACAGGTACACTGACACAAGCACTGAGAATCACACAGGTACACCAACACAGCAACACAGACACAGAAAATCACACAGGTTCACTGTCAAGGGCACTGAGGATCACACAGGTTCACTGACAGGGGCACCTAGAATCACACAGGTTCACCGGCACAGGCACTGAGAATCACACAAGTTCACCGGCACAGGCACTGAGAATCACACAGGTACACCATCACAGCAACACAGACACAGAGAATCACACAGGTTCACTGTCGAGGGCACTGAGAATCACACAGGTTCACAGGCAGGGGCACTGAGAATCACACAGGTTCACTGACACAGGATCTGATAATCACACAGGTTCACTGACATGGACCCTGAGAATCACACAGGTTCACTAACATGGGCGCAGAGAATCACACAGGTTCACTAACATGGACTCTGAGAATGACCCGGGTTCACTGACACGGGTGCTGAGATTCACACAGGTTCACTAACATGGGCACTGAGAATCATACAGGTTCACTGACACAGAGAATCACACAGGTTCACCGACACAGAAAATCACACAGGTTCACTGTAATTGTCACTGAGAATCACACAGGTTCATTGGTATGGGCACTGCGAATCACACAGGCTCACTGACATGGGCACAGAGAATGACACAGGTTCACCTACACAGGCACATAGACTCACACAGGTTCACTTACATATTGAATTACACAGCTTTACTTACATGGGTACTGAGAATCACACAGGTTCACTGATACAGATACTGAGAGTTACACAGGTTCACTGACTCAGATACTGAGAATCGAACAGGTTCACTGACACAGAGAATCACCCAGGTTCACTGACATGGGATCTGAGAATCACACAAGTTACACAGAAAATCCAGCAGGTTCACTGACACAGAAAATCACACAGGTTCACTGACACGGGCACTGAGAGGCACACAGGTTCACTGACATGGACTCTGAGAAGCACACAGGTTCACTGACACAAGCTCTAATAATCACACAGGCTCACGGACACCGAGAAGCATATAGGTTCATTGACACTGGAACTTAGAAGCACACAGGTTCACTGACACAGGCACTGAGATTAATACAGGTTTTCTGACAAGGGCACTGTGAATCACATAGGTTCAAGGACACAGGCTCTGAGAATCACACAGGTTCACTGATACAGGCACTGAGATGCAGACAGGTTCACTGACAAGGGCTCTGAGAATAACCCAGCTACAAAGATACAGGTTCTGAGAATCAAAAAGGTTCACTGTCATGGGCACTGAAAAGCATATGTGTTCACTGACACAAGCACTGAGAATCACACAGGTTCACTGATATGGGCAAGGAGAATCACAGGTATATGACACAGGCTCTGCGAATCACACAGGTCCACTGATATGGGCACTGAGAATCACACAGGTTCACCAACAGGGGCACTGAGAATCACACAGGTTCACCGACACGGGCGCTGAGATTCACACAGGTTCACTGACATGGGCGCAGAGAATCACACAGGTTCACTGACACAGGCTCTAAGAATCACACAGGTTCACGGGCACTGAGAATCACACAGGTTCACTGACACGGGCACTGACAATCACACAGGTTCACTGACACGGGCACTGAGAAACACACAGTTTCACTGATATAGGCTCTGAGAATCATACAGGTTCACTGACAAGGGTACTGAGAATCACACAGGTTCAGTGACAAGTGCTCTGAGATTCACAGAGGTTCACTGATACTGGCACTAAGAATCACACAGGTTCACTGACACAAGCTCCAAGAATCACACGGGTTCACAGATATAGGCACTGAGAATCACACAGTTTCACTGACAGGGGCACTGGGAATCACACAGGTACACCAACACAGCAACACAGACACAGAAAATCACACAGGTTCACTGTCAAGGGCACTGAGAATCACACAGGTTCACTGGCAGGGGCACTGAGAATCACACAGGTTCACTGACAGGGGCACTGAGAATCACACAGGTTCACTGACAGGGGCACAGGGAAGCACACAGGTTCACCGGCACAGGCACTGAGAATCACACAGGTTTACCAACACAGGCACTGAGAATCACACAGGTACACCAACACAGCAACACAGACACAGAGAATCACACAGGTTCTCTGTCAAGGGCACTGAGAATCACACAGGTTCACTGGCAGGGGCACTGAGAATCACACTAGTTCACTGACAGTGGCACTAGGAATCACACAGGTTCACCAACACAGGCACTGAGAATCACACAGGTTCACCGACATGGGCGCAGCGAATCACACAGGTTCACTGACACAGGCTCTAAGAATCACACAGGTTCACGGGCACTGAGAATCACACAGGTTCACTGACACGGGCACTGACAATCACACAGGTTCACTGACACGGGCAACTGAGAAACACAGTTTCACTGATATAGGCTCTGAGAATCATACAGGTTCACTGACAAGGGTACTGAGAATCACACAGGTTCAGTGACAAGTGCTCTGAGATTCACAGAGGTTCACTGATACTGGCACTAAGAATCACACAGGTTCACTGACACAAGCTCCAAGAATCACACGGGTTCACAGATATAGGCACTGAGAATCACACAGTTTCACTGACAGGGGCACTGGGAATCACACAGGTTCACTGACAGGGGCACTGAGAATCACACAGTTTCACTGACAGGGGCACTGGGAATCACACAGGTACACCAACACAGCAACACAGACACAGAAAATCACACAGGTTCACTGTCAAGGGCACTGAGAATCACACAGGTTCACTGGCAGGGGCACTGAGAATCACACAGGTTCACTGACAGGGGCACTGAGAATCACACAGGTTCACTGACAGGGGCACTGGGAAGCACACAGGTTCACCGGCACAGGCACTGAGAATCACACAGGTTTACCAACACAGGCACTGAGAATCACACAGGTACACCAACACAGCAACACAGACACAGAGAATCACACAGGTTCTCTGTCAAGGGCACTGAGAATCACACAGGTTCACTGGCAGGGGCACTGAGAATCACACTAGTTCACTGACAGTGGCACTAGGAATCACACAGGTTCACCAACACAGGCACTGAGAATCACACAGGTTCATCGACACAGGCACTGAGAATCACACAGGTACACCAACACAGACACAGAAAATCACACAGGTTCACTGTCAAGGGCATTGAGAATCACACAGGTTCACTGACAGGGGCACTGAGAATCTCACAGGTTCACCGGCACAGGCACTGAGAATCACACAGGTACACCAACACAGCAACACAGACACAGAGAATCACACAGGTTCACTGTCAAGGGCACTGAGAATCACACAGGTTAATTGGCAGGGGCACTGAGAATCACACAGGATCACACAGGTTCATTGGCAGGGGCACTGAGAATCACACAGGTTCACTAACAGGGGCACTAGGAATCACACAGGTTCACTGGCACAGGCACTGAGAATCACACAGGTACACCAACACAGGCACTGAGAATCACACAGGTACACCAACACGGACACAGAAAATCACACAGGTTCATTTTCAAGGGCACTGAGAATCACACAGGTTAATTTTCAAGGGCACTGAGAATCACACAGGTTCACTGACAGGGGCACTGGGAATCACACAGGTACACCAACACAGCAACACAGACACAGAAAATCACACAGGTTCACTGTCAAGGGCACTGAGAATCACACAGGTTCACTGGCAGGGGCACTGAGAATCACACAGGTTCACTGACAGGGGCACTGAGAATCACACAGGTTCACTGACAGGGGCACTGGAAAGCACACTGGTTCACCGGCACAGGCACTGAGAATCACACAGGTTTACCAACACAGGCACTGAGAATCACACAGGTACACCAACACAGCAACACAGACACAGAGAATCACACAGGTTCTCTGTCAAGGGCACTGAGAATCACACAGGTTCACTGGCAGGGGCACTGAGAATCACACTAGTTCACTGACAGTGGCACTAGGAATCACACAGGTTCACCAACACAGGCACTGAGAATCACACAGGTTCACCGACACAGGCACTGAGAATCACACAGGTACACCAACACAGACACAGAAAATCACACAGGTTCACTGTCAAGGGCATTGAGAATTACACAGGTTCACTGACAGGGGCACTGAGAATCTCACAGGTTCACCGGCACAGGCACTGAGAATCACACAGGTACACCAACACAGCAACACAGACACAGAGAATCACACAGGTTCACTGTCAAGGGCACTGAGAATCACACAGGTTAATTGGCAGGGGCACTGAGAATCACACAGGATCACACAGGTTCATTGGCAGGGGCACTGAGAATCACACAGGTTCACTAACAGGGGCACTAGGAATCACACAGGTTCACTGGCACAGGCACTGAGAATCACACAGGTACACCAACACAGGCACTGAGAATCACACAGGTACACCAACACGGACACAGAAAATCACACAGGTTCATTTTCAAGGGCACTGAGAATCACACAGGTTAATTTTCAAGGGCACTGAGAATCACACAGGTTCACTGACAGGGGCACTGAGAATCACACAGGTTCACTGACAGGGGCACTGAGAATCACACAGGTTCACTGACAGGGGAACCTGGTAATCACACAGGTTCACTGGCACAGGCACTGAGAATCACACAGGTTCACTGACACAGGCACTGAAAATCACACAGGTACACCAACACAGCAACACAGACACAGATAATCACACAGGTTTACTGTCAAGTGCGCTGAGAATCACACAGGTTCACTGGCAGGGGCACAGAGAATCGCACAGGTTCAATGACAGGAGCACTGAGAATCGCACAGGTTCACTGGCATGGGTACTGAGCATCAAACGGGTACACTGACACAGGGATTGAGAATTGCACGAGTTCACTAACATGGGTCCTGAGAATCACACAGGCTCACTGACATGGACATAGAGAATCACACAGGTTCACTGGCACAGGTACATCGAATCACACAGGTTCCCTACACAGAGAATCATACAGGTTTACTTACATAGGTACTGAGAATCACACTGGTTCACTGACACAGATAATCACACAGGTTCACTGACACGGAAAACCACACAGGTTCACTGACACAGAAAAACACATAGGTTCACTGGCACAGAGAAACACATAGGTTCACTGACACAGAGAAACACATAGGTTCACAGGTATGGGCTCTGAGAATGTTAAAACATAAATACCATATTGAAAGGATCCCCTTTACAGCTAATATTGAGCAGCATCGGCACAAAGAGTGCAGTTACAATGAGCCCAGGTCTGTCTGCAGCACCCGAGGTACAGGAGTACCTCATGCAGGTTAAGACATAAAACATGTGATGGAAGACATGTTTTTTAAATGCAGTGCAGCCTGAGAGCACGAGAATGAAAAAGGCCAGTCCTGCACGAGTTATCCAGGTCAAGTCATCACAAATCCTCTACTCCATCAATGCCCCCACAGTCTTCACCCACCCTCACCTCCTTGATAGGGACCTCTTAATCTCATCTAGCGCTGTTTGTTTGTCTTCATCCAGTGGCGCTGCATTCTTGCAAGCTTGCAACTGCTTAACTTGCACCAGATGTTGCAGGTGGTGAGTCCAGGCACCCATTCCTGGAGACTGAGACATTGTTTTCGTCATCAGACTTTGACCCAGACAGAGAGAAAGGCAGGAAAGCGAGAAGGAAGGAGGAACAGAAAGATAGGGAAAAGGAGGAAGTGTGGATGAAAAGGAACCCGGAAGAGTGAGATAAATGGACAGGAAGTGAAGTGTGGGGAAGAAAGAGACATGTGGTGGAATTAGGACTGGCAACCTTGGTATTTGGCGGAACTGGCATTCATAAAGCTGGGTCTGATGGCTTAGTGGACCAATGCGCCACTGTAGGAACCTGTGTTTGACCTCATGGTCACAGGTTCACATCCCCGTGGGTCCACTCAACCTTTCATCCTTCTGAGGTTGATAACATGGGTAGCATTGAGTTGAGTAGCAATAAACATCTGTTATTCAGTGCCAAACTGTCTGCTGTACAAATGCACATGATATGTTATGAGGGTCAGCAGGGGGCTCCTGAGAAATGTTTTGGTAGTGGGCACTTATCTGTTACAAATTAAACAATTCGGGATGAGCAAAGTAGCAAAGATCCAGATTTCCAAACCCATTTCTTCCTGCAATGCTGGTGATGGATGTACTGTGGTATATAGAGCATCCTGTCACATGAAGAGCCCTATTTGCAAAGGTATTAATAGCCATGAACGTACGTTTACAGACGAAGAAACCTTATTTACACCTGCAAGAAATTCACAAAGAGATTCTTGGCTGGAACAAATGCATGCACTTCTGTAGTTTTCTCTCCGCGGTTGTAAATCTCACTCAAGGGGTGGGAATTAGGTGTTCGCTGTGGTGGTTTGACTTAGAAGTTTTATAACATCCAGAAATATGCATATTTGTATGAATTCCCAAAGAGAATTTGACCTCTTCACACCCTGGAAATAGCCAAAGGTGAACTCCCCCTCCAGGATGGGAACAGTGGGGTAACATTAGGCCTCAACTCCAGAGGGGGCCTACAGCACTGTCCAGGGGCAGCGGGCCCTGGCCTGAGAGCTCCTAACTAGGAGTGCACGTACCTTGCAGGGGGTTAAATTCCTCCTAATCCTTTTCTAACAGCATTTTTAACATCTGGCTAAAGACAGCCTTAGCTGTTTGTTTCCAGACAGTGATAAGAACTATACAGTAGAGGGCTCTGCGAATCACTACCATTAACTCTCCATTAAGCCTGCATTGTTGTGCTTTTGGCGGGATTCCGCAACATATTATTTTCAAATGCATGGCATTTTTGCTCCACCGTGTGGGTAATATTGGTATTACATGCATGCACGCCTAACATGTTGGCTCAGTTGCTTGGAAAGGTTTGTTCTGGATTTATTTTATTTTATGCATTTTTATATAGTGCGGACTTTACCCGAAGGTGTGAGAGCTCTGTACAATAGAATCAGTTACGTTACATGAGAGAAATAGAACGATACAAAAAATAAACAGGAGAGGTAGAGTAAAACTATGTAGGCAATAACACAATATTAAACACAGCAATCAAGGGTGGGGAATGAACAATATATTACAAATTTACAATGAAGAAATAACTTCCTAGAGGGGTCTGAGAATGAGGGTATTAGTTCTGAAAGTGTCTTTGTGGAAGAGAAGAGATTTGAGGTCAGCTTTGAAAATCTGGATGGAGGTGGTGGCACGAAGCAATGGCGGAAGTGAGTTCCAGGGGCCATATTATCAAGAAAGGGCGATCCATTATCGCAGCTTTTATCGGCAGGAAACTGCCACTAAAGAGGCGATAATGGGCTTGATATGTCCTTTTGAATTCCCATAGCAGCCCAGGTTCTGGTGTTAACCTGGGCTGCTATGGGAATTCACAGGGGCATATTATCAAGCCCATTATCGCTGCTTTAGCTGAAGTTTCCTGCCGATAAAAGCTGCGATAATGGATCGCCCTTTCTTGATAATATGGCCCCAGATTCTCACCGCATTACCTGAGAACGATTAAGCCATCGATCTTTCCTTTTTGAAGGAGGGGGGGGCTCAAGCAGAAACTTTTCTGCATTCCGAGATGGTCTCGAACCTTCTGACATTTTCAGTTTGTTCACCAGATAACGAGGGTAGGAAGTGTGCACAGTAAATAGATCTTGCCTCGATGGGAAGCCATCAAACAGAAGACAGGACAGGAGTAATGATGTCACTTCGTTTAGATCCTGAAATGAAGCGAGCTGCTGAATGGAGGACGGATTTGAGGAGGGAGAGGTGAGATTTGGGTAAGCCAGTCAGAAGAGAACTGCAGTAATCCAGTCTAGAGAGAACTAGCGATTGGACCAAGGTTTTTAGGTCTTTCTCTGGGAAGAACCGATGAATCCCCCACAGAAGGCGCAGCTGGTAACGTGCGTTCTTAGCAATGGAGTAGATGTGGGAGATTAGGTTAAAATGTCAAAAACGTTTCCCCTTTGGGTAAATTTATAACACAACAACAGTTATTGCCCACACCATTACGTACATAGATACAATTTTTGAACAACAGACAAGGACATAAAAGGAGTATAGGTGATAAGTTTTACCAAAAAATGTACATTTTATTACAGATCATTAAAAACAATGAGGCATCAATAAAAACGCAATTAATACATATCAAATCATAACAGACTGTGGGAAATAGACATAAAGGAAAATGATTCCAATTAAAAAGTGATAAAAAACACTAGTTGGAAGGAATTTAATCAGACTCCAATTCGTAGTATTATCACAAAAGGAGTAATTGTGTCCATTGACTTCGTGTATCAAGACTCAGTATTAGCATTGACGCGTTTTGGTTATGGCACTTGTATTCTATAGTCAACACCTTCTTCAGGATTAAAAATAATTTCCCACAAAAATACAGTATATCTAATCAGGGGTTACAAGCAGCCCTCAGAATAATTCTCGGCTATATCAATATACGATCCCATATGGTATGATTCAATCCATTGCAAGATATGGGTTCTAAGCATTCACCTTATGGGAAACACTTGAAACACTTACCTAATAGATGCTAACTGCACTTACATGACCTCCTCCCAGCAGATGCTGAAAACCTCTGTTCTTTCTCTTTTAAATCTGTCTCAGTGGAGCGCTTGCTCAGGTTTTTCTCCCTAATGCAGTGAGGTCTTTAGAAAGATGTTGCACCTTATAAAATGCATTACTCATTAATTTAGTCTGAGTTTCCAACCCACACCACCTACCTGAGTGAGCCTCGACTGCTCTTCATTGTATCCCTGGGGCTCAGATATTAAAAGAGTATGTGGTGCACAGTCTGGGTCAAATAGTAGCTAGTCGCAGCACAGCAGCTGGGTGTAGGGTGAGCGGGGTGCCTGTGTGAGTGCAAAGTACAGTACAACAGAGCCAGAACACCTGGCACTGCCAATATATTTAATAAATGGAGTCCACTATACCACCATTCATTCTGCATATTAACACATGTGCCTAACATGAAGACGATCACTGAAGCGCAACTTTTAAGTATGGTGAAGATCAGACCTCGCGTGATTGACCAATCAACAGAGGGACTTTGGATAGCTGCCTTAAATGATTGGTTTGGATTCACCCCCTTCCAACATTGCTTAACACTGTCAACTGCACTTTTTCAGGGCTGGGAGTTCTTGTACTAATTCATTCCAAAGTTTCCTAACTTCAGATTTCACTATTTAAGAAGTATTCCCTGAAACGATAGATTATGTCTCCATTAAACTATCATGGGGCCAGATTCACAGAACTAACTTAAGACAAAATCCTAAACTTACTACTTTTGGTATTCACAGAAGTTAGGATTTTGTCTTAAGTTTGTCTTAAGACAAAATCCTAACTTAAGTCTGTTTTAAGACAAATTTAAGACAAAATCCTAACTTCTGTGAATACCAAAAATAGTAAGTTTAGGATTTTGTCTTAAATTAGTTCTGTGAATCGGGTCCTTGGTTTCCAAATAACTATCAATGAATCATGCCACATTCTGCTTTCACTCTTTCATGTTGGGAAGTTATTGGGAAACATTCCTTGACATCAGATCTCAAAAACACCTCGTGTAGCTTCGAATAGTTACTTTATGCTTGTACATCCATGAACTTTTTAGTGACCACAAGATTTAATCCCTTAATCTGCAACACGGCCATTTAGACTGATTAGAAAAGGGTCAGGGAAAAGTGAGATATTTCAATCACTGGCTAGAGTGTACCAGGTGCAGTAAGTACGGCCTAGTTTGATTTCCATTCTAGGAAAGGAGGAATCACGTGCAGAGTTGCTTCTTTCTGCACCAAGTTCCATAATCATCAGAATTTCCGGTACATTTTTTGTAAGTTTACTTGTCAACATGTATGAGGGTTAAAGTGTGGATGTTGCGGTGTTTACCCTAATACTTGAACATTACTATATCTGTGCAAACAGGGGTTTGTACAGGGATCAGAGTTTACCGGACAAAATGTAATCAGGAGCCAAAAGCCATTTAAAAAGATTTTCCACATCAAACAATCTGCATACGGGTCTAAATAGTGTTGGAAAACATAGCTAATACATCTAGCTAACAGCTTCTAAGGGTGAGAAAAGTAGGAAGCAAGAGGCCAGGACCTAGGATTCCTAGATAGAACTGGAAGAAAAGCTGAGACAGCTATGGACCCACCCCAGAGCTGAAGTCCAAGAGACTGAATTGAACCAGGATGTGAAGGGGTTGGTGATTCCAAGAAGTTTTGGAAACACTGACTGGTCAATGCAGCCAAGGATATATATAGTTTTCTTGGCAGAGTTTTATATAGCGCGTACTTGAACCGGGTATCAGTGCGCTTTGCATAGCACAAGTTAGGGTACATGAGGACACACATTCATTTTTATTAGGCGCGGGGAGATTAAGTGATTTGCCCAGGATCACAGGATGTTCAGCTTCATTGCCGAGACTCGAAACCAGTTCCCAAGATTCGAGGTCGACCGCCCTAGCCGTTAGGCCAACTCCTCTCCCCCACTGCCTTACCGACAACTTCCCACTGCTACTGCTGACCGGCTGGCTCTGCACTTTGGAAAGAGCAGCCATCATGGCCGTTCCTTTCGGAGTACAAAACGTTTGGTGTGATACTAGGCACTGTGTATTATACAGACATTGTGGCACTAAAGAACTGGCGCACAATTATGGTACAACAACAGGCACAAAGACCTCACACAGACATTGCGTCACTGAAAAAAGGCAAACGTGAAGCGCCTGGACTCTTGCAACATTATTCTCACTCCTCAGAGAGATCACATGTCTGAATGGGCAACTGGTTTCAGGTTTCTGATCCCAGCAAGTTGGCTCTTTCCATCCTCTTCACAACACCCCGAATCACCGGACAGGGGATCTGGGCTGAATAAGGCAGGTCCTTTAGAAGCAGGGCTGTCCTCCTCCCTCTAGCTTCAGATGCTTCAGTCGTGGTGCATGGTCTCCGCTCCACAAAGGTAAGCAGCAGAGAATTCTGGGGCATATTATCAAGGGATTTATCTCCGCTTTTTTGGCTTTAAAAGCCAAGAAAGCGGAGATAAAAATTATCTCCCTATCAGCAACAGGGTGCTAACATGCAAATTTGCATGTTAGCACCCTTTTTCTCTACGCTTACCCTTGCATCTCTAATGAGATGCAAAGGGGCGTTCCAGAGAAAAATATTAGGAGAAATGTTGTTAAACGACATTTCTCCTATTATCAAGGATTTCGCTAACCCTGTTAGTGATAAAAAAAGCAGCGCTAACCGCGGTTAGCACTGCTTTTTTTACACCTGGTATTTTCCTGACTTAGCCATGATATCCTATGGAAGGTGGATATCATGGCTAAGTTTGTGAGCCCCTATTATCAAGCTAACACCAAACTTTGAGAGATTATCATTGGTTTTCCAGCGATAATCTCTCAATTGGCAGTTAGCGTGAGGATTTTTATCACTTCTGAGATAAACCTTGCTAATAGCAAGTTATCTCTGCGATAATTTCCGGCGATGCTTAGAGATTAAAAAATACGTTGCTAAGCATCGTTAGCGGTAAATATCCCTAAAAGTTGGTAATATGCCCCTCTGTCTTTGGACCCCTACCTTCCTCCACACAGCGGCAGAGCTACTTGTGAAATTGTTGAACACACAATAAGGCAAACAAGTCAGCTTATATCCAGTACACTGGCAGATGGCCTGCAACCAGTTGTCCACTGAAATTAAAGTTGGCTCAAATGTTTTGCGGTACAGCCTGGCATGAGAAGGGCATTATCTTCATCTCAGGTATTTCATGGCAACAAGTCACAGAAGTGATATAACGTTTAGATGGATATTGGCCTCCAGACTAACTTTCAGCCAATCACGTGCCATTGCTGAGATCTTCTATCTGCAGCAGAACAGGTGGCAGGATGCCAAGTATGGTCAGGCAGCACGTCTCCTGCTAGGCCTGTGGTCCATGGTCCAGCATTTATCCACTTCATCCATCAAAGGACGGCCTAGCCAGGTCAAAGGCTGACTGGCCTTCTGAGACTTGTGAGAGTATAGAATTGCACACACTTCTTGTGCAGCCCAGTCATGTGACTCCGCCCTAAGCTTGCTGTTGCCTGTAACTGCTTATAAGCTGCCAGTGCTTGAAGCTCCTTGTTCCTGCTTTGATGTTTGATACTTTGTGTACCGGAATTCATGCTGATTTTGCTAGCCAATGCCTGCCTTGCTCAATCCAGAGTCTATGCCAACGGAGATCTATAAAGATAATGAAGAGGTGACTATTTCACACCTATTGTCCCTTTTTAACAATATTTTCCATCAAAGAGGAGATATTCCACCCTCCTGCTTTGAGGCAACTATCACCCTAATAGCAAAACCAAATAAGGACCCAAAGTACATAGAGTCATACAGACCCATATCTCTCTTAAATTCAGACCTTAAAATATTCTCAGTGATTTTGGCTGAGAGATTATCCAAAGTTATCAGAACTGTCATTCACCCTGATCAAAGGGAGTTTCATCCCAGGACGACAACTGAACAAGTTGACTTTCCAGGTCATCGGTGCAATCGATTATGCCGAAGTAAAGGGATTGCCACTTACCATCGTGGCAATAGATGCCGCGAAGGCTTTTGACCAAGTTAACTGGGTGTTTCTGTGGGACACACTTACAAGGTTCGGCTTTCCACCACTCTATATTCAGGCTTTTAAAAACTTATACGGGCGTCCACGAGCTAAGGTTTTAATTAACTTGGCCTTGTCAGATTGGTTTGAGATATCAAGAGCGACGAGGCAGGGTTGCCCCCTGTCTCCTCTCCTTTTTGACTTGTATATTGAGCCTTTTGTGATAGCGATACGTTCTGATCCAACAATTCTTCCTTTTAATATGGGTGGGCTGGAGCTAAAGACGGCATTGTACGCTGATGATCTGTTGCTATATACCACTAACCCTCTAGAGGCCATTGCGAAGCTATTTAATCTAGCAGAGGAATTTGGAGCAGTCTCAGGTTATGGTATTAACAAAAATAAAACAGATGTAATGAGTTGGAATAGTGCCGTTGCTATACCAGATACAAAAACAAAGATCAGGTATCTGGGTATACACATCACTCAGAAACTACAAGAGACACCGAAAGTATCCTGGCAGATCGTGGTAAAAGAGATAACTAAACTTCTCCAAAGATGGTCCAACCTTCCTCTCAGTATCTATGGAAGAGTTAATTTAATTAAAATGGTAGTATTACCCAAAGTGACCTTCCTATTCAATAGCATTCCACTAACATTTTGTAATAAAGATATTTCAAATCTTCAGGGGAAAATTGGCTCATTTATCTGGGCATCTAAGTCACCAAGAATAGCATGGAAGAAGCTGAGGAGGGGGCTGAAAAGAGGAGGATTAGTTCTCCCAGACTTGTTATTTTACTGTTATGCATTTCAGTTGAAAAATGTTAGACTCCTGGCTAACAAGTTAGACTCATCATCACATGGTTGTTTGTTTCAAGCTTTGTTATCCGACCTTCCTAAGGGTCTTGAATTTTTTTAATTTTAATTTGGCGCTCAAAAATTTTATAAAAAAGTCTGCCTCAAGATTTTATTAACAGCCTTAAAACTATGGCAAGCAGCCTGCAAAATTTGGAAAATCCCCTACTAAAACTTTTTGGCACCAATTTGGGACTCCCCCGGAACACTTGAATGCTTACTAGATCGACTCTCCCTTCCCCTGAGAGAGGCTGGTTTAAAACGATGGGGAGATGTCCAGGTAAATCAAGAACTATTAGATTGGACATCTATATCTAATCTGACGGGAGGGTCCCTAGCGAGGTTTAAATACTATCAAATATCATCATGGTGGGGAAGCCAAAATTGGGTGTCAGAAACAGTGGGCTGCGAATTTTTAGATCTAGCTAACAGACAAGAAGGGTGAAAGGGTGAGGTTTCAGCATGGTATAACATACTAATTGGGGCAAAGGATAGGCAGGAGGAAGAGACTTCGAAACTTTGGGGGGATACAATAGGAGATAACCCGGAGAAACAATCGGAGGTCTGGTTAGACTCATTTGCAACATCTCAAAAAATAGTGAAACCTGCCAACCTCAGAAGAAATCACCTCTACACGGCACATAGGGTCTATTGGACTCCCTCCAAGCTCTCAAAAATATCGGGAATACCACACCTCTGTCCCAGATGTAAAAATACAGAGGCAGACAATATACATATTTTTGTAGACTGCATAAAGATTAAGAACTATTGGTCATCGGTCTGCACCTTTTTGGAGGAGGTATTGTCTAGATCAGTCACGTGCAACCTTAGACTGATCTTTATGGGTTTGCCAGAGGAATATGATATTAGAGACAGCATCACCCAGTTTATATTCTATGTGATTATTATTGCCAGGAGAGAGATATGTAGAGAATGGAAATCCCCAATCCCCCCTAGGTTTGCAGATTGCCTAAAAAATGTTATGACTATTAGCAACATAGACCTGTTATGCGGAGGAGAGGAGGCGGTAAAGATCTGGGCTCCACTGATAAGATGGTCGGACAGTTAGACAACAAACGTCCAATGATTATGCCAGGGGTTTGCGGTCCGGTCCTCCCCAAGACAAGACAAGGTATCGAGACATTGATCAGGGGAGTTGGACTGATATAGAACCTACCTCTGGGGGACCTCTTGAAAGCTAAACCCAATAATGGAGTATTTCAGGGTGCACAGTTAGGTATTGTGTTGGCAGAATTGAGAGTTTCCATCTAGAGTCATTCCATCTGGTGGCAAATATGAGGACACATTTTTTTTAAAAAAAGACAGAGTCTATGTTGTGTTCCAGCTTACCTTGCTGCAGATTTCTCTCAGCTTGCATTACTTTTTGCTTTATAGCCTTGTTTGGCTTTTGTCTACAATCAGGTATAGCCAGTCGGCTGCCCCTTTTGTAGATCCTTTTATTTCTGCTTTTATTTTCCTTTGCATATTCCTTTTCTTTCTGTCCCTTGATCTCCTATGCTCTTCCCAGTTTCCTTGGTTTTGCTTCTTGTTTTATTTGCCCTTTGTTGGTTTCTCCCGTTGTGTTCTCTAGTTTCCTTGCAGTTTGAGTCTCTTGTTTACTAGATTTCATAGAATCTTTTTGATTGTCCTGCCTCATTGTGTTCCACAATTTTTCCTTGATTCCTTGCTCTGATACTGCCCTTCCGTCTTGTTAGTCTATTGCTTGCATTCCAGTTTAATCTGCCTTTCTGTGCTTGTTTACGTACAGCTGATTTCTCTCTAATGCTCGCCGTGTACTCTTCTTGGACTCATAGGCCTAGACTTACTAAGCGTTTGCGTTGTTCGTCCGTCGCGCAAGGTGATGCAGGGCAACGCAAAGGCTTATTTAGAATTTACAAAGCCACGCAAGGCCTGGTTTGATTGGCCTTGCATGGCTTTGTAAAGAAATGTAATGCAACGCAGCTGCTTGCGTTGCGCTGCGCTGCATTTCAACTTCGGAGGCATTCCATGAGTGGAACATAGGCATGCCCATGCATTTACTCATGGATTTTGGTACCGTCCCAGATTTACTAAAGCTAGTAAACCTAGAAATGCACCAAAACGCTACGCCTTCCCAGTGCGGCATAACGAGAATATATTTATTTCTCCCTGTTATTTATTACTTTCACATGTGCTGCTTCTGCAACACACACATAAAGAGGAAAATGCACCTACGGGTGGCTTTTTGTGCAGGAAGGTGTCCCTTCCTGCATGAAAACAATCCTGCCTGTAACTCAGGCTTGAGACCCTCTGGGTGAGTAGTGCGCTATATAAATGTAGAACTTGAACTTGAACTTGAACTTTTGTGCCATAGCTTTGGCACTAGGCTGTGCACAGTGCGCAGGCGCAAGAAGATAGCAGAAATGCTCCATATCTTTGGACATATGGGGCCCGATTCACAGAATGAACTTAAGACTCAATCCTAAACTTACTACTATTTTGGCATTCACAGAATGCACTTACTATTTTTGGTATTCACAGAATGCACTTACTACTTTTGGTATTCACAGAAGTTAGGATTTTGTCTTAAGTTTGTCTTAAGACAAACTTAAGACAGGCTTAAGACAAATTTAAGACAGACTTAAGACAGACTTTAGACACACTTAAGACAAACTTAAGACAGACTTAAGACAGACTTAAGACAGACTTAAGTTAGGATTTTGTCTTAAGGCTGTCTTAAATTTTGTCTTAAGTCTGTCTTAAGTTTGTCTTAAGTCTGTCTTAAGTCTGTCTTAAGTTTGTCTTAAGACAAACTTAAGACAAAATCCAAACTTCTGTGAATGCCAAAAGTAGTAAGTGCATTCTGTGAATACCAAAATAGTAGTAAATTTAGGGTTGAGTCTTAAGTTCATTCTGTGAATCGGGCCCATGGTGCATTTCTCTTCTCTACCTTTCACGCAATATGGGATGATGGGCAGGATCCATAATCTTTTACTGTTTGTGTCCCATGGCCTCATATACTATGCCAGTCCATCTCAAGTACACTCAAGTCTCCCAGGTACAGTGGATGAGCAGTCAAGCCCACCTCCTGTATGTGTTAGAGCGAGTGCAACCCAGACACAGAATGGCACAGTGTTCACAAGTGGCCAACGCAATTTCCAGACAGAGATATGGAAACAAACCGCAATACTTTGCCATGTGACATATCCCATCCCCAACCACATAACCGTATTCTGATGGCTTCATACACAGAGGGGCACTGTTGCATTTCATTCCCCTGTCCCTTTAAATTACTTTACTTTAGTTTATGTTCTGTGCGTGAGCTTTGTTATTATTCATTCTTTGTTCTAAGCTCCAGTTGGAATCTCTGTTATCTGATCCAGTGAGAGACTTTCAGTTGTACCTGGAACCTTCACATGAACAGATATGCTGCGTGCTGTTAACGAATAAACTGGATTCTCATATTTATTGCATCATATTTTAATATTGGCGACGAGGGTGAAAGAAGACCTTCTCCTGTCAGCTTCAGCATGGGAACGAAGAAATTATTTAGTTTTTGTGATTTTATTTTGAAATTTATAAAAAAAATTCAATGGTGGATTATTTTTCGCGAAGTAAAAGTAGAAACGTCGGATCGAGAGGAGAGAAAAGTAGTCGGCGATTTCTCGAAGTTCTGTTCAAATGGGAGGATATCAACAGAGAAATATGCACGATAGCCAACGAGAAATTTTGAAAGGATACATTTCTTAACGTCATCATACTCGGAGGTGGCAATAGAACTTACCGCAAAGTCAGGAGAGGAAGATCGAATGCAGCCAGAGAACACGCAAAAACCCTTACGACGTTGGTGTTTTCATCTTGTGTGGCATCGTACACGTCCTTGCGTCAAGAGGAAATACGTGTAGACGCACGTTGACGTAGTACGTAACGTGGGAGCCATTTTGGTTTCCATAGCGACGAAGACACAGAGATTTTACGGAAACATGGAGATCGTCTGTAAACAGGCTCATTGGTCTTTTTGTGTATTATGAAAATGGTATAGTCACATGGATAAAAATTATTATTTAAAAGCGGGGAGTGAAGTGATATAATGTTTTTTTTTAATTTCTTTTGTTTTTTCTTGTTCTCACCTAAAGACACCTTTGAGACTTTATTATATAAAAAACAGAGCTAATCAAAAGATGCTGTAAAAAAAATTTGTCATACACCAGAGGAGCTTTTACAGCAAAAGGAGAAAATATATATTTTCTTTATTATTTCATTTTTTTAAAACATTTTAAATGTAAATGTAAATGTAAATTGATACCTGTATAGCGCACTACTCACCCGCAAGGGTCTCAAGGCGCTTGTACGAATACCGCTGTGGAACCCATCCTGGCTTTGCCTGTGAGGCGTCCACTCCTGGGCATCCCCAAGGTGGAGGCCAGGCATCCTTAGCGTTGTGGGGGCCGTTGTGGAGATTAAGCAAGCTATTGCCCAGAGTTGCAGAGTGGGACTCCATGATTGGAATAGGCACCGAGGCGAGAATTATCAGGTCCGTGGAATTTTGAGCCCAAGACCCGCCGAGGCGGGGAATTGAACCCTGGTCCCTGGCTAGACCTCTGCATCACGGTCTGCCGCTCTAACCATTTAGCCAACAAAATGCAGTTTGACCCACCAGGAACATTTTTACAAAACAAAGGTGATCCTCCATTACCTTGGACAAGGTGGATAGATGAATTTTTGAACTATATGAGAGCAATTGATGGAGAACGAATGGGCGCAGAGAGAAAGAAAAGCATTTTGCTACATTGTTTGGGATCAGAAAGACAGGACATTTTTAGAGCATTGCCACAGGTCACACCGCAATTAGGAGAAGAACATGTTAATGTTTATGTAGAAGCATTACAAAGACTAGAAAAAAAGGTTTAAACCAACTACCAGTATCGCTCCGAACAGATTTAAATTTTATACCAGAGCACAAAAAGAAGACAAATCTTTTGATGACTTTTTAACTGCTTTAAGATCTTTATGTGTACATTGTAAATTTGGCGTAATGGCAGATGAGATGATTAGAGATCAAATAACTGTTCATGTAAAAAACAAGAAGGTGCAAGAAAAATCGTGGGTTATGGGTGATCCTAATCTTTCGGAAGCCAATGCGAATGCTAAAGCAGTAGAACAATCAGAAAGTTGGATGCAAACAGTTAGACAGAATACTAAAAGGAATGAAGGTGCAGAAGAGGTGTGTGCCATAAAAAGTAAAGTTGGAGTTAAGCCTGAGAAATACAATGACAAGCAAAGTAATGTTCAACAAAAATTTACAGCTAATAGGAATAACAGTAGTTATTCTTTTAGAGGTAATGGAAGATTTGGACAACAACATTCATGCTACAAATGTGGTAGCAGTACACATTTAGCATCTTTCGTGGGCTGTCCTGCGGTTAACAGGGAGTGCAGGAAGTGTGGTAGGTTAGGTCATTTTAGTAATGTATGTAGAGATGGTAGGAGATATAGTACAATATCCACAGGATCAGTTTCAACAATTACTGGTTGTGAGAAATTATTTGATGAGGTGGATAAAGGAAACAATAGCGGAAATGCTGAATGCGAAAGAGGATATGTAGTTTCCATTGTAGGGAAAAATGCTGATGGAGAGGAAGAAATCGTTCTTGAATCACCCAAATGTGTTGTACAAGTATTTGGTGTTGATTTACAACTTATGGCTGATTCAGGATCGCCGTGGACAATAATATCAAAGCAATATTTCAATGAGATGCTATCAGTTGCATGCACTGGGAAAATTTTACATGCTAGTAATATCATTGCCGAAAGTTTTGATGGATCTAGGATTGACATGGAAGGTTATTTCAAGGTTACTTTGTTATTCAAAGGAAGATCTGCCGAAATTAAGTTGTACATAGCTGTGAAAGGTGTGAATGTTTTGGGAAGGCGTGATCAGTACAAACTTGGTATTATGTTAAATCCACGTTTATCTGAACCAGTTACATTAGGTGAAGATACTTTGAAACACAATGTAGCAGTGTTAGACTCAGGAGACAAAGTTAAAGAGTTAGTTGGAAAATTGAGAAAGGTTTTCAGTGACAAATTAGGAAAACTTAAAGATTTTGAACACAAGATTTTTTTAGAAAAAGATCCACATCCCATAATACAAAAACTTAGGGGGGTTCCTATTAATGTTAGAGAAGAACTTAGAGACATGTTGAAAGATCTTACAAAAGAAGGAGTGATTGAAGAAATTGAATCTTCAGAATGGGGTTCACCCATAGTTTTAGTGCGGAAAGCTGATAACAATTTTAGGGTATGTGTGGACCTTAGAGCTTTGAATACTAATTTAATTGTCGACTGCCATCCTCTTCCAAATATAAATGAGGTAGTATCCATGCTAGAAGGAGCTAAGGTGTTTTCAACTTTGGATTTGAGATCGGCTTACCATCAGATTTGTCTTGCCCAGGAATCAAAAAATGTAACTGCAGTTATTACGCCACAAGGGTTGTACCATTATACAAGGATGCCATTTGCGTTGGCTTCGGCGGCTTCGGCCGTTTCGGTCTTTCAAAGAGTCATGTTCCGAATTTTCAGAGATTTAGATCAGTTTGTAAAATGCTTTCAAGACGATATATTGATTTTTTTCTAAAAATGAATCTGAACATACCGTACATTTAAAAGACGTCTGCACAAGATTAGAAAAAAATGTACTCACACGTAAAAAGAAAAAATGCAAATTGTATAAAATTGGTGTGGAATACTTAGGTCATACGTTATCGGGAGATGGAGTTCTTCCCAAGAAATCTAATGTGGATGCTATTTTGAAAGCACCAGCTCCTGTTAACAAGGAGCAGTTGTTAAGTTTTTTGGGAATGTGCGAGTATTATAGTAAATTTGTTTACAATTTTGCTAGTAAAATGGAACCTTTGAGAGTCTTACTAAGAAAGGATGCAAAATATTTTGGTCAAGTTCACAACAATCATCTTTTGATGATATAAAGCAAGAGATAGTGTGTGCTCCTACCTTGAAACCTTTTTGTCTTAAGAAATAATGTATTATCACAGTTGACACAAGCCTTTATGGTATTGGTGGTGTTCTTTCACAGAGGTGTGGTAAGGAAGAGTGGAATGTAGATTTCGCTTCAAGAACACTTAATGAGTGAAAGAAAGTATGCTGTTATAGAAAGTGAGCTCCTTGCCTGTGTTTGGGCAATCGAACACTACAAGTTGTATGTGTGGGGCAGTAATTTCACGTTAAGGACTGACCACAAACCTTTGGTCAATATCCTTTCTCCTGGTGGAGGATGGAATTCAACGGCTAGAATTGCAAGGTTATCCTCAAAGTTTCAAGAATTTAATTTTAAGACCGAGTATGTTCCAGGGAAGAAAAACATCACAGCAGATTTTCTCTCTAGGTTACCTTGTACTCAAAATGAAGTAAGTGTTGTTAAAGAGTCTGATTTTGCTTTAACCATTGGTGACATTATTCCTACACAATTTCAAGATATAAGCGAAAATTTGTGGCATGAGTGTGTCAACAAGGATGAGGATTGGTTAGAAATTAAAAAATACGTTATGGAAGTTTGGCCAAACAAAAATCAAATTAGACCTGAATTAGTACCTTTGTTCAAAGTTGCTGAAGAGTTGGATTTGGAAGGAGATCTTCTTTTCAAAAATGGAAAATGTATTCTCCCAAAAGAAATGCAAGATGTTATTCTTGGTATAGCACACAAGACACATCCTGGCATTTCGTCTATGAAACATTTAGTCAGGAATTTCTTTTGGTGGCCAGGAATGGACAAATTTATTGACCGCATTGTCAGGGAGTGTGTATTTTGTGTTTCTAGTGAAAGAATGTTGAGTGTCAGAACGCCTCCTTTAAAAATGGTTGAATGGCCAAAAGAAGCTTGGCAGAAATTAGCATTTGACATTTCTGGTCTGTTTAGTATGTTGCCAGAGAGTTCTCGTTTTGCTTTAGTTTTAGTAGATTATTATTCTAAGTGGCCAGAAGTGAAATTTGTAGCGAGAATTACCACTAGTGTTGTTTTGAATTTCTCAAGAGAAGTTTTTACACGTGAAGGATGTCCGTCTTGTTTAGTAACAGACAATGGTGTGCAATTTACGTCTACAGAAATGAAAAGTTTTATGAATGAATGTGGACATGTTTTTACATCATTCTATGGGCCACATGAAAATGGTCAGGTTGAAAGATTTAACCGTGTTTTGAAAGATTATATTGTTGAATCAATCAAACTAGGAAATGATTGGTTGAATAAAATCAGAGAGAAATTATGGTTATATAGAATAACTCCTCACACCACTACTGAAGTCAGTCCTTTCAAACTGTTGAAAGGAAGAGAACCAGCTTCCAAGATTTGCCCTTGGTGGTTTAGAGAAAAGTGTAAAAAAATTGTTTTGGACAGTGATTGTACGAGAGACACAGCTTTTCGTGTTGAGAATAAACAACATAAAACTTATGCATGATTTGACAAAAAGTGGAAAACGCAAATTCCATCTTTTGTAATTGGTGATTGGGTCAGAATATTAAAACCAGGTATCATCAACAAAGGTGCAAATAAGTTTGGTAAACCCATCCAGATCAAAAGAGTTTTTAGAAATTCTGTTGCCACTCAAGATGGTAAAATTTGGAACATTAGAAGAGTTGCCAAATGTCCTGTTAACATGTTTCATGATTCACTGGTAAATTCTTCTTTCAATAACAAGTCTATTCCTGAAATTCTTCATTCTTCAACCCAAACTAGTGAAGATGAGTCTGTCTCTTCTAGGGTTAAAACATCTAACCGCATGAGACAGTTCCCAAACAAATTTCATGATTCTGTTTAATGTTACTGGGCCCAATTCACAGAACTAACTTAAGACAAAATCCTAAACTTACTACTTTTGGTATTCACAGAAGTTAGGATTTTGTCTTAAGTTTGTCTTAAGACAGACTTAAGACAGACTTAAGACAAAATCCTAACTTAAGTCTGTCTTAAGTCTGTCTTAAGACAAACTTAAGACAAAATCCTAACTTCTGTGAATACCAAAAGTAGTAAGTTTAGGATTTTGTCTTAAGTTAGTTCTGTGAATCGGGCCCGTTGTTTTGTTTTCTTTGCACTGTTGCTTCATTGTGTTAATAAGGGGGATTGTTGCATTTCATTCCTCTGTCCCTTTAAATTACTTTACTTTAGTTCATGTTCTGTGCGTGAGCTTTGTTATTATTCATTCTTTGTTCTAAGCTCTAGTTGGAATCTCTGTTATCTGCTCCAGTGAGAGACTTTCAGTTGCACCTGGAGCCTTCACCTAGACAGATATGCTGCTGTGCTGTTAACGAATAAACTGGATTAATACTCATATTTATTGCATCATATTTTAATAGGCACCTTTACGACGAAATGGAGCAGTGCTGCAGCACATTTTGCAGTGCTGCGCTGTGTCATTTAAAAAAATGCAGGGATGTGCCATAGGGGTGGAAGTCCAGATGTGCAGGCCTGGAGGAGTGATATCACAAATGGAGGGACAGGATGTACTGGACTGGAGGATGACATCACAGAATAAAGGATCGGGATGTGGATTCCTGGAGGAGTGACATTGCAGGTGATATGGAGGCGGGATTTGTAGCACTCAGACACTGACATCACAGAGGAGGGGTCAGGCTGCACAAGCCCGAGGGAGTGAGATCAGAGGGGCGGGAGTCGAGACAGGATCAGCAGGCCTGGGAAGTGACGACCTGGAGAAGGGGGACTGGAAGTGCAGTCCCTGGAAGTAAAATCACTGAGGAAGGAAGGGGGACAGAATACGTTGGTACGGGGAGTCACATTGGGTGGGGGCAGGATATGGAGGTCTCAGGGAGTCACATCACAGATGCAGGGAGCGTGGGATATCCAGGTCTGAGCAGAGACGTCACATGAGTAGTGTTTCATGGAAGAGAGGGCTGCCATAAAAAAGAAGGGCGTGCCCTTCAGCTGAAAGAGAGGTAAGACATGACAGAGGTGGGCGAGTTAGAGTCATGGGATGCCAGGGGGGGGAGCGCCATTCAATGTCATAAGGGGGCGGGGCATCGAGTGTCAGGACAGGGAGGATTATGGGGCTTCTGGGGAGGGTGGAGTGAAGGGTGCCTGAGGGCATGGAGACTCTGAAGAGCCAAGGGCACAGTGTTAGATGAGAGGGGGAGGTACAGGGTGACTGGGGAGGGAGGAGGGAAGAGTGTCTGGAGAGGGATTAGTGAAGGGTGGAGAGGGAGGGGCGGGCGCCGGGCAGTGTAAAAAGATGGCATGAAGCATCAAGAGTGGGAGGGGCATAGAGTGTCTGGAGTGGGAGACGTGTGGTGTGTCAGGAAGGGAGAGTGGTGCATGGATGGAGTGTATAAAGAGAGAGGTGAGACTCCCAGAAGAGGGTATGGAGAGCCAAAGGAAGGGAGAGTGCAGTGAAAGAGACGTGCCAGGATTGCAGCCCCAGGAAGTAACCTCACAGAGGAAGGAAGGGGGACAGCATAAGCTGGTCTGTGGAGTCACACCAGAGGCGGGGATAGGATGTGCAGGTCTCAGGGAGTCGCATCACAGATGCAGGGAGCGTGGGATATCCAGGTCTGAGCAGAGACGTCTCATGAGCAGTGTGTCATGGAAGAGAGGGCTGCCATAAAAAAGAAGGACGTGCCCTTCAGCTGAAAGAGAGTATAAAAATCCACGGAGGCATATAGATGAATTAAATGTATGAATTTAATTCTTGAACAGGAGTTGAAGCACAGCACATCAGTTCAGGATACAGATACTATAATACAGTTGGTATGGAATCTGGAACCCAGGATGCAAGATGCAGGCACGCACCATACATTCCAGGCAGCAGATCCAGACAGGGAAAAGCAAAGGGAAACAGAGCAAGATAACATGAATGTAAAACAGGATACAACACATCTTACCCCTAAAGAAAAAAAAAAGTAAGTAGGGGAAACTTTAGGAGTGCATTAATCTAAATATCTGCTGGGAACATTCTTTTGTCTATTGCAAGCCTTAACTCTAGAAGCAACAGAGGAATCAACATGAACAGCATTGGGAGAAGACATAGTGGAACAAGCATCGGATCTCCTTAGGCAATTATCAAGGACAGAAGAAGGAGAACTATGTACATTTTCAACATTGTAACACTTAGCCACTCTACGGACATTCCAGACTCTACCATCCTGCGTGACAACACTATTTTTGAAAACTTTGACAACTTTGATAGGAGGGAAAAACTTAGAAAAACCCTTAACCAGAAAACCAGGTTTTTTAATTCGCACCCATTCCCCCACCACAAAGTCATTATCTCTGGTCTTCATTTTGGAATCAAACAAGGTTTTCATTTGTAGTTGTTTGTCTTCAACCCGTTTGGCTACGCCAGCAAGGTCCAAAGCAGAATTATTTACATCAAGTTTCTTAATCCACCAGGGACAGATATCAGAAGGAGGCTCCCTTCCCTTAAGGAGTCTGAAGGGACTAACCCCAGTAACAGAATGAGGAGTGATGCGATACGTCCATAACCTTTTCCTCACAACATCCAACCAACAATCATCAGAAATCTGCACACCATTTAAACAATCCTTAAGAACACGATTAAAGTGTTCAACTTGACCGTTTTCCCTGGGTTCATACAAAGAGGTGGTGTAATGCTTGATACCACAAGTACTAAGGAATTTCTCAAAATCAGCCGAAACAAGCTGAACACCATTGTCAGTGACACAAGTTTCAGGAAACCCCTCTCTTGCAAAAACCTCTTTAAGAAAAAGAATAACAGAGTGAGAAGATACAGTGCTGACAAACTTTACTTCAGGCCACTTGGAGTGGTAGTCCACCAGGACCAAAGCATAACGAGCATTGTAAGGTAACTGTTTAAAGGGGCCAGATATATCAAATCCCACCTTCTGCCAGGGAAAGTTGGGCCAAGATACAGGCTTAAGGGGAGCTGAGGTCAAATGAAGCATTTTGTCACTGTTAACACAGTGCGAACAATCCCTTACTAGCCTATCCACCATTCTATCAACTCCCGGCCACCAAAAACTCTCCCTAATCAGACGTTTCATTGATGACATGCCAATGTGACTCTGATGAGCGAGAAGCAAAATCTTCCCTTGTAAGGATTGGGGCGGGATTCATTTACCAGCTTTGAAAAGTAGACCAGAAAATTCTTCGACTTCAGACGAAACTTGGCAAAAAGGAGCTATATCCGGTGAAACACCCCTACAGGGTGGCCAACCATTCCTTACAAAATCAAGCAGTTGTTGACAAACCACGTCCTTACCAAGTTCAACAAACCATTCTTCTTCAGACAAGGAAATAAACTCCTTTGAAACACAATCCCCAACAGAAGCAACAACGTCAATGTCATTATCCACCTTGGGAGAATCCTCACAAGGAAACCTCGAAAGAAAATCTGCAGTAACATTACACTTACCGGGAACATACACAATCTCGAAATCATACTCCTGAAGGCGCGAAGACAAACGAGCTATGCGCGCTGTGGAATTCCATCCGCCACCAGGAGACAAAATCCCAACCAAGGGTTTATGATCTGTCCGTAGTACAAATCGATTACCCCACACATAATTCCTGAAGTGTTCGACAGCCCAAATGCAGGCAAGAAGTTCCTTTTCAATAACGGAGTACCTTCTCTCCGTAGGAGACAAAGTCCTTGAGGAAAAGGCAACGCACCACTCATCCTTACCAGATGATTGACTTAACACACTACCAATGCCATAAAGACTAGCATCGACTGTAATAATGCATTTCTTGTTAACACAAAAGGACTTTAAAGTAGGAGCATTAACAATTTCCTCTTTGATTTGCTTAAAAGCTTGTTCCTGCTTCTCAGACCAAATAAATTTGGCTGAATTCCTTGTTAGTTCCCTAAGGGGCTCCATTTTGCTTGCAAAATTTTGGATAAACTTGCTATAGTATTCGCAAAGCCCTGCAAACGAAAGCAATTTTTCCTTATTGTCTGGGGAAGGAGCCTTAACAATAGCATCAACAAGATTTTTTTTCGGTACAACACCATCACCTGAAAGAGAATGACCTAAATAATCTACTGTCTTGCAAAAAAACTTGCATTTACTAGCTTTGATAGTCAGACCAAACTTCTCCAACCTGGAACAAACTTCCTTAAGATGACTGTCATGCTCAGAGAAATTCTTTGAAAAAATAAGGATATCATCCTGAAAGCATTTGACGTAGACACTCAGATCCTTAAATATATGATACATTGCCCTCTGGAAAACTGAAGCGGCCGACGCCAGGCCGAAAGGCATCCTTTTAAACTGAAACAATCCATGGGGAGTGATGAAAGCGGTGAAGTGCTTTGAGTCTTCCGTGAGCTCTATCTGGTGATATGCAGACCTAAGATCTAAGGTAGAAAACACACAGGCTCCATCTAAAATGCACAACATTTCATTTATGTTCGGTAATGGGTGACAGTCTATGACCAAACATTTGTTCAACGCTCTCAGGTCTACACATAACCTAATAGTTTTGTCGGGTTTAATCGCCAAAACAATAGGCGAAACCCATTCAGAGGATTCTACCTCCTCGATGACACCATCTTTGCCCATGGTGTCAAGCATGACTCTGAGCTCCTCCCTGACACTAATGGGAACGCCCCTTAACTTTTGTTTAAGAGGAACAGTATTGGGTTTGACTTTAATTTTGTGTGTAAAACCATTCAACATCCCGAGTTTTTCAGAAAAGACATTAGGAAAGGAGTCAGATATCTCCTTAGACATAGATGCTATGTCATAGTCCCCATCAGATACGGCTAGTACACACACAGGATCTTTCAACCTAGGATTCAAAGAGATTCCCAACTTAGCTTGATCCCTCCAACCTAAGACATTTACACCTTTAGATGCTACATACATCTTAATGATTGCAGAATTATTTTTAACAATAATAGGGACTTCTTTAAAACCTATAAAACTGATTTTGGATGTATCAAAATTATAGGCAACAATGTCTGGTTTACACAAGGAATTTACATCAACCAGATTTCCAAATGACTCCACACAATAATCACGAGTAATTATGGTCCACGGAGAACAGGAGTCCACCATGAGTTCGAGAGTTTTACCTAAAATACTCACTAGACTCTTAGGAGATGGCAAACTATCTGCTAGTGTTATGTCAAACGTGGTTTGTACAGAGACTACAATACCTGATTCTTTAACAGAAGAATCATTACTCTCTATTTCCGCAACATAAGATACATTACTATTAGGACGTCTGGGAGTATTAAAAGAAGGCTTCTTGTAATCGTTAAAAGATTTAACGGAAGTTTTACAATATTTGGAAAAATGTCCTGTACGACCACATTTATTACATTGTCTATTTAAAGCAGGACACTGTGGAAAAGAAGCTATATGATCTGGACTCCCACACCTAAAACAATAAAACTGTTTACTTTTACTATCATATCTATTGGAACTTTGAGTTTTCGTTTCTCGCACATTGACTGTGCTAACTTCACTAGTGGATGTAGAAGGAGTAGTGTGAACAGAAACCTTGTCTAAGGATTTAATCCATTTGTCGGATTGTTCTAAAGCTTTAGCTGTACTTATTGCAGTCTCTAAACTTGGATCCCCAAAAATCCACAATTGCTCTTGTACCTTCTTGCTCTTTACATGCACAACAATTTGATCTCTGATCATTTCGTCAGTTATTAAACCGAAATTGCAATGCAGAGAAAGTGCACGTAAAGCAGTTAAAAATTCATCGAAACATTCATTTTCATCTTGTACTCTGGTATAAAACTTAAACCTATTTAAAGCTACACTGGTTACTGGTTTAAATCTTCCTTCTATTCTCTGCACAGCCTCATCATAAACACTTGTATCACCCCCAGATCTCACAGGAGGTAAAGTTCTAAAGACAAGTTGCCCTTCTGACCCAAGGCAATGTAGAAAAATATTTTTTTTCCTTTCCGCCGACATCCTCTCACCATCCATAGCCTTGAGGTAAGTAAAAAATTCTTCTTTCCATCTAGTCCAAGGGATGGGCGGATCTCCTTTAGTTTGTAAAAACTTTGAAGGTGGGTCAAATTGCATTTTGGCTAGAGTTGAGTAGAGGTGCAGGTATACACTTTAAAAAAAAAATGCAGTTCTTCAAAAGCAATAGTCTAAAACAAAATGAATGAAGCAAGATAAAAAAAAAATTTTTTTTTTTTTAGACCACGAGGTGGTAGTAAGGTAATAGTCAAGTATTGGAAATAGAAAGAGAATTCTCTTTTTTTTTTAAAAACAAAACGTTAGTTTGATCGAAATAATCGAAGAATGAAGAAAACGGAAAAAATATTGTTTATTTTACCTTCCGGCGTGTAAATTAATGTAGTGCGGTCCAGTAGGAATTGTCATAAACTCCTCGGCGTCTCCGGTAAAACTGTGTATCTCGTTACTATGGATACACAAAATGGCGCTGAGACGTACAACGTGATGACGACACAGTGCGTCTTGATTAATGACTTCGTGTTGACGTGTTGGGGAGGCGTACGTCAGGAGATGCCTCGAGCTTACAGACAGCCTCGCGCACTATACGTGCAATTGGTACCAACATTGAAAAAGGCATAAAATTCAATAAAAATGGATTTCAACATCACCAATCCGTGGGAGTAGGTGTACTGGAACCGCCAGAATGCGCGCAACAGACGAAGGTAGAAGCGATGATTTTCACGTGATGCTTGTCGTTTTCTTTTTTCCGTTGGTAAACATGAAAAGCTGTGAAAATTTGTAATAGAAGACTGGTAGGTCGTAAATCTTCGCAACTACGACGTAGTAGAATCAGACAATGTTTTCTTTGAAGAGAAAGTGAACAAAATGGGTAGTTTCAAGTTTTCTTTTTTTCTCCGTCGGGTTCAAAAATAAAATCTTCGAATTTCTGCTCCTGTGCTTCAAGAATAGTGGCAGAAATCGCAAGATTTACCTCGTCGCCAATATAAAAATCCACGGAGGCATATAGATGAATTAAATGTATGAATTTAATTCTTGAACAGGAGTTGAAGCACAGCACATCAGTTCAGGATACAGATACTATAATACAGTTGGTATGGAATCTGGAACCCAGGATGCAAGATGCAGGCACGCATCATACATTCCAGGCAGCAGATCCAGACAGGGAAAAGCAAAGGGAAACAGAGCAAGATAACATGAATGTAAAACAGGATACAACAGAGAGGTAAGACATGACAGAGGTGGGCGAGTTAGAATGGCATGGGATGTGCTGTGATTCATACCTTGGTGTCCGCTCTGAGACATCGTAGTCTATGTTACTTGTCAAGTCATCAGCTGTGCATTTTGAAACGTTGACAGATGACAGCTGATGATGGTACTGGTGTAACGAAATTAGAGGGGGCCCCAATGCAAGGTACGTAGAGGGGCCCCCTCCAGCCTAAATAGGGAGCACTCTGGCCAGTAGGGGGAAAAAGGATGTTGTTACAACAAGTAACTAACTGGGGAACAGACACCACTTACGGGATTTCCGCCCGCAGACCAGAACTGTGCTGAAAATGTAGGACGAGATAACTACTATTCGAAAGCAGTGTGAGGGTGGGAATTATTGTGGGAATAGGAGTTCCTTTCAAATAACCTGGCAAATTGGGGGCAGACACATTGCAGGTGTCATGAATTTTTATTTATTAAGACACAAGGGAATGACCAGCAATGGAGTTGTGTCCTTGCCCTGTAAGAAAACAACTCTCTGACAATGATATGTAAATGGCAGGGACCATAACTCATGTATGTAACTGCTCCCAAGGGGTTCAATATCTACCTACTGGGAAGTGTTTCATGCAGGCAGTGAACTGAAACAGTGAGCTGGGCAATGAAGTACTCCTGTGTATTAAACATACCGGCAAACGAGTTTCCGCTACTGTGAAGGAAAGTTGTTCAAGTTTCTCTATATGTTGCATGGTGAAAATGGCATCTGTTTTTTACTTGTCAAATAAAATAGTAAAAACGATGTGCTAGAATTTAGGTAATTCCATGGAACGTATCCATTAATAAGGGATTGCAGTGTCCAACCAAGTTGCATAGCTGATCTAAGTTGAATGATACAAGGTAGACACTTCAGTTTGTACAATATCAATGAGACAATAAAGTATTAATACTGTTGTTGACAACAGCAAGCACTTTATCTAAATTATCTTGGTCAATTTGATGTAAACATGCTGCAGCTTCCAGTTACGACAATTTCCAAAGTTCATTATATGCAGCATAAACAAATCGTTTTGAACAAGGGGACTTTGGACCCAAAGGAAATAAGATAGATTTGTCTTCGGATAGGGGAAAAAGATGTTGTTTCACAGCAGACAATGTGGAATGTTCTAGCCATTGTTGACATAATTTGCCTACGGATAAGTAGTAACAGTGTTGGAATGCGGTGTTTGTGGATAACGTGGATCTGGTTTATTTCATTTAAACCCTGTATTATTCATGACGAGAAAGAAAAACCATGCAGTGACCATGCAGTCGGGGCTATCATAGAAGAATTAAACATACCATTTTGTATCATACCATTTAGTTGGTCTTCAGTATAATTTGCATAGAATTGCCAATTATCGACAAGCATTTGCAATGCAATTGGTCTTGCATTTGTGAAATTTAGAGCTAATGACATTCTAAATTGCAATGATTTTTTGTTTTGTTTGCAGTGGAGTGATCATTTAGAAAATACTTCCACACATAGGGCCAGATGTAGGTCGGTCGGTAACGGCCGAAAATCGGTATTTTCGGCCGTTACCGATCGGTAAATAGGTGTTCGCTATGTAGGGGGCATTATTTTACCGAATCGGTAAAATTACCGATTCGGTAATTTTACAGATTCGGTCAAATAAAAAAATCGGTAAATTTACCAAATGTGAGCCACCCAGATGTAGGTGGGATTCTTCAGAGTCCCAAAGGCCTTACCGAATCGGTATTTTACCATCAAATCCAATTTGATGGTAAAATACCGATTCCTGTGTGCATGCACATGTGTGCATGCACACCTATGCCATGTGACAGGCAGACCTGCCCTTGGGGCATGTATGCCTGCCACATGGCACCTGAGCCTGTTTTGGGGGTGCCAGAGGATGTCAAAGTGACACCCCCTGCACCCTTGTGAAATTCGGTATTTACCGATTCGGTAAATACCGAATCGGTAATGCCCATTCATTCCTATGGGCTTCAAAGCCCGTAGGAATGAATGGGCATTACCGATTCGGTATTTACCGAATCGGTAAATACCGAAATCATCCGATTCGGTATTCCAGCACATCTGGAATACCTACATGTCCACCCCATAGATTTACCGATTTTTAATTACCGAATCGGTAAAATTCGGTAATTGAAAATCGGTAAATCTATTTCACCTACATCGGGCCCTATATATTGACTTACAGTGAGTTCCAGCAAGTAGGAACGGGTGTGTAGGGACCCCTGGACAAGTGAGGCCATGAAATGCTGCAGCCTTGGGGTGACTTTTATTTACTGCTGCTTTGATGTATGATGGTAGCTTAGTGAAGAGATGCCTTGCCCACACCACGCTGGGAGGCATTACAGGCATCATAGGCAGAGACAGAACAAGCCAGCAGGCTTCATGGACCCCGATTGCTTTATCTGTGCTTCAGGCAGGTTCTTCTTCACTTCCTCGCTGCTATCTTTTTCAGAAGCCAGCTGTAACGGGTCCAGCTCCCAGGCACAGAGGCTTTCACATAGCAAAGGCACACTACACTTATTGACATGACTCTTTAAGATGGTGGATCCAATCACAGGGGTAGCAGCATATTGTACATAGATGCCTCATTTTGCTGATCACGAACCTCTCCTTTAGATACATTATGTAGATTATACGTATATCGATGTGAATGTTGCTTTTGTTTTGTCAAACACTGGCTTGATAAATGACATGTGCCCACATTTATGGGTTCATATTAACACTTCAAGATGGAGGTGCTTTGCTCATGGTTTTGCACGCCTTTGCCTTCATTTTCAAGGTGGCTTTTTAGATTTTAATTGCAGCGCAAGTCAACCACCCAGTCTGACACTGAGTAAGGTGCCTACATGTTGCCTTACGTAATAGAGCATTATCTCTGTATATTGTAATCCCACTCATCGATTATCATCATTTATTCCTACGAGAATAGTTTGCGATATCATTGTGGAATATGTAAGTAAATGGCCACTTGGTTATATGGCAGTGGTTTCCAAACTGTGTGTGACACCCATGGCTTGTTTTGATGCGCACCCGGCTGCCGCTGTGCACAGATGAAGAATCAAAGCAACAAAACAGAAAAGAGTGCATGAACACAAAAGCAAAAACACTCCAGGGAAAGGATCCTGTAATAGTCAAATACTCCAGGGGAAGAGTAACACCGGAGAAGGTGAGACGAATAAGTACAATAAACTATACAGTGGAAAGCCTTGCGGAACAACACACACTTTAACCAATCAGCTACGAGGGCAGGGCGTGGCCAAAGCCCATGGAAGTGAATACAGCATGCCTGGCAGAACAGCACATGCACTGCCCAGGCTCGACCAAAAAAGTCTGGCAAGAGGGCTGTCATTTTATTTGATGATTGCATTGACAAGTGTAATTCCTTATTGATTTTGTGAACAGGTCACAGCTGCTACTTGGTGCACTTATACTGAAGATTTTATAGGTTGGTCAGCTGCAGAACGGATTGCCTTTTGAGTATAATCTCTCACTCTGGTGTTCCATGGTGAGCTGTACATCTACCAATTAAAGCTTCATCTTGAAGCATTGCCCATAGATGCTTCTCTTATTATCTTATCTCATGATTCTTTGTAATCAGTGGATACCCAGTGCATTAAATCTACTATGTACAAAATGATGAATTAGAAGTAATCAATCTTGGGACTAAGCATATGTTTTTAGAAGACTGACTCAGTTCTGCAATGTGTGCAGTTAAATTGACCTCAGATGTATATGCTTCATTTTCGGATTCAATAGATTTTTGTTGCCTTTTATATAGAGTGGTACTTAAACCAGATGAAAGTATGGATCAGAGCAATCGCTTTCAAAAGTGAAACTTGCACAACAAACTGGCTTCAAATATCCCAACAGGAACTACACCATACAATTTAACTAAATGCTGTACCTCGTTGACAAAAGGTTTAACAACAGCCAAGTGCACATTGTGCGAAACCTAGGGTAAATCGAGTAAGAGACTTAGGGCCTGATTCACAGAATAAACTTAAGACTCAATCCTAAACTTACTACTATTTTGGTATTCACAGAATGCACTTACTACTTTTGGCATTCACAGAAGTTAGGATTTTGTCTTAAATGTGTCTTAACCTCATAGCTGCTATGGAACGTCCAGCTCCAGTGCTGGACGTTCCATTGCGCAGGTGCAGTTCGAACGTTCAACGGCCGACAGCAGCACTCCCGAGGTAGTGGTGCCGTCGGCGGGTGAACGTGCGCAGCACCTAAGTGGTTAAGACAAACTTAAGACAAAATCCTAACTTCTATGAATACCAAAAGTAGTAAGTTAATTCTGTGAATACCAAAAGTAGTAAGTGCATTCTGTGAATACCAAAAGTAGTAATTGCATTCTGTGAATACCAAAATAGAAGTAAGTTTAGGATTGAGTCTTAAGTTCATTCTGTGAATCGGGCCCTTAGGGACATAAAAACAATCATAGAGGCTAGGAAGTATGAATGTTGGACTGTAGGAAACAATGGAGAGAGGAGTTGGCCAACGGCTAGGGTGGTCGACCTTGAATCTGGGGAACTGGGTTTGAGTCTCGGCAATGATGCTGAACATCCTGTGACTCTGGACAAATCACGTAATCTACCCGTGCCTAACAAAAATGAATGTATCCTCATGTAATGTAACTATGTAAAGCGCTCTGATACCCGATTCGGTTCAAGTTCACGCTATATAAAACTTTGTAAAAAAAACCAAAAATAGATAAAGAGAGCCAATCTATCAAGCCTACTACAATCTGATCAATCTCTGACTTTAAAGATTCATACCGAAATGTCCAGCGTGTCAGCTTTAATCTCTTTCACTTAGGGTAACACTAATGCCACACACCCAGCTTCATGCCATTGTGTCCCTGTGAGCCTCGGAGCCACTCTTAGACTTCCACAAACCAAAGTTTCACGTGAGTGCAAAAGAGATACGGGCAGCATGGCACCCATGGCGAAGAAGGGCCTAGCGCCAGGAGTCTGGCAGCATTGCCAACAACCTCTGGAGAGGCCGGACCCGATCAAAGCCTGCAGGCTGGGGAGCCTGCATCTCGCCTGCTCAGGGACTGCATTGTCCCGAGGCAGAGCAGGTGACACAATAGGTGTCCCCCTCTCCTGACCCCTTTAGGAGGGCACATAATTACCTCTGGCGAGTGAAGGTCAGCCCTAAATTGGCCTGATAAGGAAATTGATGACTGTTTGGAAGGTCTGGCACCCTCCCATCTTAGAAATGCTAACAAGTTTATTCTGCGGCAGATTGATGTACTGTTAAATGTTAATACATAGTCAATTAGGAATCAATGGGATTAATAGCCAGCAAATAAACGTGTTTTGTTTGAAGCATCCGCCGATAATAACAGACCCATTACCCCTGTCACTGCTGAGACAAATCCGCCGGGCTGGTCCTTTCCCTCCCGGATTTCATGGCAGCAGACCACAGACATGTCGAACACAGTGGTGAACTTAGCAAAACCAAAGGGGATGATGGACGGAGTGTTGAACATTGCAAGCACTCACCCCCAGTCAATTGATCTGGGTTTAATCCAGCACCATTCTTTAGCTCACCCCAGTTCAGACATGGCCATATGCAAATAAGTCTGACCCTGTGCCTCATGGGAACTGTCCACCCCGAACTGCCAAGCCATGTCTTCCCTGTACCGGAAACAAGCATCCTGGGACCGGTTTCGGGTTCATAACCCTCATCAGCCAGGCTATCTTGAATCCGGTGGCAAAGTGAGCAAGGGACCCGTGTCTGGGCATACCCTGACAACTTAGGGCGAACTTGGCAAACCCAAAGGGGATGATGGACGGAGTGTTGTACATTGCAAGCAGTCACCCCCAGTAAACTGATCTGGGTTTAATCCATCACCATTCTTTAGCTCACTCCGCCACCCCAGATCAGACATGGCCATATGCAGTGGTGCCCAGGCTAAAAAAGTGTGAAATGTTTAGTAGGAGCTGCTAGATGCTACAGGGCTTCTACATTCCTGATAATGTGGCTTAACGGTAAGAGCTATCGACTTTGGAATAGAGGGAACCAGGTTTGAGTCTCGGCATTGACTCAGCATCATGTGATTCTGGGCAAATTGAATCTCTCTGTACCTACCAAAATATAAATTTATTCTTATGTAACATAACTGGTGCTAATGTAAAGAGCTCCATTACCTTTGGGTCGTGCTCATGCTATTTAAAAATGCAGCAACAAAAAGACAAGAACTGAGCCCTTGCAGTAGCCACTTAAAAGGGTAGCCTTTTTTTACAAAGTTGGTGTGTCAATAAAATGATAACGTTTTTCAGAATAGATACAACAAGCCAGTTTAAGAATGCTGAATAGGACAGTGTTCCTCGCATCCCATTTTACGTGTAGTCGTTCACCATTGTCATCGTCGCATATTCAGCAACCACTGATCAGACCCCAGTCTCACTTACCGTTCCAAATACATAAGAAGAGGTAAATTGTCTTTCACCAGACATTTAGGGATTATTTTGATTGGCATGCAAAAGAATTTCCCCAAATTTCACTATGATCATGGATTTTATATACTGTGGTAAAATGATTCGACTTTTCATTCTGATGTAAGCCCTCATTACGGTGCAGTAACACTGCATAATGGAAACATAGGTTTCACCCCAATAAGAAACTTGGTGGGAACCGTTCAAGCTGGACAAATTTAATTGTGTAGGTTTTCGGGCATTTTTCAGCTCCCTAAAATTATTACATCAAAACCACCAGAAAAAGGCACGTGATAGATAAGTAAAGATGTGCAAAAACGTGCGGTAAGAATTTCCTAGAGTTGTGTGCTCAGTATCAAACAGTGCTTGGATGCTATTTATATGTAGCATTTTAAACAATCTCAGTAGACATTTGTGTTTTTTTTATATCTGATAATGCTGGAACTTCCAGTTAAATAGCTTCAAATAGTATTTAAATTGTTTGAGTTATTGGCATGATATTTGTGGAGCATATTAGCTAGTTTTGCTCACCTAAGAGAAACTTCAATTGGCAAAAGAAGTCAGAGGCAATGCAAATCCCAGAGCTTTTTTTGCAGAAACAGCATCTACAGTTTTTTGCGGGCATCAATAGCCTATTGCACTTTCTGCATTATTAAACTGTAAATTGAGTTTTCGAGGCTATCAGTGAGTCTTAGCGCCAAGACGCCCAAGGGCAAATGTTGCGCTTTACAAATTTAAAAAATAAATAAATATAAGAGTGGAGATATTTTGCCAGGTGGGAGTAAATTCTTAATGCGTTCTGTGCCCAATAGGCTTCGGACCCGGGTGTTCCTTGGAGGAGTTTAAATCTGATGTTGGGAACTTACACTAAGCAAAATCTTTGATTACATTCACAAATGCTTGCTATGCATTTCTCACCATTAATGCATACACCAGGCTGTAGATAAATCAAGCGATGGGTGTGCGGTAGTGAGGCAAAGGTATTGCCTCACATTGAAATATTTCTTTCTCAGTGTAAACAAATATGAGGGAAATGTTAATACCTGAATTTGCAGAATGTGGTTTTGAAAATATAAGCTAACTCCAGGATGGCAGATTTCCCACACTGTGAACAGTCCGATGTTTCAGGTGTATGCTATGCTATCTGGGAATCTAAAAGATGTAAATATTTGAGACCCAGAATGGGCAAAATAGAGCTTTGGAAATGGGAGGCTTGGGTTTCCGATTTCCGATTTTTTGTTATTTGATTACATAGGAAACAAATGCAGTCGCAGACACCTGCATCTTGACCCGAGTTACTGATGCTCATTTGCTATTTTATTTAACCCTCTCCCCTTTCTGCACTGATCATTTATTGTCCAATCTGTAAAATACCATGACACAACTGGCCCCAGCAGAAACTATTTGCAACTGGTCAACTGGAATTGGAAACAGGCAAAGTGCGTCAAAGACACACATCCAACAGTGCCCTGAGTCTCAGACGCTCCTCTGCATATCATAAACAAGTGGGAGAGGAGGGGGAAGTGCACGGAATTGGCAGCCTCAGAATGCCTTTATCTACAACTGCAAAACGAAAGGCACGGCTGCCAGTAATCCAACTGAGGCTTTCCGTGCTAGTTAAATAAATAAAAAAGCGATGGGGAGAGAGCTGCAGGCAGGTAAAAAAAATATTTGCAATGCAATAGGTCACGCATGTCTCTACTGTCCGTTCATGGCCCGCTAAACATAAGCAGAGTCCGTCATGCCTACAGGAGAAGAGAAAATCAATAAAGGAAATAGTGCTCAAAGACTAAAAAAGACATACTGTGTAACATCTGAAGTAAAAAGGCCAGTAGTGTTGAGAGTTTGCAGATGAAGACAAGGCGGTACTAAGGAGGGACTAACAAGCCTCTTTACGAATCAGATGGCAGCATTTAGGGAGGACACTGACACAAGCCAATGACAAATATGGGCAGTGGGCAGGGCTTCTAATACATAATCCACTACAACATGTCTTCCAGACCAGTGCATGCATGCTGACTCTAGGCTCGACCTAAAAACAGCCAAGGATGGAGCAATAGGAGCATTTAATTATTTAATCTATGCCGAACCCAGGAAAGTTGTCTGTTGGACCGTGTCATTGAGAAGGAGAATTTGCATAGGTATCAGACATGCACTGATTAGAGTTTCTCTACCTTGGACTTGCCATGACTTAGTACCCCATACCTATTTCAAATCAATATTGTGTTTCAAATAATATATCCTTTAAAGGCTAAGATGTCAATAAAAAGGGATGCATATATTAACTTGGTCTGAGTAAGCATATATTTTTTCAAAAGAGTGGGAATCAATTCAAAATAGTATGATGCCGGGTCTGAAAGTTTATAACCATTCAAATAATGTACTCCATCTTTTGTACAGTTGAGCTACACTGAGATGGAGTCAGGCAATGTTCCCATTGATTATAATTGAATTGGGGACTCTGTCAATTAGCTCTATGCAAAAAATGGCGTCCATAATGTTGATAACAAAATGAATCTGCATAGTTAGCAGAATTTAAATATAATCTTCATTGTCAAATACAGTATATTATTGCAATTTGGAGAAGATAGAATTTACAGTATCAACATCTCAATCATCCAATTGTAACCCGGTCATGATCACATCACCCATAGAAGCACGGAATACATATGGTATTTGCAGCGTCTCCGTAGGACCAAATATATAGAATGATACCTTATCCCATATAATTCTATCAGTGACAGGGACCGCTCATATGTTAAAAAGGGACTGGTCTACTTTCATTTTATGCGAGGAGTGTGGGGCCAATACCCCATCAACCAGTTCTGCAGCAAACCGTTCTGGGAGGTAGTGGCCATTAATTAAAAGGAAAAAACACAGTCACAAATCCGATATACATGAACAAAAATACCATGGAAAACACGATCCAAATATATCCAAGGTGGAACCAGATAAGTGTCTTTCAACCAGGAGATAAAGAGACAAATTTGCACTGGTGGTGGAATTAAAACAGAGGACACAGAAGAACAGACTGAAGAAAAATTATCTTGCTCTATATAGTAACCAGAGGAACACAGATGGAACAATGGAGGCTAAGATTCTGGAAGTAGACCTGAGGCTTGCACTCCCAAAAGGGTCTCAAGGGGTGGATTAGAATAAACAATTTGCATTGTTGAAGGTGAAACAGGTACTAGTTCAACTGAAGAATCAATGTCCCACTCCAGCAGCCAGGGAGAAACAGAAGTAACGTAGCTCGTAGCCTGTAAAGGAACAACTCGTCTTGGGACACCGCATGGCATACTATTGAGTATTGGAGACATTGTGTAACTTGACATATTGAATGGAAATGGAGCGATTTTCTTTGTATCCTGGAAGCGGAGGTAAAATCACAGTTCAGGTACCCTGAAGACCAAGCACTGGAACAGGAGCACAGTAAGATGAACCCAATTCTTTCTTGATCACCACCTTTTCACAAACCAGATCTCCAACTTTAGGAAGCCAACCAGAAACAGGAATCAGGACAGCTGCATACCATGGGGATGTAAAAGGCAAATGGCTTTTAGCCAAAGTTTCACAACACTTTTGTAGATACTGTAAGACAGCACAGTGATTATCTATGCCAAAGTTTGTGGCAGTAGCCACAACATCTAGACCATCAAGGTCTGGAACATACATCTTGATGCCAAAGAGCATTTTGTATGGCGTCCAACCACCCAGAGATATTCGAGGGATGTTATTAAGTGCATGTTGTGTCCCATGTAGGTGAGTTAACCAGCCACGACCCATAGCGAATACCCTTGCTGTTAAAGATTGCTTTAAATCATGATTCTTCCCTCCACACAGAATTGCCCTCTGGTCTATATGGAGATGAGAAATTCACTTGCACTTCCATTGACGTCATTGAATCATGGTATGCCAGAATAAAAAGTGCCACAGGCATAAGTCCTGATAAAGACATGCACATTTTTTATAACAGTACGAGTGTCATCTGAGCACTGTGGCCAGACCCAGAGGAACCTAGTACAAGAATCCACTGCAACCAAAATATATTTGAAAGCATTATCGGATGTAGAGGACCTCAATGAGCAAGATAAATACAGCCAAATTACTAATTAGAAATGAGAAGGTGGGTCTGAGGTGGACGCGACTCAGTAGAATTCGTAGAATTTGTTAGCAAACATCACAACAAAGCACATATTGTTGAGTCTGCTGGCTGTGCCACCAATATCATTGCTGCAAAAGAGAAACAGTGGCAGCTACTCCTGCGTGTGCAGAAGCAAAACCTTCATGAGCAGCCACATTCAAAGATTGTCTGCGGTCAAAGTTTGGAATCAGACGATCAACAACACCAGGAATTGTTACATAAAGGAACGTTGGCAGTAGTTAACTGATAAGTATATTTAGAAAGAAATCCCTGTGCAAAAGGAGTACCATCCTGAATTGCAGCGAGCACCGCCAGGATGTCATAATTAATTTTAGTCAGAGAACGTGTAAATGTGGTTACTTTAGGCATGACAACTGCAGATTTGGCTGGTCCGTCAGCCATTGAATTTCCAACAGCGTACACTCCTGCACGCTGATAGTCAAATGTATGTACAACATGCATAAGTGACAAGAGTTCTTTCAGTGCGGCCACTCAAACCCAAAGCAATTTATGCTTAATTGTGCTATCTTTAGAATCCCGAAATTCATTTTGTATCCAAATGAACAAATTGTCATTAAAGCCCTGTGCACAATATAAAGAATCACACACAACAAGGCTGGGTCATTCAGGATCAGCATTTTCGAGAGCTAAAAGAAGAGCCCTCAATTTGGCCAGCTGGGAAGCATGAGCGAATTTTGCGGATCTCGCGTTCGCGAATTTGCGGATTTGCGAACTCGCAATCCGCAAAATCCGCGAATTCTTGCGAATTTGCGGATTTTTTTTTTTTGTGTGTTCGCAAGGATTTCTGCCAGTTCGCGAGGGTTTCGTACCAGTTCGCAATTGCGAACTTACATTTCGTCGCGCAACGGTCGCGAATTATGTTGTTTCTACGTCTGGTTCATCATCACAGGTTCCCAGCACCCTCTGTTTCACCACTGCAACCCTCTGTTACATCAATGCCACCCTCTGGTTCATCATTACTGTAGATTATGGGGGGGAAAAGCAAGCACACCATCCCTGCTTCAACTCAGATGAATTAATTTGGGGTTAGTTTATTAATGTGTCACTGTTTTAAAATTCCAGTCTGGCACCTGCTTCCTTATCTGTAATTTTGCTTTCTGTTGCAGTGCATTTTTTTCCCCCAGGACCTTCTTTGTGGCCTACTTGTAGCTATTGTATGAGCCTGCTGTGAGGGTCAGAGCAGGGTCATACAATTGTTGCAACTAGCAACTGAATTCTGGAGGGGCCCCAGTCAGGAAGCACTACCGGGAATTGTTACTAATGATGAGTTTGAACTCTTGCCCCTGCCGAGTGCTTTCACTTTTGAAAAACTCGTTTTTCTGCAATTTCGCGGGGTTCGCGGGGTGCGAACACGCGCAAGATCGGATTCGGAAGCCGCAAAATCGTGCGAATATGCAATTTGGTTTTTTTGCGGCGTGTTAGTTGGCAAGGTTTTGTGCGTTTTTGCGAGCCGCTCGTAGCGCAAGACGCGAAGTTACCCTCGCGGTCGTTCAAGGGCGCAGCCATCTTGTTTGCCTGACGTATTTCCGTTTCCGGGCGCGAAGTGTAATCTCGCAAAGTCCGCGGTTTGCCAGTACAGTCTCGCGCGTGTTCGCAAGGAAAATCTCGCGCGAACTTACCCGCGCGGTCGTGAACGGGCGCGGCCATCTTGTTTCTCATTCATTGCTATGGTTCTGGGCATGGTCTTTGTATCCTCTGTCAATCTCTGCCATCCTTTGCTTGTTTGAAGTTTTTTTTTATCTATTTTACTTATTATCTATCCCTCTATTTTTCTAGCCCTATATTTTTGTGTTTACTGCTACTTTTGGTTAATTTTAAACTACTTTTGTAAACTCTTTTCTTTTCTTCTCTTCCCTATTCTATTTTCTTTATTCCTTTCCGCCCAGACCATGGTGAAGGGAGCCGGGAAGCATCCCGAGAAGGGGAAGGGTCCCGCACCCCGTGTCCGGCTCCCGTGCGGGCGTTTGAGGGGGGAGCTAGTGATGCCACGGGAGATCTTTACCCCGGAGGAGGTGGCGCAACTCATTTTTTATGTTCAGCGCCGCCTCCCCAGGACCATCATGGGAGGCGGCAAGATCAGTGCCGGGTACGGGGCCCGGGAGCGCCGGAAGCGGTGGGAGAAGGTGTGCCAGGCCATTTACCACCACTCTCGGGTCTGGCGCACCTACAACCAGGCCACCCACCGCTGGACGGATGTCCTGACCCGTGAGCGAGATCTGCTCGACCTCCTTGGCCTTGAGATCCCCGGGCTTGGTGAGTAGTAGTAGCTATGTCTTTACTACTATGTTTTCTCCTGCTGTGTTATTATATTGCAAATTTTTGTTTTTTACCAAGAGCAACAATGCTGCTCATTACATTGTAGGTACATTTTATTTCAAAATCTTCTGTGCATTTCAGGTACACTGCTCTCCTTCTCAGTAGTGTTGCTACTATGCTTATTTGTTTTAGATTTTGTGTTCATTTCATTGGCCTGTGAAATTATGTATGAGTGTAGTTGAAAGAACTGCGCAATGCTACACACTAAGGTTCAGATTTTTAATTACCGGCGCATCCCTGCAAAGTTGCAGGGATGCGCCAGTAATTGTGCGTCACGCCACCATCACCCATGGTGCGCCGTATTACAATGCGGCGCGCCATGGGCCCAAAACGTCACCAAAGCGTTACGCAATACGCATCTGTGCCGTAAAGGTGGTGCATTGCTGGAGTTGCGTCGCAACGATGGTGCAGCTCCATCAATTCTCTGGGGTGCCCTATCTCCCCAATGCTGCGTCAAGCCGTACGTCTGCTTCAAGCAGGCGCAGGGTTTGAGTCACGCATCATTGTCCTCAAAGTGACTGATTGAAATCTTGTAGATTTCCCTCAGCCACTTTTAGGATGCGTTCCTGCGCAGGAACGCCCTCCCTTGCGCCGGAACACCCCTATTGGCGCAGGGCTTTACAACGTGATGCATCTCCCAGATGCGTCACGTTGTTAATATACGCCGCACCATTGCGCCTCTTTTGTGCTGTCGCTGCGTCACAAAAGTCACGCAACAATGGAGCAAAAGAGCCGCAAGGGCCTTATAAATCAGCCCCTACAGACTCAAGTCCAGTCCTTCCTTTGTACACATGGCGATAAGAAGAAATAGTGGTGGTGGATTAATAGTTTGAGTATTTTAATGACTGGTGAATGTAGTAGGAAACTTTAGTGTTGTCGCTGATCTTCAATCACGATGGACTTTGGCTGTCACTTTGCGTGCTGCGGACTGCTGCCTGCCAATCCTAGGCAAACCTTTTTAGTACTTTGTTTAGTGAGTTACATAGGGTAGTTTCCAATTCGACGGTCCGCAAATCAAGCAATACTAAAGTAATGACGTAGTCGACCACATGAGATTGGTCAATAATATATCCCGTGGAGTCGTTCCCTATTTGCTATTTCGCAAAAATATTTTGTTACTTTGTTAGTTCTTTTTTAAATGTTTGATTTGGTTGAGAAATAAATATCATCCATGTTTTCTGTTTTTCTTTCTTTCATGTTGTACATCAGCTTCCCCCAGGGGCAAGAGGAGGACACAGGAGGAGGAGGAGGAGGGTGCTGTTGTCGATGCAGGCCAGGACCGGGCAGTCGAGGGCTCCTTTGCTGGCCCCAGTAAGTTTTAATTTTAATATAGAGTACTTATTTTTTCCTAGCGTTCCTCATTCGATTTTTTCTAAATCGTCTTTGATCTTCTTGTAGACAGGATCTAAATTCTTATCCCTATGACTCCGTGTGGTATTACTAGATTATTCTTATTAGTCTGTCTGTGTAGCTAACTAAGATTGCACATTTGGCATTTCCATTGGACTCCCATTCTAGTCAGCAATAGCTCTATGCACTGAGTGTAGTCCTCTGGGATTGTCCATAATGTCTTTTCAAGTATTCTAAATGTTTATGCTTTGACCATTGCCAACAATAAAAAGGTGAATGACCACCACCAAGAAATAATAAGATACTACTTTACTTTTGGTTTGGATAGGACAATCCATTCTACTACTGTTGCAGGGACAAATTTGCACAAACAGAACTATGGACACTAAATAATGCATCGCTTAGCTTATCAATTATAATAGGTGCTGTAACTGTTAGACTTTCCACATACCTCAGTGATAACAGACTTTGTAGTTGAACCCCCAATCTCCTTACTGACTAGATAGTGTGGCAGAGTCATTTAGCTCCCAAAGTCACCAATGGCAGAGGCACGGACTCATGCTTGCAAAAATTCGAAAACCTTTAGCTCATCCACTCTAGTCTGGAGGACCAAAAACCACAGAGTCTATTTAAGTTTAAAAGCTTTATTAAAAGTAAACACATTTATTAAATTCAAGTTTGTCATAAAAGTGAACGTGTAACTGAAAATGGAAAAGTGCTTAGTGCTGACGATTAATTGGACACATTTCTTGTGGTCGAGCCGAGCTCTCACCTGGTTTGAACTTGATCCTGCTCGTGTTCTTAGAAGTCAAGGTTCTGTCTGTTAGGAGAAAAAGTGGTGCGTGTTAAAAAGTAAAAAGCAAACATTCATCAGTTGTGCCAAAAAGTGCAGCAAGACAACAGCCTTCCCTGGAAAAAGGGACATTTTTACTCTAGAGTACACAGTCAAAAATTATTAAATTGTACACTTTTTTTCACATTTCTTTCTTCCTCCTAGACCAAATATTATATAGTAGTGAGTGGTGTATTCTAACATTATTAAATGTACTTTGTAGGTGGAACATCTGGAGACGGGGCCAGCGCGGAGGTGGTGGCATTGGACGAGGAGGACAACTCTGGGGAGGAGGCGGTGCAAGTGCCGGAAAAGGACATGCCTGTGAGGGTTCACACGGTGGTGGCGGGCAGAGGTAAGCTATACATTCCTTAGTCATTGAGATTGAAGACTGCAGAGTGTGCTTTCTGCACGGGTGTATTATAAAAAAAGCAGGTAGTAGCCTCCTCTAAATGTACTTCGACTTAGCTGTGAAGTTTTTGGCGAGAAGAATCCCAATCAGATCTGAGGTGAACTTGATGGATGGGATGAACGAAAAGCGAAAGAAGGGTGTAAGTAAGTGTGGAAGCACGAGAAATGTAATGATGACTGGCAAAGAAGAATGATATGTGTTTGCTTGGTCCCCGAGGTGGCTGGGAAGGTAAGAAAATGGTATGGTGCATGGCTGGGTGAATGATGAAGCAAGGATGGGTGGAAGGAGAACAGCCTGGGTGGGTGAGACAGAAACTGTATGTGTGCAATATACTTTGAATGGATGGATGCCTGGATCATTCATGGTACTATCTGACTCTTAGATAGCATATGTGAATCTAGAGAGAGTAGACGGTCACTGGATGAACTAAGTGTTACTTTGAAGAGCATGTAACACCGCACCCGTCCCGCACGTCCGTTCCAGTGTAGGAAAGGCAAGGAAAAGAAGTTGTAACGTTGTCCAAAGACTACCATGAATAGTAGCAGTAGTTTGTATTGCAACTGCAAGCACAGCATATATCCAGTTATTACGGTGGGCACTCCCTACCTCCCTTAATAACTTTAGTTTAGTAGTAGTACGTCATTCATGTGTGGGGGTATCACTGTTCACTCAATAATAAGCAAAGCACCTAAAGTCATCCCATATGTCATCAAATACATCCCATGTGAAGTGATAGATAATCAGATAATTTAGCTTCTTCATTTTCCTTTTCTAATACTCATTTGCACTGTAGGGTGAAAGCTAAATTAATTAAGCAGTAGCCCTTTTAACAGAGTATTCTCAGTGCCACCCGTAATAGAAAAGTAAGAGCTTCACCACCTGCATGTACTGGACCGGTACAGTAACGCAAGTCTGTCTCACTCACCATGGTGTGCGTCTGTTTTTCTCGGGTGCAAGTTCACTGCGCTGGCATTATGCCGGCTTGCATAAGATAACGTACCAATTTTCCTAAACAAGAGAGAAGAAGAAGAATAAGAGTGGTGTACTGTCATAGTCGACTGTAATAGAAGTCCATAGTGCTCGTAGAATTTGTTCCTTAAACTCCCACTAATGTTAGAGCAAGGATGAAGAAGTCGGAGGTTACATAGATACTGTCCTCAATAGTTATGCACTGTGCTTTCAATTTGCTACTTGTACTGTGACAACTTTCTGCTCAATCATTTTGTGTTAATCTTAAGGAGCATTGGTTACAGACTATGTCTTTCTTTTTTCATGTAGTTGCTCCTTCCAAATCCAAGACACCATCAAGGAGGAAGGAGCAGGCTCGAATGGCCCGGCAACGGAGGCTGGATGCCACTGTTGCTGAATATCGGCGGCTGGTGTCCCTGGAGGAGGAGGAGACGCAGTCTGGAACAACAACAACGTCCACTGGGACAGCTGCCTCCTCCTCCGTGCGGGCTGCCAGCCAGCGCAGTGCTCCAGCGGTACGGAGCCGGGCTACCAAAGCCAAACGCCACCGCCCAGCAGCAAAGAAAGCAGCTGCCCCTCACAGGATTTGCAAGGCACACCGGCGCCGCTTATCCCTCAGACTGTCCTACCTGGAGCAGGAGGTCCATAATTATAAGAACGTGGTGGAGGGCCTCCGCTTCGAACTTGCCACCCTCCGCAAGGAGCATGATGCCCTGGCTGCTAATTCCAACAGCACCCTGCCATAGTGTCCCTTGCCCCTTTTTTAGAGACTTTTGGGGGGTGGGAATTGGGAGTTGGGATTTTTGGGGACTTTTGAAGGACAATCGTTGGGGTTAGGGAGGGTCTTGCGGGAGATTCTTTTGTTAGGGCTATAAAAATATACTTTTTGAAACTTTATCTGACCATACCTGTTTTTTACTGCTTTTGAGTCTGGTGGGTGGGGGTTTAACATAACAGTAAGTTTGTTTTCCTGAATAGTCCTAGGACTTTAGTAGTACTACCGTCAATCAAATCTCTCGTCTCTCCTAATACTCCATTATACTACCTCCAACCAAACGCCTATCTTACCTGTAATTTCTGTTTGCAAGTAGGGCTAGGCCCAGGGCTGGCTCCACGGGAAACAGCAAATAAGGTTGGCAATCCTGGGCGGATAAAACTTCCTCATAGCGGTGGTACTAGTGGTGTGACACAGTGGCAGTTGCTTGCCTATGAAAAAAAGAAAATGAAATCTGGTTTGTCCTCCTGAGCAATACAAAGGTACAATACAGAATATAGCAGGTGACAGAAGTACACTAGAACAGTGCCACGTTGTAGCCTAACAAATGTTAAAGTATAACTAATTCGGTTGAAGTTCTTTGACATTAGCCATGGGTCTTTGTCAAGCAGAGTAAGAATATATCCTCGGATTTCTTCACCAGCCTGTTGCTATCACCTTATCCTCCCCAGCAAGTGTGTGGATTTATTGCTGTAATTTAGTCACACATCAATCAAAACCACACAGCCCGGGGGAAGAGGGTTAGGGTTTGAAAAATGGATGGGTACGGGGGTTTTTGGGAAAGGTTTTGGGAGACAAGAAAAAGTAGCACAGCATGGACGAACAATTGTGAACATAAACAAATCTTTGGGTACAAACCTATCCATCAATCTTTGAAAGTGCATACACTACTGTAACTGCATGCATGTCAGTTAAAAGTAATTAGTACTTTCGACAACTGTGGAAGAAAGAATGCGACAGTACAGGGCGTGGGTGGAAATATTGATAACTATATTCAACATAAGGTCTCTGTAGCCAGATACCTGAGAGCCTTGCTGGTCACTATAAATCCATTCACAACAACACTCAATGGGGTTGGTCTGGAAGGTGTCAGGTTTACTCCCCGTGATCCAGTCGATGCAAATATGGTTCCACTTCCAAATGTCACCAACACCCAGAAGTGTAAACACAGGGTGTTCGAGGCATTAGGCGGGGGAGAAAAATAACAAACTAAAATAAAAAATGTGGGATGGGTAAAGGTAGGGTCAGCAGGGAAAGGATACCTGTAACAGAAGACAAGACAGGCATCAGTGAAGTGCTGTCCTAACATACAAGGGTACTCTCATATAGTCTCACTAAATAGTCTGCAAGTCTCCCGCCTACTCATGGGAAATGTAGTTTCATAGTACGGTAGGCGCTTAGGGGCTGCGTAACCTGACAGAAGGTATAGTAGATAGAAAAGGAGAAATTGCTTTTTTTCTAGGTGTCCCCTCACTCACCAGGGTTGCCCCTTGGTGACATGCTTCATCATTGGGGCCATCCCAGTCCTCTACGGCCTGGGGCGTGCTGCGACTTGCGAATTATGTAGGAGCACTTACAAATGACTATGTGTGGTGCAGATGTGATAGTGGAGTGGACTAAGTGATGTGTTAAGGGATCAATGTAGAAGCAGAGAGAGAGCCAAGAAATGCAGTCACAGTCAGAGAAAAAGGCAAGGGATACTGTATCTATGTGGTTGTAGTGGTCCTGTTGGAAGTGGTAAGTAAGTTGCCCGCAGAAAAAAAATCCTCCTATTAGCGGCACTCCTCCATTGCATCCGACGCTTCGTCCATCGATGTTGGTCACCAGAAGACACCCTGTCCACTGCCTGCCTGATGCTGAATTGTGGCTCGCTACTGTGAAGCCTGACTCCATCCTTTTTTCCCCATTGCAGAGACTGAAACCCGGCCTGTAATTATTCAACGAAAAACAGGAAGTGATATAATATTACAACACCACTGATAAATAAATATAAGGTATGTAGGCTGTAAACTGTGTTTTAGAACAAAATTAGATCTTCCTAGCAGTGCTCCCACCCAGACCCTTACTAAAGCCAGTCGCAAAAATGTAGAAGACCCCCAATCAAATCTCAAAAAACGAGGCCTAGCAGAAAACTGGTGACAAAACTTACTTTGAAAGTAAAAGTAGGCCGAAGTACCCTAATTACCCATTACCCACCGTGGATTGCATTCAAACCACTTGCAAGCAACCAAGCAAAAGTAGCCATAGCCAGCATCGCTCCAAGACTCGAAATCCCCCCCACTCAAACACATGCAATAGAAATACTGCTAACCCTAACGAACCCTAAGTTAAGAATAGTGGCAAAGGCTTTCTTTAACTATGCCAAATCCCCCCTTTCCCACCATGGATTTTCTTCAAATGACTTGCAACCAAAATTACACATTCTCACGAGTGCTCTAAGACCCCAGAACTCAGTTTGAAAAATCTAGAACACCCCGAAACACATGCAATCCTGCTGCTAGGGCTAACCCTAACAAACCCTAAGTTACAAAAAGTGCCAAAACTAAAGGCTTTTCCGCGCGGATTTTGTCCCAACCACTTCTACCCGGTATTAGACCTTCCCAGGAATGCCCCAAGACCCGGCAACCCACCCGCCAAGAAGCGTAACACCCCCAAACAGGCCAAAAGCAAAATCTCATACTTGCAATATTTCTGGGCCTTCGGTCCAAACGCGCTGCGTAGCTAGGCCATAAGTCGGGGTTGGCACGACGGATTTCCTGAAAAGCAAATGCAATCAAGATTAGAGTGTCCCAGCAGTGCTCCCAGACCACGAAACTCACCCGCAAACAGACGGAACCCCCCCTAAGAGCACCTCAAAGGCAAGCAAGTCATCAAAAACACAAAAAAAATTCCGCCTGGGATTTGGTCCAAAACACTTTTATCCGGTATTAGAGCTTCCCAGCAATGGCCCCAGAGCCGTCAACCCAGGAGAAAACGAGTAGAAGACCCCCAAACAGCCAAAGAGCAAAAGTACAAAAATGGGGACTTAGTCACTTTTTCACAAATTTCCCAAATCACTCCGCGCGCGCTCTGCAGCTAGGCCCTAAGTCCCCTCAGCCACCATGGATTTGCTTCAAACCTCTTGCAAAGTAAAGTATATATAGCCAGCAGTGCTCCCAGACCACGAAACTCACCCACAAACACCAGGAAGCCCCCCAAACAGGCCCCCGAAAACGCTACATAGAGCAAAATGTCAGAAATAGCCCAAAAAAAAATCGGCCTGGATTTTGTCCCAACCACTTCTACCCGGTATTAGACCTTCCCAGGAATGCCCCAAGACCCGGCAACCCACCCGCCAAGAAGCGTAACACCCCCAAACAGGCCAAAAGCAAAATCTCATACTTGCAATATTTCTGGGCCTTCGGTCCAAACGCGCTGCGTAGCTAGGCCATAAGTCGGGGTTGGCACGACGGATTTCCTGAAAAGCAAATGCAATCAAGATTAGAGTGTCCCAGCAGTGCTCCCAGACCACGAAACTCACCCACAAACACCAGGAAGCCCCCCAAACAGGCCCCCGAAAACGCTACATAGAGCAAAATGTCAGAAATAGCCCAAAAAAAAATCGGCCTGGATTTTGTCCCAACCACTTCTACCCGGTATTAGACCTTCCCAGGAATGCCCCAAGACCCGGCAACCCACCCGCCAAGAAGCGTAACACCCCCAAACAGGCCAAAAGCAAAATCTCATACTTGCAATATTTCTGGGCCTTCGGTCCAAACGCGCTGCGTAGCTAGGCCATAAGTCGGGGTTGGCACGACGGATTTCCTGAAAAGCAAATGCAATCAAGATTAGAGTGTCCCAGCAGTGCTCCCAGACCACGAAACTCACCCACAAACACCAGGAAGCCCCCCAAACAGGCCCCCGAAAACGCTACATAGAGCAAAATGTCAGAAATAGCCAAAAAAAAAATCGGCCTGGATTTTGTCCCAACCACTTCTACCCGGTATTAGACCTTCCCAGGAATGCCCCAAGACCCGGCAACCCACCCGCCAAGAAGCGTAACACCCCCAAACAGGCCAAAAGCAAAATCTCATACTTGCAATATTTCTGGGCCTTCGGTCCAAACGCGCTGCGTAGCTAGGCCATAAGTCGGGGTTGGCACGACGGATTTCCTGAAAAGCAAATGCAATCAAGATTAGAGTGTCCCAGCAGTGCTCCCAGACCACGAAACTCACCCACAAACACCAGGAAGCCCCCCAAACAGGCCCCCGAAAACGCTACATAGAGCAAAATGTCAGAAATAGCCCAAAAAAAAAATCGGCCTGGATTTTGTCCCAACCACTTCTACCCGGTATTAGACCTTCCCAGGAATGCCCCAAGACCCGGCAACCCACCCGCCAAGAAGCGTAACACCCCCAAACAGGCCAAAAGCAAAATCTCATACTTGCAATATTTCTGGGCCTTCGGTCCAAACGCGCTGCGTAGCTAGGCCATAAGTCGGGGTTGGCACGACGGATTTCCTGAAAAGCAAATGCAATCAAGATTAGAGTGTCCCAGCAGTGCTCCCAGACCACGAAACTCACCCGCAAACACCAGGAAGCCCCCCAAACAGGCCCCCGAAAACGCTACATAGAGCAAAATGTCAGAAATAGCCCAAAAAAAAATCGGCCTGGATTTTGTCCCAACCACTTCTACCCGGTATTAGACCTTCCCAGGAATGCCCCAAGACCCGGCAACCCACCCGCCAAGAAGCGTAACACCCCCAAACAGGCCAAAAGCAAAATCTCATACTTGCAATATTTCTGGGCCTTCGGTCCAAACGCGCTGCGTAGCTAGGCCATAAGTCGGGGTTGGCACGACGGATTTCCTGAAAAGCAAATGCAATCACGATTAGAGTGTCCCAGCAGTGCTCCCAGACCACGAAACTCACCCGCAAACACCAGGAAGCCCCCCAAACAGGCCCCCGAAAACGCTACATAGAGCAAAATGTCAGAAATAGCCCAAAAAAAAATCGGCCTGGATTTTGTCCCAACCACTTCTACCCGGTATTAGACCTTCCCAGGAATGCCCCAAGACCCGTCAACCCACCCGCCAAGAAGCGTAACACCCCCAAACAGGCCAAAAGCAAAATCTCATACTTGCAATATTTCTGGGCCTTCGGTCCAAACGCGCTGCGTAGCTAGGCCATAAGTCGGGGTTGGCACGACGGATTTCCTGAAAAGCAAATGCAATCAAGATTAGAGTGTCCCAGCAGTGCTCCCAGACCACGAAACTCACCCGCAAACACCAGGAAGCCCCCCAAACAGGCCCCCGAAAACGCTACATAGAGCAAAATGTCAGAAATAGCCCAAAAAAAAATCGGCCTGGATTTTGTCCCAACCACTTCTACCCGGTATTAGACCTTCCCAGGAATGCCCCAAGACCCGGCAACCCACCCGCCAAGAAGCGTAACACCCCCAAACAGGCCAAAAGCAAAATCTCATACTTGCAATATTTCTGGGCCTTCGGTCCAAACGCGCTGCGTAGCTAGGCCATAAGTCGGGGTTGGCACGACGGATTTCCTGAAAAGCAAATGCAATCAAGATTAGAGTGTCCCAGCAGTGCTCTCAGACCACGAAACTCACCCACAAACAGACGGAACCCCCCCTAAGAGCACCTCAAAGGCAAGCAAGTCATCAAAAACACAAAAAATTTTCCGCCTCGGATTTGGCACAAACCACTTTTAGTGCTTCCCAGCAATGGCCCCAGACCCGTCAACTCACCTGCAAAGAGGTAGAACAACACCCCCACAAGTGCTGAGTCTTTCTTCATTGGGCGTAAACCAGCCCTCTGCTTTGATGGAAATAGGAGTCTGGAGGAGGAGGATAGAGGAGCATGTTCTTCTGAACTTGTGAACCTGAGGAATGCAGACTGCGGCACCTTCAAATAAATTAGCAAACAAGTGAAGACAGTTCTGCTGATGGGCTTGTTTTTGTGATTATCTGATTAAAGTTTGAATTATATTAACTGTGCACAACAAAGAAAGACAGACACACAGGAATAAAAGTGAATAAGGATGAAAAAGAAAGTTATTGATTCGTTGTCTCATTTTCAGGGCTCGAAGTCGGTATCACGGTCCAGGAATAAGAATAAGGCTTCGTCATCATACTCTGCGAATTCAGCCAGGGTGAGGTCAGTGCCACCTGACAGAGTAGAAATTCCCTCATCTATGGTGCTGGCCACCTCCTCTTCATCCGGCACGCTCTCTCGTACTCTTATATCTGGTGGTATGAGGTGCTGATTCATCTTGATCATTGTTAACCTCTCCACATTTTTGGGCGAGAGGCGGCTCCGTTTGGGAGTTACAATCCCACCAGCCGCACTGAAAACCCGTTCAGAAGACACACTTGCGAGTGGGCAAGACAAGTAGTTTAAAGCCAGGTTGGTGAGCTGTGGCCACAATTCTTTTTTCCCATGCCAATACGCCAATGGGTCAGAATTAACATAGACCTCTGTGGAGTCATTCAGATAGTCCTTCACCATCGACTCAAGGTCCTCCTCCAAGGTTCCTCCACTTTGCGTAGCTCTTGCTGTGCCTCTGACCTTTTGAGAACCAAACCCACGCAGAGCTAGCCAATCCTCTTCAGCCTCCAATGTTTCTGTTGTCTTTCGTGCAGATGATCCGGTTGCCGGTGTCTTTAACGGCTGAGAGGTCACTTGTGCCACAGCCACAGGTGCAGAAGTGGATTGTTTTGACTGGGGATGGCCTGCTGATGTACTGCCATTTCCTTCAATTTCCAGCCGTTCTGTTTCAAACTTCTTGGCTGACAAGGCTAGCCAACGTTTGTACTTTGTAACATCTTCATCAGCAAAAGGAAAGAATGCTCTGCCTGCCAGCGCCTTTTTGTAGCGTGGATCCAGAATAGTAGCACAAATGTAATGCTGTTCTGAGTGGATCTTTTGAAGACGTTCATCACCTTGTAGGAGCTCTAATAATTGCTCAGCCAGAAGCAAAGAAGAGTCTTTCTTTTTGTCATCTTTTCGAAACACAGAACACACCTCCTTCAGTTGGTCCTCCAGCATGTACAACAATGGGATAGCTTTTCCCAAATTAGAGTCCTCCTTGCTGACTGCACGCGTGAAGACCTCAAAAGGACGAAGCATGCGTGTTAGGCTTTCAACTATGTTCCATTGCGGCCCACCCATCCTCAGCTCCTCTATACCCTCTTTCAAGAAATATTGATCGAGTTGCGTATACTGCTCATACAGACGCTCAAGCATGTAGAAGGTTGAGTTCCAACGTGTTACCACCTCCTGGATGAGTGCTTTCACTGGCATTTGACATTGATATAGCATGCTCCTCAGCTGCTTGCGGGCCTTAAAAGAATGCCTGAAATGCTTGCAAATTTTTCGGCAGTTCTCCAATACACTGTACGCTGCACTGCGTTTATTACCCAAGAATTTTTGGACAACCAGGTTTATACAGTGCGCCAAACACGGCACTCTGAAATAGTAACCGTCCCTCATGGCCTTAACTATATTGGAGCCATTGTCCGTGGAAACATAACCAACCTTGCGTTTTAGTGGGGACAGACAGTTAAGGACCTTTGTGTTAAAGACATCCAAAATGTTTTCTGCTGTGTGACGTTTCTCCAAACCAAACATGGCTAGTGTTGCATGTTTCCGAGCACCTTTAAAAACAATGTTAGTGTCAACACCTGAGTTTAGCTTTGCTTTAGCCCCTGAAAAAGAGACCCAGTGTGCAGTGATGCACATGTAATCAGCGCCTGCGCCACTGGTCCACATGTCTGTTGTCAGATGTATAGTGTGAACAGCACTCTTCTGCAAAGCTGCCCCAATCGCCTTCAGAACATCTTCATGTAGTGCTGGAACCGCAACTCGGGCAAAATAGAACCGGCTAGGAACCTTCCATTTAGGGCAGAGCGCTGTCACTAATTCTAGAAAACCAACCCCTTCGACAAAAGAAAAAGGGAGAAGGTCCAGAGCTAGCATTTTAGCCAGCTTAGTGTTATACAGACGGGTCATTGGGTGGTTGCGTTCATATTGCGCTTCTGTAAACAACATCTTTTTAATGTTGCCCTGGACCAATGATTTACGGGATGATGATGATCTCTTCGACCCAGTTACGCTCGCTGATGAACTTTTCCGCATTGATGTCTCACTCTCTCCCACACTCTTAGTGTGGCTCCCATGGGGTGTGCTGCTGACATGGGAACTGGGTGTAAGTGAAGTGTTTGAATCGTCTTCTTCTACCTCCTCGTCATCAGCAGATGACAAATCAACGTTTTCATTACGTGCAATTCCGGCTTTCTTGACCGCCTCTAGGTGCGGAAACCATTCGACAGCGTGCCTTCTCTCAAGATGACCTCTCTGGCCTCCGGTACCATAGTTAGAACCAAGCTTACCACGACTAAATCGAAGCTTACAAAGGCTACAAATGGCTACGTTTTCCTTTTTTGGGCAAACACTAAAGAAGTCCCAAACTGGAGACTTGAAATGTCTTCGGGGGCCGCCGCCGGAGGAGGCGGCGATACTGGTGGTGGTGGTCCTGCTGCTAATGACAGATGAAGTGGAGTATGTGGATTGCCGAACTTCAGTACGTTTTGCACTTTCACCACCACGAATTGAGGTCGAGGACGAGGTGGGTACCTTCTTGCGAAGAAATATGGAAGTGGTAGGTTTTGGTGTACTACTTAACTCCAAATCTAATGATTCCATTTCCATTGCCTCCTCGCCGACATCATCATCACGCTCAGCAGCTTCTCGGGATAGGGTCAAAATGTCTCTTTGCTGCATGCCCGGTGGGGCTGCAGTGACCTTTGTGATGACTGGCTCGTCGTCATCGTGAGAGGCTTCATCACCAGCAGTATCTGTCACTTCTTGTTGAGCCTCATCACACTCCATAGGTTTGAGTTTTTGGACGACCTTCCTTTTACGCTTAGGAGGTACCGGTGTCAGATCATGGTGTGCCTCTGCCTCACTGTCAGACCGCAGTTGTGGTTCCCAAGACAGATCACTTGCACCAGAACGAGGTGGGCTTGAAGAAGATGTAGACACCCCCCTTGATCTTTTCCTTGCTAGGGATGTGGAAGACAATGAATGATCATCAGGAGGAGTGGCTTCCAATGATACCTCAGCTTCAATGTCGATTTCCAAATGTGCCCCTACTTCGGGAGGAACAACTATTGTGGGCACTTGTGAACGTCCATGCACCTTTGCTTGCGCATCTCCTTTTGCTGCCTCTCCTTCCACATGTACTTGGGCGTGTACTTGCACATGGTGTTGTTGTTGCGGCTGTGGTTGTTCAACACTTGTCAGATGAGTTACAACAACCTGTGTTGATTCAGGGACATTGCTGCTACTTTCTTGCGATGAGCCAACATCACTGGTCGATGGTGATTGGAGAAGTACACTGACTGCCTCTGAAGCACTCAAGGGCTTTGACTTAAGTTGGCGTGGTGGTGGAGGCACTGAACCCAATGGAGCAGGGGTGCTGCTCTCAGGTTGGTCCCCAGCAGATCCTGCTGCTGCAGGCGTACTTTTTTTTTTGCTCCCAAAAAAAGTGGCGGGTGGCACACCAGCCTCCTTGGTAACTTGCTTCTTCTGCTGCTTACTAGCAACTTTCTTGCTAGAGGAGCTACGGAGAACTTTCTTTGGGGGCGGGGCCATCTTCTTCAGAGCAGGTCAGACAGCAGGCCGCAGTTGCACGAATTGTAGAGTTGTCTGAGGCCAGACGTGACGTCGCGTGACGTTATGCTGCACACACACACGCACCGCTGCAGGACTTCTTCCTGGCACTGGTGGTTCTCTTGAGTCTTGTGCACCTAAAAAAAATGGAAGACAGAGGAACATCAGTTCAGTTATAGAGCACAAAAAAATCGAAAAACACTGCAAAATCAGCACAATCCCAATCCATCCATGCCCTCCATAATGTTCAAATTCAAGACAACCCACAGAAAGACTAGGCCCATGCAAGACTCACTACCCCTGGGCATAAATAAAGGTTGAAAAGTAGGCAAAATGGTTGGAGGCCTAACAACAAAGCCTGCATTCAAAATGGCCACTTGCCTGCCAGCACATGGCCAGTGCCTGTAGCTGCACTCAAAATGGCCACCAGCCACATGGCATGTCCCTCCCCATGAACACCCCCAAAAATCGAAAAACACTGCAAAATCAGCACAATCCCATTCAATCCATGGCCTCCATGATGTTTAAATTCAAGACAACCCACAGAAAGACTAGGCCCATGCTAGACTCAAATACCCCTGGTGAAAAGGCCACAAGTACAGGCCCAAAAATCGAAAAACACTGCAAAATCAGCACAATCCTATTCCATCCATGGCCTCCATGATGTTTAAATTCAAGACAGCCCACAGAAAGACTAGGCCCATGCTAGACTCAAATACCCCTGGTGAAAAGGCCACAAGTACAGGCCCAAAAATCGAAAAACACTGCAAAATCAGCACAATCCCATTCAATCCATGGCCTCCATGATGTTTAAATTCAAGACAACCCACAGAAATACTAGGCCCATGCAAGACTCACTACCCCTGGGCATAAATAAAGGTTGAAAAGTAGGCAAAATGGTTGGAGGCCTAACAACAAAGCCTGCATTCAAAATGGCCACTTGCCTGCCAGCACATGGCCAGTGCCTGTAGCTGCACTCAAAATGGCCACCAGCCACATGGCATGTCCCTCCCCATGAACACCCCCAAAAATCGAAAAACACTGCAAAATCAGCACAATCCCATTCAATCCATGGCCTCCATGATGTTTAAATTCAAGACAACCCACAGAAAGACTAGGCCCATGCTAGACTCAAATACCCCTGGTGAAAAGGCCACAAGTACAGGCCCAAAAATCGAAAAACACTGCAAAATCAGCACAATCCTATTCCATCCATGGCCTCCATGATGTTTAAATTCAAGACAGCCCACAGAAAGACTAGGCCCATGCTAGACTCAAATACCCCTGGTGAAAAGGCCACAAGTACAGGCCCAAAAATCGAAAAACACTGCAAAATCAGCACAATCCCATTCAATCCATGGCCTCCATGATGTTTAAATTCAAGACAACCCACAGAAAGACTAGGCCCATGCAAGACTCACTACCCCTGGGCATAAATAAAGGTTGAAAAGTAGGCAAAATGGTTGGAGGCCTAACAACAAAGCCTGCATTCAAAATGGCCACTTGCCTGCCAGCACATGGCCAGTGCCTGTAGCTGCACTCAAAATGGCCACCAGCCACATGGCATGTCCCTCCCCATGAACACCCCCAAAAATCGAAAAACACTGCAAAATCAGCACAATCCCATTCAATCCATGGCCTCCATGATGTTTAAATTCAAGACAACCCACAGAAAGACTAGGCCCATGCTAGACTCAAATACCCCTGGTGAAAAGGCCACAAGTACAGGCCCAAAAATCGAAAAACACTGCAAAATCAGCACAATCCTATTCCATCCATGGCCTCCATGATGTTTAAATTCAAGACAGCCCACAGAAAGACTAGGCCCATGCTAGACTCAAATACCCCTGGTGAAAAGGCCACAAGTACAGGCCCAAAAATCGAAAAACACTGCAAAATCAGCACAATCCCATTCAATCCATGGCCTCCATGATGTTTAAATTCAAGACAACCCACAGAAAGACTAGGCCCATGCAAGACTCACTACCCCTGGGCATAAATAAAGGTTGAAAAGTAGGCAAAATGGTTGGAGGCCTAACAACAAAGCCTGCATTCAAAATGGCCACTTGCCTGCCAGCACATGGCCAGTGCCTGTAGCTGCACTCAAAATGGCCACCAGCCACATGGCATGTCCCTCCCCATGAACACCCCCAAAAATCGAAAAACACTGCAAAATCAGCACAATCCCATTCAATCCATGGCCTCCATGATGTTTAAATTCAAGACAACCCACAGAAAGACTAGGCCCATGCTAGACTCAAATACCCCTGGTGAAAAGGCCACAAGTACAGGCCCAAAAATCGAAAAACACTGCAAAATCAGCACAATCCTATTCCATCCATGGCCTCCATGATGTTTAAATTCAAGACAGCCCACAGAAAGACTAGGCCCATGCTAGACTCAAATACCCCTGGTGAAAAGGCCACAAGTACAGGCCCAAAAATCGAAAAACACTGCAAAATCAGCACAATCCCATTCAATCCATGGCCTCCATGATGTTTAAATTCAAGACAACCCACAGAAAGACTAGGCCCATGCAAGACTCACTACCCCTGGGCATAAATAAAGGTTGAAAAGTAGGCAAAATGGTTGGAGGCCTAACAACAAAGCCTGCATTCAAAATGGCCACTTGCCTGCCAGCACATGGCCAGTGCCTGTAGCTGCACTCAAAATGGCCACCAGCCACATGGCATGTCCCTCCCCATGAACACCCCCAAAAATCGAAAAACACTGCAAAATCAGCACAATCCCATTCAATCCATGGCCTCCATGATGTTTAAATTCAAGACAACCCACAGAAAGACTAGGCCCATGCTAGACTCAAATACCCCTGGTGAAAAGGCCACAAGTACAGGCCCAAAAATCGAAAAACACTGCAAAATCAGCACAATCCTATTCCATCCATGGCCTCCATGATGTTTAAATTCAAGACAGCCCACAGAAAGACTAGGCCCATGCTAGACTCAAATACCCCTGGTGAAAAGGCCACAAGTACAGGCCCAAAAATCGAAAAACACTGCAAAATCAGCACAATCCCATTCAATCCATGGCCTCCATGATGTTTACATTCAAGACAACCCACAGAAAGACTAGGCCCATGCAAGACTCACTACCCCTGGGCATAAATAAAGGTTGACAAGTAGGCAAAATGGTTGGAGGCCTAACAACAAAGCCTGCATTCAAAATGGCCACTTGCCTGCCAGCACATGGCCAGTGCCTGTAGCTGCACTCAAAATGGCCACCAGCCACATGGCATGTCCCTCCCCATGAACACCCCCAAAAATCGAAAAACACTGCAAAATCAGCACAATCCCATTCAATCCATGGCCTCCATGATGTTTAAATTCAAGACAACCCACAGAAAGACTAGGCCCATGCTAGACTCAAATACCCCTGGTGAAAAGGCCACAAGTACAGGCCCAAAAATCGAAAAACACTGCAAAATCAGCACAATCCCATTCCATCCATGGCCTCCATGATGTTTAAATTCAAGACAGCCCACAGAAAGACTAGGCCCATGCACCACTCACTACCCCTGGTCAAGGCCCCAACAACAGGTCAAAAATCGAAAAACACAAAATTTTACAACAAAAAAAAATCGAAAAACACAGAAAAATCAGCAGAATCCCAATTCATCTATGGCCTCCATGATGTTTAAGTTCAAGACAACCCACAGAAAGAATCAGTCCACCCACCACTGAGTACCCCTGGGGAAAAGGCCCCAAAACAGCCCAAAAATCGAAAATCCCAAAATTTTAGTTGCAGCAACTGTAATGCCCCAAACAAACTTACTTGTAAAATTTCTAATCCAACAGTGATCCAAAGAAAGTCAAAAAGGCCTCAAATCCAAAGATCCAGCAGCATCCACAAAAAGTAATCCTTCCAGGTCCACATCCGAATGAAAAGTGACCAGGAGATGGACAAAGCACTGGGAGGAGCCTGCTGAACAGGAACAGGAAGTTGAAGACTATGGGGCACTTCCTTCCTCCCACCCCCCTGCCCCCCTCCCCAAAATGGACTCCTCGCTAAAAAAGTGCAGGCAAATGTCAAACTAAGGAGTTATTCACATAAAAATCATCATTTCTAGAAGGTTTATGCTGCTTGCTGGTGGATTTCTTGTGCAGAATTGCAAATTTATATTTTCGCTCGCCGCATCTCAAATCTCGCAATTGCGAAGTACCGCGAGACGTGATCTCGCCGTACTCGCGTTGACAAACTATCGCTGGCAAGCCGCGATGACGTAATCGCGCTCGCCAATTCCCGCGGGATCACACAGCAAGATCCAAAATGGCGCAGCACTCGCAAACTATCAAAAAAAACAACTCGGCAAACGATGATAAACGCCGCGCGCCGCAAAAATTGTATCACCAACGCCGCGCGCCGCCAAAAAAATCCGCTCTGTGCGAATTTGCGGATTTTGCGGGAAATCCGCAAATCTCGCGGATTGCGGATTTCCCGAAAATCCGCAAAATCCGCGAGCGGAACGGATTTTCCGCCCACGCTTACCGTGCAGTCCTCAAGGGACTGGTATGAACCAAGGTAGAGTGAAAACTCAATTTTTCATCAAGCCTACGACAAATGCATAAGCTGCTGAGTAAGCCTGTTTGGAAGCAATGGCCAGAGAAAGAGGAAGCACAGAAGAAGGCAGGGTGAACTTGTTTGTACTGAAGAAACTCCTGTAGGAACAGTGTCTGTCAGGCTGAACAAAAGTCAGCCTGACAGACACTATTCACTTTCAGTTTAAGCAGCCAGGAGACACACAGCATTTAGCGCTGGCTCCGGGCTGCCTGAACTGAACTTTGCTGTTGGGCGTGACTTTCTCAGCTCAGCAAAGGTTGTTGAGGCCCTCCCCTCAGTGACGAGGGATAGCGTCACTCATTGCCTTGCACCTGGGCGCTTCAGTTTTAAGCTCTGAAGCGCCCAGGGTCGAGTGTCAATGGGTGACACTTCATCACAGAGTGGGGCGGGGTCAGTAGTCTCAATGACTCCATCCCAATCTGAGATGACGATAGGACTGCTGTCTTCTCTCATTGGCGGACCTTAGATCAGCCAATAAGGGAAGGCAGCAGTCCCAAGCCTCTTGGAACCTCTGAGGCAGAGCAGTGCTGGCTGGAGGTAAGTGTGATTTATTTTCTTTTTACATTGGTTGGTGCGTGCGTGCGTGCATGTATGAATGTTTGGGAAAGAGTGTTGTGAATGAATGTGTTTGTGTGTGTGTGCGTGCCTGGTTGTGAGTGTTAGGTGTATGTGAGTGTGTGTGTCCCATCCGCCCCTTCCCCCTCCCCTCAAAACTTACCGGCCGCAACTGCCAAAGAGGATGCAAAGCTTTAGAATTAGGAACACTAGCTTTCGTGACTGCCTCTAAGGCTGACACAGGAGAAACAATAAAAATGCCTTTTCCTTGAGCAAGAGGGCATTCTTTCCGAATCACCATCTGCACAGCAGTCAAAAACTTTTTAGTAGAAGAAAAATGGAACTCTGGAGGGGTATACAGGTGCAATTTATAAGCAATTGGGACAGTGTAACCCTCATTAATTGTCACATAAGTGTAGCTGAATGCACAGTGTAAAATCCGGATTACCAAATTGGTAGTATTTAACCTAGTCTGCAAGTATTGTGTTTCAAGCAAATCCGACTGTAACGCAAGCAACACAGCGGTGTGTTCAGAAAGCCATGAAGAAGCAGAAAAAGATGGGTGTATCAAGGCATAAAGCGGTTTGGTACGCTGAGCATAGTCAGGAATGTAAGTACTGCCAAAATGTAAGAATCCTAGGAGAGACTGCAAATTTTTTAAGGGTTGATGGTGGTTGAAATTAAGCAGAATTCTCCAAGAAGTCGGGAGCTAACCCCTGACCTTTATTTGCTAACTGATAACCATGAAAAAAAACTAGCAGAAACGCAATGTGTTTCACAAAAATGAATTTGTAGTCTAGGGCAGCAAATGGCGTAAGGATGCGATCCACTCACAAGAGATGGGGATTCAATTCATCATCAGTATGGTATATGTCATCAACATAAGAGAAAGTGCCAGGATCAATCTCATGCAAAAGGGACACAATACGCGCTGCAAAGAACTCAGGGCTATTCTCATACCCCATGGTAATCACCTATCACCTCACAGCCTAGGGCAAAGAACGCGGACAAATCCATTAGAAATGTCTAGTGTAGTTTTAAACTTCCTACGCATATTATTATTGACCAATGCTGTACTATGTGTGTTTTGTACTGCAAAAGTACACAGGTACACAGGTATGATAGTTCAAATGTCTATAATCCAAAACTATGCAATAGGAACTATCAAGTTTCAAAATCATGAAAAGTGGATTATTCATCGCAGAGACACAGAGTTCAATTACACCCGTATACTCCAATTGTGTCAGAATCTCTTTAACAGACCCTTATTGTCTCATTTAATTGATTATTGAGGCTGGCATACAGGCACAATATGTAACGGAGAAGCCTTATCCCAACCAGCCTGGTTGTTGCGGTATGAGGCAGGAGCTAAGGCACGAGGGAATAATCACATCCTCGCCTTGAGGACAAGCAAGAGCAAACAGGGCATGGAATTGACATACACCAATAAAATGTCATAAGAAGACATTAAGGGGCAGAACTATAAGAAAGTGCCGCAGCGTGGTACCGCAAGCCCTTTGGCTGCGGCACGCTCCAGCAGTTTTAGAGAACAGGAATACGACATATTTACAAGAATATGTCGCATTCCTGTGCTCTCCCCTGTGCAGGTGCACAAACAGCTGCCAAACTCCGGCACAGGCACCCTTGCACCATGGTGCAAGGATATCAGCGCCATGGGGAGATTGTTTTTGTGCAGGAAGGGGCACCTTCCTGCATAAAAACAATCAATAAAGGCCTTTTCCTCTTTCAATGCGTGCTGTAGAATGCAGCACGCATTGAAAGAGGAAAAAAATCGAGGAGAAATGAAAACATTTCGCCTCGTTGCGCCTCCCTACGCCACCTTTAGGGTGGCATAGCATTTGGACGCATCGCCAGATTTACGATTTCTCGTAAATCTGGAGATGTGTCTTGTTCCATGGATGTTGCGTGGGAACACACAAACTGCTGTGTGTGAAGGGGCCGTATTAACAAGGTGGAGTCCCCTGCACCACCAGTACGTCACGAAAAGTGACGTATTGGTGCCGCAGAGGGCTTATAAATGTGCCCCGTAGTTGTCCCACAAAAGTCTATCAGGTGCAGCTACGTGGGTGTCCATGGATTAAACAGTTACAAAGGTGTCAGTTGCTTTCGCCTCCAGAAACTGGAGGAGTGTCTGGCGCACTATGGTAACTTCAGCTGGGCTGTCGAGTACAGTCACTGCCCAACTCCTGTCCAGGAGCAGGGTTCTCATCATCTGCAACTCACCAGTGGCAACTTTCTTCTACTGGATTAGGGCTTTATATGGAGGTGGTTCCCCTCTCTTAACTTTCACGATCAAAAGAGCGCGGCAGTCCCCGCTGGTAATGCATGGACTCACCCTGTCTCCGAACTTGCCGCCCTTCTCTGTCGTACTGTTGATCAGACAAATCCTGAAAGGAACAAGGAAAATCAGTAAACTCCTGATCACTCAGTAACCTCTCTTGTTTTTCATCACTTTTTCCCAAGAGTCATGTACAGAATCTTTAGCGCCGAGACGCCTACGGACATTTGTTCACGCTCTACAAATGTCAAAAATAAATAAATAAATAAATAAAAGAAGGATCAGAAACCTGAAACCTCTCTGGAGTTTTACTGTTTGAGCGATAACGTAAATCATGTCTACGTTCAGAAGCTTCTTGTGGCGGTAACCCACCACGAGACTTAGGCTTCTCTTGCTGCTAAGATTTATTCCATGCCTTTTTAGGAAAGACAGGATGACCCTCATTTTTAGGAGGGGGCCTACCTCGAGATTGTGTAGATGGGCTGACTCTGAAATGATTGTGACCTAAAGACGTACAAACAACAGCAATAATAAGTGGCAACCTACATTCCCTGTCAACGTCAGCCACAGCTGAAAGGCATTGACATACCATCATGGATGTGGCTTCACCTTTAAGATTAGAAATAACCATTTTGTGGACAACAGGAAAAATACCCATCAATTTCATCCCAAAATCTAGGGCAGGACCTGCTGTACTTGTTTGAGAAAGATCGGAAGAACGCTCTTCGAGGGAGCGTCATAGCAGAGTGTATACACTGAGGCAAACACCATCCCTCAGGTGTGGCAGTCGGCCAAGGGGGGGAATCAGATCAGACCACTAGGTAAGCACATAGTAATGACCCTATATTTTTCCACAGGACCCCTAAAAGGAAAAACAGCATCAAGCTGGTCAATCTTCTGAGCTATCCAAAAGGGAAAATCCTCACAATTCTTAGGACGTTTGCTTATGACTGAATAAATAATAACAGGGTTAATACCAAGACCTCCACCATGCGCAAGCTGCACAGGTGGCACAGCTCCAGGCGGAGTGGCAAGAAAAGCATTAGATCAGGCATCTATATAAGAGAACAACCTTTGCATATGGCAAGCGAATGCCTGCCACAGTGGCATTCAATACTCAGTAGCATACTCATACAAACAGAAGCAAAACAATGCGGTAGGGTGCCATTAAACCAAATTTGGTGATCCCAGCCATAAGAGGAATTGCATAACTGCATAAGGGCGATAAGCTGCCGGAACCGCTGCAACAGTTTAAGCATGAAAAGAATTATCATTCGCATCCACAGCAGGAAACGTGATCCAAGAGTAAATTACTTCAAAGCGATAGACAGGATCTGCCTTGACTACAAAAAGCCCGCATTGGGGACTTCATGCTGCAACAAATGTTGAGTAACCGCTGTGCTGCAATGAGCTGGAGTTGCAACCGGTTCAGCCATGAAGCCAAGCAAAGGAATTCAAACTGTAGCACTAAAACGGGTCAAAAACCTTTTCAAATTCAAGCTCGAAAAACCTACAGCAATAGGTATTCCCTACAAGCTGAGGAAGCAAACCCCTCCCACCACAGACACCGCCGGGAAACAGCGCAAGGGTATTGTGGACAAGCACAAGCGCTACTAAGGGGTACGATGAATAAGTACCAGACCAAACCTTGGGGATGCCATGTTGCAGGGATTCTGTGGAATCACAGAACTATGCTGGGATCCTAGAACCTTAGTAGGTAGGGACTGAGTCATTCCACCACTTGAGTACCCATGAGCCCGTCTAGCTATAGTGTCTCACTTGGCCTCCTACTCACTCACAGAGGAACAAGTGATTAGACACCCCCAAACACAACACTCCTGACCCTCTCAGAAATTGCGGTTGCAGCACATACCCTTTTACTCTCACACTCGTACTAGTCCACAATAAGTTCTGAGAGAGACACGAGGAAAGTTTAAAATGTTTATTTTAACTTTTGTGTTCTTGCAGTATACGTGCCACAATAAGTAACAAAATGCCTAACACAAATACGGTCAGCATTGTAAGTAGTCCTTGAATCATAAAAGGAGCTCTCATTATATAAGACAGGGTAGCCTAACCTCCCTCCCCTTCTACAGAAGCAAAATGATTATATACCAGAAGATTTCTGGGTGTTGTAAGCAGACCCCATACCATAGCATGCGCAGATGAAAGTTCAACACCTCCGCTGCTGTCACGATCTCTTCCCTAGAAAGATCCCTCTTCAAGTGTGTTGTTACCTATCTGTGCATACCTATATGGCAAACGTATGTGTTCCCATACAACAACTGCATCTGCATGTTTTGTCTAGGTGCTAGGGCCTGACCTGATCACAATACCAAGGGGCATTGTTGTTTGACCTTGTCCGTGGTGTGCAGTCTAAATCCCAGGAAAGAACAGAATACAAAAACAAAAGCGGGTTCTGTGTGAAAATACAGTGTGGCACAAAACAAAATAAGTTTGTATAGTAAACGTGCGCAAAGCAGATGGCAGTCTGCGATGTGTTCATGCTAACTCAGGGAATACTACAACAGGCCCGCACGGGACCTTTGACACCTACGCACACACACACCACACTCAGAAGCAGACACTCACAGGCTTTCTATGATTTTGATTAGCGATCACATCGGCGTCACCCAATGAATGCAGCAGACCGAGAAGAAGGAGTGTGGCACAAAGCAAAATAACTTTCTATAATAACGTGCGCAAAGCAGATGCCAGTCTGCAATGTGCTCATGCTAACATAAGGGAAACTACAATGGACCTGCACAGGACATGTGACGCCTGCGCGCACACACACACACCACATTCAAAAGCAGACACGCACAGGCTTGCTATGATTTTAATCAGCAATCACGTTAGCGTCACCCAATAAATTCAGCGCCTTAATTCTTAACCCACAACTTCCATAAAAGTCTTTTCACCTTACTCTGGAGGACTGTGGAAAGACAGACCAGGGTGGTTGCAGGACACTATCTCCTTCGCATGCCATGCCGTCACTGACGCTGCACATGATGGGGAGAGACCATTAAGTCAATGCAAGAGGAAAAACATGGCCAATCATTGCATGTCTTCACAATAAAGCTATACATTCATTGTCAATGTTTTGTGAACCTTTCGCCCCTGTGCGCTGACTGTTCTGTACAGGCTTACTACCTGACTCCAAACCAAGCCAATACAGATGCTGCTCCCTAGATGTTTATGTTAGTAAACAGTATGAGAGTAGCACCAGGATTGGCTAGAGCGCTCCTTAGTGGACTGGTATCTGTAACTGTGCTCCCCCGATCTCTAAAATTGCAAAGGTAGCTGAGCCCTAAAGTGCGCATGTTAGGCTGGAGAGAACAAGCCAGCACTCCAATGTGACATGCGCAATTCGTTTTAAGGCTATTTCACTGTAGTCTGCTGGTTCGTAAAGCTCCACCCCAACCTCACTCTTCAGGCAGAGAGGCACCCAGCTCGCTTATCATCAAGACATTTAAACCTAATGTATGTGTCGGATCACTTCGGAGAGGGGCTCATTACCCTTGTGCCCAAATGAAGAAACCGCCCCTGCTAGTCATGTTGTACGGGTGCTGGTCAGTGTAGGCTATAGTTCAACACAGAGTATGGTCCACTACCAACGCATCGGACCACCAATTTATCTCTATGGGGCAGCATGAGCGGTCGGGTCTCCTGCACACCAAAATGGTAAATTGGGGGCTTTAGCACAGCACACACAGCAGGAAGGATGCAGCTAGGCTTCTCAGGGAGAATGGGGGGGGGGTGCCGGGTTGATTAGCTCAACTGAATACTGCACCGAAACATGGTTTGGCCATCTCTGCAGCCAGTCTGTTCACCCCAGCAATGCCCCCTAATGGGATCAGAATTGGCTAAGACAATAACAGGTCCAGGTCCTTTATACTGCAACTGTCTCATTCTTCAAGTAAAGCCTCACACTGGGCTCATTCCCAGCTCAATCTTTGTTTACACACTGAGCTCATTCCCAGCTCTGCCTTTGCTCTCACATTGAGCTCATTCCCAGCTCAATCTTTGTTTACACACTGAGCTCGTTCCCAGCTCTATCAATGCTCTTGAATTTAGCTCATTCTCAGCTCTGCCTTTGTAATCACATTGAGCTCATTCCCAACTCAATCTTTGTTTACACACTGAGCTCATTCTCAGCTCTGCCTTTGCTCCCACACTGAGCTCATTCCCAGTTCTGCCTTTGCTCTCACACTGAGCTCATTCCCAGCTCAATCTTTGTTTACAAACTGAGCTCATTCCCAGCTCAATCTTTGTTTACACACTGAGCTCATTCCCAGCTCTGCCTTTGCTCTCACATTGAGCTCATTCCCAGCTCAATCTTTGTTTACACACTGAGCTCGTTCCCAGCTCTATCAATGCTCTTGAATTTAGCTCATTCTCAGCTCTGCCTTTGTAATCACATTGAGCTCATTCCCAGCTCAATCTTTGTTTACACACTGAGCTCATTCTCAGCTCTGCCTTTGCTCCCACACTGAGCTCATTCCCAGTTCTGCCTTTGCTCTCACACTGAGCTCATTCCCAGCTTTTTTTTTCACACTGAGCTCATTCCCAGCTCAATCTTTGTTTACACACTGAGCTCATTCCCAGCTCTGCCTTTGCTCTCACACTGAGCTCATTCCCAGCTCAATCTTTGTTTACACACTGAGCTCATTCCCAGCTCTATCAATCCTCTTGAATTTAGCTCATTCTCAGCTCTGCCTTTGTTATCACATTGAGCTCATTCCCAGCTCAATCTTTGTTTACACACTGAGCTCATTCCCAGCTCTGCCTTTGCTCTCACACTGAGCTCATTCCCAGCTCAATCTTTGTTTACACACTGAGCTCATTCCCAGCTCTGTCTTTGCTCTCACACTGAGCTCATTCCCAGCTCAATCTTTGTTTACACACTGAGCTCATTCTCAGCTCTACCTTTGCTCTCACACTCAGCTAATAATTCCGAGCTCTATCTTTGCTCTCTGAGCTCATTCCCAGCTCTGCCTTTGCTCTCACACTGGGCCTATTCCAAGATCTGCCGTTACTCCCAAAATGAGCTCATCTTGAACTCTATCTTTGCTCTCAGGTTGAGCTCATTCCCAGCCTATCTTCGCTCACACTGAGCTCATTCCTACCTGACTTTGCTCTCACAATCAGCTCATTTGCAACTCTATCTTTGCTCACAGTGAGATCATTCCCATCTCTGCCTTTGCTCTCACACTCAGCTCAGTCTCAGCTCTGTTTTTGCTTTCACAATGAGCGTATGCCCTGCTCAAGATTTGCTCTCACACTGAGCTCATTCCCAGCTGTCTTTGCTCTCACACGGATCTCATTCCCAGCTCTGCCGTTGCTCTCACACTGAGCTCATTCCCAGCTGTCTTTGCTCTCACACTGAGCTCATTCCCAGCTCTGCCGTTGCTCTCACACTGACCTCATTCCCAGCTGTCTTTGCTCTCACACTGAGCTCATTCAGCTCTTTGCTCTCACTCAGAGCTCAGTCACTGCTCCCCCCTCCGGACTCAACTAGAGCTATCAGTCCAGGGCACTGTGCTGTGGGGCCTCATTAGAGCTCTGCGCCTGCCCCCAGCATCTCAAGGCCTCTGGGGGGGGAGGGGGGCTGGAGTCTTATTTCCAGCACGACCGAGTTTTTTACAGGTCTTTAAAGATCATTTGCATATTTTCATACCTTTGTAAACTGGTTAACAAGTCTTTTTTTCTGGTTCTAGTACTCCCTGGGCCCCCGTTCTACCTATTCCTTACATAATTTATTTTACTTTCACTGCGGTATTGTGAGAATGCATTTTATGAAAAGGAATATAAAGTAGGGTTACCAAAAGAAAAAAAGAGAACAAATCCAGACATTTGTTGTTTAAGGAGCCTTCCAAGGCCGGGTCTTGACACTAAATATTGTTATAAATAAAATAGCATGTATTAATGTGTAATGTGACTCTTCTGTCTCTGTTCCCTTTAATTATCAGTCATGGATCATTCAGGCAGTCCTAGAACACAATTAAAAATGCTTTCTATTCATATTTGCTGTTTTAAGTATACACAGATAAGTGATTACTTATTTTTGCACCGTCTGGGACATCAATATAATGAGCTGGAAACCCTAATCACAAGACTGGAAGTTTGTTTCAGGATGAGCACAATATTTATTTCCTCCCCCCTCAATAACTGGACTCTGAATAATGCCATAATAGCAATAATTTAACTTATATCTAAAACCCTACGCCAGCCCTCAATAACTCTGCGCCTTCTCAATAGCCAGTCCCTCGCCAGGGAATCCTTTCCCATGCTGCGTCCCCCCTCTGACTCTACCCAATGGAATCCTGCTCTGTGTTCTTCTGGATTCTTGACTTTTGTAACTTTTGTGCATCAATTTTTTTTTTAGATGGTCTCCGTCTATACGCACGACCCGGACCCGCCATTTTGTCTGACCTTTGTTCCGTTACTTCTTCCCTCACGACTCCTCCTGATGACCCTTGATCGTTTTTCTCTTTTTGCTGGATGGCCTTAAATATATATGTATATGTAAATATGTATTATATAATTGTCTAAGCCTAATTGCTGTGAAAATGTAATCCTGTGTGAATTTACTATTTGTATATATAGAACTCTAACCACTAGTATATGTAGTAGACTTTTGTACTTACTACCATTCTTATGTGATTTTAGAGTTTATCTGTTTGTATCTCTTCCTTGAGTGACTTTCAACTTGTACATGTGCAATTTTTTTCTATTTTTATCTCTTCCTTGAGTGACTTTACACCTTGTACATTTGCAATTTTTTCTGTTCGTATCTCTTTTGTAACTCATGTAATCCAAAGTCCTTATGTAACACAACTGGTTCTTTTGTAAAGCACGCTGACACCTTCGAGTAATGTTCGCACTATATAAAATCGCATTAAATAAAAACAAATAAATAAATAAAACTTCAAATGTCTGGGAATACAACATGCAGTCAACTCACTCCTCATTCTCGCCCATCACTTTCACGCTCACCCTGCACTCACAGCGATCACATTGCACTCACACTAATCACCATACATTTACACCATCCACCCGCCTCCCCTGCACTCTCACTGACCACACTGCACTTATGCCACTCACCATGAACTCACACAGTTCTCCCTCCACTTACCCTGTGGTCACATGAGCACACCCCTCACTCTGCACTCAGGTGACACTTCACTCACATGTCCCACTCACTGCTCACACTGGAATCTCACTCAAACAAGTCCATCACTACCCATGCATTCATTTGTCCCACTTTGCACTTACACCGCACTTACCCCCCACCCAAATTCATACGGTCACTACACTCACCCTGCAGTCACTCCTCTTACCCTACTCTCACACCGTCGGATCGCTCACAGTGCACTCACATGGGAACTCCTGTCACCCACACAGTACAGATGGTTAATCTGCCTGCTATAAAGAACGTGTGCCATGCAGATCACAGAACAGAGTGTGAGTAAACTATGGGTAGCCCTATAAAAATGTTTATGTTTGTCAGAAAGGAGCTATAGAGAGATGCAGCGCATTGTTGGCGAGTGGTAGTGAGGGAATTTATGGAGAGGGAGGAAATGGGGGAGGGAGAGTCAAAAAGACTGTTGGACCGTACGCGACCAGTGTTAGGGCCAGCCCTGGCTGGGAGTCTTAGCCCCCTCACCCCCGAAGTCCGGGTCTAGTTGTGCCCCTGGATCTCACTCACCCCTGCAGGTGCCCACTACTCACTCCTCTAGGTGCACACCTTACATTTTAAACCCTGGATGTAGAAATCACACCTCGAGGTGCAGATCTTTAACTCTTAAGAGTGTGGACATCTCAAACCTCCGGGTGCAGACTTCTCACTCTCACCTCAGGACACACGCCCCTTTCACCTCAGGAGGCACTCACCTCTCACACCAGGAGTCACTCTCATCTCAGCTCAGGATGCACTCACCTCTCACCAAGAGTCACTCTCATCTCAGTGCACTCACCTCTCAACAAGAGTCACTCTCATCTCAGCTCAGGAGGCACTGACCTCTCACCAGGAGTCACTCTCATCTCAGGAGGCAGTAACCTTCCACCTCAGAATGCACTCCCCTCTCACCTCAGGATTCGTTCTCCTCTCTCCTCAGAAGGCACTCCACTCTCACTTCACGAAGCCCTAACCACTCACCTCAACAGCCCCACTCCAGGAAAACCGGTCACATTAGCACCAGGCCCTGGGGCACACAGGTCAGATTAGCACCAGCCCTCGAGGCACACAGGTCAGATTAGCACCAGCCCCCAGGGCACATAGGTCAGATTAGCACCCTTCACTCCAGGCACACAGGTCAGATTAGCACCAGCCCCCGAGGCACACAGGTCAGTTTAGCACCAGCCCTTTAGGCACACAGGTCAAATTAGCACCAGCCCTGGAGGCACACAGGTCATATTAGCACCCCCACTCCAGGCACACAGGTCAGATTAGCACCAGCCCCCGAGGCACACAGGTCATATTAGCACCCCCACTCCAGGCACACAGGTCAGATTAGCACCAGCCCTGGAGGCACACAGGTCACATTAGGACCCCCACTCCAGGCGCACAGGTCAGATTAGAACCAGCCCTGGAGCACAAAGGTCAGATTACCACCACGTGTAACACGACACAGATGGGGAGGGTCCGAGACCTATTTAAAGACCAAATAAACCAGCCTTCGCCGTCAATTAAACTAGTCACAAGAAATAAAGACTGGTGGCGGTCTATATTAAACCCTGAAGATTGAGCAAAAAAAATTTCTGTAAAAGCAAGTGCATGAGTGTTAGAACCTATAGGTGTATGAATGAGAGGAAATGAATCCCATCAGCCCACCCATATGGCGGAGTCTCATCATCTGGGATTAAGTAAGGGCATGGTCCAGATAAGGAGACACACCTGATGTTGTTGTGTGTGTTTATCTCCAATTCTCCAAGAACACCCGAGATGGATCCGACCGAAAGTACTATGCGTGGGTATAATGGTGTGAGAAAACAAATTGCAGTGAAAAAGATGTAATCAAAGATCAAGAACAAGTGCTAGTTAAAATTGTCTACCATGATGTGGGGAAATCTTTATTCGGGGTAAACCATGGTGTCAAGATTAAAAAGAGAGGGTATAGCAGTCTGAAATAATGACTGTCCTATATAGTTGGTATCGTGGTCACGATACCAACTATATAGGACAAGATTAGGATTAGGATGTGACCAGATTAGCACCACACCAGCCCCCAGGGCACACAGGTCAGATTAGCACCAGCCCCTGAGGCACACAGGTCAGATAAGCACCCCCACTCCAGGCACACAGGTCAGTTTAGCACCAGCCCTCCAGGCACACAGGTCAGATTAGCACCAGCCCTCCAGGCACACAGGTCAGATTAGCACCAGCCCTGGAGACACACAGGTCATATTAGCACCCCCACTCCAGGCACACAGGTCAGATTAGCACCAGCCCCCGAGGCACACAGGTCATATTAGCACCAGCCCCTGAGGCACACAGATCAGATTAGCACCAGCCCTGGAGGCACACAGGACATATTAGCACCAGCCCTCGAGGCACACAGGTCAGATTAGCACCCCCACTCCAGAAACACAGGTCAGATTAGCACCAGCCCCAGAGGCACACAGATCAGATTAGCACCAGCCCTCGAGGCACACAGGTCAGATTAGCACCAGCCCTCGAGACACACAGGTCAGATTAGCACCCCCACTCCAGGCACACAGGTCAGATCAGCACCAGCCCTGGAGGCACACAGGTCAGATTAGCACCAGTCCTGGAGGCTGGTGAGCAGTAGCACCACGCCAAGGTTCTGACCCCTGCTACTGAGCATTCATACCACTCTCCCTGTCAACTGCGCCCACAAAGGGACTCGCGGTGCCTCGACTGAGGTGGCCTTGTTTGCCTCTGTGAAGTTCTCTTGCCCCCAATATAAACCCGAACTCCACAGGCAAAGGCCATGGCTGTTCCCATCCAAATGACGCGGATGTTCAGAACCACACCGCGTCATCCATGTGTGGGCGGTTGATTTTAAACCCTCGGTCAGTCACACCAGGCATATCCCGCAGGCATGCGCATGATGGCAGGCCCCCTCCGGAGCCCCCCAACATATCGCTGGCAGAGCCAGGAGCTGGACTGAGACCCACAAGCAGAGGACGGGTGCCAAAAGGGGGTTCGGCCCGGACACCTCTACTAGTGGGAGACAAGGCTTCGAGAACATATTTAATACCGCAAACCTGGTATTGCATAGGCTCAAAGAATTGCCCAGTCTGCGCCCTTACTGCTCCAACATCAATCAGAGGACCACAGTCCTCCTCGGGAATATATAGAGGTGGGGGAGTGACATCACTAAGGGGGAGGGGCTGTACAGGCCTGTGGGAGTGACCTTAAAAGGGGAGATGTAAAGGTCTGGAGGAGTGACATCAAAAGGGGGGGGGTGCAGGACTGGAGGAGTGACATCACAAGGGGGAGGGGGGCTGTACCGGCCTGGAGGTGTGACATCACAAGGGGGGTTGCAGGACTGGAGGAGTGACATCACAAGGGGGGTGTGCAGGACTGGAGGAGTGACATCACAAAGGGGGTAGGGGCAGGCTGTACAGGCCTGTAGATGTGACATCTCAAAGCAGTCGGGGAGGGGTCTGGGTGTACAAGCCTGGGGAGTGACTACCAAGAAAAAAAAAGGGGGTCCGGAAGTGCAGCCCCAAGAAGTAACCTCACAGAGGAAGGAAGGGGGACAGCATAAACTGGTCTGGGGAGTCACACCAGAGGCGGGGGCAGGATGTGCAGGTCTCAGGGAGTCACATCACAGATGCAGGGAGCGTGGGATATCCAGGTCTGAGCAGAGACGTCACATGAGGAGTGTGTCATGGAAGAGAGGGCTGCCATAAAAAAGAAGGACGTGCCCTTCAGCTGAAAGAGAGGTAAGAAATGACAGAGGTGGGCGAGTTAGAATGGCACGGGATGTCAGGGGGGGAGCGCCATTCAATGTCATAAAGGGGCGGGGCATCGAGTGTCAGGACAGGGAGGATTATGGGGCTTCTGGGGAGGGTGGAGTGAAGGGTGCCTGAGGGCATGGAGACTCTGAAGAGCCAAGGACACAGTGTTAGATGAGAGGGGGAGGTACAGGGTGACTGGGGAGGGAGGAGGGAAGAGTGTCTGGAGAGGGATTAGTGAAGGGTGGAGAGGGAGGGGCGGGCAGTGTAAAAAGATGGCATGAAGCATCAAGAGTGGGAGGGGCATAGAGTGTCTGGAGTGGGAGACGTGTGGTGTGTCAGGAAGGGAGAGTGGTGCAGGGAGTGTATAGAGAGAGAGGTGAGACTCCCAGAAGAGGGTGTAGAGAGCCAAAAGAAGGGAGAGTGCAGTGAAAGAGACGTGCCAGGAGTGTCAGAGACAAAGGGGGAGGGGCTGAAGAGTGTCTGAGAGGGAGGGGTGTCAGAGGGCATGGAGACTCAGGAGAGCTAAGGGCATGAAGTGTTAGGAGAGGGGGGTGGAGTGCCTGGAGAGGGAGGGTGGAGAGCCAAAAGAAGGGAGAGTGCAGTGAAAGAGACGTGCCAGGAGTGTCAGAGACAAAGGGGGAGGGGCTGAAGAGTGTCTGAGAGGGAGGGGTGTCAGAGGGCATGGAGGCTCAGGGGAGCTAAGGGCATGAAGTGTTAGGAGAGGGGGGGTGGAGTGACTGGAGAGGGAGGGTGGAGAGCAGAGGAGGGGTGAGCAGTGTAAAGAGATGGCATGACGTTTCAAGAGAGGGAGGGGCGTGTCAGGAGAGGGTGAGGCGGGCAGCATCAGGATATGCAGTGGTTTGGAAGGTCAGAGAAGAGGCGGCTGGAAGTATCAGAATATGGAGGTCACGAGGTGTAAGGTATAGAAGAGGCAGGAAGTGCAGGAGAGCTGCAGCAGCATCCGGACAGGGAGGGGATGTTGAGTGTCAATGTTGGAAAGTGGGTTATTAGTAGTGGTAAATGTGCATCTACCACTGGCAATAAGACCACTAACGCGGTTTAGGGCTCAGTATAGGTCTCAATAAATTATTCTCATGCTCAACCCCGGGTAGATTGGCTGCGAGCAGGCAGCATTAACGTAAGAGACAGATTTGTAAAGCAGTTAACCGCATCGCTGCGGCGGCTTTTCCCGCTGTGTGCAGCGGTTTTGAAAATACCGCGTTACATGACGAGCTCAGCTCGTCATCAGCATACGAGCGCCGTAGCTGATGACGAGCTGAGCTCGTCATCATCATCGAAGGGGTTAAAACACCAGTTCAGTAAATAATTTAGACCCAGTACACAATACAGATCTAACACAGATTTATTAAAATAAGAAATATTTCCATCTTTAAAATGACATAAAAACAACAAAAATCCATCGTAGGGTACCTGAGATATGAATTTTGTAAAACAAAACACTTTCTAGCACTTAGTCATCTTATGGAGTTTTGTCTTCCAAGTTGCTCCAAACTTCCCCAATCATCTGGAAATTCTTCCTGCAGTTCTTCGTGAGGGTCCAAATTGTTCACAACACAATCCAAGGGTCTAGAAGCTCCAAGATGGTTCTTGAAGGTTGGGACCACAATTCCCACAATGCACTTGACCAAATCTTTAAAGGTCTACTGGATGCCTACAGGCAGGGTGCTCTCGGGTGCTCTCGGTGGAGTTGATTACCAAAAGTGGCACTGTTGCTTACTAAGCACTAGAAAGAGACTAATCTTTAAATATTCATATCTCTGATTCCCTTGTGGATGGATGCATGCATGATGGGTGGATGCATGATGGATGGATGGGTGGGTGCATGAATGAATGATGTATGGATGCAGGATGGGTGGGTGGATGTTTGGGTGGATGTATGAATGATGTATGGATGCATGCATGCATGATGGGTGGATGTATGATGGATGGGTGGATGCATGAATGAATGATGTATGGATGCAGGGTGGGTGGGTGGATGCATGAATGATGTATGGATGGATGCAAGGTGGTTCGGGCTCGCTCGCTGCGCTCGATCGCTGCGGTGCAATATGCAAATTAGTTTACGCCTCACCAATTTCAAATGTCACCAGCCGCCCCTGGAAAAGTGGATTATTCATCGCAGAGACACAGAGTTCAATTACACCCGTATACTCCAATTGTGTCAGAATCTCTTTAACAGACGCCTTATTGTCTCATTTAATTGATTATTGAGGCTGGCATACAGGCACAATATGTAACGGAGAAGACTTATCCCAACCAGCCTGGTTGTTGCGGTATGAGGCAGGGGCTAAGGCAAGAGGGAATAATCACATCCTCGCCTTGAGGACAAGCAAGAGCAAACAGGGGAGGGAATTGACATACACCAATAAAATGTCATAAGAAGACATTAAGGGGCAGAACTACAAGAAAGTGCCACAGCGTGGTACCGCAAGCCATTTGGCTGCGCCACGCTCCAGCAGTTTTAGAGCACAGGAATGCGACATATTTACAAGAATATGTCGCATTCCTGTGCTCTCCCCTGTGCAGGTGCACAAACAGCTGCCAAACTCCGGCACAGGCACCCTTGCTTCCTTGCACCATGGTGCAAGGATATCAGCGCCATGGGGAGATTGTTTTTGTGCAGGAAGGGGTACCTTCCTGCATAAAAACAATCAGTAAAGGCCTTTTCCTCTCTCAATGCGTGCTGTAGAATGCAGCACGCATTGAAAGAGGAAAAAAACAGAGGAGAAATGAAAACAATTCGCCTCGTTGCGCCTCCCTACGCCACCTTTAGGGTGGCATAGCATTCGGACGCATCGCCAGATTTACGATTTCTCGTAAATCTGGAGATGTGTCTTGTTCCATGGATGTTGCGTGGGAACACACAAACTGCTGTGTGTGAAGGGGCCGTATTAACAAGGTGGAGTCCCCTGCACCACCAGTACGTCACGAAAAGTGACGTATTGGTGCCGCAGAGGGCTTATAAATGTGCCCCGTAGTTGTCCCACAAAAGTCTATCAGGTGCAGCTACGTGGGTGTCCATGGATTAAACAGTTACAAAGGTGTCAGTTGCTTTCGCCTCCAGAAATTGGAGGAGTGTCTAGCGCACTATGGTAACTTCAGCTGGGCTGTCGAGTACAGTCACTGCCCAACTCCTGTCCAGGAGCAGGGTTCACATCATCTGCAACTCACAAGTGGCAACTTTCTTCTACTGGATTAGGGCTTTATATGGAGGTGGTTCCTCTCTCTTAACTTTCACGATCAAAAGAGCGCTGCAGTCCCCGCTGGTAATGCATGGACTCACCCTGTCTCCGAACTTGCCGCCCTTCTCTGTCGTACTGTTGATCAGACAAATCCTGAAAGGAACAAGGAAAATCAGTAAACTCTTGATCACTCAGTAACCTCTCTTGTTTTTCTTCACTTTTTCCCAAGAGTCATGTACAGAATCTTTAGCGCCGAGACGCCTACGGGCATTTGTTTGCGCTCTACAAATGTCAAAAATAAATAAATAAATAAAATAAGGATCAAAAACCTGAAACCTCTCAGGAGTTTTAATGTTTGAGCGATAACGTAAATCATGTCTACGTTCAGAAGATTCTTGTGGCGGTAACCCACCACGAGACTTAGGCTTCTCTTGCTGCTAAGATTTATTCCATGTCTTTTTAGGAAAGACAGGATGACCCTCATTTTTAGGAGGGGGCCTACCTCGAGATTGTGTAGATGGGCTGATTCCGAAATGATTGTGACCTAAAGACGTACAAACAACAGCAATAATAAGTGGCAACTGACATTCCCTGTCAACGTCAGCCGCAGCTGAAAAGCATTGACATACCATCATGGATGTTGCTTCACCTTTAAGATTAGAAAGAACCATTTTGTGGACAACAGGAAAAATACCCATCAATTTCATCCCAAAATCTAGGGCAGGAACTGCTGTACTTGTTTGAGAAAGATCGGAAGAACGCTCTTCGAGGCAGCGTCATAGCAGAGTGTATACACTGAGGCAAACACCATCCCCCAGGTGTTGCAGTCGGCCAAGGGGGTAATCAGATCAGACCTAGGTAAGCACATAGTAATGATCCTATATTTTTCCACAGGACCCCTAATAGGAAAAACAGCATCAAGCTGGTCAATCTTCCGAGCTATCCAAAAGGGATAGTCCTCACAATTCTTAGGACATTTGCTTATGACTGAACGAATAATAACAGGGTAAATACCAAGACCTCCACCATGTGCAGACTGCACAGGTGGCACAGCTCCAGGCCGAGCCGCAAGAAAAGCATTAGATCAGGCATCTATATAAGAGAACAACCTGTGCATACAGCAAGCGAATGCCTGCCACAGTGGCATTCGCATAATGTGGGTACGGAGTAAAACCAGCCAACACAGGCCAGGTGGCTCCATCAATACTCAGTAGCATACTCATACAGTAGCAAAAAGATGGGGTAGGGTGCCATTAAACCAAATTTGGTGATCCCAGCCATAAGAGGAATTTGTATAACTGCATAAGGGCGATAAGCTGCCGGAACGGCTGCAACAGTTTAAGCATGAAAAGAATTATCATTCGCATCCACAGCAGGAAACGTGACCCAAGAGTAAGTTACTTCAAAGCGGTACACAGGATCTGCCTTGACTACAAAAAGCCCGCATTGGGGACTTCATACTGCAACAAATGTTGAGTAACCGCTGTGCTGCAATGAGCTGGAGTCGCAACCGGTTGAGCCATGAAGCCAAACAAAGGGATTCAAACTGTAGCACTAAAACGGTCAAAAACCTTTTCAAATTCAAGCTTGAAAAACCTACAGCAATAGGTATTCCCTACAAGCTGAGGAAACAAACCCCTCCCACCACAGACACCGCCGGGAAACAGCGCAAGGGTATTGTGGACAAGCACAAGCGCTACTCAGGGGTACCATGAACAAGTACCAGACCAAACCTTGGGGATGCCATGTTGCAGGGATTCTGTGGAATCACAGAACTATGCTGGGATCCTAGAACCTTAGTAGGTAGGGACTGAGTCATTCCACCACCTGAGTACCCATGAGCCCGACTAGCTATACTGTCTCACTTGGCCTCCTACTCACTCACAGAGGAACAAGTGATTAGACACCCCCGAACACAACACTCCCGACCCTCTCAGATATTGCGGTTGCAGGACATACCCTTTTAATCTCACACTCGTACTAGTCCACAATAAGTTCTGAGAGAGACACGAGGAAAGTTTAAAATGTTTATTTTAACTTTCGTGTTCTTGCAGTATACGTGCCACAATAAGTAACAAAATGCCTAACACAAATACGGTCAGCATTGTAAGTAGTCCTTGAATCATAAAAGGAGCTCTCATTATATAAGACAGGGTAGCCTAACCTCCCTCCCCAAGGGCCTCATTTATGAAAAGTGACGCATCGCTGCGTGAAAACAGTGATGCGTCACTTTTGATTGCGCCCTCCTTGCGACAACAATGATGCGTCTTATTTACATTATGACGCATCATTGCGCAAGGAGTTACAGATACGTCAGTATTTCTGACATATCTGTAAGCGCAAAAGTGACACATTGCTGGAGTGTGTCACAAAAGTGACGCAACTCCAGCAATGCGTCCTTTCACATGGGGCAAACCCCATGTGAAAGGGCCTGCGTCAGTCTTACGCCTGCTGTGAGGCCGGCGCAAGATTTTGACGCAACGGCATCCTTGATGTGACGCAGTGAAATCTCATAGATTTCACTGCGTCACTTCTACGACCCTTTCTTGCGGGGGTACGCCCCCCTTGCATACATTATACCTGGCGCAGGTATAATGTGGCGCAGGGATTTACAAAGTGACGCATCTACCTAGATGCGTCACTTTGCAAATATGGCGCAGCACGGCGCATTTTTTACGCCACTGGTGCGTCACAAAAAGTGACGCACCAGCACCGTAAAAGTGACGCAAGGCCTCATAAATGAGGCCCCTGGTACAGAAGAAAAATGATTATTTACCAGAAGATTTCTGGGTGTTGTAAGCAGACCCCATACCATAGCATGAGCAGATGAAAGTTCTACACCTCCGCTGCTGCCACGATCTCTTCCCTGGAAAGATCCCTCTTCAAGTGTGTTGTTACCTATCTGTGCATACCTATATGGCAAACGTATGTGTTCCCATACAACAGCTGCATCTGCATGTTTTGTCTAGGTGCTAGGGCCTGACCCGATCACAATAACAAGGGGCATTGTTGTTTGACCTTGTCCAAGGTGTGCAGTCTAAATCCCAGGAAAGAACAGAATACGAAAACAAAAGCGGGTTCTGTGTGAAAATACAGTGTGGCACAAAACAAAATAAGTTTGTATAGTAAACGTGCGCAAAGCAGATGGCAGTCAGCGATGTCTTCATGCTAACTCAGGGAAATCTACAACGGGCCCGCACGGGACGTTTGACACCTACGCACACACACACCACACTCAGAAGCAGACACTCACAGGCTTGCTATGATTTTGATTAGCGATCACATCGGCGTCACCCAATGAATGCAGCAGACCGAGAAGAAGGAGTGTGGCACAAAGCAAAATAACTTTCTATAATAACGTACGCAAAGCAGATGCCAGTCTGCGATGTGCTCATGCTAACATAAGGGAAACTACAATGGACCTGCACAGGACATGGGACACCTGCGCGCACACACACACCACATTCAAAAGCAGACACGCACAGGCTTGCTATGATTTTAATCAGCAATCACGTTAGCGTCACCCAATAAATTCAGCGCCTTAATTCTTAACCCACAACGTCCATAAAAGTCTTTTCACCTTACTCTGGAGGACTGTGGAAAGACAGACCAGGGTGGATACAGGACACTATCTCCTTCGCATGCCATGCCGTCACTAACGCTGCACATGATGGGGAGAGACCATTAAGTCAATGCAAGAGGAAAACCATGGCCTATCATTGCATGTCTTCACAATAAAGCTATACATTCATTGTCAATGTTTTGTGAACCTTTCGCCCCTGTGCGCTGACTGTTCTGTACAGGCTTACTACCTGACTCCAAACCAAGCCAATACAGATGCTGCTCCCTTGATGTTTATGTTAGTAAACAGTATGAGAGTAGCACCAGGATTGGCTAGAGCGCTCCTTAGTGGACTCTTATCTGTAACTGTGCTCCCCCGATCTCTAAAATTGCAAAGGTAGCTGAGCCCTAAAGTGCGCATGTTAGGCTGGAGAGAACAAGCCAGCACTCCAATGTGACATGCGCAATTCGTTTTAAAGCTATTTCATTGTAGTCTGCTGGTTCGTAAAGCTCCACCCAAACCTCACTCTTCAGGCAGAGAGGCACCCAGCTCGCTTATCAAGACATTTAAACCTAATGTATGTGTCGGATCTCTTCGGGTAGGGGCTTATTACCCTTGTGCCCAAATGAAGAAACCGCCCCTGCTAGTCATGTTGTACGGGTGCTGGTCAGTGTAGGCTATAGTTCAACACAGAGTATGGTCCACTACCAACGCATCGGACCACCAATTTATCTCTATGGGGCAGCATGAGCGGTCGGGTCTCCTGCACACCAAAATGGTAAATTGGGGGCTTTAGCACAGCACACACAGCAGGAAGGATGCAGCTAGGCTTCTCAGGGAGAATGGGGGGGGGGGTGCCGGGTTGATTAGCTCAACTGAATACTGCACCGAAACATGGTTTGGCCATCTCTGCAGCCAGTCTGTTCACCCCAGCAATGCCCCCTAATGGGATCAGAATTGGCTAAGACAATAACAGGTCCAGGTCCTTTATACTGCAACTGTCTCATTCTTCAAGTAAAGCCTCACACTGGGCTCATTCCCAGCTCAATCTTTGTTTACACACTGAGCTCATTCCCAGCTCTGCCTTTGCTCTCACATTGAGCTCATTCCCAGCTCAATCTTTGTTTACACACTGAGCTCGTTCCCAGCTCTATCAATGCTCTTGAATTTAGCTCATTCTCAGCTCTGCCTTTGTAATCACATTGAGCTCATTCCCAACTCAATCTTTGTTTACACACTGAGCTCATTCTCAGCTCTGCCTTTGCTCCCACACTGAGCTCATTCCCAGTTCTGCCTTTGCTCTCACACTGAGCTCATTCCCAGCTCAATCTTTGTTTACAAACTGAGCTCATTCCCAGCTCAATCTTTGTTTACACACTGAGCTCATTCCCAGCTCTGCCTTTGCTCTCACACTGAGCTCATTCCCAGCTCTATCAATGCTCTTGAATTTAGCTCATTCTCAGCTCTGCCTTTGTTATCACATTGAGCTCATTCCCAGCTCAATCTTTGTTTACACACTGAGCTCATTCCCAGCTCTGCCTTTGCTCTCACACTGAGCTCATTCCCAGCTCAATCTTTGTTTACACACTGAGCTCATTCTCAGCTCTACCTTTGCTCTCACACTCAGCTAATAATTCCGAGCTCTATCTTTTGCTCTCTGAGCTCATTCCCAGCTCTGCCTTTGCTCTCACACTGGGCCTATTCCAAGATCTGCCTTTACTCCCAAAATGAGCTCATTTTGAACTCTATCTTTGCTCTAAGGTTGAGCTCATTCCTACCTGACTTTGCTCTCACAATCAGCTCATTTGCAACTCTATCTTTGCTCACAGTGAGCTCATTCCCATCTCTGCCTTTGCTCTCACACTCAGCTCAGTCTCAGCTCTGTTTTTGCTTTCACGCTGAGCGTATGCCCTGCTCAAGATTTGCTCTCACACTGAGCTCATTCCAAGCTCTGCCTTTACTGGCATTGAACTCATTCCCTGCTCTGCCATTGCTCTCACACTGAGCTCATTCCTAGCTCTACCTCTGCTCTCACACTGCGCTCATTCCCAGCTGTCTTTGCTCTCACACGGAGCTCATTCCCAGCTCTGCCTTTACTGACATTGATCTCATTCCTTGCTCAGCCTTTGCTCTCACACTGAGCTCATTCCCAGCTCAATCTTTGTTTACACACTGAGCTCGTTCCCAGCTCTATCAATGCTCTTGAATTTAGCTCATTCTCAGCTCTGCCTTTGTTATCACATTGAGCTCATTCCCAGCTCAATCTTTGTTTACACACTGAGCTCATTCCCAGCTCTGCCTTTGCTCTCACACTGAGCTCATTCCCAGCTCAATCTTTGTTTACACACTGAGCTCATTCCCAGCTCTGTCTTTGCTCTCACACTGAGCTCATTCCCAGCTCAATCTTTGTTTACACACTGAGCTCATTCTCAGCTCTACCTTTGCTCTCACACTCAGCTAATAATTCCGAGCTCTATCTTTGCTCTCTGAGCTCATTCCCAGCTCTGCCTTTGCTCTCACACTGGGCCTATTCCAAGATCTGCCTTTACTCCCAAAATGAGCTCATTTTGAACTCTATCTTTGCTCTCAGGTTGATCTTTATTCGGAATTAATACATCCATAAAAGTACACACAGGTTAGAACGCAATAAAATTTGATAAAAACATTCATTATACTATTACATTAAAATAACCTTTTCCAGTAGTGTTGAAGCAGCTATGTATCAAAACGGCAAATGTGCAAATTGCAATGGTACAAAAATTCACAGTATATGGATATTTTACTTACAGTTTGTAATTTTCACAAAAGAAATCATTTACATCAAACCAGGCGTCTAAATATCTATGTTCAAATATACAATGCTCTAGTATACAAAGTGCGAATGTGCAAAGAGAGCAGAATACTAGTGTTCATCAGGCATATTCCATACTCGCCCGTGATCTCACACTGGCTTTAAGGAAACAGCTCACAGTAAATATCACCTCATCTGAGGGCAACATTTGGAAAGTTCTCATTGCCTGAGTAAAGTCCCTTAAGTCATATTTACGGCAATACGGCATTAGGTATTGAAGAGTGTAGAGTTTATAAAAACCACAAAAAAAGAAGTAATGTGTCAGACTTTGTTTACCTCCGTCAGAACAAGGGCAAACCAGCTGTTCTACATTTTTATTATAACCAAGGGGAAAGCTTAATAGATTTACAACACTTCCATCCTGAAATCAGAACAGAAGGCTCCTATTCCATCTTCCTAATGTTATTGACAGATATCTCTGTGGTAAAATTGAAATGTCATTGCCAGGTTCAACATAGGAGATGTATTTAATAACTGAGGGTTTAGGGCATTCTGATCTTATCCGTTCCTCCCCATATAAAACACAGTGCCCGTTTAACTATGTTCTTGTGTGCGTGAACAATAGTATTTGGGGAGCTAAACAAAGGGCCCTGGCCCACACTAGACAGGCTATTCTCAACAGCTTTCAACCATGGTACAAGGTGAAAGGTACAATAGTTTAACTTATATCTAAAACCCTACGCCAGCCCTCAATAACTGCGCCTTCTCAACAGCCAGTCCCTCGCCAGGGAATCCTTTCCTATGCTGCGTCCCCCCTCTGACTCTACCCAATGGAAATCCTGCTCTATGTTCTTCTGGATTCTTGACTTTTGTAACTTTTGTGCATCCCGCCATTTTTTTTTTTAGATGGTCTCCGTCTATACGTACGACCCGGACCCGCCATTTTGTCTGACCTTTGTTCCGTTACTTCTTCCCTCACGACTCCTCCTGAGGACCCTTGATCGTTTTTCTTTTTTTGCTGGATGGCCTTAAATATATATGTATATGTAAATATGTATTATATAATTGTCTAAGCCTAATTGCTGTGAAAATGTAATCCTGTGTGAATTTACTATTTGTATATATAGAACTCTAACCACTAGTATATGTAGTAGACTTTTGTACTTACTACCATTCTTATGTGATTTTAGAGTTTATCTGTTTGTATCTCTTCCTTGAGTGACTTTCAACTTGTACATGTGCAATTTTTTTCTATTTTTATCTCTTCCTTGAGTGACTTTACACCTTGTACATTTGCAATTTTTTCTGTTTGTAACTCATGTAATCCAAAGTCCTTATGTAACACAACTGGTTCTTTTGTAAAGCACTCTGACACCTTCGAGTAATGTTCGCACTATATAAAATCGCATTAAATAAAAATAAATAAATAAATAAAACTTCAAATGTCTGGGAATACAACATGCAGTCAACTCACTCCTCATTCTCGCCCATCACTTTCACGCTCACCCTGCACTCACAGCGATCACATTGCACTCACACTAATCACCATACATTCACACCATCCACCCGCTTCCCCTGCACTCTCACTGACCACACTGCACTTATGCCACTCACCATGAACTCACACAGTTCTCCCTCCACTTACCCTGTGGTCACATGAGCACACCCCTCACTCTGCACTCAGGTGACACTTCACTCACATGTCCCACTCACTGCTCACACTGGAATCTCACTCAAACAAGTCCATCACTACCCATGCATTCATTTGTCCCACTTTGCACTTACACCGCACCCAAATTCATACAGTCACTACACTCACCCTGCAGTCACTCCTCTTACCCTACTCTCACACCGTCGCATCGCTCACAGTGCACTCACATGGGAACTCCTGTCACCCACACAGTGCAGATGGTTAATCTGCCTGCTATAAAGAACGTGTGCCATGCAGATCACAGAACAGAGTGTGAGTAAACTATGGGTAGCCCTATAAAAAATGTTTATGTTTGTCAGAAAGGAGCTATAGAGAGATGCAGCACATTGTTGGCGAGTGGTAGTGAGGGAATTCATGGAGAGGGAGGAAATGGGGGAGGGAGAGTCAAAAAGACTGTTGGACCGTACGCGACCAGTGTTAGGGCCAGCCCTGGCTGGGAGTCTTAGCCCCCTCACCCCCGAAGTCCGGGTCTAGTTGTGCCCCTGGATCTCACTCACCCCTGCAGGTGCCCACTACTCACTCCTCTAGGTGCACACCTTACATTTTAAACCCTGTATGTAGAAATCACACCTCTAGGTGCAGATCTTTAACTCTTAGGAGTGCGGATGTCTCAAACCTCCGGGTGCAGACTTCTCACTCTCACCTCAGGACACACTCCCCTTTCACCTCAGGAGGCACTCACCTCTCACCAGGAGTCACTCTCATCTCAGCTCAAGAGGCACTGACCTCTCACCAGGAGTCACTCTCATCTCAGGAGGCACTCACCTCTCATCTCAGGAGGCAGTCACCTTCCACCTCAGAATGCACTCCCCTTGTGGAATTTTAATTTGCGATCTGAACATTATCTGCGCCAGCTTGTCACCAATGTACTACGTGCATGGCAACCATTTTAGATATCATGGTCTCCCTGTCCACGATCGATCGCCAGCACGTCCCTCTGACCCAGCAAGCATCCTCCGCGCACCCTGGCTCCCCCTCCCTCCTCCTCCTTATGAGCATGACCCTTCTGCATGACCCTGTCCTTGGGAGTCACGCCAACGCCTGACCAACACCTCCTCTCCTCCCATGAATGCCCCTCTGTTGATAAACCTCCCTCCTGCGCTGGATTGTCCACGCAGCATGAATACCACTCCATTGATGGCCCCTCACCCCGTGTCCGACTGTCCACACAGGTCCGAGGCCATTGCCTAAGCCGGGAGATATCATTTACTGCCCTTTATTGTATGAGGTCGCTCTCCTTCAAAGGACCCTCTATTGATCCAGGCCTCCCCACCCCCCTGTGATATGATCAGGCGCACACATCCTAAGACTCGATGGAACACTCAGCTGCGTGATGGCCCCCTCCTCTTATCAGCAGGTTGAGGACCTCTATTGTGAAGGTATATGGGGGTGGGATTAACACGAGGATTACGAAGATGTCTTTTCCTTGCTTTACAAAGATCTGATTGTATTAAAGGAAGGTCACATGCCATAAACCAGTGTATAAGAGGCCAGGCCTCCGAGAGGCTGTTAGAGCACCTCGAGATGATACCTTGTTGTCTGATCTGATGTGTTCTGCTCCGACGGAATAAAACTTCTGTTTCCTGCCTTCTGGTCTCCGGCGCCTGCCTCATTGCTTGGTAAACTTGAATGGTACAAGGGCGGTTAGCGCCGGGCAAATCTTGAGAAAGGTCCTAGCCCTACCTTTTTCCACGATTGGCGTCCCAAAGCGTGGGGCCCATCAGCGACACGTGGATCCAGTGGGAGAGGTCCCGATGACAGAGTGAACGACTGCAACGATCGGGAAGAGCTCGTGTCCGATAGACCCTCGTCTGACAGCCGATCATCCGACCTTCACTAGTTCTGAACAGACCTCTCTCGAGTGATCTACGGTCCTGACTGGGAACCATCAGGAGTGCCGCGAACAACACGAAAGAGAGAGGACGATCGGGCGCTGGATCCAGAGGACAGGAAACCGTCCATGCGGTCCGGGTAAGGTCGTGTAAACACGACGAATTGAGGAAAATTGTTTTTGTTTGGATAATACTAGTATTACGCTTTGTTGAAACCCTCTGGAGATTCACTGTCTGCAAACGGGGAAAAACAAACAGGCTCTCTCTTTGCAAGCAGTGAAGGATAGGTAACGCAGACTTTTGTCCCCATTGTAATCCGTCGTGCCTATCTTCCTCCCCCACTGTTTCCCGAACTGTCGTTCGTGGATTATTGTCTGGAGATTCTTTGTCTGCAAACAGGGAAGAACAAGGTCTCTCTTTGCAGGTAGAGAAAGAGTGGGTACGATAATTTTTCGTACCCACTTATTCTCCCCACTGGATTGTTTGATTGGCCGATTATTCGGTATTGGTTCTTTTGAGGTATTCACAGCCTCCAAACAACGTAGAATAGAAATATTCTGTCTAGTCTTTGTCCGCCGTGATAAGATAGGTAGTGCAGACTTTTGTCCCCGTTGTAATCCGTCATGCCTGTCTTCTCCCCACTGGTTGGTAGCCTGTTTAGCCCGGACCGCTTATTAGAGATGAACCATCCAGCTCCACTGGAGGGCACCCCTAATAAGGACATGTTCACTAAGTATGGACTAGTCGCTATAGCTTACACTAAACTATGGCATAAATATACGAAAAAGAACCCTGAAAGTCAGTGGCCACTGATAGGTTCCTTTGACGAAAATAAAATAAAAACATTAGAAATAGCGCTCCAGAAGAATAAAACTACGCCCACTATGCTCGACAGTATCGGCATGTGGCGCAAAGAAACGGAACAGCGAAAGAAAAGAGAAGAAGCAAAAATAGGGAAAGAATTACGAAAGGCAGCCCACCTAGCCGCGAAGCAACTAGAAGAAGAAATAAAAGAAAGAAAAGATACTATGCAAAACCAAGAATCAGGGTCGACAGGCCAATGTCCTGTTAGGACCCCCTCTGCGCTCTACCCTGAATTGCCCTCCAAACAACGGGCAAACGATGAGTTACTACTAGGTCCCCCAATCATCTACATGCCCCCTCCATATGCCCCCTGCCGACAAAGCTTTCACGCTCCGAGTGTGAGCGAAAGCGATCTCAGTGCTAGTGCACCAGCCCTCACGGCCTTTGCACCAGCCACATTAACAACCTCATCAGACGACCACGAGTCTAGCAAACAATCATCAACCAGACTAAATAGGTTGAGCAAAGATGAGCGGGATGGGATCGACAAAATAGCAAAGACATTAGTAGAACGAAGGGAGAGCGAAGATTATACAATGAGCGTATATAATTCACATGCCGACAGCCACAGACGGCATTTCATCTTGCGATTCAGCTACTATACCCTGAACGCGTATGAAGATAGGTATCAGAGTAAGGGACCCGCTAAACTAGCAACACTGTATAGGAAAATTGATGTTGGAGATGGGACTGAACGTGAAGCGACGGAGCTCTTCATGCAAATGCTTGAGGTCTTCCGCCACCTCGCGGAACAGAAACCAGAAGCCAAGGTTACGGTCCCTAAAACGACCTCGGCAGAAGTAGCCAATACTATGATGCCTATCAGAGAAGCGGCTCCTTACTGGATCCCGCCACGGGGCCAGGGAACGAGCGATGATATTAATAACGAAAATGCAAAGGGAAGGGTTGTGTACAATTGGGTTTACCAACCATGGGACCGACAAGATATCCTAACCTTTAAGCAAACCCTGCCCGACTTAAGAAAGAACCCGACAGCATTTTATACCGAATTAGGCACAGCCTTGGGTTCGACAATAATGACTTTAGCAGATATTGACTTGTTCTTTGGGCTATGTCTGCCGGCTGACGTGTGGAAGCAAATCCGGAAGGCTGACCACACGGATCTGTTTGGACATACCTGGGACCAACTCGGTAAACTAGATAGACAGCGAGAGCCGGGGAGTAAACCAGTGAAGGACATACTGGAACTCCCAGATAAAATAGTTCAGAAATTAAAAACACTGATCCCGGAAAGAAAAGTAGACTGGTCGATAGTCACGGCCTGTCGACAGAAACCCCAGGAAGATGTATCAGAATACTTTTCCCGATTCGAGACAGTGTTCTCCGACTACAGTGGCCAAGACATGACCACCGCAACCGGACAGCACCTGTTTGTGCAAAATTATGTAAAGGGACTAACACAAGAAGTCTCCCAAAAACTGCAGACGAGTGAGAGTAGTTGGGGGGCCTCCAAACCCGCAGCTATCCTTCAGATGGCTCAGTATTACGAGCACCAAAAGAATGAGAATGATAGGGCGTCCGAGAAAAAGAAGAAAGATTTAAAGGAAAGGGTAATGATAGCCCAGATACAGGGTATAGCGGTAGGACGGGAACACCAAAGGGGGAACTACCAATCGACCACCCCCAGAGATCTACCTCCTAAAGATCACACCCCAACTTCCCACACTGGACGGAGAGACATTAGCAATGACCAATGCGCCTTCTGCAAAGGGTTCGGCCATTGGAAAACCCAGTGTCCGGTTCTGCTAGAGATGAATAGAAATAGGGATTCCAGGGATGTGGCAGGTGGTCCTAGGAATAGAGTACAAGGACGAGGGAGCTCCAACGACACCAGCAATGACAGATCAGGGAGACTGAACACGTTTGACCGTCCCCGACAGAATCAATACCAGCTGTCCGAAGGTGAACATGCCCCCGACTCTGCATAGGACTGCCAGGGGCAAGGGAGGGATCCAGTCGAGCTCTGTGTTGACCAGCAAGGTCCTTATGTCACCGCTAAGGTCTTGGGTACAGAGTCTCCATTCTTGGTAGACACTGGGGCGACACGTAGTGTGTTATCAAAACGACTGATTCCAAGGGCACCCTTGTCTGGCTCACACATAACGTCGATAGGTTTCGATGGGACGCCCTCCACTAACCCCCTGTCCGTACCTATTTCCTTTGACCTAGAAAGCAACACTGCTGACGCGACATTCCTACTCTCCTCCAACTCCCCTGACGCCATTATGGGCATTGACTTACTGAAGCATTTTCGAGCTACCATTAGGTGTTCCCCAGATGGAATACGAGTCATCCTGTACGACAACCCAGACATGCCCAGGTCCCCTCCCCCACGACACATGTGCTCCATAACTGACGCTGACCTGTCCTTGCTTGACACCCTGCCTCCGTACCTGTGGGCCAAAAATGACTCTGATGTGGGACGAATGATGATTGATCCTATTCACATAACTGTACGACAGGACGCTATGCTCCCGAAACTCCCCCAATATCGGATATCCCCAGAGGGTGAGAAGGCACTGGTAGCGATCATTCAGTCTCTGGTAGATGCAGGAGTGGTTGAAGAGGTGGTTAGCAACGTCTGCAACAGCCCAATCCTACCTATTGTTAAGAAGCAAGGTGAAGGAGATGAGAAAGCGTACCGCTTCATCATCGATTTACGAGAGATTAACAAAGTGGTTGTACCCCAATATCCCGTAGTCTCTGATATCACCACCATTTTGACCCTCATCCCGTCCACCGCCACCACCTTCACTGTTATCGACCTTAAGAACGCGTTTTTCTCTATCCCCATCCATCCAGACAGCCGTTATCTCTTCGGCTTCACTTTAAAGTCCCGCTCGTACCGATTTTGTAGAGCTCCCCAGGGGTACACTGAAAGTCCCAGCATTTACAGCCAGGCCCTCAAAAGACAGCTGGATGCCTTCCAGCCACCAGAGGGAGTGGTGTTGATCCAATATGTCGATGATATCCTTTTGGCGGCCGACACCACCCCGCTTGCAACGACAGCCACTGTCCAACTCCTACACTTCCTTGCAGAAAATGGCCATAAAGTCTCCAAAAAGAAGTTACAGTTTTGCCAGCCACAAGTGACTTACCTAGGCCATCTTCTGTCCAAAGAAGGGAGGAAACTTACCCCTGACCGAATCCAAACCATCTTAGACACCCCCATCCCAAAAACACAAAAACAGGTCCGCTCTTTGGTTGGCCTAACCTCTTTTTGCAGACAGTGGTTGCCTAACTACAGTCTCATTGTGAAACCATTACTTGCCCTACTGACCAAAGATGTCCCCTCCCTGCTTCCTTGGACCGCGGAGTGTCAAGCCTCCTTTAAGGAATTACGGGATGCACTCTGTTCAGCGCCTGTCCTAGGAACTCCGGACTACTCCAAACCCTTCTCCCTCTTCACCCACGAGAGGGAGGGGTGTGCATTGTCTGTCCTGACTCAATCGATTGGTCCTAAGCAGCGCCCTTGTGCCTACTTCTCCGCCACCCTTGATCCTGTAGCCAGAGCTTTACCTGCCTGCCTTCGAGCAGTAGCTGCCGCTGCTGTCTCCATCCGTCAGAGCGAGGGAATCGTACTTTCCAACTCCCTCACTGTATTAGTGCCCCATGCAGTAGACACCCTTTTGAACCAGACAAAGACCCAACACCTGACTAGCGCACGACTGACAGGGTACGAGTTGACCCTGCTTGCACCCCACATCACACTAAAGAGATGCACGACTTTGAATCCTGCCACATTGTTACCCCTGCCTGAAAACGACCCCGACGTTCCTCCCATACACGACTGTGTGACCCTCACAGACGTACAGACTAGGAGTAGGGTTGACCTCCGAGACACTGCTTTTCCTGACCCCGATGGAGAGCTATGGGTAGACGGCTCATGCATCAAACTCCCAGATGGCACCACCTCAGCTGCCTACGCAGTAACGACAGCCCAAACAGTAGTTGAAACAGCCTGCATCACACAACGATCTGCCCAGGCAGCAGAGCTGATAGCCCTCACCCGAGCATGCATCATAGCCGCAGGGACCACCACGAACGTATATACGGACAGCCAGTATGCCTTCGGAGTGGTCCACCATTTTGGGCTCCTGTGGAGGGAGAGGGGATTCCTGACGTCCCACGGCACCCCAATCCTCCACGGAGATTTAGTATCCGCTCTGATTGAGGCAGTTCTCCTCCCCAAACGATTAGCGGTGATCAAATGTCAGGCACACAAAAGGGTGACAGACTTAGTCGGACAAGGGAATGCATTAGCCGACATTACTGCACGAACCACAGCTGAGAATAGGACGGTGACACGCATATATGTGACCAGGTCACAAGCAGAAAAATGGAGTGACACAAGGGAAATGATCAGAGACATACAGTCGGCCAGCACCCCTCACGAACTGACTAAGTGGGCAAGGGTGGGTTTGAAGGACGAAGAGGGTTGCTGGCGAACGAAGGATGCAAATAAGTGGTTACTGCCCGACTCATACCTGATCCCCATACTGACAATGGCACATTCCCCCGCACACATAGGATCTGCACCCATGATCGAACTCATTTCCAAAGTCTGGCACAATGACAAAATCCCCGACTCAGCCAGACGCCTAGTTCAGCAGTGCCTTATCTGTCTGCAACATAACCCCGGGAAAGGAACTGTAGTACCCCGGGGAGGGTTTGGGACCCCCAATCACCCCTTTGAGGTCCTTCAGATGGATTACATCCAACTAGAGAGATGCCAAAACCTGAAGTATGTACTAGTCATTGTATGTGCCTTCAGTAAATGGGTAGAGGCCTATCCAACCCGTGACAACACTGCCATGACTACTGCCAAAGTACTACTGAAGGAATTCTTCCCTCGCTATGGCCTTTGCCGAATTTTATGGAGCGACAATGGCCCCCACTTCATAGCTGAGGTTATCCAATTAATCCTAAAGGGGTTGGGGGTGAAGCAACGATTTCATGCGGTCTTCCACCCCCAATCCGCCGGTCTAGTGGAACGCCACAATGCCACACTGAAGCTGAAACTGGCAAAAATAGTGGCCACCACTGGACTTAACTGGCCGGATGCCCTCCCGCTGGCCTTGTTATCGATGCGCTCCACTCCCACCAAGCACCATCTGACCCCCTACGAGGTCGTGTTTGGGCGGCCGATGAATCTCTGGACTGCTCCCAAACCGACCTCCATTCATGACGTCCCGGACGTCCTACTGTCTGATTATTTGTGCAAGTTAACTAAAACGTTGTCTGTCATTCATCAACAGGTGCAGCAGGCCATCCCCGATGCTTCCAGGGGCCCCAGCCACGACATCCAACCGGGAGATTTCGTATTGATACGAAATTTCCAGCGAGCCAAGAGTCTGGAACCTCGGTGGACGGGCCCCTGGCAAGTGCTGATCACCACCCGAACGGCACTCCGAGTGGAGGGGAAGAAGCACTGGCTGCACGCGCATCATTGCCAAAAGGTCTCTGCAAACCTGGCCACGACAGAAAACGTCAGCACCCAAGAAGAGCTCCTGAGCAAAGACCGACCGATATTGGACTGTTATCCCGATACTGAGGCACTCGAACTTGCAAAATTCTCTGATCCCACTGTGCCATCCAGAGAAGGGTATTTCCTGCGTCGAAAGGAGGGAGTTTCGGCTAAGTAGGCCACGGACTAAGTTAAATCTCAGAACGGTGACCTAAACACAATCAAGGGTTGCCGGGAGAGAAGCTAAACGAAGTCTGTGGTTCTGCCCGCTACCGAGCCCCCTTGAAGGTGATGGAAGCGCCAGATAAGAAGATGATGGAAGCGCCAGATGAGAAGATGATGGAAGCAACAGGAAATACCCAGTATAGAAATCCAAAGACTGACAACTTGCACAAATCAAAGACAATCGCACTCTTCACTGTCTTCCTCTTCTGCCTCCTCCTCATGACCTCCTTCTGGATTCTGGAGGAAAGCACACCGGCCCATGAGGCATTGCTACCTACTGCACAGCCGACCCCCCTGAAAGAGCATCACCTAATCCCTCTGTCGCCTCAGCTCCGAGAAAGGCGCAGGGAATTCTGGAACAATTCCTTCGTGCAACTGTTGCACCAACACAACCTTGCTGCGAATGCTACGAACTGTTGGATCTGCGGGTTGCTCCCGCATGCCACTGGACACTCTATTCCCTTCATCCCTTCACCCTTCTCAGTTCACGGCTCTTGCCTCGCCTGGCTGATCCTCATGCAAGAGAGCCACAAGGACAACGCCACCTCCAGCCGGACAGTGTCACACTTCTACTCTGGGTTCTGGCTGAACAAAACAGGAAAGACTCCTACTGCCCTGTGTCCTGCGCTCGCCGGCGCCACCTTCCTCAAAGACATTCCAGCCAAGGAACGAGTCGAAGTACAGGTGCTCCACAATCCAGCCAGAACCACCTTCTCTCATCTGCAAAAACAAACTACCGCCACTCTGACTGTGGCCCTGTCTGTTATCAATGTCACCGGCCTTGTGTGCCTAGAAGGCCAGGGAACGCAACTGGTGGGTCACAGCGCCTGCCGAATCACCAGAACATTGGACTCAGCTGACCCCCCTTCCTTTGTTGCTTCTCCGAACATGTACTTTGTGTGTGGCACCAAAGCTTACACCTGGCTCCCGAGAGGTTGGAAGGGCGCATGTTACATTGCCTTCGTTCTTCCACCCACATATGTAGCCCCTGCCAACCATCACCGACAGAGGCGTGCAGATGACGTTGGACAAGCCGACTCCACCGGAGCACAGTTCCTAGATGCAGCAAAGGGACTTGTTCCTCTGTGGGGCCCAATGGCAAACAGCCGTGCTATCCGGCACCTGACCCAGGCAGTAGAAACAACGATCAACATCACTGCTGGTATCCTCGCCAACAACACTGCGGAACTTCAGGCGGTCCGCCTTGTGACCCTTCAAAATAGACTTGTCCTAGACGTGGTCCTAGCCGACCGAGGAGGAGCATGCCGCATCATCGGATCCAGCTGCTGCACATACGTGCCTGACAACTCGCCTTCAGTCTACAAAGCCATTGAACACCTCCACAGACTTTCCTCAGAGGTTCACCAAGAACAAGAAGGATGGTCGCTTGGGAACTGGTTTTGGGACACTTTGAAGAATGGGGTTGGAAGTTGTTTTCCTTCGTGCTGATACCTGTTGTAATATTATGTGGGTGTTGCTTAGGTATCCAATGTCTGCCACCTTTGTACGGCCTTGTTTCTAACTGTATGTGCCCAAAGACTTTGGACTTCCGAAATGAGCACATGAGTCCGCTCTATGAAGTAGAAATACGTGGCCTTATGGGGATAAATCCAAACTGACAAGTTGGCGAGACATGTTAAAAGGGAGGACTGTGGAATTTTAATTTGCGATCTGAACATTATCTGCGCCAGCTTGTCACCAATGTACTACGTGCATGGCAACCATTTTAGATATCATGGTCTCCCTGTCCACGATCGATCGCCAGCACGTCCCTCTGACCCAGCAAGCATCCTCCGCGCACCCTGGCTCCCCCTCCCTCCTCCTCCTTATGAGCATGACCCTTCTGCATGACCCTGTCCTTGGGAGTCACGCCATCGCCTGACCAACACCTCCTCTCCTCCCATGAATGCCCCTCTGTTGATAAACCTCCCTCCTGCGCTGGATTGTCCACGCAGCATGAATACCACTCCATTGATGGCCCCTCACCCCGTGTCCGACTGTCCACACAGGTCCGAGGCCATTGCCTAAGCCGGGAGATATCATTTACTGCCCTTTATTGTATGAGGTCGCTCTCCTTCAAAGGACCCTCTATTGATCCAGGCCTCCCCACCCCCCTGTGATATGATCAGGCGCACACATCCTAAGACTCGATGGAACACTCAGCTGCGTGATGGCCCCCTCCTCTTATCAGCAGGTTGAGGACCTCTATTGTGAAGGTATATGGGGGTGGGATTAACACGAGGATTACGAAGATGTCTTTTCCTTGCTTTACAAAGATCTGATTGTATTAAAGGAAGGTCACATGCCATAAACCAGTGTATAAGAGGCCAGGCCTCCGAGAGGCTGTTAGAGCACCTCGAGATGATACCTTGTTGTCTGATCTGATGTGTTCTGCTCCGACGGAATAAAACTTCTGTTTCCTGCCTTCTGGTCTCCGGCGCCTGCCTCATTGCTTGGTAAACTTGAATGGTACAAGGGCGGTTAGCGCCGGGCAAATCTTGAGAAAGGTCCTAGCCCTACCTTTTTCCACAATCTCTCACCTCAGGATTCGTTCCCCTCTCACCTCAGAAGGCACTCCACTCTCACTTCACGAAGCCCTCACCTCTCACCTCAGCAGCCCCACTCCAGCAACACCGGTCACATTAGCACCAGGCCCTGGGGCACACAGGTCAGATTAGCACCAGCCCTCGAGGCACACAGGTCAGATTAGCACCAGCCCCCAGGGCACACAGGTCAGATTAGCACCAGCCCCCGAGGCACACAGGTCAGATTAGCACCCTTCACTCCAGGCACACAGGTCAGATTAGCACCCCCACTCCAAGCACACAGGTCAGTTTAGCACCAGCCCTCCAGGCATACAGGTCAGATTAGCACCAGCCCTGGAGGCACACAGGTCATATTAGCACCCCCACTCCAGGCACACAGGTCAGATTAGCACCAGCCCCCGAGGCACACAGGTCATATTAGCACCCCCACTCCAGGCACACAGGTCAGATTAGAACCAGCCCTGGAGGCACAAAGATCAGATTAGCACCACGTGTAACACGACACAGATGGGGAGGGTCCGAGACCTAATTAAAGACCAAATAAACCAGCCTACACCGCCAATTAAACTAGTCACAAGAAATAAAGACTGGTGGCGGTCTATATTAAACCCTGAAGATTGAGCAAAAACATTTTTCTGTAAATGCAAGTGCATGAGTGTTAGAACCTATAGGTGTATGAATGAGAGGAAATGAATCCCATCAGCCCACCCCTATGGCGGAGTCTCATCATCTGGCATTAAGTAAGGTCATGGTCCAGATAAGGAGAAACACCTGATGTTGTTGTGTGTGTTTATCTCATAATCTCCAAAACCACTGAGATGGATCCGACCCAAAGTACTATGCGTGGGTATAATGGTGTGAGAAAACAAATTGCAGCGAAAAAGATGTAATCAAAGATCAAGAACAAGTGCTAGTTAGAATTGTCTACCATGATGTGGGGACATTTTTATTCGGGGTAAACCATGGTGTCAAGATTAAAAAGAGAGTGTATAGCAGTCTGAAATAATGACTGTCCTATATAGTTGGTATCGTGGTCACGATACCAACTATATAGGACAGGATTAGGATTAGGATGTGACCAGATTAGCACCACACCAGCCCCCAGGGCACACAGTTCAGATTAGCACCAGCCCCCGAGGCACACAGGTCAGATTAGCACCAGCCCCCGAGGCACACAGGTCAGATAAGCACCCCCACTCCAGGCACACAGGTCAATTTAGCACCAGACCTCCAGGCACACACGTCAGATTAGCACCAGCCCCCGAGGCACACACGTCAGATTAGCACCCCCACTCCAGACACACAGGTCAGATTAGCACCAGCCCCCGAGGCACACAGGTCATATTAGCACCAGCCCCTGAGGCACACAGATCAGATAAGCACCAGCCCTCTAGGCACACAGGTCAGATTAGCACCAGCCCTCGAGGCACACAGACCAGATTAGCACCCCCACTCCAGGCACACAGGTCATATTAGCACCCCCACTCCAGGCACACAGGTCAGATTAGCACCAGCCCTCGAGGCACACCGGTCAGATTAGCACCAGCCCCGGAGGCACACAGATCAGATTAGCACCAGCCCCGGAGGCACACAGGTCAGATTAGCCCCAGCCCCCGAGGCACACAGGTCATATTAGCACCAGCCCCTGAGGCACACAGATCAGATTAGCACCAGCCCTGGAGGCACACAGGTCAGATTAGCACCAGCCCCCGAGGCACACACGTCAGATTAGCACCCCCACTCCAGGCACACAAGTCAGATTAGCACCAGCCCCCGAGGCACACAGGTCATATTAGCAGCAGCTCCTGAGGCACACAGATCAGATTAGCACCAGCCCTCTAGGCACACAGGTCAGATTAGCACCCGCCCCCGAGGCACACACGTCAGATTAGCACCCCCACTCCAGGCACACAGGTCAGATTAGCACCAGCCCCCGAGGCACACAGGTCATATTAGCACCAGCCCCTGAGGAACACAGATCAGATTAGCACCAGCCCTCTAGGCACACAGGTCATATTAGCACCAGCCCCTGAGGCACAGAGGTCAGATTAGCACCAGCCCTGGAGGCACACAGGTCAGATTAGCACCAGCCCTGGAGGCACACAGGTCAGATTAGCACCAGCCCTGGAGGCTGGTGAGCAGTAGCACCACGCCAAGGTTCTGACCCCTGCTACTGAGCATTCATACCACTCTCCCTGTCAACTGCGCCCACAAAGGGACTCGCGGTGCCTCGACTGAGGTGGCCTTGTTTGCCTCTGTGAAGTTCTCTTGCCCCCAATATAAACCCGAACTCCACAGGGAAAGGCCATGGCTGTTCCCATCCAAATGTCGCGGATGTTCAGAACCACACCGCGCCATCCATGTGTGGGCGGTTGATTTTAAACCCTCGGTCAGTCACACCAGGCATATCCCGCAGGCATGCGCATGATGGCAGGCCCCCTCCGGAGCCCCCCAACATATCGCTGGCAGAGCCAGGAGCTGGACTGAGACCCAAAAGCAGAGGACGGGTGCCAAGAGGGGGTTCGGCCCGAACACCTCTACTAGTGGGGGACAAGGCTTCGAGGGCATATTTAATACCGCAAACCTGGTATTGCATAGGCTCAAAGACTTGCCCAGTCTGCGCCCTTACTGCCCCAACATCAATCAGAGGTCCACAGTCCTCCTCGGGAATATATAGTGGTGGGGAGTGACATCACAAAGGGGGAGGGGGCTGTACAGGCCTGTGGGAGTGACCTTAAAAGGGGAGATGTAAAGGTCTGGAGGAGAGACATCACAAGGGGGGGGGGGGTGCAGGACAGGAGGAGAGACATCACAAGGGGGGATGTGCAGGACTGGAGGAGTGACATCACAAAGGGGTAGGGACAGGATGCGGAGGCCTGGCGGAGTGACATCATAAGGAGGGATGTGCAGGACTGGAGGAGTGACATCACAAGGGGGGAGGGGGGCTGTACCGGCCTGGAGGTGGGACATCACAAGGGGGGTTGCAGGACTGGAGGAGTGACATCACAAGGGGGGTGCAGGACTGGAGGAGTGACATCACAAAGGGGGTAGGGGCAGGCTGTACAGGCCTGTAGGTGTGACATCTCAAAGCAGTCGGGGAGGGGTCTGGGTGTACAAGCCTGGGGAGTGACTACCTAGAAAAGGGGGACCGGAAGTGCAGCCCCAGGAAGTAACCTCACAGAGGAAGGTAGGGGGACAGCATAAACTGGTCTGGGGAGTCACACCAGGGGCGGGGGCAGGATGTGCAGGTCTCAGGGAGTCACATCACAGATGCAGGGAGCGTGGGATACCCAGGTCTGAGCAGAGACGTCACATGAGGAGTGTGTCATGGAAGAGAGGGCTGCCATTAAAAAGAAGGACGTGCCCTTCAGCTGAAAGAGAGGTAAGACATGACAGAGGTGGGCGAGTTAGAATGGCATGGGATGCCAGGGGGGGAGCGCCATTCAATGTCATAAGGGGGCGGGGCATCGAGTGTCAGGACGGGGAGGATTATGGGGCTTCTGGGGAGGGTGGAGTGAAGGGTGCCTGAGGGCATGGAGACTCTGAAGAGCCAAGGGCACAGTGTTAGATGAGAGGGGGAGGTACAGGGTGACTGGGGAGGGAGGAGTGAAGAGTGTCTGGAGAGGGATTAGTGAAGGGTGGAGAGGGAGGGGCGGGCAGTGAAAAAGATGGCATGAAGCATCAAGAGTGGGAGGGGCATAGAGTGTCTGAGAGGGAGACGTCGGGTGTGTCAGGAAGGGAGAGTGGTGCAGGGAGTGTATAGAGAGAGAGGTGAGACTCCCAGAAGAGGGTATGGAGAGCCAAAGGAAGGGAGAGTGCAGTGAAAGAGACGTGCCAGGATTGTCAGAGACAAAGGGGGAGGGGCTGACGAGTGTCTGAGATGGAGGGGTGTCAGAGGGCATGGAGACTCAGGAGAGCTAAGGGCATGAAGTGTTAGGAGAGGGGGGTGGGGTGACTGGAGAGGGAGGGTATGGAGAGCCAAAGGAAGGGAGAGTGCAGTGAAAGAGACGTGCCAGGAGTGTCAGAGACAAAGGGGGAGGGGCTGACGAGTGTCTGAGAGGGAGGGGTGTCAGAGGGCATGGAGACTCAGGAGAGCTAAGGGCATGAAGTGTTAGTTTATTTATTTATTTTTATTTATTTATGCATTTTTATATAGCTCGGACTTTACCCGAAGGCGTCAGAGCGCTTCACATTCGGAACAGAAATGAAACATAATGAGAAACATTACAAAAGAGCAGATTACTAAAACATACGTTACTTACATAAGGTAATAGTGACAATTGTGAGCAAACAAAAAAACATGAGGTAGTAAAAATTGTGAGCAACCAAAAATACATGAGGTAGTAAGGGTAATAATGACAATTGTGAGCAAACAAAATACTTGAGGTAGTAAAAATTGTGAGCAACCAAAAATACATGAGGTAGTAAAGGTAATAGTGACAATTGTGAGCAAACAAAATACTTGAGGTAGTAAAAAATGATGAACAACCAAAAATACATGAGGTAGTCAAAAGTGCACAAGAGGAAAAGTGACAAGTGCGCAGTTATAAGAGAAAACAGAGTATAATTTGAGGTATAATACTGCAATAAGTGCTCGGCACAAGAACAGGCGTTACGTAGGCAAGGTGGCACTTGTGCAAGTATCAGAGGTAAAAACATGTGAGAGGTAGCAACCGTGTGTTACAAGGGCAAAGTGTTGTGTGCATGTTACAAAAGGGCACCGAACACAAGTACATGGAGAATACTGCAAAAAGGCAGACACTCCCATCACAGGAGAACACTGGGAAGGCACTCCCATGGTCATGGAAAGTAGTAAATATCAGTAGTGGGAAGCCTTCCTCCAAATAGCAAGAGGACGTGAATTACTATTGGAGGTGTCTCTGGAGGAGGAGAATTTTGAGGTCCCTTTTGAAGGCCTGGGAGGAGGTGGTGGTCCGGAGCTCAGGCGGAAACGAGTTCCAGATTCTCACTGCGTTGCCTGAAAAGGATTGGGCCATTGTTCTTTCCTTCTTGAAAGTGGGAGGTTCAAGCAGTAGATTCTCGGCATTGCGTGAAGGTCTAGAGCCTCCAGAGAGTTTCAGTTTATTCGCCAGGTAGCGGGGAGAGGAGGAGTGCAAGGCTTTGTGAGTGATACAAGCGGTCTTGTAGATAGCTCTAGCCTCGAAGGGAAGCCAGCGGAGGGTTGTTATGGCAGGGTTTTTGGCTCTATTTAGCAGTGATATAGATCTTAGTCTTGCTCACATCTAGGATAGGTATTCTTAGCCTGTGTTGGCCCTTTTAAGCCCTTTCTTCCAGACCTAGAAGAGGATAGCTGCTTAATATGATGATAGATCCTTTATTCTTGACTTTAACCTGTCTATTGCCTATTGGCTTTGACATACTAGACACATTGATATGGTTTATGTAGGTATTCTGACAGAGCTAAGGGGCATTTCATCCCTTTCAGGCCTACAGGCCTAGAGCTAGAGGGACTCCATCTTGATGAAGCTGAGAGGCTTTTCAGGGTAAAGGCAAAGTTTATAGTTAAAGCTGTTTTTCACTTGGAGAGAACCGGTCTGGGCCAGCCCTTATCGGTAGGCTGTATTATTCTCTGTGTCGAAGACACCACAAAAGGCTGGCCAGCTGGGTGTGTGTCCTTGATGCGAAGTGGTGCAGAGATCTGGTGGGCGGCAGGCTGATGGCTGGAACTTTCCATGAGGAAACAGCATTCTATATCAGTGAAGTGCAGAGGCGGAGCCAGTGAGTCGAGTGGAGGTGGCGGAGCCAGTCAGTCGTGTTGAGGTGGAGGAGTGGTAAGCAGTCTAGTGGAGTTGGCAGAGAGAGAGGGTTCAAGCTGGAGAGAGCTGAGTTGAATAGTGAGCTGGAACTGAAGGAAGCAGTCAGAAGCAGTTACTTATCAGGAGGAGGTGTGAATAGCTGGAGTCTGAAGTAATGCCTTTTAGAAGAGACGGAGGAGAGATCGTGGACTAACCTGTGGGAGCAGCTGGAGTTATTTGGACATTGGTGCAGAGACAGAGTGAATAAGCTAGTGGAATGAACGGTGATCAGAGCGGCAGGAACCATTAGATTGAAGCTGGAAGGTGGAGACAGTTCGTGGGGGAGAGGAGTCCAGTGCAAAGTGATCAGCGCAGAGGTGTACCCAAGAGTGCAGGAGAGAGAGAGAGTCTGAGATGAGCCAAGGCACAGACGAGAGAGGAACCCAGATGACAGCTAGAACAAGACTTCACACTAATCAGGTGATATCCATTTCATCACATTAGTTTACTTTACACTTGCATCTTAATCTTATCTTTATTCCCTAGGCTTTTGTATTGCTAATCTTTTTCCTTGCAGCGGTGTGTTCTATCTATAGTCTTTGTCAGTTACAGATCTGTGTAAGTGTTTATATTTTTCTAATAAAACCCCCAGTTTGTAGCAAACTGAGCTGTGCCTTATATTCTTGTTCAATCCAGGTAAATGTATCTCCTAGGTGTTTAGTACTTATATGAATGGATGAGTAACCCCAATCAGGTAAGTGGTGATCACATAAATAGGGAGCGAGTGGACCTATGATGCCAAGAATAAGAGGTACATTATATTAATTGGCTAACTCCTAATATTGTAGTAGCAAGCCCTTAGTGAATAGAGAGAGAGAGACTTCCCAACATATAACTGAAGGTGTTCATAGGAATGTGGTCGTCGTTGATATGCGGCGTTAGTGAGAACGCTGGGGAGGATTACCAGCGGGGATACCCACAGGATTGTGGCTTGTGTAAGTGAGAGCGTCAGGGGGGATGACTGGCGTGGAGGTTTGCCGGATTGCGAACCGTTTGGAAAAGGAGAGCATTGGGTTCTGCAGGCCCATGTGTAGACGCACCGGATTGTGTGTCATATCTGCCCTAGGGTAGACCGGTCTGGGTCGGGGTGGCCGCGAGACCAACTGATGTGAATATAAGTGTGGTGTAGGGTATGGATATCCCTAGTAATCAGTGAGTATTCTTAGTATCCCTATAGATTTAGTGGTGTTTTTAATAATATGAGCTTGTATATTGCGAGTTCCCCATCCTCAGGTAGGTACCCAGGTGCCTGGATAGATGGTCCTGAGGAGGGATGTGATTACGTTCTGGCTGGGTTGGAGGGGCCCCTAGGGGCTGATCCCATCTAATCAGAAAATCCAGCCATTACATCTGGCGTAGTCGTCATCTTACGAATCCTGTGTGACCTGGCCATGTGCTTAGATTGTTTTCCCATGTGTCGTGTGGGAGTGCCCTAAACGCCAATTACATCTGGCGTAGTCGACATCTTACGAATCCTGTGTGACCTGGCCATGTGCTTAGATTGTTTTCCCATGTGTCGTGTGGGAGTGCCCTAAACGCCAATTACATCTGGCGTAGTCGACATCTTACGAATCCTGTGTGCCTGGCCATGTGCTTGGAGAGGTTCCCATGTGTTGTGAGGGGGTGCCCTGAGCGCCAGTTCCATCTGGCGTAATGTTGCAGTTTATGTAGCCTGTGTGACCTATGGGCTTGAACAGTTGCAGCGTGAGGAGATTGCATTACATCATGGCATTTGGCTTATTCAGGGTGGAAGGAATGGTTTTCATCTTGGTGTTTAAACTGTCAGGGTTGAAGGATGGCATTACATGAGGGAGCCAGTTACATCTTTGTGATGGTCCTATTGTATAAATGTGTGTAAAAAATGCTTTTAAATTGCCAATTAAATTGCTTGCTGCATCTGCTTATGCTGTGCAATGTGAAATGTGTTCATTGTAATATGATTTGTGGAGTTCTTTGCATATAGCTCCTTGTAAATATGGCTTGTGAATATCGCCATATTAATGTGGCTTATGAGGTGCATGTTCTCATTTTGACTTGCTGTGTTGCTTGTGAATGGTGCCTTGGATATATTCCTTGTGAAAAGCGTGTCATTTTTTGAATTTGTTTATTGTCTTGTAAATATGGCTTGTGAATAGCGCCATGTTATTGTGGCTTGTGAGGTGCATGTTCTCAGTTTGACTTGCTGTGTTCCTTGTGCATTGCGCCTTGGATATATTGTTTGTGAAGAGTTTGTCTTGTAAATATGGCTTGTGAATAGCGCCATGTGGTAATGGCTTGGACAGGGCATGTTATCATTACGTTAGGCAGGAGAGAGCTGGATCTCTCTCGGGTGCTTGGGGATAACGTTTTGAAAATGTGTGTACGTGTTATCTGTAAACGTGAAGAGATGTGCTCATGATTTTCCCATGTATCTGCAGTCATTGGGAATTGATTGTGCTTGAGCTGCCAAAGGGTTAATATCTTGAATTGAGATGGCAGTCTTTATTTTTAAACATGCTGTTTTACCTTGCATGGTTATCTGACCTGACTATAAAAGTCAGTGGATTATTTGTGGTTTGATTTTGACTTTTACTGATTCCTGGGTCTGCCTACGTGCTTTGTCAGCTTCTTGACGGAGAGGTAACATCTTGTGCTTTGCGAAGGGTTCTGTTCATTTCACATTCTTTTTGAAATGCGTCTACGAATTTGTGTGGGTTTACCTTGGAACTGATGCGGTTATAAATCAACCAGTCGGATTGAGATAAGGGTTTGCACGGAGAGAGCTGTGTTCTTTTGAATGTGCTTTCTTAATATGTATCCACAGATGTGTGGAGAATTATTTTTGAATGCATGGTTTAAAATCTGTGAAATGTTAAAAAGATGGCCCAGTTAGAGTGCACGCTACGGGGCTGTTTTCATTAATTATTTCTTTGAGGGTTTTCCATCTAGAAAGGAATGTGCTGGTTGCAATGATCACAGGTTGAGAATAATCAATCTTGCCCGACAGTGCATGGTAACATGTGCTTTTAATTAGTGAAAGGCAACCGTGTGCTTTTAAAATGTATTTGTGTTCTCATTATTATTTTCCCAAATGCAAGCTGAACCTTTTTTTTTTTTTTCACATGTAGATGTTTTTAAAATGCAAATGTGAGTTGACTCACTCAGTTAGAAAATTAATAGCTGTTTAATAATATATGAATGTGGCCCTTTTATTAGGATACATTGAAAAGTTTGCGCTATAAATTACACTGTAATGCATAATTACATGATGCCCCTGGTTGAACAAAATACAATGTTGAAATGTATCTGCATTTTATGTTGTTTTAAAATTATTTCTCTTTCACCAGCTGACAGTATATATTTTTAATACCTTGCACGATAAACATGCTGCTTGATAGATATATGTGCAAAGAAAAATTAAACCCAATGGTCCATGATAATTCGTTTTTTTTTTTCAAATGCAGAATGCATAATTTTGTGTGCAGATGTAAAATTGCCCCTTTTTGTATGTTGATCTGCATGTTGCATAAATGCTGAATTAGTTAGACAAAAGTCTTTTTAGAAAGTGGAGCTTTTAAGTAGCAGTACATTGTAACAGAATTGTTTTTTTTTAAAAATGCTAGCTTTCGTTAGTTAGAGAAATCAGGCCTGGGAACAAGCTTAGAAAAAATGTGTTTGTCGACCTTGGCAGACCAGCTGGTTTGTGAAGACAGGTTTTTTCCTCTGCAGGCTCCGAACACGGCCCTGTCTTGTTATGATTGGCTAACAGCCACTTTTTCTCCGCGGACGGTTTGTTTATGTAAGGGTGGGGTGAACTCGCTCTTCCTGGCTGTCGACGCAGGCAGCTTCATTGCCTACTGATAAGGGATTCTTGCAGACTCTTGGCCCTTGGAGTTAGTTAGATATAGTAGGCTTCTTTGATTAGAGACTAGAGATGCTTGCATCGAGTGTTTGGCAGTGCCTTCCCCTCGCAGTGAGATCAACTTTTGGCAGTGGTTCAAATTACTTCACACTGTAGCCTGGCTCCTGCGTATTCTGAAGGGAGGGGCTGTCCCATAGAGGATTAGTGTATGAAATCGGCCCTTCTGGCTGTGTATGTAAAAAATTAGATTTTGCCCAAACTAATAATAAAAAATATATGATTTTAATTATGTCTTGACTTTAGAAGAATGTTTTTAATTAATTAAGTTTTTTTTTTCCCGACAATGAAAAGCACTTGGGGTGCTTTTTCAATGGAAAATTTTATCATGCAAGATTAATGATACTTGTTTTCTTGTCCTAGGATTGCTGGGTTGTGGTGTTGGTGCGTGGGTCGCCCCCCCCCCCACTTCCTTTATTATTTTAGCTTTTTACTTTCATGTTTTTATGTTAGTTTATTATTTTTGGAAGATGGAACCAGACCAGACCAGACCGGATTGGTGGTGGATCAACGGCGGAGGACGTGCTTCCTTGCTACCGGATGCTGATGCCGGGTGGTGACCTACACTGTTGTCCCAAAATTGACATTGGACTTTTTTTTTTTTTTTTTTTGAAAAAAAACAATTATACTTTTTTGATTTGTGACAGACTCCATCAGAATTCGATTTCCCGCTAATGTAATTTCTTGGCCTGCATTATTCCCATGTTTTTCAATCACTACGAACAGGCCCCACTTTTAAACAAAAAGAAATATTTTAAGTACTATCTTTGCTTTTTAGAATGCAGTCACCTATTATAGTCTTTCTGCAAAACCGTTTGAAGAGAAAAGAAAAAAAAAGAATGGTGGTGCACACATGTGTTCCACAGTGTGATGAAAACTAAGATGATATTGTGCTTTTATATATAGTCCACTTTATACAGTACATATATTTCAATGCTTAGTGCCACACCAGCTATCTTGTAGAAATGGGGTTGTTTGTCTTCTACTGTTATTACAATTTCACCTTAATTGATCAAAGGGTGGTTACCCTAGTGTAAAGGGGGGTCAGGCATGGACAGGACACGTTGCCGTGGTAAAGAGGGTTTTATTTTAACATACAGTTTCTTTTTCCTAAACGTAAGTCTCTCTTTGGCAAACCCTGCAGGATCCGTGATGACAACAAGGATGTATAGGTCCTTTCGTGGTCGGGATGTCAGGCCGGCGTCTCTTCCAAAGGAACTCTCGCAGGGGTTGTGCCGAAAACAAAATAAAGAAAAGGACCAATTACTGCCACGTCCTGATATACTTTTGTTCCCAGGTACCAAGGGGTGAGGGATCACCGTTTAAGTGTTTCACATTCTCTTACGGAAAGCTCTGGTGAGGGTTGTGAGGGTCGGGATTTACAGGGCGGGGTAGTGTAGGGATACTAGGGAGGGGTCAGGTCTTTTGAGGTGGTTGAAGTTCCCCGTCTGCCCACCCAGTTTGAGATACGGTCCCGTACCTGTCGGAGCCACACTCCTCCCTCGGGAGCGTGGCACGGCGCTGCGCGGAATCGTTGGCCTCCTGGCACGTCTTCTTCAGACAGGGCTTCACCTTGCTCGTCTGCTTCTCGTCCTCGCGTTGGGGTTTCCACGTCCCGGGCTTCACCCTGCTCGTCTGCTTCTCGTCCTCGTGTTGGTGTTTCCACGTCCTGGCGGCGATCTTCCACGACCTCCTCTCCCCGGTCCTCGCCTCCGGTGGTGACGTCACACGCCGACCTCCACGATTCCGGTCCTTTAACCAATGAAAGGAAGGCTACGTCATCAGGGGCAGTCCCGGCGTCCTGCTCCGTATTCCAGTTAAAGGAGCCGTGTTGCATTTCCGTTGACGATGTTCCCCACGTGAAAGGTTCGTCCTGTGGAGAAGGAGCAACGATTTCTTCAGTGTTTACAGACCACCAGTTACTCTCATTACAGCCGTCCTGACTATCGGTCCTCGACCCGGTCACCTGGTTACACCTAGACTTTAGGTTGTCCTGGGAGGTATGTCTTTTACTATGATTATGTATTAATGTTTGCCCAGACCTTGGAAATAATTTGTCATGTCTATTTCTCAGATTTCACCAAAATGTTTCCTTAAATTGACCATAGTAGTTAGGCCTCATTTAGGCCCATTGTTATTTTCATCCCACAAACAAGCCCCTACGCCAATAGATTTCATGTGTCATCATTAGCTTAAGTTGACCATATTAGGTAGGCCTCATTTAGGCCCTTTTTTTGTTTTATCATTCGAAATTTAAACACATTTAGTTCTTAAGTTGTCCGAAGTAGGTAGGCCCCATTTAGGCCCCTTGCTGTTTTCATTCAACACATAAGTCCCTACATCACTAGATTTCACCAGTTATCACTAGAAGTTGAGGCACATTTAGTTTGAGGATGCTTTGGTTAGTTTCTGTTGTTATCAGATCCAATCTTAGATATGTTTCAGCATTCAAGTCAAGGGTGCTTTGATTTGTTTTCAGTTGGTTGTTAGAATTGTGTTCCCTACATTAAGTTTCAGGTGGAATTTCCTTAAGTTGTCATTCTTTTTAGAGAGTTTTTTAGGTTTTGATTTGTTGATAGATTGTGTTGATGTTTGTTTATATGGATGTTGTTGTTTATTGATGTTCGCAAGATAAGGATCTAAGGGTGGAATGTTATGGCAGGGTTTTTGGCTCTATTTAGCAGTGATATAGATCTTAGTCTTGCTCACATCTAGGATAGGTATTCTTAGCCTGTGTTGGCCCTTTTAAGCCCTTTCTTCCAGACCTAGAAGAGGATAGCTGCTTAATATGATGATAGATCCTTTATTCTTGACTTTAACCTGTCTATTGCCTATTGGCTTTGACATACTAGACACATTGATATGGTTTATGTAGGTATTCTGACAGAGCTAAGGGGCATTTCATCCCTTTCAGGCCTACAGGCCTAGAGCTAGAGGGACTCCATCTTGATGAAGCTGAGAGGCTTTTCAGGGTAAAGGCAAAGTTTATAGTTAAAGCTGTTTTTCACTTGGAGAGAACCGGTCTGGGCCAGCCCTTATCGGTAGGCTGTATTATTCTCTGTGTCGAAGACACCACAAAAGGCTGGCCAGCTGGGTGTGTGTCCTTGATGCGAAGTGGTGCAGAGATCTGGTGGGCGGCAGGCTGATGGCTGGAACTTTCCATGAGGAAACAGCATTCTATATCAGTGAAGTGCAGAGGCGGAGCCAGTGAGTCGAGTGGAGGTGGCGGAGCTAGTCAGTCGTGTTGAGGTGGAGGAGTGGTAAGCAGTCGAGTGGAGTTGGCAGAGAGAGAGGGTTCAAGCTGGAGAGAGCTGAGTTGAATAGTGAGCTGGAACTGAAGGAAGCAGTCAGAAGCAGTTACTTATCAGGAGGAGGTGTGAATAACTGGAGTCTGAAGTAATGCCTTTTAGAAGAGACGGAGGAGAGATCGTGGACTAACCTGTGGGAGCAGCTGGAGTTATTTGGACATTGGTGCAGAGACAGAGTGAATAAGCTAGTGGAATGAACGGTGATCAGAGCGGCAGGAACCATTAGATTGAAGCTGGAAGGTGGAGACAGTTCGTGGGGGAGAGGAGTCCAGTGCAAAGTGATCAGCGCAGAGGTGTACCCAAGAGTGCAGGAGAGAGAGAGAGTCTGAGATGAGCCAAGGCACAGACGAGAGAGGAACCCAGATGACAGCTAGAACAAGACTTCACACTAATCAGGTGATATCCATTTCATCACATTAGTTTACTTTACACTTGCATCTTAATCTTATCTTTATTCCCTAGGCTTTTGTATTGCTAATCTTTTTCCTTGCAGCGGTGTGTTCTATCTATAGTCTTTGTCAGTTACAGATCTGTGTAAGTGTTTATATTGTTCTAATAAAACCCCCAGTTTGTAGCAAACTGAGCTGTGCCTTATATTCTTGTTCAATCCAGGTAAATGTATCTCCTAGGTGTTTAGTACTTATATGAATGGATGAGTAACCCCAATCAGGTAAGTGGTGATCACATAAATAGGGAGCGAGTGGACCTATGATGCCAAGAATAAGAGGTACATTATATTAATTGGCTAACTCCTAATATTGTAGTAGCAAGCCCTTAGTGAATAGAGAGAGAGAGACTTCCCAACATATAACTGAAGGTGTTCATAGGAATGTGGTCGTCGTTGATATGCGGCGTTAGTGAGAACGCTGGGGAGGATTACCAGCGGGGATACCCACAGGATTGTGGCTTGTGTAAGTGAGAGCGTCAGGGGGGATGACTGGCGTGGAGGTTTGCCGGATTGCGAACCGTTTGGAAAAGGAGAGCATTGGGTTCTGCAGGCCCATGTGTAGACGCACCGGATTGTGTGTCATATCTGCCCTAGGGTAGACCGGTCTGGGTCGGGGTGGCCGCGAGACCAACTGATGTGAATATAAGTGTGGTGTAGGGTATGGATATCCCTAGTAATCAGTGAGTATTCTTAGTATCCCTATAGATTTAGTGGTGTTTTTAATAATATGAGCTTGTATATTGCGAATTCCCCATCCTCAGGTAGGTACCCAGGTGCCTGGATAGATGGTCCTGAGGAGGGATGTGATTACGTTCTGGCTGGGTTGGAGGGGCCCCTAGGGGCTGATCCCATCTAATCAGAAAATCCAGCCATTACAAGGGTGGATAACATCGGTGTGATGTGATCGCTTCTTTTGGCCCCATAGATGAAACGAGCTGCTGAATGGAAGACAGACTTAAGTGGGGACAGGTGAGATTTGGGGAGGCCAGTAAGAAGAGAATTGCAGTAGTCTAGTCTGGAGAGGACCAGCGCTTGCACCAGGGTTATAAGGTCCTGCTCCGGGAAGAAGCGACGGATTCCCCAAAGAAGGCGCAGTTGGTAGCGAGCAGATTTTGCAATAGAATTGATGTGGGGAGTTAGATTGAGTTTTTTGTCTAGAATGACACCAAGAGATTTTGCGCTGTCGACAATGATGGGTTTGTTGTTTAGTAGATTCATCTGATCCATCCATGATTGAACCGGGGGAGGAGAGAGTGAGGAGGAGAAGAGGAGGAATTCAGTTTTGGAGGGATTCAGAATCAATTGATGAGATGACATCCAGTTTTGAATGGAGTCAAGAGTAGATCTTAGGATGGAGAGATCATGAGTGGAGGCAACCTTGAGGTAGAGTTGAGTGTCATCTGCATAGAGATGATAGTGAATCCCGGATTTGCTTAGGAGGTTTCCCAGTGGTTCTAAGTAGAGATTAAACAGTGTGGGTGCAAGTATAGAGCCTTGGGGAACACCTTGACCCACCGCCACAGGAGAAGAAAGACTGTTCGCTATTTTGATCATTTGAGATCTGTCAGAGAGGAAGGATGCAAACCATTTAAGCACAGTGCCCTCCATGCCCATTCTCTGTTGAAGAATATTGAGGAGGGTGTTGTGATTAACAGTGTCGAAGGCTGCGGAGAGGTCAAGGAGAATTAGCAGACAGGACCCCCCTGAGTCGAGTATCCTCAGCGCATCATCAACCACTTGCAGTAGGGCTGTTTCAGTGCTGCAGTTTTGGATGAAGCCGGACTGACAATTGTCAAGAAGATCATTGTCCTTGATATGACGAGAGAGTTGTTTGGCTACACATCTTTCCGTGATCTTTGCAAGAAAGGGAAGGTTCGTAATGGGGCGGAAGTTGTTGAGGTCATTCGCATCAGCAGTGGGCTTTTTCAGCAGAGGGGTGACCTGCCCAGTTTTGAAGGGGACAGGAAGGGAGCCTTGCCAGAGGGAGAGGTTGATCAGAGTGGTCCAATAGGAGAGGGAATGGGTATAGAAGTCAAAGGCAATGGTACTGGGGATAGGGTCAAGAGAATGGTTGGAGGGCTTTGTTTCGCGTATGCACTTGAGAAGGGCATCTTCAGATATGGGGTCAAAGCTCTGCCAAGTGGCTAAGGATTTGCGCTCCTCTGGAGGTGTAGGATGAGCAACCTGATCCACAAGTGATTTCACCTTTCCATCGAAGAAAGTAGCGAAATCCGCTGCTCTCTTTGTAGAATCCTCCACCTTGGAAGTTGGGGGAGAGCAGCTCGGAGTCTTGATGAGATCGAATAGTTTTTTGGGTCTATTTTTGGCGGAATCAAGGAGGGTTTTGAAGTGCGTCGCTTTCTCAAGGAAGATGTGCTTGTGGTATTTGGATCTTGCTGTGCGAAGCAAGGCTAAATTGTCAGTGGAAGGCAATTGCCTCCATTGCTTCTCCAGGAATCTTAGCTGCTTCCTTTCCTCATAAAGGGATTTGTTGAACCAAGGTGCTGAGGGAGTGGGCCTTATCCTTTTGCTTTTGAGTGGAGCAACGTTATTAATTTCAGCTGCAAGAACTGTGAGGCATTGGGAGGTGAGATCGTCAACAGCTATGTTCGGGTCTAGCCTTGGAAGTGAAAGCAAAGCTGATTCACAGAGGGGACCGACATCAATGTTTTTGGCATCACGGAACCAGGAGATGGCCCTTTTGGGTTGGCCAAGAGTTATAGAGTGTGAAAGTTGTAGAGAGAATGGGATGAGGTGGTGGTCAGACCAATCTACATGAATAGGGGTAGTAGTAGAAAGCATGCCTGCTTTAGAAATAACAAGGTCCAGGATTGCGCCCTTAGAGTGGGTTGGTTCAGTGCAGTGTTGGATAAGATCATTTGCCGAGAGGAAGGTGGCCAGTGAGTTCGCAGAGGAGTCTTGCGGTGCGCCCCAGTGGAGATTGAAGTCACCCACGATGGTCTGATTGTCACTTTGAGAGTATTGGTCGCTGATGAAGTCTTTGAGATCTTCTATAAACGAAGAGCTACTACTACGAGGCGGGCGGTAAATGATATGGAATCTGAGCGGTGAATGGTGCTGCAATTGAAGCTCAAGAGAAAGGCATTCAAAGGTGAGGGAGGAGCTGCTAGGAGACGCCTTAAGTTGGAGGGCGTTTCTGAAGATGACTGCAACACCTCCCCCCGTGTTTTCGGTTCTGTCATTCCTAAATATGGAATAACCTGTGGGTAATAGGAGATCAAACATAGAGTGGAGGTATCTTTGAACCAGGTCTCTGTGAGGAAGAGCATGTCAAGTTTGTGAAGGGTGATGGTGTCGGAGATTTCAAGTTTGTGTTTTACTGCAGATCTGCAGTTGTGAAGCATACAGCGCAGCTCTGTCAAGACTGTTTTGGTAACGGGGGCACTTGGGCTCTGAAGGGTGATCGGGATATTGTACATTTGCCTGGGTGCTCGGGAGGGTTTAGGTGGACGCTTTGTTCTGACAGAGGTGATTGTCGGAATAGTGTAGACAGTGGGGTTGCTAGGACATGCCTGTTGAAGAAGGGTGGCGTTCAAGGGCTTGTGTGAGTTAACAACGCTAGAGGGGGGTGGAGTGCCTGGAGAGGGAGGGTGGAGAGCAGAGGAGGGGTGAGCAGTGTAAAGAGATGGCATGAAGCATCAAGAGTCGGAGGGGCGTGTCAGGAGAGGGTGAGGCGGGCAGCATCAGGATATGCAGTGGTTTGGAAGGTCAGAGAAGAGGCGGCTAGAAGTATCAGAATACGGAGGTCATGAGGTGTAAGGTATAGAAGAGGCAGGAAGTGCAGGAGAGCTGCAAGCAGCATCCGGACAGGGAGGGGATGTTGAGTGTCAATGTTGGAAAGTGGGTTATTAGTAGTGGTAAATATGCATCTACCACTGGCAATAAGACCACTAACACGGTTTAGGGCTCAGTATAGGTCTCAATAAATTATTCTCATGCTCAACCCCGGGTAGATTGGCTGCGAGCAGGCAGCATTAACGTAAGAGACAGATTTGTAAAGCAGTTAACCGCATCGCTGCGGCAGCTTTTCCCGCTGTGTGCGGCGGTTTTGAAAATACAGCGTTACATGACGAGCTCAGCTCGTCATCAGCATACGAGCGCCGTAGCTGATGACGAGCTGAGATCCTCATCAGCATCGAAGGGGTTAAAACACCAGTTCAGTAAATAATTAAGACTCAGCACACACTACAGATCTAACACAGATTTATAAAAATAAGAAATATTTCCATCTCTAAAATGACATAAAAACAACAAAAATCCATCGTAGGGTACCTGAGATATGAATTTTGTAAAACAAAACACTTTCTAGCACCTAGTCATCTTATGGAGTTTTGTCTTCCAAGATGCTCCAAACTTCTCCAATCATCTGGAAATTCTTCCTGCAGTTCTTCGTGAGGGTCCAAATTGTTCAAAACACAATCCAAGGGTCTAGAAGCTCCAAGATGGTTCTTGAAGGTTGGGACCACAATTCCCACAATGCACTTGACCAAATCTTTAAAGGTCTACTGGATGCCTACAGGCCGGGTGCTCTCGGTGGAGTTGATGCAGGTGAGTTCTGTTAACCTGTAGCTTTTAAGGTGTTGCAAAGTCATCCTGTGCCCTGGGCACCCCAAAACTTTTTGCTGACTGGTACTGGTGGTAACTGACTCTGACTGACCCTGGGCTCTGCCTAACCAGGCCCAGGGCCAGTGCTATGTTGAAGACACACGTAGAATAGAGTAAAAAGGACTACATGCACTAGGGTACACTATGGGTTAAGGTACGCCTGTGATTGGCATGACCTCCCCTATAAGGCCCCAGTACATATAGGGCAGGGGGATTAAACTACCTTTAAGTCCCTAGTATAGTATAGGGCAGGGCAGTTTAGAGGCCAGCAGCCTTTTATGCACTTGCATGTGAGCACTGTTGAAGCCTGAGGTCAGTTTAAAATCAACCCTGTGTTGTATGGCTGCTTTTAAAATGCAAATTGTGCCCAAACTCGACTTTTGTATTTGGGGCACTTAAAAAAGAATAAACTACAATGTTTGGGCATGGTAGTTACTCCTAGGGTCTCCCCTAGGTGTTCAAGGGATGGGGCGTTAGGTACTTAGGTACTTATAAGGTGAATCCTTATCAAAAGGTTTTTATGTGCTCTGGGGTTAGTGAAATTGCACATTTCACTCCCCACATTGCTGTAAAGTGCTTCTCAAAATCGATTTTTGTGCTAATAGCACTGCAGAATGGGGATCAGCAATATTTGTTATATATTCAGCCCCCCTAAAGTCTTTCCTAGGTTTTCCAGGGGTATGGGCTCCTGTAGGTATAACAAGGGTCCTTATAAAACCTGTTTTATAGGCTCTGCTATTGGCAGCATTATCCAGTTAATTTTTCCATTGCAGTTCCCCAGCCCGCCAGATTACATTGGAAGAGGTTATTAGTCAATAACTGGAGAAAGAAAAGCCCTAAAACTAGGATTAAAGGACTCAGAAGAATGGTATTGATAAATCCAACATTATGATATTGTTGAATTTCTTCTAAAATGTACCGATAAAAAGTTATGAGTTTTTTGTCTGTAAGCCAAAACGTACCCCTGTACTGCTCTGCCCCGATTGGTCAGAGATAAGTGGGTGAATGTGCTTTCTTGGAAGAGGTGATAAATGACCCCTGGGATTAGGAAACCTCTGAGGTCAGAGAGGTTGCTGAGCATAGGAATGTCAGAGCCAGGGGGAGGGATAGTATATAATGCTCTTCAATGGAAAGGGCAGAAAAGATAAAGACATCAGTTTAATTTACAACTCTTCTCTTTGACCCTAGGCAGATGCTAGGCTTAATGAAGGAAGAGCAGATGCAAAGGGGAAGAGACTATGGAGATTAGCCATCCTAGGTGTTGGACTTGGCCCTTTTCCCCCAAACCTTTTCGCTTTTTGCCCCCCCTAATTTGAAATGTCTCCCCCATGGTAATAAACCTGTATAGGCCATGTGTGGTGTGAGACACCTTCTTAATATGTAATGTCATGCAATGGTGTGAGCACTTGCCAATGTCCCCCATTGTAAAATGTACCCTGGTAAAATGTTGTGTTTTTAAAATGGCTGCCATGGCAGTGCGTTGTGCCAACTGACTGCAGGAGGTTAGCAGTCTAGTTGTTAGGTACCCAGCCACCCCTGCATTTGGAGGGAAAGCCTGGCATCCAGGGTGCTCTACTCCTCGCTCTGAGCCAGTTAGAACTAGTTCGCCTGTCTGAGGTGGGTTAGCGGTCTAGTTGTCTGGTACCCAGCAATCCCAGCATTTGGAGGGACCTTCTAGAAGCTTCCAGCCTTTCTGGTACAGGGAGAGCAGTAGAGATGTGATGAGCAGAGACAGAGCTGGGGGGACAGGAATGTGAGGGGACCTGCTGCAAGGGGATACCGCCACTTGGGCCTGTGTGCTTGACCCTGCACCCATCTAAAACCCCTCTACTGTCCCCAGGGCTTGTAAAGCCCCACTTCAGGAGTTCAGGCTGCCGTGTGGGAGGAGGGCCACGCTGCAGTGGGGATGGTGAAAGCCTACCACCCTGCTTTGATGATGCCCCCACTACCTGCTGACCTGGCCCAGTAGTGCTACTGCTCTGTCCCCCGGGCCCCTGAGAAAGGAGGGCCCCGCTAGGTCCCTGGAGCTGCCGGGACCCTGCGCTATGCAAGCGCTGCGCCAAGAAGCACCGAGAAGGGAAGGAGTGTTGTGGACTGGACCCCCCCAGGAGGTGAGACGAGTTACCCTGGGACCCCTGGATGTGTTACTGGGACTGTCCCCCCCCCCCCCTTGCGCTGTGTGCCTGGAAGCGCTGGCCTGCAGAAGACTGCTTGTGTCCCCAGAGTGCTGTGACCAAGACTGCCCTGCTGATTGCCTGCCAAGCGCTATAATCTGGAAAGCGCTGTGCTGCAGAAGCGCTGTATGGGGAGGATTGTACCCCAAGGAGCTGTGCTGTGAGGAGCTGCCTGTTAAGTGCTATAACTTCAAAGCGCTGGAGAAGTGCTGCTGGCCCTTTGAGCCACAGAGCCCTGAAAGCTGTGTGGCCCGAGAGAGGAGCTGAGCGCGGTGAATAGCGCTGTAGGTGCCTACCCCATGTGTTTGCGCCTTTTTGCGGAGTAAATAGCGCTGGGGGAGCCCACCCCACGTGTAGGCGCACTTATGGCGTGTTTAAAATGTTTACCAGAAGGGTGCCTGGCCTACGCCAAAGGGAGGAACCCCGGAGTAGCCCGGTGAGTGGGGCCCCATTCAAACTGTGTGAGGGGGTGGAGAGGGCGACGGGGCACAGGGTCGGTGTCGGCCCCCCCTCCATGACGTGGAACATTAGAGACCTTGGATGGTAAACATACCCTTAACTGGACAACAGCCTGAAGTGCGAACTGGTGTAGTCTGGTTGTCAATGCTGTGCCCCTGGGTCGCCCATGGAATCATTAAAAGCCCAAGAGCTAGGGCCAGGACTTAGGTTTATGCTGGGTTGATGTTCAGGCCGATGGTTTCGCGCCCAGTGTGCTTATGGCCTAGTGTTAATGCCCCTGTTAATGGTGGGCATCCCCATGCGTTATACTGCTGAGGCCGACTGCCCCTCTAGGGAAGTGTTAGTCGCCCGAAAAGATATTTAGGGTTGCCCTAATGAAATGTTTATTCCTGCCCAGTGACCAGGTTATAGGAAATGTTTGATTGGTTGTGACCGGTTATTACCGTTACTGATGCCAATGTATATTGATGTTTCACGCCTGCTAGGTGATCCTACGCTGATTCCAGGCGGTTATACAAAAAAGGTTGTGGGCCCCTGCGCATGTTATTTACCTGCCTAAGTGAGCCGAATGTACGCACTGGTGAGGTGCGCAATGTGTTGGATGCCCAGGGTATTGCTCAGGAATAATGCGCCAGTGCTGATATGCTTATGGTTAAATGCCTAATGTCACAGCGTAATGTGTATGCCTAAGGTTCTATTGCATACAAGGTGCCTACTACCCTGATGAGATGGTCATCTCCCTGGCCTAAGGTGATGAGACCGATATCTAATGTTGATGTGCCCGTTTACTGCAGGTGTCCTGCCCCTGTGCTGGCCTGACGTGTCATTCCAGGCCCCGGTTTACATCCCATGTTTATGAGAAAACTTGCTGCTTTATTACAGGTGCTCATGTCTGTTGGGGTTTGCTGTGATGCCATGAAGTTTTCCTTTACAGGGGTCGTGTTGGAGTTATTCTGCATGGGGTATCCTGATGCTAATGTTGTACTTTGTAGTTACAGTCTACTGCTAAGGATGAGAGCCTGAGTTGGCCCCGCCATAGTGACCCCAGGTTTAATGACAAGTTTAATCACCTTCTTTATTTCAGCCACGGACTTAAAGACTCAGCCCTTACTTCCCATGTAAATAATCCCCCTTGATACACTTGGCTCTGGTGCCAGTTGACGCTGTGTTGTGATACCACTGTTGATGCATTTTTGCCTTGCAGGTTGGAGATATACTAAACTACTTATTGATTTTCCAACTCAAACTGGTGTCCTGCCTCTTTTGTGGTGTGCCTGGTGTGTCGTCTGTGGGTACTGCGTGAGTGCTTCACATGTCCTCCGAAGTTTGGCCTGCCCGCTTGGTTCCATGCTACCCCCCTGGAGATTTGATAACCCCATTTCTTACATTGGTGGCAAGCGTTGGGATAGGACTTGTGTTTGCGTAGTACCACAGCGGCCACGGGTCACACCACAAGTAGAGCCATGAGAGTATTCACAGCCTTTTTGTGGGGATTATTGTTTAGCTGTATATTGTGGTTGCTGTTTTGCTTACTCCTGAAAAGTGTTTGCAGTTGTGTCCCCTTGTTCCCCTGTGGGTGTGTCCCGGGAAACCTCACCACGATGGGGTTGGTTTATAATGAGGTGAAACTGATTGAGTCCACCGAGGGGGAAGTGATAGACTTCCTCAAGGAGAGAGGGATACCCCCAGTAGGAAACATTAAGAGAAAGTGGTTTCTCTATGAGGCCCTCAAGAGGGGGGAGCCCTTAGAGATCGGTGGGGGCTTGTCTGATTACCCCCCTGAGTATTTAAAGGGTGGGTTCGGTAGAAGCCAGTGAGAGGGCGCCCAATCCATATCCCTGGAGGGTAATTACCTGGATGGAGAGGAGGAAGAGTTTGACAGGGCAGAGACGTCAGAAGCTAATGCAGACACCAGAGATAGGGAGTCGCACACTTTGTCCAGTCCCCGGGGCACTGCCCCATCCTTTTCCCTGTCCCCGGAAGAGTGGGTAGATAGGAGGGAAGAAAGGGAGCATCAGCTAGCGCTGGAGAAGCTCAGGTTGGAGCAGGCCACGGAGTTAGCGCAGCTGAGGATTCAGGAGCAGAGGCTAGAGACAGAAATGGTCCTAGCCCATGAGAGGATGGCAGAGGCGGAGAGGGCCTTTGCCAGGGAGAGAGTAGCTCAGGTGGGAAGGTTTTCCCCTGAGAGCGGTTTTAGGAGTCTGGATACACCAGTGAGGTTGGGATCCAGTGGTGGCAGCGAGTGTAGGTCCAGATCAAGGAGTCCCATTCCCGAAGCCCAGGAGACTGTGCCTGATTCCCAGGAAGAGGGGGGCGGGTTAGTGTTCAGGGGCAGGGGAAAGCTGTCCCACCAGTCCTGGTGAGAGTTTGAGGAGGAGTGTTGGACTGTACTTAAGGATTGGGTGGTGAGGAGAGCGTTGGAGGATTGGGAAGGGCTGTGCCATGCAGTCATCAGAGAGCACATGCTGAGGAGTTGTGTCCCAAGTCTGCGTCACCATCTGTTGCAGTGCAGGTTCCCAGACCCCAGAGAACTTGCACAGGAGGCAGACCTCTGGGTAAGTCCCAGAGCGTCTAGGAAGGCTGAGGGGAGTGATCCTGGAGGGAGTGGTGCAGGGATCTTTCGACCCAGCGTGGCGGGAGAGGTGAGGAATGGCCCAGCTAGGTCCCAGGATAGTGAGAGGGTTGTAGGGCCTCACATCCCATCTATAGGAGGGAGTGAGACGGGGAGGTGTCCCGAGGTGCCCCAACCGCAGTCACAGGGCCTGGAGAGTTCTTTTAGGGAACTCCAGGTTGGAAGCCGAGGCTGTCCTGATGTGCCACCCAGAGGAAGGGATCGCCTTATATTAGGAGAACCCGGGGCATCAGTAATCAGAGCTCCAGTGGTTCTGGGGTCTGACCAGTCACAGGGTTTAGATCCTGGACTGGGGTTCCAGGTTCAGGGGTTGCCTGACCTGGTGGGTGGGGTACCTGTAATTCAGGTCCCTACCAATTTGACTCCCAGGGGTACTTCTCCCGTTGGGAGGGTGCGGGACTCTGGGAGGGGGTGCAGAGGGAGGAAAGTCTCTCCTCCGTCACCGGCTCAGCTACAGGGCGCAGATCCCGGGTTGGGTGGCCAGGTTGAGAGTTTGCCGGACCTGGCGGGTGGGACATCTGTGTTCAGAGTCCCCCCAGATTTGACTCTCAGGGGTACTACTCCAGTTAGGAGGGTGCGGAACTCTTGGAGGGGGTGCAGGGGGAGGGAGGACTCGCCCCTGTCACCGGTTCAACCTGAGGGTTTCGACTCCAGGTTGGGGAGGGATTGGTTGTGTGAGGGTGTCCCCAGACGTAGGAAATGGCGGAACCCTAGGAGGAGAAGTAGGGGGAGGAGAGCCTCGCCCCTAAGGGCTGGTCAGCCTGAGGGTGTAGACCCCAGGTGGGTGGACCAGTGGCAATTTGGATAGAGGAGAGTGGTCCAAGAGTATTACCAGCCTGAGGCTAGAGCCTACCACTCTAGGAAGAAACAAGGGCCAGAGATTTTTGGATGGCCAGGAGGCCAGCCCTGGCCACATCCCACTAGGGAACACCAGTGGGGTGGTTTTGTTGGTGAAGGGAGGGTTGCGAGAGTGAACCACCGGGTTCCAGAGTGGAGAAGAAACTGCAGGTGCTCCTGTAGTTGCGGGCCTGCGTCCACCTTTTTCCGCCCCAAGCAGGGAAGCCCATCAAGGCATTGATTGGTCTACCCTGGCTTTTGGCTGGGAGGGAGTTGTGTTGGACTTGGCCCTTTTCCCCAAACTTTTTCGCTTTTTGCCCCCCCTAATTTGAAATGTCTCCCCCATGGTAATAAACCTGTATAGGCCATTTGTGGTGTGAGACACCTTCCTAATATCTAATGTCATGCAATGGTGTGAGCACTTGTCAATTTCCCCCATTGTAAAATGTACCCTGGTAAAATGGTGTGTTTTTAAAATGGCTGCCATGGCTGTGCGTTGTGCCACCTGACTGCAGGAGGTTAGCAGTCTAGTTGTTAGGTACCCAGCCACCCCTGCATTTGGAGGGAAAGCCTGGCATCCAGGGTGCTCTACTCCACCCTCTGAGCCAGTTAGAACTAGTTCGCCTGTCTGAGGTGGGTTAGCGGGCTAGTTGTCTGGTACCCATCAATCCCAGCATTTGGAGAGACCTTCTAGAAGCTTCCAGCCTTTCTGGTACAGGAAGAGCAGTAGAGATGTGATGAGCAGAGACAGAGCTGGGACAGGAATGTGAGGGGACCTGCTGCAAGGGGATACCGCCACTTGGGCCTGTGTGCTTGACCCTGCACCCATCTAAAACCCCTCTACTGTCCCCAGGGCTTGTAAAGCCCCACTTCAGGAGTTCAGGCTGCCGTGTGGGAGGAAGCCCACGCTGCAATGGGGATGGTGAAAGCCTACCACCCTGCTTTGATGATGCCCCCACTACCTGCTGACCTGGCCCAGTAGTGCTACTGCTCTGTCCCCCAGGCCCCTGAGGAAGGAGGGCCCCCCTAGGTCCCTGGAGCTGCCGGGACCCTGCGCTACGCAAGCGCTGCGCCAAGAAGCGCCGAGAAGGGAAGGAGTGTTGTGGACTGGACCCCCCCCAGGAGGTGAGATGAGTTACCCTGTAACCCCATGATGTGTTACTGGGACTGTCCGCCCCCCCCCCCCCTTGCGCTGTGTGCCTGGAAGCGCTGGCCTGCAGAAGACTGCTTGTGTCCCCAGAGTGCTGTGACCAAGACTGCCCTGCTGATTGCCTACCAAGCGCTATAATCTGGAAAGCGCTGTGCTGCAGAAGCGCTGTATGGGGAGGATTGTGCCCCCAAGGAGCTGTGCTGTGAGGAGCTGCCTGTTAAGCGCTATAACTTCAAAGCGCTGGAGAAGTGCTGCTGGCCCTTTGAGCCCCAGGGCCCTGAAAGCTGTGTGGCTCGAGAGAGGAGCTGAGCGCCATGAATATCGCTGTGGGTGCCTACCCCATGTGTTTGCGCCCTTTTGTGGAGTAAATAGCGCCGCAGGAGCCCACCCCGCGTGTAGGCGCACTTATGGCGTGTTTAAAATAATAACCAGAAGGGTGCCTGGCCTACCGCAAAGGGAGGAGCCCCGGAGTAACCCGGTGAGTGGGGCCCTATTCAAACTGTGTGAGCGGGTGGAGAGGGCGACTGGGCACAGGGTCGGAGTCGGCACCCCCATGACTTGGAACATTAGAGACCTTGGATGGTAAACATACTCTGAACTGGACAACAGCCTGAAGTGCGAACTGGTGTACTCTGGTTGTCAATGCTGTGCCCCTGGGTCCCCCAAGGAATCATTAAAAGCCCAAGAGCTAGGGCCAGGACTTAGGTTTATGCTGGGTTGATGTTCAGGCCGATGGTTTCGCGCCCAGTGTGCTTATGGCCTAGTGTTAATGCCCCTGTTAATGGTGGGCATCCCCATGCGTTATACTGCTGAGGCCGACTGCCCCTCTAGGGAAGTGTTAGTCGCCCGAAAAGATATTTAGGGTTGCCCTAATGGAAATGTTTATTCCTGCCCAGTGACCAGGTTATAGGAAATGTTTGATTGGTTGTGACCGGTTATTACCGTTACTGATGCCAATGTATATTGATGTTTCACGCCTGCTAGGTGATCCTACGCTGATTCCAGGCGGTTATACAAATAAGGTTGTGGGCCCCTGCGGATGTTATTTACCTGCCTAAGTGAGCCGAATGTACGCACTGGTGAGGTGCGCAATGTGTTGGATGCCCGGGGTATTGCTCAGGAATAATGCGCCAGGGCTGATATGCTTATGGTTAAATGCCTAATGTCACAGCGTAATGTGTATGCCTAAGGTTCTATTGCATACAAGGTGCCTACTACCCTGATGAGATGGTCATCTCCCTGGCCTAAGGTGATGAGACCGATATCTAATGTTGATGTGCCCGTTTACTGCAGGTGTCCTGCCCCTGTGCTGGCCTGACGTGTCATTCCAGGCCCCGGTTTACATCCCATGTTTATGAGAAAACCTGCTGCTTTATTACAGGTGCTCCTGTCTCTTGGGATTTGCTGTGATGCCATGAAGTTTTCCTTTACAGGGGTCGTGTTGGAGTTATTCTGCATGGGGTATCCTGATGCTAATGTTGTACTTTGTAGTTACAGTCTACTGCTAAGGATGAGAGCCTGAGTTGGCCCCGCCATAGTGACCCCAGGTTTAATGACAAGTTTAATCACCTTCTTTATTTCAGCCACGGACTTAAAGACTCAGCCCATACTTCCCATGTAAATAATCACCCTTGATACACTTGGCTCTGGTGCCAGTTGGCGCCGTGTTGTGATACCACTGTTGATGCATTTTTGCCTTGCAGGTTGGAGATATACTAAACTACTTATTGATTTTCCAACTCAAACTAGTGTCCTGCCTCTTTTGTGGTGTGCCTGGTGTGTCGTCTGTGGCTACTGCGTGAGTGCTTCACATGTCCTCCGAAGTTTGGCCTGCCCGCTTGGTTCCATGCTACCCCCCTGGAGATTTGGTAACCCCATTTCTTACACTAGGGTTATGTTAGCCAGCTCTTTTCCCTTTGCTGAAATTTCTGACATATTGAATTTTGGAAGAATATTAGTTTCTGGGTTAGCATTTTGCCATATTTTGGAGGGAGTAGGCATGCGCTGGGGTGGTGCCCTGCACCTCATTGGACAGGAGTACCCTCCTGCTTGACCCCAGAGAGCACTGAATAAGTATCTGAGAGGGGCAGTGCCTCTCACATCTGCTTTTGAAACCTCAGAGAATCAAAAGGGCCCACGCTGAAGAGGTTGATGTGCATTCACAAGGCCTGCACTCTGAAGATTGCGCCTTTTGCACCATCTGAAACTACAGCCCTGTGGATCAAACCTGCTTCCAATGGACTAAAGAGTGGACTCCCTGCAAGCTACAGGTTAACATAGCTCACCTGGACCATCAGCACCAAGAATCCCTACCTGGAGTACTACCAGTGGATTTGGACGGGTTATGTCCAAGTGGATTGTGGGAATTGAAGTCCCACACTTTCAAGGACCCTCTTTGAGATTCAAGAACCTTAGATTGTGTGTTGGACACCTTGGGACCCGCAGGAAGAACTTCAGGCAGGAGTTCTAACAGGATCCAGGCAGCTGGCGGGGGCGGCACAAGACTGGTGAAAGATCCTCCCGAACAATTGCTAAATGTGTCCCTGTCGGAGGCAACAAAATGACCAAAAGGGGCACTGTTGGTTTCTAAGCACTAGAAAGAGACTAATCTTCAAATATTCATATCTCTGATTCCCTTAAGAAGATTATTTTCATTTTGGTGTGATTTAATAGATAAAAATAGTTCCTATTTTTTGAAATTGGTGTTGAATTTGTATTGTGTGTTATGTCTTAATTATTTACTGAATTGGGTTTTTTAAATGCTCTACATACCTGCTCGCAGCCAAGCTACCAAGGGTTGGTCATGGGAATAATTTCCTAAGACCTATTCTGAGCCCTGTATTAAGTCAGTGGTATTACTGCCAGTGGTAAATGCATATCTGCCTCTACTATTAATCGACTTTCCAACACAGGGAATCCGCTCTTTATTCCTCTTGAAGAAAGGTACATCCAAAGGGCTGTAGTTCCAGATAATGCAGCAGACGCAGTCAGTCAGAGTTCACGACCTGGCAAATCAAGTTTCCGGCTTGGCAATCCTTCATTTCAAGCAGCAGAGCTGATGGGCTCTGCTTCTCTCACATATTTATTCAAAGTTCTCTGGGGTCCAGCAGAAGAGCACTTCTGTCCAATGAGGTGCAGGGCAACACCCCAGAGCATGACCACTTCCTCCAAAGTGTGGCATAATCTTCTCCCAAAAACCACTCTTTCTCCAAAATACAGTGTGGCTGAACTCCCAGCGGAGGAGCAAGAACTAGTTAAACCAACCTCCAGTATGGCTCATTTCCATAGCTCTCCTCCCCCTACCATCTGCAAATTGCTGCCTTAGGCCTGCCATCTGGCAGGGTCAGAGGGACTGGGGATAGGTGGACCTGGCATTGACTGCCTGTCCTATTCACCCATTGAAGGTCCATGCTTTATGACCCCTCCTCTCTGCTCTGGCATTCCTGTATAGCAGAGCTCTCTCTCCCAGATAACCTCTCACTGGGTGAGCCACTTATCACTTCATCAAAGCAGCCTGGCTAATCCTGTTAACTCTGACCAATTAGGGAAGAGCACCAGAAGGCTGAATTTAGGCTCACAGACAAGAAAGTGTTATAACTTCTTTTGGGTATACATTAGTTTAGGAGAAATTAAACAATGGCATATTGTTGGATTTATCAATACCAATCTCCTAAATCCTTGAACAGTATTTTCATTAAATTCCTAGCAATAGTTATGCATTCATAACTATTGCCATGCCCTATAGGGCTAGCGTTCTACAATGTGGAAACAGCACTGAGCAATATCTCCCTTACGAGGGCATATAAAACATTTTAGAAGGGCCCTGCTTATAGTTACATGACCCCCTCACCCCTGGGACACATCTGGGAGACTAGGGTTCCTGAATATGCAAACATATTGTAGATCCCCACTAAACAGAGCTATTAGCACCAATGTTGACTTTGGGAGCCACTTTACTTAAATGGGGAAAGTGAAATGTGCAATTTCTCTATCCACAGGGCTTATAAAACATCTTTTATAAGGACCCTCCATAGAATGACATGACCTGCACCCCTGGGGCTGTGGGTATCTAAAATTACAGAATATTGTAGGTGCTCCTGCCACCAAAGTAAGGTATGGGGACAATTTACAGAAGAAGTCTCCCTCCCCCATGAATGGTGCACAGGGCAAAGTGAAGCAGGGACTCAGAAGAGACATTAATGTGATGATTATAATTGTATAAATAGAATTAGCAGTTAGACAGAGAAAGATCAGTGAAGTGCGCTATATGCATGTTATGTATTGGAAGACAGAATTGCTAAACGTTGAGGTAACTGTTCGAAAATGAATGTAACTAGAAGTCTTAAGATGCTGTTTATATGTCTTTAAATACTGTGAATGCACCTGATCTGTATACGCAAAATTGTGATGTCTTCCAGTTAACAGATGTATCGTCTACAATTCAATAAAAAAATAAAAGATTAAAAAAAAGAAACCCGCACCTTCTAAATTGGAAATGCCAGCCATTCAATTGAATATGTCAAAGGAACAAACATGCTCCTCATTTCCATTGTCCATAGGACCATCCAAGGAGAACCTGTGTTTACTTTGATGAAACTGAGATCCAGGTGACGCTGTGCAGCTGCACAGAGATTGCCTCCAGCCACTTGCCCCAACGTTGGGTTGTACACAAGCTGCATACCCATGGAACAGTCCTGGTTATGGGCCACTAAGGGACCCATCAACAGTTCGAAATCCAGGGCAGCGTAAGATGGGGTAAAAGACAAATATCCAGGGCCCACTAAATGGGGCACTGGATGCAGTGAAACACATGTTGCACACAGGTGAAGTAAGCATATTGGAATGTTAGACAAAAGTCAGCAATTGGCAATGCAAAATCACTAGGCAACATGTAGGTCACTCAAGAGTTGTAGGAGACCTCAATGGTAACAGTAAACTTAATGTATCAAGCAGTTATAAAAATATCTATTTTTTATAATTACAAAAATATTAAAAAGATGGCTCAAAGTTCATCAATCAATAAATGAGACACGTATTAATAATGACCAAACAATATGCCATCACTATAGCCAGAAATTATATACATATTAGTAATACTGCAACTGCAAATTATCTCGTAATCGGACCAGGTACAGATATTCACTTAGGTGCAAGAAACATCACAATAACTGGAAACAGTACATAGACAGATGACAAGCCACACAAATACAAAAGAAAACAAACATTAAATTAAATAGATTAATGTGGCACTGGTTCTTCAAAGTGTTGACTCGTGTTTCGGCGAACATGGCACCTTCATCAGGAAAACCACATTATAAAGCAATATCTACAAAAAAAAATAAAGGTACATTTATTAAATAACATCTCTCTCGTATAAGGATATCTGTGAATGAAGTAGACCTCTTTGTAAAACCAACCACTAGAAACACTCTGCTGGATTTCGACCCGGTAGTCAAAAACAAAGAATTACTTTCAGGCAGTTTTTAAGACTGTCGAAGCTGTTCTAACCTTCAGGACTTTGACTTTCAAGTTACCACTATGACAGAAACATTTCTTGGGAGAGGTTACCTGAAATCTCATAAAAGAATCTTTTAAACGAGACAGATTTTACGACAGAGATGCCCTGTTAAGATCACATCCACATGGAAGAATATAGCATGCTACAACGCATGCAATTACAACGGTGCAGTCTTTACGAAGACCGCGTTGTTACAATGCGATGCCATTACTACGCAAATCATTACACTGACTTGCAGTAGATGGCACTGTAACATTAGGAATGTATCATTTACTTTTCCAACTCCAGCCTACGCAACAGTAGGGAAGGTGTTGCAATAGTAAATTACACTATATCTTATGTTAGAGCGCCATATACTGCAAGTCGATGTAGTGACTTGCATAGTAATGGCATTGTGTTGTAACAACTTGTCATTATAATAACCGCGTTGTAAAGGCATTGCGGTGTAATGACGATTGTAAAGGTTGTTTCCCTCAATAAACAGTTACTCAACTTGTGTGTCACTAAACATTCGATGATGAACGAAATCGTGAGACAGATTATAAACTCTAATTGGTACATCCTTAACACGTCTAAGCCACAAGAAATTAAACTGCCGAAACATCTATTTGCATGTAGTCGAAATTAAAATATCAAAGACTTGATTGTACCCTCACGCTTTATTAAAAGTCCCAGTTTTGTTCAAAAGACCATTGATGGTCTTTTGAACAAAACTGTTCTATTGCAGAATAGAAGGAACAGGTATGATGATGTCAAAAATCAAGACGAGCATTAACAGGAACACTCCGAATAAGGCGGAAAAAATAGAATGCATTCAAGCTGGTATTACTCCAAAAATAGTTTGAAAAGATGTCACGAAGTCGGCGCCCACAAGTTTAAAAAAGTGTGCCAGCCCTGTGGTGTCAGGAGCATTAAATATTTGATGTATCAGTTCCCTGATATGTAGAGGGAGATTTGTGTTTAACAATGACTGTATTTCACTAGACGTTCTCGCCGCCTGCAATTCAAAGGTCTCAAGTGCTGAAGTGATAGCCACTTTTTGTTGAAACAATAAAGCTTTGAGGCTGCTTAGCTTATTGAAACTGTTTTCAGGGTGGAATGGAAGGACACAACCAACTGTCTATACCCCCATATGAAGGGGGAAACAGGGTGATGTTGCAACAAGTAACTAACTGGGAAACAGAAACCTCATATGGGATTCCCGCACCCACACCGTAACAGTCCTGATTATTAAGAACGAGATAACTACCATTTGAAAGCAGTGTGAGAGTGGGAATAATTGCGGGAACAGGAGTTCCTTTCAAATATCACATGCCAAATTGGGTGCAGACACGTTACAGGTGCCATGAATCTTTACTTATTGACACACAAGGGAATGACCAGCGGTGGAGTTCCACCCTTCCCCTGTCAGAAACACATCTCTTTCAGCCTTCTCACAATGATATGTAAATGGCAGGTACCATAATTTATGTAAGTAAATGCTCCCAGTGGGTTCATATCTACCTACTAGTGAGTGTTTCATGCAGACAAAGAGCTGAAACATTGAGATGGGAAACAAGATAACCTTGTGTATTAACCATACTGCTGAATGAGTTTCCGCTACAGTGAATGGAAGTTGTTCAAGTTTCTCCTTATGAAGCATGGCATAACTATCATCTTTCATAGCCATCGCTTGTTGTTTACATGTCAAATAAAATGGTAAAAACAATGAACTAGATTTAACTAATGCCAAGGACGTGTTCATTCTTAAGGGTTTGCAGTGTCCACCCAAATTGCATACCTGATCTAAGGAGAAGTGTGGCTCACTGGTTAGAGGAGGCAGACCTGGAAGCAGAGGTCAGCCGGGACCAGGGTTCAATTCCCGGCTCGGTGGGGTCTTGAGTCCTAAAATGTGCCTACTTGATTCACGGGTTCACACTCTGCGACTCTGGGCAATAGCTTGCTTAATCTCCACAACGGCCTCTCGCGGCGGGATGCCTGGCTTTCACCTTGTGGATACCCTGCCGGGGTTATCTCACAGGGGAATACCAGGACGGGTTCCCTAAGCAAGCGCTTAGAAACTGCTTGGTGATTTGCGCTATATAAATTCCTGTACATTTACATTTGATTCTGACCATGATACAAGGTAGACACTTCGGTTTGTACAATATCAATAACAGATGCTACTATATTATCTAGAGTATAAATATGAGATGACAATGTATTCATATTTTTTGCGACAACAACAAGCACTTTATCTAAATTATCTTTGTCAATTTGCCTTAAACGTACTGCAGCTTCCAATTGCGATAATTTCCAAATTTCATTATATGCAGCAGCATAATCAAATCGTATCGAACGAGGGGACTTTGGACCCAAAAGGAAATCAGATAGATTGATGTCTTCTGATAGGAGAGAAAGATGTTTCACAACAGACAATGTGAAATGTTCTAGCCATTGTTGACATAATTTGCCTACGGAATAAGTAGAAACAGTGTTGGAACCAGTGTTTGTGGATAACTTGAATCAGGTCTATTTAATTTAAACCCAGAAGTATTAATTAAGAAACGAAAATGACAACATTTTGTGTTTAGTGGCCATAGTGACCATGCAGTCAGGTATATCATAGAAGAATTAAAAGTACCATTTTGTATCATACCCTTTAGTTGGTTTTTAGTATAATTTCATTTGTATAGGATTACCAGTTATCAAAATGAGCCAAGGATGGAACAATGAGAGCATTTAACTCTTTAATCGTTGGCAACCCCAGACAAATAATCTTTTGGACCGTGTCATTAAGAAAGAGAATTTGCATAGGTATCAGACTTGCACAGATTACAGATTCTGTGCCTTGGACTTGTCATGACTTAGTGCCTCATACTGATTTGAAATCAATATTGTCTTTCCAATAATCATATCCTTTTAGGTCTATGTTGTCAATAAAAAGGGATACACATATTTGGTTGGTTTGAGTAAGCACATTTTATTTTGAAAGACTGGTAATTAATTTAAAATAGTATAATGCTGGGTCTGAAAGATTATAACCATTAAAATAAGTGTACTCCATCTTTTGTGTAGTTGAACTACACTGAGATGGAGTCTGGCAATGTTCCCATTGAGTATAATTGAATTGGGGACACTGTCCATTAACTCTATGCAGAATATGGTGTCCATAATGTTGATAACAGAATAAATCAGCATAGTTAGCAGAATTTAAATATACATTTTCAGTATATTATTGCAATTCAGAGAACATAGAATTTACAGCATCAACATCCCAATCATCGAATTGTAACCCGGGCATGATCACATCACATATAGAAAGACGGAACACATATGGTATTTACAGGGTCTTCATGGGACCAAATACATCGAATAGTACTTTATCCCATATAATTCCCTCAGTGACTGGGACCACTGAGATATTAACAAGGGTATGGTCTCTTTTCATTTTCTGCAAGGGGGAGTGTGAGCACCCTGTCAACCAGTTCTACAGCAGAACATTCTGGGAGGTATTGGCCATTAATTAAAAGGAAAAAAACAGTCACAAATCTAATCCACATTGTAGGAAGGTGGATATCTGACTATGGTTACCCCCAAACGTTTTGCCGGGTGTTTAGCTGGTTTTTGACTTAGTTTGCCTGGGATCCTACTATTCAGGGCCCCAGGCTGATTGCTCTCTCCTTAAAATGGACTCCATGTACCTTAGGTGCATAACACAATTGGAATTGGTTCACCTTATAGGCCCCTGTAACAGTGTACCATAGGTACCCAGGGCATAGGTGTAGCCAAGGCCTACCAGGGGCTGCAGCATGTATTGTGCCGCCCCTGGCCTGGCCTCCATATTTGACACAACTGGCTGATCACTCAGCTGGGGTAAGTTGGCGTAATCACCTCTTACTTAGATATAGTCTCCCTATACCTAACCTTAACTGGACACATATGTTCCTATCAGCCACTCCTAAGGAAGGCCTCATCAATCCTGGAGGCAGAGTGCTTGGAAATATGTGAGATGGTGCTCTAGCATGAGCTGAGCCTGTCTGCAGCTGTCGGGAACGACTCCCTTAGCTGTTCCGGGATATTGCCATACCATATACTCTTAAGTGCATTATAATCCTCGCGGTTATTTGCTATCTTTGGTTTGGCTTTATCAAAACATGTCGAGTAAGGTGTCATACAAATTGGAATACTATCCCCTCGACAGTTCTGTCGACGGGGATAGCATTCCACCCTTCTAGAGGGACACGACATGTGTGTAGCCTTAACCCCGGTTAAAGTTAACCAGAGCCTCAGCATCACAAAATGGATGCTGCCACCACAGACACAAGTCTGACCTCCTGCTGCTGGGAGTCCTTCCAGCGAGGGAGGCTTGGACAAAGGGTTTCCTGCCTTGGGAGGTGCGAGCACCACCCCAGACAGTGTTTTGTGTATTGGGTAGGACAGGCCTGAATAGATTGAGACATGCCCGGGGCACTCAAGGTGTCCCCGTGCAAAAGCCAGTCCAAACCGGTCCTGAGACTTTCCAGACCCAGGCCTGGTGAGGAGCTGGACAAAGGAAAGGGGGTGTAACCGCCCCCCTTCCTGGTCCCACCCAGAGGAGGGACCTAGTAGGTGATCCACCCCTCAGATTGGGAATAAGAGTGGGAGCAGTGCCATTGCACAGCAGATCATCCTGAAATCAACTTTAAACAAAGAAGAAGACTGGACTTCGACATTCTGCTGCACAGAAGACTGAAGAGAATCTCCCTTGTGGCCTAGGAGTGGCCACCCTGTGAAAGCAGGTACCAACCAGCGAATCGACGTCTGCTTTGCCACCGCCTCCCGCCGGAGCCCGAGCCCAGAGCATGACAAGACCCAGACTCCCAGACTTCTCACAGCCCGACCCACAGTCCCTGCAAAGAAGGGACCCGTGGAGGCACCCGAAGAGCTGACTGCGCAGCATCAGAGGCATCCTCGACTTTGTGCTTTGGGGATTAAGAACCCCCACCACCAAGCAGCCCTTGCACGAAGATCAGCCCCCCAGCATCTTCACGATCTGCGTGGGGCCCTTTTGCATTGTGCCACTCGACGCACCATCCCGGCCACTAGCCACGTGGTCAGCGGCCATCTTGGCGACGAAACTGAAGAACTACACTGCGGGTCTCGTTGCTCCAGACTTGCCCTCGCTCCTGTAGAAGGGAGCACCCGCTCTGACCTTGCTGGTCCGAGTGGTAAGACTTTTTTGATTCCTGAGTGGCTTGTATTAGCCAATGCCTGTTTGCTCCGATCAAGTTGCCGACACCGCCAACAGCGAGAAGCCTGCATGGGACAGCTCGTGACCGACTCCTGCACGTCCTCGACCCCCGGTGACCACGTGGCTGCAGAGAGAAGCTACACCTCAATGCCTGTTTGCACCCGCCTGGTTCCAATCTGGTTCCACGGTAGCCACTGGCTTGTGACTTTGAACATTGTCCCCTCTGCTTTCAGGTCTTCACATCTTCAGATCCACCCTTGGATCCATCGGAACTCTTCACATCGAGCCGCCTGCAGCGTCTTCAGCTCCAAGCACCATCGACCAGCGTGACGAAACCCGACACTACTTCGACCCTATGCACCCGCTTCCTGTGGGTGAGGTAACTCAGCTCCGCCGGTGTTCCTACACTGGTACACATCTCTAGGGCCTGTGTCTCAAGTTTCAGCTTTCTAGGTCACTCGGAAGGTTCCGAGCTAACTAACTTTGTACTTTTTACGCACCATAGACTTTGCATTGGTGAGTGCGTGCACTTTAAACACTGCACCCGAGTCCCGCGGGCCATTCCCGACTTAGTCACTGCTAGTCCCGAACAGCTCCAGCAATTCCCAAGCCCCTAGGCCTGTTTCTTTTTAGATTGGTATCTCTTATACCACTTTCTTAGTATATGGTTTAGGTGGCCCCTAGGGCTCATCCATATTGTGCAACTTTTGTATATTTCAAACTGTCTTGTGTTTAACGCTTGTGCTTCTGTGCTCATAAAGAGTCCAGGGGATACTTTTAGTTAATAAATCTATATATATTTTCAATATATATCTGTGTGGTGTCCTTTCATTTGGTATTCAAGGGGGTTGTGTGTGGTAATACAGCTGGCTTCACATGCCTTTCAGAGTTTAGCCTAAGACTGCTTTGTCCACGTTACCACTAGGATAACTGGTCTATAAGGTTGACTTACAACCATTCATCATAAGGGTTGCTTGGCATGGTACAAAGTGATCACTAGAATTAGTGAGCATTATATACCAGGCCAACTTCTCACATTGGTGAGCAGCGGATTGGGATCTGAGCTTGCTGTTGTTTTACCATTACAATCTTTGAGATTATCGTTTGAAAGATCATACAGGTACCTACTAGGTACATATAAAACAAGACTAGTATACTTAAGTTCTACTGAACTTAGTCGTTGTAGAGAATAGGGAGTAGCACACCCTGACTACAACTACTAGATAGGTTTAGTAGGTAAACATTGTGCAGGTAGATTGCAACATATCCACCCACACTAGAGAAATGTCTGGAGCAGAGGGTTCCACTGGGAATGTCTCTGTTGAGAGCGACCCTCCAAGGGCACCATCCAAATTTGCTATTTTTCCTTTAAGGAATTAAGACAGCTTTGTGTCTTAAGGGGTCTGAAGACATGGCCTTCCCCTACTACAGACCACCTTAGAGAGATCTTAGACCAGTCTGAGACTCTAAAGACCTCTAAGGCAGACCCCACAGGGAATGCTGAAGGAGGCTCTCCTTCTGAGGATTACACTGCAGAAGCCCCTGTCCCTATAGTCCTGGTAGATGAGGATGACCAAGTCACTGGTGCTCCTCGGGTAGACGAGGAGAAGGAAGAGAAAGAAGAGACAGAAGGGGGGAGCAGTGAGTCTGATGATGACAGAAATAGTCAGGTACTTGTCAGTAGACTGAACCAGACTAACTTAAGCCTATTTGAGACTGAATCTGGAAACAACCCATTCAGACCCCCAGGTGGACTTAACCAGAAGCCTAGGAGGAGAAGGACTCACTCAGGTGACTCTAACAACTCCCTTGCTTCTAGAGGTTCTCATGGTCACTCCAGAAGGGAGATGACTAGCCCTCAGAGAAGGGAACATGAGGCTGAATTGAGGATCCAGAGACAAGAGTTAGAGGTTGCCCTGGCCCAAGAGAAACTTGCTAGAGCAAGACAGCCTATAGAGAGTGGATTAGGATCTACTGGTGGCAGCACTATCCCTGAGGATAAAGACAGGTCTTTTGATACAAGAAACCTGAGCAAGATTGTGCCCCCCTACAAAGCTGCGGATGATATCCACAAATGGATGACTGCACTTGAGAGAGCCTGCAAGGTACAGCAGATCCCTCAGGAGCAGTGGGCAGCAATCTTGTGGCTCTCCTTTGAAGGTAGAGGCAGAGACAGACTCCTCACAGTTAGTGATGGGGATTCTAGAAACTACATGGTCCTGAAGAGTGCTCTGATTGATAGGTTAGGCTTAACCACTGAACAGTACAGGTTAATGTTCAGAGACACCCAGAAGACACAGACTCAGGACTGGTCTGAATTTGTTGAAAGTGCCACTAAGGCTCTGGAGGGCTGGTTGCTGGGAAGTAAGGTTACTGACTATACAGGATTGTATAATTTAATTATGAGAGAGCAAATCTTAAGTAATTGTCAAAATCAGCTTCTACATCAGCACCTGGTTGACTCTGATCTGACCTCCCCACAAGAATTGGAGAAGTGTGGCTCAGGGGTTAGAGGCGGCAGACCCGGAAGCTGAGATCGGCCCTGGACCAGGGTTCAATTCCCCGCCTCGGCGGCGTCTTGGGCTAAAAAAATTCCACGGACTCGATAATTCTCGCTCCGGTGCCTTCTCAACTCACGGGTTCACACTCTGCGACTCTGGGCAATAGCTTGCTTAATCTCCACAACGGCCCCTCGCGGCGGGATGCCTGGCTTTCACCTTGTGGATACCCTGCCGGGGTTATCTCACAGGGGAATACCAGGACGGGTTCCCTAAGCAAGCGCCGGGAAACCCTTTGTGGGTAGCTGTGCGCTATATAAGCTCAAATACAAAATACATACAATTGGGTAGGAGGGCAGACAAATGGGTCAGAACCAGGATCAGGCCTAAGAACCAGGGTGGTGACCAAAAGAAAGAGGCTACCAAGCCTCAAGAGAAGGGTGGGGATAAAAGTAAGGAAAAGACTTCCCCAGGGCCCCAAAACTCCAAGAATGGGGGTGGGTCCCAAGACACTTCTTCAACCCAGAAAAAGCCTTATTGTCATGCCTGTAAACAGGTTGGGCACTACAAAACAGACAGCTGTTGTCCCAAGAATGGCAATAAGGAGAATATACCTCCAGGTAAGGCTCCAACCCCTCCTGTCACTGTTAGCAGTGGTCCCCCAGGTGGTGGGAGCACCCCCAAGAATTTGGGTGGGTTTACTTTTGGAGGACAGGTGGACTCTGGCCTATCCAGGTCCCCTAACTCAGATACTCTTGTCTATGAGACTGGCATGGGGTTTGCCAATTTCACTGCTTGCCCAAACACTTTGAGCAAGTATAGACAGGAGCCCCTCATCAATGGCTTGAAAGTTGAGGCCTTCAGAGACACAGGGGCTAGCATCACCATGGTGGCGGAATGTCTAGTCCCCTCAAGGCAACTTTTACCTGATGCCAGATATCAGGTGACAAACATTGATGGCATAGAAACCAATCATCCCATGGCAGTAGTCAATCTTAGCTAGGGAGGTCTCACTGGCCCAAAGAGAGTGTCAGTGTCAGCAAACTTGCCTGTAGATTGCCTACTGGGTAATGATTTGGAAATCTCAGCCTGGGCTGAGGTTGACCAGCAAACTCATTCTAGAATGGTAAATCTCCTTTGAAAGGTTAGTGGGGCTGTGATGGCTACAGCCCCAATCCAAGATGCCCTTCCTGAAAAGGTTGGGAGGGCTGAGCAAACCTTAGCCCCATCTTTAGCTAATTTCCCTCCTGAAAAGAGTAGCAGGGCTGTGATGGTAACAGCCCATACCCAAACTGAGTCTCCTCCTGAAAGGGTTGGAGGGGCTGTGATGGCCACAGCCCAAACTCAAACTGATACTTGGGTAGTGAAGCCTGAAATGAGGGATCACTCCACCCAAACTGAGAGCATTGAGGAGGAAGTGAAATATCCCTCCCACCAGACTTTAGGTAAGGATCAGCCTCCTCAGGGAACTGATCTTACCCCTGATGAAGGAACTGTCCCAGAGGTTGTTAGGCCTGGCCTGACAGAGCCTCTGGTGGCAGTGGACCCTTCTCAGGTGGGACCCGGTCTGGAGCAGGTAATCTGCCCCTCTCTACCTTGCCTTACTCAGCCCAGGGCTACAGAGGACAAGAAGGACAGTGAGACCCAAAGGGGCCCCTGTCAAATAAAGCACCCCCATCAACAGATTAGGGGCACCAAAACTAGTAGCCCTAGTGAGGTGCAAACTTTAAAAACTCCAGAGGGATCACCCTTAAAAGTAGTTAGGGAACTCCCCCAGATGGATATTGTTGGGCACAGCCAAACCTGGGACCCCAAGGGCCCAAACCTGAACTGTCCCTCCAGTAAGCCATCAGAGGGACTCAGCCTCCAACTTTAGGTAGCCAGAGGTTGACCCTGAGAGCACAGTGCAACTCAGTCAAGGAAAGAAAGGCACACATGGTGGAGAGTGATTGGAGGAAGCTGAGTCCTACAGAGGAATCTCACTTCAGTACTCCATCCCAACACCAGCCTTTAACTTTGCAAAGACACACCACAGGTAGAGATTCCCTATGGTGGAGACCCTCAGATACCCTTAGGGTGAGGGATTGCTTAGTGGACCATGAGACAGGGGGTTACCAAGCCAGAGCTGTTACTTCCTTATATGGCCACTTAGGCAATATATGCTTACCTGGACAAGGATAGCCTTATCTCCTTTCGTTTGGGGGGGGGGGGTTATGTAGGAAGGTGGATATCTGACTATGGTTACCCCCAAACTTTTTGCCTGGTGTTTAGCTGGTTTTTGACTTAGTTGGCCTGGGATCCTACTATTCAGGGCCCCAGGCTGATTGCTCTCTCCTTAAAATGGACTCCATGTACCTTAGGTGCATAACACAATTGGAATTGGTTCACCTTATAGGCCCCTGTAACAGTGTACCATAGGTACCCAGGGCATAGGTGTAGCCAAGGCCTACCAGGGGCTGCAGCATGTATTGTGCCACCCCTGGCCTGGCCTCCATATTTGACACAACTGGCTGATCACTCAGCTGGGGTAAGTTGGCGTAATCACCTCTTACTTAGATATAGTCTCCCTATATCTAACCTTAACTGGACACATATGTTCCTATCAGCCACTCCTATGGAAGGCCTCATCAATCCTGGAGGCAGAGTGCTTGGAAATATGTGAGATGGTGCTCTAGCATGAGCTAAGCCTGTCTGCAGCTGTCGGGAACCACTCCCTTAGCTGTTCCGGGATATTGCCATACCATATACTCTTAAGTGCATTATAATCCTCGCAGTTATTTGCTATCTTTGGTTTGGCTTTATCAAAACATGTCGAGTAAGGTGTCATACGAATTGGAATACTATCCCCTCGACAGTTCTGTCGACGGGGATAGCATTCCACCCTTCTAGAGGGACACGACATGTGTGTAGCCTTAACCCCGGTTAAAGTTAACCAGAGCCTCAGCATCACAAAATGGATGCTGCCACCACAGACACAAGTCTGACCTCCTGCTGCTGGGAGTCCTTCCAGCGAGGGAGGCTTGGACAAAGGGTTTCCTGCCTTGGGAGGTGCGAGCACCACCCCAGACAGGGTTTTGTGTATTGGGTAGGACAGGGCTGAATAGATTGAGACATGCCCGGGGCACACAAGGTGTCCCCGTGCATAAGCCAGTCCAAACCGGTCCTGGGACTTTCTAGACCCAGGCCTGGCGAGGAGCTGGACAAAGGAAAGGGGGTGTAACCGCCCCCCTTCCTGGTCCCACCCAGAGGAGGGACCTAGTAGGTGATCCACCCCTCAGATTGGGAATAAGAGTGGGAGCAGTGCCATTGCACAGCAGATAATCCTGAAATCAACTTTAAACAAAGAAGAAGACTGGACTTCGACATTCTGCTGCACAGAAGACTGAAGAGAATCTCCCTTGTGGCCTAGGAGTGGCCACCCTGTGAAAGCAGGTACCAACCAGCGAATCGACGTCTGCTTTGCTGCCGCCTCCCGCCGGAGCCCGAGCCCGAGCCCAGAGCCTGAAAAATCCAGACTCCCAGACTTCTCACAGCCCGATCCACAGTCCCTGCAAAGAAGGGACCCGTGGAGGCACCGAGAGACGTGGGACCGGACTTCTTGGAAGACACCCGAAGAGCTGACTGCGCCGCATCAGAGGCATCCTCGACGTTGTGCTTTGGGGATTGAGAACCCCCACCACCGAGCAGCCCTTGCATTGAATATCAGCCCCCCAGCATCTCCACGATCTGCGTGGGGCCCTTTTGCATTGTGCCACTCGACGTGCCATCCCGGCCACTAGCCACGTGGTGAGCGGCCATCTTGGCGACGAAACCGAAGAACTACACTGCAAGTCTAGTTGCTCCAGACTTGCCCTCGCTCCTGTAGAAGGGAGCACCCGCTCTGACCTTGCTGGTCCGAGTGGTAAGCCTTTTTCGATTTCTGTGTGGCTTGCATTAGCCAAGGCCTGTTTGCTCCGATCAAGTTGCCGACACTGCCAACAGCGAGAAGCCTGCGTGGGACAGCTCGTGACCGACTCCTGGACGTCCTCAACCCCCGGTGTCCACGTGGCTGCAGAGAGAAGCTACACCTCAACGCGTGTTTGCACCCGACATCGCCTGGTTCCAATCTGGTTCCACGGTAGTCACTGGCTAGTGACTTTGAACATTGTCCCCTCTGCTTTCAGGTCTTCACATCTTCAGATCCACCCTTGGATCCACCGGAACTCTTCACATCGAGCCGCCTGCAGCGTCTTCAGCTCCAAGCACCATCGACCAGCGTGACGAAACCCGACACTACTTCGACCCTAAGCACCCGCTTCCTGTTGGTGAGGTAACTCAGCTCCGCCGGTATTCCTACACTGGTACACATCTCTAGGGCCTGTGTCTCAAGTTTCAGCTTTCTAGGTCACTCGGAAGGTTCCGAACTAATTAACTTTGTACTTTTTATGCACCATTGATTTTGCATTGGTGAGTGCGTGCACTTTAAACACTGCACCCGAGTCCAGCGGGCCTTTCCCGACTTAGTCACTGCTAGTCCCGAACAGCTCCAGCGATTCCCAAGGCCCTAGGCCTGTTTCCTTTTAGATTGATATCTCTTATACCACTTTCTTAGTGTATGGTTTAGGTGGCCCCTAGGGCTCATCCATATTGTGCAACTTTTGTATATTTCAAACTGTCTTGTGTTTAACGCTTGTGCTTCTGTGCTCATAAAGAGTCCAGGGGATACTTTTAGTTAATAAATCTATATATATTTTCAATATATATCTGTGTGGTGTCCTTTCATTTGGTATTCAAGGGGGTTGTGTGTGGTAATACAGCTGGCTTCACATGCCTTTCAGAGTTTAGCCTAAGACTGCTTTGTCCACGTTACCACTAGGATAACTGGTCTATAAGGTTGACTTACAACCAATCATCATAAGGATTGCTTGGCATGGTACAAAGTGATCACTAGAATTAGTGAGCATTATATACCAGGCCAACTTCTCACACACATGAACAAAAATTCCATGGAAAACGCGATCCAGATATCTATCCAAGATGGAACCAGATAAATGTGTTTCAAACAGGAGATAAAAATACAACTTCATCTGGTCAACAAAGGCCAGAGAAGAATTGTCTAAACAAAAATTATTTTGATCGATATAGTAAACAAAGGAGCTCAACTGGAACAACGGAGGCTGGGATTCTGGATGTAGACCTGAGGCTTGCACTCCCGAAGGGGTCTTGAGGGGTGGATCAGAATAAACAATTTCCATTGTAGAAGGTGAAGCAGGTACTAGGTCAACTGAAGACTCAACATCCCCCTCTGGCAGCCAGGAAGAATCAGAAGTAACAGAGCTAACAGGCTGTAAAGGAATATCCCATCTTGGGAAACCCCATGGCGTACTATTGAGTATTGGCCAAATGCTGTAACTTGACATGTTCAATGGATATGTAGAGATTTTCTTTGAATACTCGAAGCGGAGGTAAAATCACAGTTCGGGTACCCTGAATACCAAGCACTGGAAAAGGAGCACAGTACGATGGACCGAATTCTCTCTTGATCGCCACCTTTTCACAAACCAGATCTCCAAATTTAGGAAACCAACCAGAAATCAGGACAGCTGAATCCGATGGCAAAGTAGAAGGCAAATGGCTTTTAACCAATGGTTCCGACAGCAGCCACAACGTCTAGACCATCAACGTCTGGAACATGCATCTTGATGCCAAAGAGCATTTTGTAGGGGGTCCGCCCACCCAGAGATCTTCAAGGGAGGTTATTAAGCACACATTGAACCCCATTTAGGTGAGTTAACCAGCCACAACCCATACCAAATACCCTTGCTGTTAAAGATTGCTTTAAGTCACGGTTCATCCGCTCCACAACAGAATTGCCCTCTGGCCTATATGGAGAAGAGCAATGCACCTGCACTCCCGTAGACGTCATTGAATTATGGTATGCCTTGAAGCCGAAAGCCGGACCCTGGCCTGAATGAAAAGTGCCACAGGCATAAGTCTTAATAAAGACATGCAAATCTTTTATAACAGTACGAGCATCAGCCGAGCTCTGTGGCCAGACCCAGAGGAACCTAGTGCAAGAATCCACTGCAACAAAACAATATTTGAAAGCATTATCGGATCTAAGACAACTGCAAAAATCAAGATAAATATAGCCAAATGGGGGTGCTCTAGGTGGCGCTTGACCAAGATGGCCGCGCTCCTGTGAGACTCCTGCCCTCTGAGCATTTCATTATCCTGTAGCCCATCCTTAGGTGCTTTTTAAAGCCTGCAAGTATCACCGCTACCACCAAGAAGGTGTAATGATTCTTCCACTGTGTCTACTGTCGGTGCACTCGCTGAGGGAGCAGAAATATAGCCATCACTGCCCGGCTGCGGACCCTGCCGCCCATTCCTGGAGCTCACTGCCTGGCCACAGCCGACACTCCACACCTCGGCGGCTGGGCCTATACAAGACGTGTGTCGGAAGTCGACCAATGGCCATCCTACCGCACGGGGACATCAGTGGCCCGCCCAGAGCTGAGGTGAGGGAACTGCTTGTGTCCTCCCGCTCCCGCTGCGCTACTCACCCACGGAGGCACGCACCTGCCGAGCCTGGACCCTCGATCGGCTGGAAGTGCTACTGTAGGTTGGGGATTCAGGCCTTCTCCCCGTGGTGCCTGCCAGACGGCGTTCACCGCCCATTTGAGAGGCGTGACCAAGCCCATCACCTGCTGGACATTTAAGAGTGACTAAGGCCTTACAGGCCATAGGGCTAGAAGCACCGCCACTGGGCCTTGGTCCCCCTCCTTATAGAAACACGCCCGCTGCGATAGTTTGGGGCGGCGCGCTTTTCTGGACATAAGATACTGCACCATCAGCCCCCCTCCGTGTGAAACATTAGTCTCCCATGCCTCGCCACTGATCTGATGCGCTCGACTTACCGACCACCTCATTGTCCCAGGGTCAGCCTCCCTCGGCTCAGATCTGCCACGCTGCTTTGCTCCTGCCCCATTTGAGTGTCTACTGCTGCCTGGAGGAAGGGCGATTGACCAAACTGGACCTGTCTCTGTGGCCCACCACCAACCCCCATGTTGAGGGGTGAAAGCTGGGTTTGGGGAACACACCGCCTTGACCTGCAGCTGCTTCATCACTGTGGAGGCGTGGGCACACTTTGAGGCCTCCATTTTGAGTCGACCACCATCTTAAACAACCTTCCTTCTCCGCTGTGGAGTCATCGCGGCAGTCTGTCATGCTCTTGCCCTGCCCAGGCTGGTCGGCGCCTGGACACCGCATGGTGCTGGTTCTATTACACACCTAGCAAGGACCGCTAACTGTGCACCACCTCCTCACTTTCCTCAAGTCACGAAGGGCCCATCCTTGATCTTCCTCGCCTCCTGCTACCACGCCTCACGGGCCACGACCTGCCACCCTTGATGCCTGCAACTCGGGGTTAGCGGTACAAAAGGGGGTGGTGACGGAGCATCTGAATCAATCAAACACTCACACCCAGTCAAAAGATCTGGGTTTAATCCATCACCGTTCTTTAGCCCACTCTGCCACCCCAGTTCAGACATGGCTATATGCAAATCAGTCTGACCCTGTGCCTCATGGGAACAGTCCAGCCCGAAATGCCAAGCCATGTCTTCCCTGGACAGGAAACAAGCTTCCGAGGACCGGTTTCTGGCATTCCAGCCGTCTTCAGCCCGGCTTGCTTGAATCCAGTGGCAAAGTGAGCTAGGGACTCACGTCTGAGTATACCCTGCCACATTTATGGCGGCCAAAAGCGGTACAAAAGGGGGTGGTGATGGACGGAGCATCTGAATCAATCAAACACTCACACCCAGTCAAAAGATCTGGGTTTACTCCATCACCGTTCTTTAGCCCACTCTGCCACCCCAGTGCAACTCGGGGTTAGCCAAGAGTGCCTTAAGGTCCTATCATCTCTCGTCTGCATCTCCAGTCTACCCTCCTCCTCCATAGCGCATCCTATCATCTCAGACTCTTCCCCTTCGCTGCTTCACTGACTCCACGAGGTCAACATCGTTTCCTCGAGTCTATTACTGTACAATGGGACGGAACGATGCCCGACAGTCCAAGCTGCCATACGAAGCCCAGAAAACTCCAGAATCACAACCTACAGAACAGACCGCTTCTGGGGCCGCTGCCCACCAGATGAAGACTGGAAGTCACTCCTCTTTAGTATGAACCAAAGCCTCACCTCGATAGACTTCAAAATCGATGCATTAAACACCAGAATGGACACTGTTGTGGCAAAGCTGGACCAACATGACACCCGTTGAAAGCGGCGGAGAGCAGAATCTCCGATCTGGAGGACACCGCCACATCCAATGGCCGCCAGGTCACTCAAATGGACAAGCTTCTCAAAATCATAGCGGATAAAAACTAGGACCTTGAAGCCAGGTCACGAAGAAACAACGTGCAAATTTTAGGCCTTGCGGAAACAACCAATACTGGGACCATGGAGGACTTCATTGAAAATCTGCTAGCCGACCTATTTGGCAGGGACTCCTTCTCCGCGCACCTCACAATAGAGAGCGCGCACCGTTCTCTAGCGGCCCGTCCTCCCACACACTCACGTGCTTAGCTGCTGGCTGAGGCACCGTTGGGTGAAAGTAGGGAGATGTATGGGCGGATCGAGGGCCCCTAGCGTCCTTTTCTCTTGCTACAGAGCGAACCCCTGCACTTCCTCCACTGTTGCCTTGGTGGCGAGGACATTGTTCCTTTGATGGGTTTTTGTTTTGTGGGAGGGACTGTGTTTCCCGGCAAGTTGGGGATGCCGGAGTGGTTGGGGGGAGGGCTTACTGGACAACGTATCATACTACATACCGTAGCATTACCTGTATTTGCGCCGCACTCTTAGTCGAACTCACAGGACCAACTGCTTTGTCTCATTTCACAACTAACACATCTGCGTCGAATAATCATGGACATGTATAGTTATGGGACCCCTAGGTGAAAGTAGGGCACTACAGCACATTAAAGTGACCATCTGGAACATACGAGGCCTAAAAGACCCCAGAAAGCGCAGGCAGGTGTTGAGTTACCTTGACAGGCATGGCATAAGCATCGTCCTCCTGCAGGAGACGTATTTGGCCCCGGGTGGGTCCACTCAGTTCGCATCCAGGTGGGCCATGAGCCGCACCTTTTTCTCCTACTCCAGCTACTCCAGAGGGGTTACTGTTCTTATCAAGCGCGGGGTGGCGTTCACACCCAGTGGGGTGGACAGTGATACCGAAGGCAGATTCTGTTTGGTATGGGGGCGACTACATTCACATGACATCCTCTTTGCCAATTATTACGGTCCCAATGTTGACAACCCCAATGCCTTGCTCGTACTATGGGGGAAGATCCAAATGTTGGGCATTACAAACATCATCTGGGATGGAGGTTTCAACACTGCATTGCATCCCCAGATGGACAGATCAAACACGCTTCCCTCCCACTACACCACCACGCAAAGAACGCTGCTCGACATCGTGGATTATAACTGCTTGATTGACGCCTGGAGATATGCACATCCCAGCCTAAAAGAAGGCACACATTACGTGTACACTCTACATGGGTGCTACTATACTACATTTTTATATCGATGGGTCTGGCGCCCTGGCTACTGCAAGCACAACATTTAGCTCTTACTTTTACAGACCATTCTCCTGTCCTCCTGGAGCTGCAGATCCCTCTGACATGCTCGCCTTATTCAAGTTGGCGTCTTAACCCGGCGCACCTCAAAGATGTTGTGTTTCACACTGAATTGGAACAGGACATCCAAGACTTTTTTTAACGTAACATGTCCTCTGTAGATAGTGTCACCACAGTCTGGAAGGCCTTTAAAGTTACAGTTAGAGGGTGATGTATAGCCAAAGGCGGAGGTATCCTTAAAACCTTCATACCTTCAGACCTGCATACTTTAGAAACAGACCTACGTGAGCTCGAACGTGCCATTAACCAATACCCCGACGAATTTACAGTAGAAGCCAGAATGTGCGAAAAACTAACGGAATACACTCAAGTAGCCGATAGGGAATACAAATTCCTTGGACGACCGCATATGGCTCGCATTTATGGGGAGGGAGACAGGCCGGGTAAGGCATTGGCGAATTCGGTTAAGCCCCCCAGATTTCACAATTATGTTACTGAAATACAAGACACTGAAGGTAACCTGCATAGGAAACTCCCTGATCAGCTTCGCATATTTCAGGAACACTACTTTGCTCTGTATTCCTCACACAGGATAGAACCTCTTGACCTCCCAGCATATTTCGATGATGTCGCATTGGTTTGGCTGGGGGACACCCAGCTAAAATTTCTCCACTTAGAGCTGGAAGTTGACGAAATAATCGAGGCTATTATGGGTGTGCGATCCGGCAAGGCTCCTGGATCTGACGGCCTACCCATAGACTTTTACAAACTCTTCGCTCCCATTTTGGCCCCCATTTTGAAATAAGTATTCTATGCATCACTGGAGGAAGGCAGTTTTACCCGCACCATTGGTGAAGCACTCATAACTTCCCTGCTCAAGCCAGGCAAGCCCCCCACTCTAGTTGTCTCTATCGGCCCTTGTCGCTTTTAAACTGCAATACTAAAATCCTAACTAAAGTGCTAGCTACGCGCCTCAACCTCCTTATGGAGCGCCTGGTTTTGCCAGACCAAGCCGGCTTTGTCCCGAACCGGGCAACATCACATAGTCTACGTACCCTACACGCGGTACTTCAAGACATCGACCCGAAATGCGAGGTTGGAGCTGTATTCTTAGATGCCACTAAAGCTTTCGATTCAATAGAGTGGGACTACCTGCTGGCCACACTGCGGCACATGGGGATGCTGTTCAGCTTCATAGACTGGGTTAGGCTATTATATCATCAGCCAACCGCTACAGTGTTGCTCAATGGGGCAAGGTCCACCCCTTTCATTGTTCAGAGAGGCACTTGGCAGGGCTGCCCTCTTTCCCCTATTCTTTTCGCCATTGCGATCGAGCCTCTAGCCACGAAACTCCGTCAGAAGCTCAACCACCGCTCCCTCGTCTACCCTGCCCGACAATTGCTTGTATCGCTTTACGCGGACGACATGACACTTTACATTAAGAAGCCCCAAGATAATTTGAACCCGGTGTTAAGGGAGATTACCAAATTCGGTGGCATTGCCGGAGTGCAAATCAACTGGGCCAAATCTGCCATTTTCCCATTAACTGATAACACCCACCCGCACCAGCTGGACTTTCCTCTGGTTTGGGAACAAGACGAACTGAAGTACCTGGGCGTCTGTAGCTCTAGACAGAAGGAGGCCAAGATGCGTGCCAATTATGGCACTGTAATCGATAAAATCACAGACAGTGTCACTAAATGGATACACCTTCCAATGTCAATGGCTGGGAGGATAGCCCTTGCCAAAATGGTACTACTGCTGAAACTCTAATATCTCTTTGTCAACATTCCATACAGCCCAGGGAAGTTTTTCTTCAGCTCCCTAAAGTCCCAACTTACGAGACTAATATGGGGCGGGAAACAGGCACGCCTCAGCCTTGACAAGCTTATTCTCCCCTTCCACTTGGGTGGGTTCGAGGTTCCCAACTTCGAAAGGTACTATGACTGCGCCCAAGTACATTTTGCTGTATATTGGTATCACCCCCCACCATACATGGCACACCTTGCTGTTGAAGATGGCCACATGGCTCCAATAGTCAGAACCGGATATATCCACACTAAGGTTGGGCCCAGGGAGTGCGACCCGTCTACAGTGGACTGCACTGTGACTGCATGGAGCCGAATAACACATGCCCTAGACTGTGCCTTTTTATATTCACCCAAACTGCCACTGGATAATGATCCTAGACTTCAGATCTCCTGCGAAGCGATTGGTCGCAAACTGCTCAGAGAACTGGGGTATGCCTTTTTGGGCGATCTATATGTAAATGGGACATTTCGGACCAATGAGCAGTTTTTTAAAGAGAGGTCGCCCTCTGCTATGGACACCTTTTTATTTGCCCGACTGCGACAGAACGTCCGAACTATTACTCCCTCTTTTCCCACTGAGCCTGAAACTTCTGCTCCACTACACGCCGTAGTACACACAGATGCACCACGCCATGTAGTTTCACAGCTTTACAAACATGTGCAGGACGGGCCACGACTCACCACACTGCAGGCCCGACGGGAGTGGGACGGGGACCTCACCGAGCCACTGATGGATGAACAATGGGAGCTCAGCTGCACACAGATGAAAGCGATCACTGGTAACAACAGATTAAGGCTCCTACATTTTAAATTCTTACACAGACTATACCACACCCCCTTTCGGTTACATAAATTCCGCCTGCGCGACTCTGATAGCTGCCTCCGTTGTGGTGCGGCTGGAGCTGACTTCATGCATCTGGCTTGGTACTGCCCCCAAGTTGCCTCGTACTGGATTCAGGTGTTCGAAGGGCCCTCTTCCATGCTGGGCGTTGTAATTCCCCCCTGTCCTCTGAAGGCACTATTAGGCCTGACACAACCGGTGGAGACTGTACATAGGAAATTCCTGGCGTTTGGCTCCCTATTAGCCAAACGCCTGGTGGCATGCAGATGGGGGAGGGGTCGATCTCCAAAATTTAAATGTTGGGTCCATACCATGTCCACATGGCAGGAAAGTTTGCATGATTACGCGGATCTACTGCCTGGGGGGTCCAAACTGCATCAGGGCCATACCGGCAGCAAGATACTTACCGGCAGCCTTCCAGGGTTTCCCAGCGCCTCCGCCGCTGCAGCACACACGCGGCCACCGAGTGGGGTGTTTAAGGAAAACTACAACTCCCAGCGTCCCCTGCTGGGCGGGGACGCCGACTGACTGCTGGGGCTTCCGTAGGGAGGCGGACAAAAGCGAGCCCTTTCTCCCGCGTCGCGGGACGCGCGCGGGCGATGCCGGGCGGAGCCCGGGCAGAGGGCGGGCCGTCTGTGGCCGTCTAGGGACGAAGAGGGACGGGACGGTCACCCCCCTAAAGCCCTACCTACAACATAGGTAAGCGGAAACTCCAAACATCTATCACTGGTGGTGCGGGTAAATCAAAAGTCCCACGGAATGCTCCGTCCTCTGCCAGCATTATGTCCTATTTAACATCTGCTGTAGGGAAATTGAATCAGGAGATTGCAGCAACTGAACGTGAACTGGGGCTAGACACACCTCTCTTGGATCACCAGGTGCCCCCTTTGTCTGGGACACAATCCATACCTTTGGAGCCCTCTGTCCAGATCATTACTGCTAAAGACCGGGCATCACTACCCCTATGTACTGCTATAATCCCTGATGAACCTAATTTGTTGGGTGCAGCTGATCACCATAGCTGTGCACAAGACCCTGAACCCCCAGCTGTTAAGCGTACCAAAAGGGGCCTAAGGAGAACAAAAAGGATCTCTACGCAGCAGGTTGTCACATCCCGTTATATGTCTAGGAGATTTGAAAAAGTCTTAAGGAACATGGTGGAAAAAATGTTTTCTGATAAAATTGAGAGTACCCTTGTTCAGATCGCTAACGATATTGTGGAGACTTTAAACGACTGTGTCTCGGAAATTGTGGGGAAATGTGAAAGGTTAAATATGTTGTTATGCCCTAAAGTACCTGCATGCCCAACCTCCATTCCTACAGCTATACCAGCCCCCAATGACCACCATGAAACACCAATGGAGGGGATAGGGAGTGCTACTCCAATTATTCCAACTCTCCCCCCACTTCCCCCTATGCCATCATATTCAAATCGCGCCGCCAATTTGGCTGGGCCGACCGATCACCTGGTGAGGACCCAAGTTGGGGAAAAGGTGAACAATGTAGCTGGGAATACCATAGCTCGCCAAGGTGAACAGTCACAGGTGGAAAGAAGACCACGGGGGAAGCCCCGTACTCACTTACCACCAGAGGCGACCCCCTTTGTTGCGGTCCTGGTAAATATCCCACACTTGAACCCAGGGGAGGAGGAGTCCCAGCGTTCCTTGTTAGCAAATGTAAAAGCATGGTGTGATGAAAACTGCACAGGGCCAAGGGATATACCCACCCATATTACTATGGGAAGACGGGTTGACTGGTTGGGGTATACGGCAAAAAACCTTCCCGGTGATTGCATCATTGTAAATTTTAACAGCCCCCATGAGGCTGCTCACCTACTATGGGATGCAACGGATGTTAAGGTTGGAAGGATTCCGAGCTGTACCACTTGGTTATTTTTACCCTCCGCCACCTATTCCCAAACTACCCCTAGGCAAGGAAAAGCAGCATGGTACCAGCAGAGGGGGTTCTGGGCTGTCATCATGGGCTTTGCAAACACCTAACTTTACCCCTAGTCATATTGACCCTATCAGACCTACAAACCGGGCTACCTTAACACTAACAAACAGATTTACTGCCTTGTCTCATTTAGATGAAAATGACTGACTGTCTGGTTGTGTTGTTGATACAGACCAGACTCAATCCATTACCAACATTGATAGGGAAGGTGGGGAGACCGTTAAAATCGCAAGTTGGAATATTGCTGGTCTCCGTGCCAAGAGAGATGACGCTATATGGTTGGAACAACTAAGGGGCTATGAGGTGGTGGCGCTCCAGGAGACCTGGGATAGAGATTGTAACTTCTGGCTGGATGGGTATACTTCTTATTTTAAAGCTGCCCAAAGTTCCAGCTCAGGGAGAGATCGAGGTGGGCTCATGTTTCTAATCTCCGTCAAACACAGGGGAGTTGTGCAGATCATAAGCACCACATCCCATAATCTCTTAGTCTGTGAAATAACCTTACCTAACAATGTTAAGATACTTTATGTTAACTTTTATAATGCGCCTCATGGTACGCACTGTAACGAAAATATTAACGCATTAGCGAAATTTTTAACCACCTATAAGGAGAGTCAAACCACTTTTGTTCATTTAATTTTGCTTGGGGATTTTAATATACATTTGTGTCAGCAAAATTGTCAATACAGGGGGTACTCAGATACGGATTGTCTCCCCCACTCTCCTTTTGAACACTCTATAAAGGGGGCTGCGTTAGAAGAACTACTGTCAGATATTGATTTATCTGAGCCAGAGTTTATCGACCCTAATGAACGGGTAGCTACATTTCAGTGCAAGAGACTCAAACTCTGTTATTGACTTCATATTTGTGTCCCCAGGTTTGCTACAAAATGTTATTTTTTATAATGCTGTACAAACTACTTTTAGCGACCATAACCTAGTAGTTATGGCATTAAGTAATAAAAATTTAGCGATACTTGCTACAATCACAAAGACTGCCCCCCATATTTATTTATCTGTGCAAGACCAGGGGAGGCGGGTCAAGTGGAGTAAAATTATCCCAGAGGATTTTTTCTGTGAACTTACCGAGAAGGTGGGAGATGAAATTAACACCTGTCTGGACCCTCTTAGGTTTGGAGGTGACAATATTACCTCCTTCGAAATTATTTGTAAACAAGTAAGCTCGAATCTAACATCTAAGATGAAACACAAGGAGCAAAAACTGCATGGGTGGTTTGACGCAAAATGCTCAAAGGCCCACAGAGATTTATTGACAGCATTAAAAAAGTCACCCCGGGACACCCAAGTAGTGGCCATACTAAGGAAAAATTATAAATCTATTGTAGAGACACGCAAGAAAGAGATTAAGAACAATGCTTGGGACTCACTCTATGATAGGGCCACCCTGAGGGATAGTTCCAAATTTTGGGAAATCGTAAATACACCCTTGTTCAGTGAGAAGGAAAACTCCCCGCTGGAATTGAATATATCTGAAAAAGATTGGCTGAACCACTTTGAAAAAATATATGGGAGCAATCTCCAGATAGACCCATTTGTACCAACAGTAAGTGAACAATCAGGGACACCTTTGCGGTTCACCATTAAAGAAGTCCTAAAGGCTATTGAGGACACAACTGCTCATAAGGCCCCGGGCCCAGAGGGGTTCCTGCAGATATGTATAAATCCAACCGTTCCATATGGTCAATTGCCCTCACAAATATTTTCAATATAGCCAGCATCGATAAAAGCAGATTGCCTACGACCTGGTCACGGTCTATAATAGTCCCTATTTTTAAGAAGGGCCAGAGGGGGGACGCAAGATGTTATAGGCCGATATCATTGTTGGATTCGTCCTTTAAAATACTAGGGAAGGTGATCCTAACTAAAATTGCAACGTGGGAAACCAATAATGACATTTTGTGTGATGCACAGTATGGTTTTAGATCAGGCAGAGGAACTGAGGACCAGTGCCTCAACTTACACCTAATAGTCAGTAAATACACTGTGGCCGCAGGGGGGTCAATCTATCTAGCGTTTATGGACCTATCCACAGCTTTTGACCTAGTAAATAGGTCAAAGCTGTGGACCATGCTTTTGGACATGGACCTAGACCAGGCATTGGTGTACTTCCTGGCTGATTTGCATAGGGACCTGAAAGCGGCCATACGCATGTCACAAGATGGGAAGTGTACGGCTGATTTTAAGTCCGGGAGGGGAGTACGACAGGGGTGTATTTTGGCCCCAATGTTATTTTCTTTATATATTAATTCATTAAGCGCAAATTTGGCGGCGGCATCTGTAGACGTCCCGTGTATGGGGGGTACTAAATTACCAGTATTATTATATGCTGACGATACAGTGCTGCTGTCGAGGACTCCCATAGGTTTGCAACGCCTCCTAAACTCCTTTGGGAATTTTATGCAAAATCTGGAACTTGTAATTAATGTGCAGAAATCGCATGTGATGTTTGTGGGGAAAGGAAGGAATAATACCAAGACCCTCTCGTGCAATGGCTCAGTAATATCAAAAGTAAAAATCTTCACATATCTTGGTGTAGTGTTTGATGACCTGGGCAGCTGGGCCCCCCAAGTTGCCAATAAAAGAGTAGCAGTGAAAAAGTCATCGGCTGCAATACTTGGCTTTGCGAAAAGACTGGGTGGGAAACCTCCTGAGGCCATTTTGGCGATCTACAGAGCCAAAACTATGGCCATAGCCAGGTATGGGGCAGCAATTTGGGGTTATAAAGATCTATCTTTGATTCAGAGAGAGGAAAATAAATTTCTGCGATCCCTCTTGGGTCTTCCCCAATCCACTTCATCTTTTGCGGTCCATGCAGAGTTGGGTATGGGTTATATTGCGGACATGTTAAACATGGCACCGCTTTTACTATGGATCAGAACTTGGCTTAACCCCAAACTTACACTGAATCATAAAATTATTAAGGATTGTTTGGGGCGGGATAGAGTGGCTGATATTAAATGGTTGGCATACATCAAAACATCCACTGCACTCCTGAGTCGACCGGAACTATATTCAAATCCGGAAAATTTGAATAAAGATGATATTAACTGGGTAAAACAAAATTTCATTAGGACCCGAGAAATGGATAGAGAGTCGATTGAAATCTCTAAACCGACAGTAAGATTACATTTCATGCTGATTAACTCAATGTCAATGCAACCTTATCTGACTGTTGTTACACGTCCTTATCATCGTTGGTTGCTAACTAAATTTAGATTTAATCAGGCACACTTTCTGTTGGGTAACTATGAGAACTGGTGCACGCCAATGGAAAATGCACCATGTGAATGTGATAATTTTTCCGATCAGGATTTGATACATTTTATCTTTTTCTGTCCCTTCTTCTCGGAAGGCAGGGGAAAGTATATCAAGCCTCTCTTGAGGGAAATGGGGTTCTTACAGCTGAAACCAGCATTGTTGTTTTTACAATTAATGGAAAATCATCGGGTGATGTTCTGTGTAGCCAATTTTCTGATTGCATCTATCCGTGCTAGACGGAAGAGACTCCATACGAGTCTAGATGGAGTTAATGTAAATGTTTGCCCTATACCTGGTAGTATGAACTAATTTCTAGGCTCTGGTCCAACCCACATATATTTCTTTTATAAAGGAATATGAATTATTTCCTGATAACAGTGTAATTCCTGTGTGCTAGGTCATTCTATATGTATTTGTTAATGAATTTTAAAATGTGCAGTATTTTTTATAGCTTTGTATGATGTTTTTATGTATTTGTATAGCATACTTTTATGATTTTTATTTAATCGAATAAAGTGCTTTTTGACTTGACTTGACTTGACTACTGCCTTTAAAATCCAAACCTAAAGACATCTGGGCTCCCTTCGTGTCCTTCCTCCTTCAACAGCAAACTGAAGACGGGGACGAGCAGGAAGGAATGCCTGCTGCAGACATCAGCACGTCACAATCTTCTGGTTAAGGTCAGCACATTTAGAGCAGCGCATACCGCTAACCTCCCGACAGCACACCCGATGGGAAGATACCCCTTGGAGAACACACATAGATGCCTGTCAAGCGCAGAGTTCACACACGTTGTCTTGGTGTTGGTCAGGTCATGCCAAACTGCCGAAATCGCCTGATGGTCCCTACAACAGCAGTTACACTTATTTCTCAGCTCGCTTCTTTATCTTAGACGCTGGGTGTGTCGCTAACTACAGGAATGCTTATTATTGTACGTTTTAGGGTTGTTATTGGTGGGGGGCTGTTGCGAATCGTCCTCAGGATCGGTTTGTAGAAAGGTACGCCCACCTCTAAATCTAGCCAACACCTGGAATGCCTTTATGGCACAGAATATTGACAAGATTAAGTGAGGGGCAAAAATAAGAAAGATCAAGGAAGGAAAGGATGGGGACAGCAGGGAGGGAGATCTGTAAGACACAAACAGAACACAGGCATAAGACTCAATCCCTATACTGTAAATGCATCAATACTATTTTCTTGACTATGAGGGTTCATACCTGTAAAAGAAAATATAATGCCTTGTGGATGTGTAGAAGCAACGTAGGGTTGGATACGAGGTAACTATGGAAAATGGAACATACAGGAACATAAATATTCTAGACCAACATGTACACAGTTTCTGATACAACCCAACCTATTCCCCTCTATGCACCTACCTAATTGTGACTCCCTTAAACGTCACAGGGGTAGAGTGCGACCCACACCTCCTAAACCCCTGTTAATACAAAAGTCAACAATTCAAGTTACACATAAATGTACATAGGATCCGTGATACCCTTCTACACACAGTAATGCAAATTCCAGACAAGGCACCTCTGGAAGGTCTCTTGATGGTATCTTCAACTAATACCTCTTAGTTGAGTTCCAGGACAATTCGTATTTACAAGCAAAAGAAATCACCACCAAAAAGGAGTAGCTATCCCAAGTCCGATAGCTACACTTGAATAACCCGCCGTTGGCCGAAAATACCAACCGGGTCAATTCCCAAACATGATCCAACAAGCACGAGTACCAACAAACAAGGTCTCCAAAAATGGTTTCACAACAGCAAGAGGCGAGTAAGGGACAAGTCACCGCTGAACTCGAACCCCTCAACGCAGCAGCAACAACACGCTTACCGCACCCGATCTCCAAATCTCCTAGGACAATAACCACGTCAGGACTGGAATCACCGACAACTTGCTCCGGCCGCCATTCCTTTTTATCGCATAGCGGAAGCGCGATGCGCCGCAAGGAATGCCGGGAATTGTAGTCTTTTCCCGGAGGATGCCGGGATTTGTAGTTCGCGGTACCTCCGCGTTCGTAACAATACATCCCTCTCTCAACCATGCGGACAGGGGCCAGGCTTCAATGGACACCTCCTATGGAAGGCAGACACCAACCTCGGGGCATGGACACCTAGAGCAGGTTCCCAGGAGTTCTCTTCAGGTCCGTACCCCTTCCAGGACACCAGATACCACAACTTACTCCTCCTGAATCGGGAGTCCAGTATACGACGAACCACATACTCCTCCTCACCCTGCACCAAAACAGGAGGAGGACGGGACCGGCCCCTCGACGAGGATGGTTTCAGCAAAGAAACATGAAACACAGGATGTATGCGGAGATGAGAAGGGAGCTTCAGCTTAACCGCTACAGGATTAACCCTTTTTAACACCCTGTAAGGACCAATGTATCTAGGGTTGAACACACTGTGCTTCTTGAAACGCAAGTTCCTGGTAGACAACCACACCTCGTCCCCTACACCATACAAAGGACCTTGCCTCCGATGCTTGTCTGCCGCAGCTTTATACTTGCATTTCACCGCTCGCAGGTTGTCCTGCGCCTTGACCAATGTCTCCTTGATATGTGCCACCCTATGAACCACCCCCGGAAGCAAGGAGTCAGTTTCAGGTTGCACAAATGGAAGAAAACGTGGATGTCTGCCGTACAAACAGTAGAACGGAGAGATCTTAGTGGACCCATGTGTGGCATTATTATAGGCCACTTCCGCCAACCATAGATAGTCCACCCAGTTCTCCTTGTCATTGTCCACATAGCATCTGAGATACTGCTTAAGGGTTTGGTTCAACCGCTCAGTCTGTCCATCAGTCTGTGGGTGAAAACTGGTGGAGAGTGCGGACTCAATATGCAACGAAGAACACCATGTCTTCCAGAATTGAGCCGTGAACTGAGACCCTCTGTCAGAAACAATGACGCTCGGCAATCCATGCAACCTCACTACGTTGACCATCAGCATGAGCGCCAGCTGACCCGCCGAAGGTACCTGTTTACAGGCCACAAAGTGCCCCATCTTGGACAGGTAATCAACCACCACCATGATGGCTGTGCAACCTTTATCAGCGGGAAGGCCGACGATGAAGTCCACTGAGATCTGATCCCAAGGAATTGTTGGAGTAGGAAGAGGCTGCAACAACCCCTGCGGATAGCCATGGTTCGATTTCATCCTGGCGCACTGTGCACAGGCTGCCACCCAGCGCCCCACATCCGGTCTCACCGAAGGCCACCAGAACTGTCTTAATACACGGTCCAGCGTCTTAGCCACCCCAAGATGTCCTGCGCTAGGTGATTCATGGCACCAGATGTATACCTGCCGTCTCAGAGCCCTAGTAGGGATCAGCAACCGGTTATGGAACATCGGCAGGCCCCCATACAATCTCCATTCCCGATGGCTACCCAACCACTTCTTCCAGTCAAAGGAGTTCACTCCCTGCCGAACGTCTCTCAGGAACGTGTCCGGCTGCAATGCACACACCACCTTCTCCGGAGCCACTATGCTCGCCTCAGCCTTTCCCTCATTCGGACTGCAAGTTGACTGGCGCGTCAGAGCGTCAGCTTTCCTATTGTCAGCACCCGGGCGGAAGGTGATGATGAAATTGAATCCGGAGAAAAACATCATCCACCGGAGCTGTCTGGGAGATAAATGACGCGCCGCAGACATGAACTGCAAATTCCGATGGTCGGAATAAACAGTGACCACGTGACGAGCACCCATGAGAAAATGACGCCATTCCTGAAAAGCGTCACGTATTGCGAGCAACTCTTTTTCTGCTATGTGGTAGTTCAATTCCGCCGGATTCAACTTTCGTGACATGAATGCCACTGGGTGTAGCTGACCAGTCTCTGAATTGCGTTGGGACAAGACCGCCCCTATTGCCACTTCCGAAGCGTCCGCCTCCACAATATAGGGCTTGCCCGGGTCAGGATGTGATAACACAGGGGCTGTTATAAATGCTTCTTTAAGGGACGAAAAGGCTGCTTGTGCCTCTTCAGACCACACAAACCTTTTGCCTTTCTTCAGCAGGTGTGTTATAGGCGCCACCAACCTCGAGAACTGATTTATGAAACGCCTATAGAAATTGGCGAAACCCATGAAGCATTGTACATCCCTCACACAGGTTGGAACAGGCCAGTCTCTTACCGCCACCACCTTCCTGTCCGCCATTTCTTGACCCTCCGGACTCAACATCACTCCCAGAAATTCCACCACATGCACATGAAAATCGCACTTGCTGATCTTGCAGTATAGATGGTTAGCCTGCAAGATAGTGAGCACGCTGGTGACATGTTGGAAATGTAGTTCCTCTGATTCGGAATATACTAGTATATCGTCAATATAGACAATTACATAACGGTCCAATATGTCCCGGAACACGTCATTCAAAAAGAATTGAAAGGCCGCAGGGGCGTTACAGAGCCCGAATGGCATTACTCTGTACTCAAATAACCCATATCTGGTTTTGAAGGCAGTCTTCCATTCATCCCCGCTGCGCATGCGGACCAGATGATACGCCCCCTTTAGATCTAATTTAGTGAATATCGTAGCCTTCTTTACTTGTTCCAAAAGCACACTGATCAAGGGCAAAGGGTACCTGTTTTTGATAGTGATGGCGTTTAACGCACGAAAGTCCACACATGCGCGCAGCTCACCATTGGCTTTAGGAATGAAAAAGAGAGGCGATGCGGCTGGGGACTTGGATGGGCGTATAAAACCCAAGGCTAACAACTTGTCCAGATATTCCCTAAGATGCATGTTTTCGGGTTCTGTTAGTGCATAAATCCTACCACATGGAATGGAAGCACCTGGGACCAGATCGATTTGACAGTCATACTGTCTATGCGGTGGTAACCCCTCAGCTTGTTCTTCGTTAAACACCTGACTAAACGACTGATACTCAACAGGGAGTTGCACACATTTTTCCGCTGCAGTAGCTATACAGGACCCCCCTAACAAACCCTGAACTGGTCTCATTGATTCCTGAAAACAATGAAGCAGACAAAACTCAGAATTCATGCGCACCGTTCTCGAGTCCCAGTCTATCTTGGGGTTATGTTTCTCCAACCAGGGTAGTCCAAAAATGATGCCATATTGAGGAGCCCTGATCACACCAAAAGTGAGCATCTCTGCATGCCTGTCCTCCAACCTCACCTCGATTGCTTCAGTTTCATAACTGATCGGACCCATGCTCAACTTCCTCCCATCCACAGCATACACCTCTTCTGGTGTTTCCTTAGGAACCAAAACTATCCCTAGACGTTTGGCTTCTTGAGAATCAATGAACATGCCCGTCGCCCCAGAATCCACCATAGCAGAAGCTTCTATCGCTTTCCCAGACAACATTAGTACAACGGACACATACAGATGATTAGTCATATGATGTAGTTTGTTACTCAATGAAGGGACATAATGAGGACTCCAAGAAACCCCTTCCTGTTTCCTAGAGTCTGCTAGTTTTCCGATGCCTTCTCTACTTCAGCAGCAGCCACTCGGCTACCCTTGAAACGGTTGGATTTAGGCTTCACAGGGCATTCCCTTACATAGTGGCCTTTCTTGCCACAATATAAACAAAGGCCCTGTTTACGCCTCGATTCCCTTTCTGCTGGTGTCAAGGCCGTTCTCACAGCACCTATTTCCATGGGCTCAGATGAGGAACCTGCCCCGGCTTCCTTAGCAACATGTGTCTCTACCACTGGTTTCCTTCGGTTATCCCCCTTCCTCTCGCCCAGTCTATGATCTAGACGCAGGGCCAAGTTAATCAATCCCTCACATGTGGTAGGCTGGGGGTCGATTTGTGCAATCACATCTTTGAGTTCATCATTCAGACCTTGATGAAATAAAGATGCCTGTTTGTTTTCAGGCCATGTGGTTTCCGTTACCAAGCGTCTAAAGGCATTCAAATATGTCACAAGATCCTTTTTTCCTTGCCTTAGTTCCAACAATTCTCTGTCTGCAGTATAAGAATCGGCCCTCCTGTCGAATACCCGTAGGAATTCTGTTTTGAAGGCCTCCCAATCATGCAACAAAGGATCGTTGCGATTAACTAGAGGGACAGCCCACTGTGCAGCATTGCCCGCTAAATAAGAAATTAGAAAGGACACCTTCGCCTGATTGGTGGGAAACGATCTAGGCTTACAGGAATAGTGCAACGCTATCTGGGTGAGGAACACCTGCACCTTATCCGAATCCCCACTAAACCGTTCGGGTGAAGCCAATGGTACTGATACTGGCATCTCTACCACAACCGGTTGAGGTGGAGGTGTACCCCCCACATCAAAGGGATTGCGTTGGACGATGTCCACACGTGCCCTCAAGTCCGCAGTCTCTAGCCGAGATGCTGCTACCTCTAACTGTAACGCACCCAGAGCTTCTATCACATCCTCTAAAGTGGCCATACCAGCACAACCCGACCGGGAGGACAAGAATTCGTGGGTCGGTGATTCTGTTGCGAATCGTCCTCAGGATCGGTTTGTAGAAAGGTACGCCCACCTCTAAATCTAGCCAACACCTGGAATGCCTTTATGGCACAGAATATTGAAAAGATTAAGTGAGGGGCAAAAATAAGAAAGATCAAGGAAGGAAAGGATGGGGACAGCAGGGAGGGAGATCTGTAAGACACAAACAGAACACAGGCATAAGACTCAATCCCTATACTGTAAATGCATCAATACTATTTTCTTGACTATGAGGGTTCATACCTGTAAAAGAAAATATAATGCCTTGTGGATGTGTAGAAGCAACGTAGGGTTGGATACGAGGTAACTATGGAAAATGGAACATACAGGAACATAAATATTCTAGACCAACATGTACACAGTTTCTGATACAACCCAACCTATTCCCCTCTATGCACCTACCTAATTGTGACTCCCTTAAACGTCACAGGGGTAGAGTGCGACCCACACCTCCTAAACCCCTGTTAATACAAAAGTCAACAATTCAAGTTACACATAAATGTACATAGGATCCGTGATACCCTTCTACACACAGTAATGCAAATTCCAGACAAGGCACCTCTGGAAGGTCTCTTGATGGTATCTTCAACTAATACCTCTTAGTTGAGTTCCAGGACAATTCGTATTTACAAGCAAAAGAAATCACCACCAAAAAGGAGTAGCTATCCCAAGTCCGATAGCTACACTTGAATAACCCGCCGTTGGCCGAAAATACCAACCGGGTCAATTCCCAAACATGATCCAACAAGCACGAGTACCAACAAACAAGGTCTCCAAAAATGGTTTCACAACAGCAAGAGGCGAGTAAGGGACAAGTCACCGCTGAACTCGAACCCCTCAACGCAGCAGCAACAACACGCTTACCGCACCCGATCTCCAAATCTCCTAGGACAATAACCACGTCAGGACTGGAATCACCGACAACTTGCTCCGGCCGCCATTCCTTTTTATCGCATAGCGGAAGCGCGATGCGCCGCAAGGAATGCCGGGAATTGTAGTCTTTTCCCGGAGGATGCCGGGATTTGTAGTTCGCGGTACCTCCGCGTTCGTAACAGGGGCACAGGGTAAATGTCAAGTTCATTTTGAAACGTTACTTATTCCTATATTACGCTAAGCATGGGAAGATGCTCACAGTATGTAACATATGGCAAACATTTGCTCGAATTCATTGCATTGATGTACCTTGCTTTATCCAGACAATAAAGGTTTTTGGAATATAAAAAAAAAAAAACAGCCAAATGGCTGATTAGAAATGAAAAGGTGGGTCTGGGGTGGATGCGACACAGTAGAACTCTTAATTTGTTGGCAAACGTCACAACAAATCACATCTTGTCGAGTCTGCTAGCATAAAGCGTGCCACCAATATCGTTATTATAAAAGAGAAATATTGGCAGCTACTACTGCATGTGCAGGCGCAATACCTTCATGAGCAGCCTCAATCAAAGATTGTCAGCAGTCAAGGTTTGGACTCAGATGATCACCAACACCAGGAATTGTCACAAAGGGAAAGTTGGCAGTAGTTAACTGATAAGTATATTTAGAAGGAAATTGCTGTGGAAAGGGAGTACCATCCTGAGTTGTGGTGAAATTTAAGAATCCTAGGAGAGACTGCAATTTTTTAAGCGTTGAAGGGGGATGTAATTGAGCACACTTCTCCAAGAAATGGGGAGCTAATCCCTGACCTTCATTTGTTAAATCAGAACCAAGAAAAAGAACAGCAAGAAATGCAATATGTGATTTCGCAAAAATGAATTTGTAGGCTAAAGCAGTGAATCACGTAATGATGCGATCCTCTCACGCAAGATGGCTATTCAATTCATCATTGTTTTATGTAATCGACATAAAAAAGTGTCAGGATCAATCTCATGCAAAAAGGACACAATACATGCTGCAAAGACCTCTGGGCTATTCTTATACCCCATGGGCAATCTCAAGTATCGCCTCGGCGCCGAGGGCGGAGACGCGGACAGATCCCGGGCATTAGAAATGTCTAGTTCAGTTTTAAACTTCTTACACACTATATTATTGACCCATGCTGTACTATATGTGTTTGTACTGCAAAGGTACAGGTATGACTGTTCAAATACTATAATCCAAAACTATGCGATAGGAACCATTAGGTTTCAAACTCAGAAAAAGTGGATTATTCATTGCAGAGACACAGAGTACAAGTAGGTACGTATTGCGAAAGGAAGGAATAACCACAACCTCACCTCGAGAACAAGCAAGAACCAACGGGGCAGGCTAATCGACCTCCGCCAACAAAATGTCATAAGAAGAAGTTAATTTGTCCCAAATATTAACGTTTATGGTGCGACTAATGTCACCTTCAATCGTCTATTAGGTGCAGCTACGCGGGTGCCCCAGTTTTAACAGTTACAAAGGTGTCCATTGCTTTCTCCTCCAGAAATTAGAGGTGTGTCTGGCGCACTACGGTAACTTCCACTGCACTGCTGTCGAGCAGAGACACCGCCCAACTCCAGTCCAGGAGCAGGGTTCTCACCATCTGGGGCATACTTTGCTGTCAAAGTGGCAACTTTCTTCTTCTGGAATGGGACATACAGGGAGGTGGTTCCTCTCTCTTAACTTTCACATACAAAAGAGTGCTGCGGGTCCCACTGGTATTGCGTGGAATCACCCTGTCTGCAATCTTGCCGCCCTCCTCTGCCGTCCTGTTGATCAGACGAATCCTGAAAGGAATGAGGAGAATGAGGATCAGGAAACCTCTCAGGAGTTTTAATTTTTGAGCGATCATGTAAGTCATATCTACGTTTAGAAGCATCTGGTGGTGGTAGGCTTCTGTTGCCGCTTAGATTTGTTCCATGTCTTTTAAGGAAAGAGGGTGACCCTCCTTTTCAGGAGGGGGCTTACCTTGAGATTGTGTAAATGGACTGACTCCTAAATGATTGTGACCTAAGGATCAAACAGCAGCAATAGTAAGTGGCAACTGACGTTCCCTGTCAACGTCAACCACAGCTTAAAGGCGTTGACATACCATCATGGATGCTGCTTCAAATTTAAGATTAGAAAAACGCATTTTGTGGACAACAGGAAAAATACCCATCAATTTCATACTCAAATCTAGATGAGGACCTGCCCCATGATCATTCTGTACTTGTTTGAGAAAGCTCGTAAGGACGCTCATCGTGGGGGCGCCATAAAAGAGTGTATACAATGAGGCAAACACAATCCCCCAGTTATTGCAGTCAGGCAAGGGGGGAATCAGACCACTAAGTAAGTACATACCAAGGATCCTATGTTTTTCCACAGGGCCCATAAAATGAAAAACAGCATCAAGCTGGTCAATCTTTGGAACTAACGATTCTGAGGACGTTTGCCCATGACCGAATTCATAATAACAGGGCCAATAAAAAGACCTCTTCCATGCGCAGGCTGCACAGGTGCTGTGAGAAAGACACGGGCAACAAATTGGATCCGGCATCTGAAGACAACAACTTGTGCATACAGCAACGGAACATCCGCACAGTGGCTTTCGCATAATGTGAGTATTGAGTAAAACCGGCCAACACAGGCCAGGTGGGCCCATCAATACTCAGGGGGCTGATACGAACAGTAGCAATAAGATGGGGTGGAGTGCCATTAAACCAATTCTGGCGCTCGCAGTCCATAAGAGGAAATTCAATAACTGCATACGGGCAATAAGCTTCTGGAACTGCTGCAACAGTGTAAGCATTAAAAGAATTATCAATAACATCCACAGCTGGAAATGTGACGCATGAGTAAAATAGTTTGAAAGGGTCCGCAGAATCCACCTCGACTACAAAAACAACCGGAGAACCCGCATTGGGGACTCCATGCTACAACAAATGTTGAGTTACCGCTGCATGGTAATGAGCCAGAATCGCAACCGGTTGAGCCATGAAACCAAACAAAGGGATTCAAACTGTAGCACTACAATGGGCCAAATTCAAGTTTGAAAAACCTACAGTAATAGGTATTTCCTACAAGCTGAGGCAAACCCTTCCCATCACGGACGGCTCCGGGACACGGCGCAGGGGTATTGTGGACAAGCACAAGCCCTAATCAGGGTATAATAAGTAATAGACCAAACATTAGTGACTTCATGTTGTAGAGAGTCAGTGGCATCACAGACCTATGGTTTGGATGTGAGAGCCTTAGTAGGTAGAGATTGAGTCATCCTACCACCTGAGTACCCATGAGCGCGCAACCAACTAGCTATAGTGTCTCACTTGCTCTCCTACTCACTGACAAGTGTTTAGACACCCCAGAACACAACTCTACCGACCCTCTCAGTAATTGCAGTTGCAAGACACACCCTTTTGCTCTCACACTCGTACTAGTCCACAATAAGTTCTAACAGAGACACGAGGAAAGTTTAAAATGTTTAGTGTCCTAGTATATGAGCCACAATAACTAAGAAAAAACACAAGATAGTCAGCCTAGTAACTACTCCATATATCATAAAAGGAGCTGTCATTGTATTAAACAGGGGAGCCTAACCTCCCTTCCCTTCTACAGAAGCAAATGATTGTATACCAGAAGATCTCTGGGCATGCACAGATGAAAGTTCAACATCTCAGGTGCTGTCACGATCTCTTCCCTGGAAAGTGCATATCTATATGGCAAAAGTATGTGTTCCCAAATAACAGCTGCTAGGGCCTGACCAGAACACAATACCAAGAGGCATTGTTATTTGACCTTGTCCGTGGTGTGCAGTCTAAATCCCAGGAAAGAACAGAATACAAAAACAAAAGCGGTTCTGTGTGAAAATACAGTGTGGCACAAAACAAAATAAGTTTGTATAGTAAACGTGCACAAAGCAGATGGCAGTCAGCGATGTCTTCATGCTAACTTAGGGAAATCTACAACGGGCCCGCACGGGACGTTTGACACCTACGCACACACACACCACACTCAGTAGCAGACACTCACAGGCTTGCTATGATTTTGATTAGCGATCACATCGGCGTCACCCAATGAATTCTTCTCAGGATACATCTATTAAATGTTAACCTCATAAGTGCTGCGCCTAGTCAAACGACCAACGGCACCACTACCTCAGGAGTGCTGCCGTCGGCCGTTGGACGTTCGAACCTCACCTGCGCAATGGAACGTTCAGCACTGTAGCTGGACGTTCCATAACTGCTAAGGTGTTAAAGCCTCAGTCCCTGGAGCGCCCTTGAAGTTTATGTTAGTAAACAGTATGAGAGCAGCACAGGATTGGCTAAAGCAGGCAAACCTAGCGCTCCTTAGGAGACTGGTATCTGTGGCTGTGTTGCCCCTGATCTCTAAAACTGCAAAGGTAGGTGAGCCCTAAAGTATGCATTTTAGGCTGGTCAGAACAAGCCAACGCTCCAACGTGACATGTGTCTATTAACCTAATAATGATATGCCCAACATCCTCCCCCTCTCTAGTAAATTTCCACTCTCATAACCAGATCTTACCATCACAGAAGTCACATTTCTTTCGCAGCTTTCGTATGCGATCACCCAGGTGATGATGATGGACTGCTCGCTTAAAGTTTCAGCAATATTATTATCCACATGTAGCACGTATTTGGTCCTAAAACAATGTTGTGATGTAAATAACACACCATAAAGCACTGCAACAATTACAACAGGTCCAAGTCCTTTATCCTGCTACTGACTCATTCTTCAAGTTAAGCCTCACACTGGGCTCATTCCCAGCTCCATCATTGCTCCCACACTGAGCTCATTCCAAGCTGTCTTTGCTCTCACACTGAGCTCATTCCCTACTCTAGCTTTGCTCCCACACTGAGCTCATTCCCAGCTGTCTTTACTCTCACACTGAGCTCATTCCCAGCTCTGCCTTTGCTCTCACACTGACCTCATTCCCAGCTGTCTTTGCTCTCACACTGAGCTCATTCCCAGCTGACTTTGCTCCCACACTGAGCTCATTCCCTGCTCTTTCTTTGCTCCCACACTGAGATAATTCCGAGCTCAATCTTTGTTCTCACACTGACTTTATTCCCAGCTCTATCAGTGCTTTTGTATTGAGCTCATTCCCTGATCTACCTTGGCTCTCACACTGAGCTCATTCCCAGCACTGTCTTTGCTCTCACACTGAGCTCATTCCCAGCACTGTCTTTGCTCTCACACTAAGCTTATTTCTTGCTCTGCCTTTGCTCTCAAACTGAGCTCATTTGCAACTCTATCTTTGCTCACACTGAGCTCATTCCCACCTCTGACTTTGCTCTCACACTCAGCTCAGTCTCAGCTCTGCTCTTGCTCTCACACTGAGTTTATGCCCTGCTCAAGATTTGCTCTCACACTGAGTCCATTCCCAGCGCTGCCTTTGCTAACATTGCTCTCATTCCAAGCCTGGTCATTGCTCTCATACTGAGCTCATCCACCTCTCTGCTCTCATGCAGAGCTCATCCACCTCTTTGCTCTCATGCAGAGCTCATCCACCTCTTTGCTCTCATACTGAGCTCATCCACCTCTTTGCTCTCATACTGAGCTCATACACCTCTTTGCTCTCATACTGAGCTCATCCACCTCTTTGCTCTCACTCAGAGCTCATTCAGTGTTTCCAAGAGAAAGAACAAGAGGGTTTCCAGACCACGCAATGCTGGTTCTTTTGTTAAAGTTGCCATCACTTGCTTCATGGATTAAAAGCCCACATTATAGCTGTGGTAGCCAGGAGACAGTAGCAGGGTAACAGGGGAGCAGGAATGTGCAGGCACAAGCTGGCTAGCATTGGCACACACTCACCCCCATGCCTCAGATTTCACCCCATTTCTCAAGTACAGTAACACTTGAAAGTCTGAGTTCATTGAATGCAACATTAATCTACATATATTACCTTCCTTTTGCATATATATATATAATTTGGTTGACCATCTTCACTACAGTCCAGTGAGAGTGGTCATCTATTAAGACCAATGCGAATCGTTTTTAAAACTTCTTTGAGATTGAAAGGACCAATTATGTCATGGGCAATCTTCTCCCATGGTTTGTCTGGTACTGATACAGGGGACCTGGGGCTGTCATAGTTACTTTGGATTTATCACTTTTACAGTTTTTTACCTTGTCTTCCACAATCGAGTCAATGTTGGGGAACCAGTAACGTTCACGCAGTCTAGCTTAAGTTAAACATCTGCGAGGTGACCCTCATGTACAAGATCAACAATTTTGTATCTAAGGGGTTCGGGTGGTATTATTTTGTCATTCCTAAATAGGACTCCCTGATCAATGCTGAGCTCATGACGAACTTCACAGAATTTCTTGATATCCTCACTTACAGATTCAGTGGAAGTGGGCAAACCCAGTACTGTGTACATTAAGGGCCCGATTCACAGAATGAATTTAAGACTCAATCTTAACCTTACTACTGTTTTGGTATTCACAGAATGAACTTACTACTTTTGGTGTTCACAGAAGTTAGGATTTTGTCTTAAGTTTGTCTTTAGACAAACTTAAGACAAACTTAAGACAAAATCCTAACTTCTGTGAATTCCAAAACTAGTAAGTGCATTCTGTGAATGCCAAAAGTTGTAAGTGCAATCTGTGAATACCAAAATAGTAGTAAGTTTAGGATTGAGTCTTAAGTTCATTCTGTGAATCGGGCCCATAAAGTTGGGTCATGGTGGTGTCATTGTTCATACATTCTGATTATTCTTGGGAAGTGATGGTGGTGTCATTGAGTTGAAGAATGGGGTATTCAGGGGTGTCAAATAGCTCCACCTTATCTAAAGGGCTTCTTGAAAGAAAGTCTGCTGCAGAATTGTGAATACCAGGTACATATTCTACCCTAAAGCAGAAACCCTCTAACCCAAGGATCCATTTGTCTATGCGGGGAGTGTTGCAAGAATTATTTTTAGGATCGAACATGAAGATTAGGGGTTTCCTCCACCAAAAATATGTCAGAAAAAGATGACATTTCCAACAAGTGTATTTCTTTTTTGGATCCATTTCACAGGGGAACAAATAAACGAAAGGAAGAAAGGGAGGGAGTCTATATTTCTTGAAGTCATGGTTTTATTAAATGAGCTAGACAGAAAAAAATGGAATAACAGGAAGAAAGGGAGGAGAGGAGGTGGAAAGAAGGAAAAGGAGTCCAGAGTGGCCATGAATGCTGAACCTTATCTGTAGGCCTTGGCTATTTCTGCCATTCTGGGACGTGTTTAAAAAAGTTGGGGAATGGAATCTACTGAATAAGTAGGGGCACCCTGTGCCCTGCCGATCCTGCCCACTTCCACCACCGAACTCACTCCTGCGGGTGCAGACCTCTCACTCTTAAGGGTGCGGACAACTCACACCTCTGGGTGCAGACTTCTCACTCTCACCTCAGGACTCACTCCCCACACATCTCAGGCGGGCACTCACCTCTCACCCCATGAGTCACTCATCTCAGGAGGCACTCACCTCTCACCTCAGGAGGCACTCACCTCTCACCCCAGGAGTCACTCATCTCAGGAGGAACTCACCTCTCACCCCATGAGTCACTCATCTCAGGAGGCACTCACCTCTCACCTCAGGAGGCACTCACCTCTCACCCCAGGAGTCACTCATCTCAGGAGGCACTCACCTCTCACCCCATGAGTCACTCATCTCAGGAGGCACTCACCTCTCACCTCAGGAGGCACTCACATCTCACCCCAGGAGTCACTCATCTCAGGAGGAACTCACCTCTCAACCCAGGAGCCACTCTCATCTCAGAAGTCACTCACCTCTCACCCCAGGAGTCACTCATCTCAGGAGGCACTCATCTCTCACCCCAGGAGTCACTCATCTCAGGAGCCACTCACCTCTCACCCCAGGAGTCGAGTGACATCTCATGAGGCACTCACCTCTCAACCCAGAAGCCACTCTCATCTCAGGAGGCACTCACCTCTCACCCCATGAGTCACTCATCTCAGGAGACACTCATCTCTCACCCCAGGAGTCACTCTCATCTCAGGAGGCACTCACCTCTTATCCCAGGAGTCACTCTCATATCAGGAGGCACTCACCTCTCATCCCAGGAGTCACTCTCATCTCAGGAGGCATTCACCTCTCACCCCAGGAGTCACTCTCCTCTCACCTGAGGAGGCACTCACCTCTCACTCCAGGAGTCACTCCCCTCTCACCACAGGAGGCACTCCCCTCTCACCTCAGAGCCACTCTCCTCTCACCTCAGCACCCCCACCCCAGGCAGACAGGTCAGATTAGAACCAGCCCCCGGGGCACACAGGTCAGATTAGCAACAGCCCCCGAGGCACACAGGTCAGATTAGCACCAGCCCTCTGGGCACACAGGTCAGATTAGCACCAGCCCCCGAGGCACACAGGTCAGATTAGCACCCCCACTCCAGGCACACAGGTCAGATTAGCACCAGCCCTGGAGGCACACAGGTCAGATTAGCACCAGCCCTGGAGGCAGACAGGTCAGATTAGCACCCCCACTCCAGGCACACAGGTCAGATTAGCACCAGCCCTGGAGGCACACAGGTCAGATTAGCACCAGCCCTGGAGGCACACAAGTCAGATTAGCGGTGCCTTCGAGGCACACACGTCAGATTAGCACCAGCCCCCGAGGCACACAGGTCACATGGTCAGCGACTGGCTGCCGCCCCCTTCCTATGTAACCACACCAACCCCAAAACACATGGACAAGAATGACGATTCTCCAATTAACATGCAGAGAGAATCTTGATTTCATTAAAGACAACGGAGGCTGACATTATGCAATACCTTTTATTGCTGCTCAAGATATGCAGCCCTTTAAAGTGTAACAATTACATCATAAATAAAACATTCCACAGAGCCAGACAAGTGTCATAGCAACCAAGTAACTTCCTCTTAGAGTTGTCTTTGGAAGGATACAATATTGTCAACAGGTATGAGAGACTAGCCTTAACAAAATTCTAATACAGATTGTTTCCTAACCGAATCTAACATCCTCATTTGAATTTTGTATACTAACATTTCTGGCCATATGGCAAGGTCGCTAACCGGTGTCAGGTCCTACTAGCTGCGCCTCAACTAATGATGTGCGCATGCGCAGCCGAGCCCGGTAATTACTCGGTCCACGCCGTGAACTCCATTTACCCACTAAAGGAGGGCCCTGACTCTGCACCATACGCTGACGTCATAAGTACGCCCGCGCGGGGTGGCTACCAGCCTAAGGAAAGCGTGACTCCCCAACCCGCGCCCCTTTTAAGCACCAGTTACCTTGCCCCTGAAGTTCTAGGAGGGGCCAATGACCCCTCCCCCTGGGCGGGCACCTCCGAGGATGATGCGCCGCCCCCTCAGACCTTAAAATGGATCACTGAAATAATATCGACGGACACAATATCGACTTGCCAGAATATCGTGGACAAAATATCGACAGTCAAAATATCGAGTTTGTATCTACAAACAGGTAAGTACAAAAATATCGAGTACAAAATATCGTTAACAATAATATAGATGTAAAAAATATCGACTTTATTAAAAACAGTGTTAAATTAAATTAATATTAAATTTAAATTACTAAAATATACTTAAAACTACTTAAATTAAATTATAATAATTAAATATTAAATGAAAATAATAAAAATAATTTTTTACAATCTTATTAGTTGACCCTGAACCCTAAAAATACCCCTTTACCCAAAAACCCAAAACTGACCCTGAACCCTAAAAATGCCCCTTTACCCAAAAACTGAAAACTGACCCTGAACCCTAAAAATACCCCTTTACCCAAAAACCCAAAACTGACCCTGAACCCTAAAAATGCCCCTTTACCCAAAAACCCCAAACTGACCCTGAACCCTAAAAATACCCCTTTACCCAAAAACCCAAAACTGGCCCTGAACCCTAAAAATGCCCCTTTACCCAAAAACTGAAAACTGACCCTGAACCCTAAAAATACCCCTTTACCCAAGAACTGAAAACTGACCCTGAACCCTAAAAATACCCCTTTACCCATGAACTGAAAACTGACCCTGAACCCTAAAAATACCCCTTTACCCATGAACTGAAAACTGACCCTGAACCCTAAAAATACCCCTTTACCCATGAACTGAAAACTGACCCTGAACCCTAAAAATGCCCTTTTACCCAAAAACTGAAAACTGACCCTGAACCCCAAAAATACCCCTTTACCCTAAAACTGAAAACTGACCCTGAACCCTAAAAATGCTCCTTTACCCAAAATGTATCAATATTATTTAATTACCAATTAATTATTAATTAACAATAACAATAAAGTAAATATATTAGAACATTAGCTGTAATTATTTTAATAAATAATATTATTTTTTCCAAATTAATTACTTAAAAATAACACAAAATTAAATATATTAAAAATTTACTCTAATTAATGTAATTAACTAATTACAAATAATTAACAATTAATTACTAATACAAAATATGTTCTAAATTATATTAATTAACTCATTAATATTAATTAATTATCAATTAATTATTAATTAAAAATATTAACAAACATATATTAATTAATTAATTATTATTAAATTACTTCCCACCCTATTCCCCTATAAACCCACAACCCGCTACAGAATTACATTACGCAATTATTATAAAAACAAAATTCATTTAATAAAATATTTTATAACATTAATACACACTATTCACACATATTATTACATAAAAATACACTAAAAAATATTATATATTATTAAAAATTCGATATTTTTGCTATCTATATTTTATACAGTCGATATTACTTCACTTACCTGAAAAACGATATTTTTGTAGTCGATATTATGTCCAGTCGATATTTTGTCCAGTCTATATTTAAAACTCGATATTATGTCCAGTCGATATTTTGGAGTCGATATTTTGTCTGTACACCCTTAAAATAGCTGCTCACCGGTCATGACCTTACCGCCACAGGCCAGCATTGTTGATCGACGATCTGGCCTCCCCCTCACCTCCTCTAGAAAGGTCATACTCACCCTGCAAACCCTTCCAACCATGCCAGTATATTAGAAGACCAGAGCACATTCCCTGCCTCCATCCAAAGCACCCCATCCTGAAGGTAGAATTGATCCCCCCAAATACATCCCTGTGGGATAGTCTGCAACCGGGAGGCTCAAAATAATTTGTCCAATTGTGTGTTGATCCTCTTTACTGAGTGATCCAACGCCCTGACCGAGTCCCCCCCTCGCCACTGCAGCAGAGGTAGAAGTCGAGACCCAACTATAGTGCGACCTGGGCACGTCCTGGCCACCCACCCAGCAGCGGAGATGATCACTTCTATCACTATTCGCCTCCCCAAGTTGGCGAAGTCGTTTCCCCCAGGTGAAGTATCACCACTGACGGGGGTGTGGTATGTTGAGAGAGTGGTTCCTATAATAACCCCTAACTGGCTGAAGCATAAGCCCCCTCCCCCTCCCACAGAAGGAAATGGAATACCCGCCCTGCTCTGTCCTTCTCCTACCCGCCCCAGCGGGGCAAACATGTTTGGCGCACTTCGCATACGAGCGGCCCACAATCCAAGTTAAAAGTGTCCAGTTACGTGCTGCCTACCCTCCTATGATGTATGCTCCTTACTCTACGCAGAGTTATTCTTAACAAAAAGGGGGGGGGCGCCTGCAAGCACAGGCGCAACCATCTCAATATCCGTCTTCCCACGGGGGAGTTGATGAGACGCCTTGTCCATACTACTCCTGCCCCTGGGCCAACCATGGTAATATACCCTTAGCACCCCACCTGGATGACAATTCCCACTTCCACCTTAGGGAATGGGTAGCACTTACACCTGCCAGCACCGCTTGAGCCCTTGGGTGTCCTCTTTCTCTTGATCAATCGCCACCACACTTAAAGTCGCTGCTTGCGGTCCCGTTGCTGATGTATGCTTCCCTTTTGCCGTCCACCAGTCGCTGATGTTGCGGCGTGGAGCACTTCTCCGATATCCGCCACGGACCCAGCCGTGAATACAAAGATAGACAAACACAACAATTAGTGTTTCTGGCTTCGTTGTGAAAACTGCATTACACAAGCCTGTCTTACATTGCCCGCACAAGCCATGTCTTAGCCAAAATTAACGCCCAATGTATTCCCAGGGACACTTCCCACTGCAATAGCAACAACTTCATTCAGCCTTGGGCTAGCACAATGCTATCCGTGCCGAGCTGTAAAACTGTCCCTTTATCAGTCCAGTCATCGCTTTGGCTCTTAGTTACCTACCGTCCAAACTAATCTGACGTTATTCAAACCACCCCTGGCCTGTGTTCCCTGCCATTACAAACCTTGGTGAAGTACAGCTCTGTCCTAGCCCCAGGGAGTATCCATTCCCTTGCTTAAACACTTGTTTTAGTTCCTTATTAGGCAGAGGGTCAGGTTCCAGGGTCTGTGCATTGCGCATAAAGCAAACTTACCACCATCCTGTTAAGTGGACACAGGCAGGCATGCAATGGAGGAATGGGCATGCCGAGAGCTCGCCAGATGAGGCTACAGGCGGCCCCGTGTCATGCTCATGTGAATTTAAATTAAGTGAGGCCGTGGCTGTTTGTCTGACCTGCTTGCAAAGGTGAGTCTATATTGCTCATCATTGTCAGTTCATGCATTGTGTCAAGCATTGACAATGTAGTGGCTAGCCAAGTTTAACATTACTGCCTATTTCAGAAATGAGACACTATCATGTAACATTTCAATGATCTTCACCTAAACGAACATACAGCACTGAGGCCCACTCATCTCTAGGATGTTAGGAGTTAATATCACAAACCCATGCTAGCGACTAACCATACCACACCTAATAAAAGATGTGCTTCCCCAAATTGCTATCCGGGAAGCCTAGCACCAAATGAGCAACGGACAGGAGAGGCCTATCGGCGTGGTGGTACCATCTTCTTAACTGCCTTCAAGGCCCTATTTAGGTGCGACCTTCCCTAACAAACAACCCATGGACCACAGTGCCATGATGACGCACCTTGTATGTGGTATTACCAACCGCGGTATCGCATCATAGTACCATCCGCGCTCCCACGGACTGAGCTTTAGGTGGGATGCCATGGGCACTCCCTTAGAGTCAGAACTTTTGGCTTTGCCAAAGCTCGTACCTCTCGCATTCTGTTTGCCTTTGATACGTGCCCAAATGCCACCATTGCCTACGTAAGATTTTTCTTGTGCCTGAGTGTCTAGCATATATTGCAGTATTATACCTCCAATTGTACTTTGTCTTCTCTTGTAATCTGCACACTTGTCACGTTTTCCTCCTGTGCACTATTGCTACCTCATGTATTACGTTTGCTCACCATTGTCACTTTTCCTCATGCCGCGCAACGTCTGCTTTCACAAAGAGGAGCGTGACACAGGCCCTTGCCGTCCTAAATCTGCAAGGTTCCCCAAACCTTCATGGGACCTCATTTATCCCAGGTCTGTGTACATCTTTGAGATATGGGATACTCGGTGCCTCTCATCACATTCTGCAGGGATGGTGGGGGGCATCGTTTTGCGTCACAGCACTGCCGACTGACATTGGAAAAGAGGTTCACCAAATGATTGGTGCGGCCCATGACCTGTTCAATGGGGACGAGAGCTGACCAGCTTGTCCTGCCAGATATTGTTGCTCATGTGCATGATTGTGCATTGAAAATACCCTGGATGAAAGAACTCGCACCAAATCAACAAACAATAAATAGGCAGCGTATTTATTCTTTTTTGTCGCAAACCACAATATATCGTGCATATTTCATATATAAACCATATGCAGGGATCTAAGAGGTTTAAGATCACATTTTGTTTTGATTAGAGTTTTAGTGGCTGTTTTAACTCTATGCAAAGCAGGTATCCTAAACGGAGATATGGAAAGAACATTTAAGCTATATAACTAATGTAAGTCACATGTATGTTATTCATAAATTGAGCGGTTCACCTGGTGAAGTAATTATTTTACCTTTTAAAGAAGGAATACACTTGCTTGGTGCATTTAAAAGGGGGCAGGTTTCAACACGTAAAGTATATGCTATGCCTTGAATGTTATGTTTGAATCGAGAAATAAGGATTGGCATAAATTGCAGCCTCACGTGTCTCTGAAAACCCACCTTAGTCCCCTTTAAAATTCTGGTAACTATTTCACCTCTTGTCTTTCTGAAAGTGGCTCATCCCGGAGCATGTTCACCCAGTAAACAATGTGAAATGTCCTGGTCCAAACCTTGTGCCCATTTTTTACAAGTCCATTATAACGTAATGCCTGTCTGCACAGATGCAACCTTGTGAATATTTACAAACCTTCACGTACTCCTTAACTAATATAATCTGCAGATTTCCCACGGTGGCGAAACTCAACCCTCTTAGCGTGAGTGCAGGAAAATGTCAGATCAATTATGTCAAAAATTGAACATTTTTGACTGAGCACAAATCTGTGCATGCTGATATTAAGGCCGGGTGAAATGTTTTCATGGGTTAAAGCTCATGACATTTAAAATGTTATGTTACTCTAATTTCATGGACGCCACGTGTTGCATTACCTCTTTGACGGCATACTAGAATGCGAGAAAAATTTCATGAAAGCTGTTTACAAGAGGTATTCTCTTCTCAAACCAGTTTCCTGGCAGAAATTTCAGTGACTGATGAAGACAATATATGACCCCATGTTCAATTTTCACACGAAGTAACGGCAAGTACATTTGATAAACTGTGCGTTATTTAGCCGGGAATACCTCAACATTTTGCTACCTCTAGTTAAGAGTACATTGTTTGTGAATCGTACATAACTGTATTCAGTGGCGTACCTGCTGCTGTCGCGGGGGCACCAAATGCAGGGACCACCACCACCAGCAGCTGTCGCGGGGTGCCAAATGCAGGGACCACCACCACCAGCAGCTGTCGCGGGGCGCAAAATGCAGGGACCACCACCACCAGCAGCTGTCGCTGGGCGCCAAAGGCAGGGACCACCACCACCAGCAGCTGTCGCGGGGTGCCAAATGCAGGGACCACCACCACCAGCAGCTGTCGCGGGGTGCCAAAGGCAGGGACCACCACCACCAGCAGCTGTCGCGGGGGCACCAAATGCAGGGACCACCACCACCACCAGCAGCTGTCGCGGGGCGCCAAATGCAGGGACCGCCACTGGCAACAAAAAGTCTAGCTACGCCACTGCCTCTGCTCTGCAGACAGAACACGACTGAGATGGCGAAAGGTTTCAGGCTTCCCCTGATGAAAGGGTGCAGGTGTCGGGTAAGAAAAAGAATCTATGATCATAAAAATTACCCTGACTTAAAAGTATGAAGTGTTTCTCTCCTTTCCTTCTGAAGACTGACCCCTCTCCATGCCTCATTTCCCTAGATATAGCCTACTAACGCTAATAATAATATGCACACATTTTTTAGCCTATCACTATCATTATGTACTAGGGACGTAAGATGTTTCGAAGATGGTTTTTTCCGTAGAATAATCCTGCGTACAAAAATGCTGCGTGCTAAAGCCACTTGCGAAGTAAAATTCGCGTGGTAATGCCATGCGTGGTACTGGTTAGCATGGTATAATCATATAATGGGAAACAGCCACTACAACGAAGCAGTTTCCACGAATGCAGTAACCACGCATGCTTTACAACGCATGCGTGGTTACCACTATAACCTTTACCACGCATTCCTTTACTACGAAATACGTAGTAAAGGAATGTGAGTTAAAGGTCAAATAAAGAAGAGGGGGCTTGGGGGGGCCGGGGGGGGTCTCCCCCCCCCCAAAAAAACCAAAAAAACGAGCGGAAATAAAAAAAGAAAACTTACATTAAAACGGACTTCAGTGCCCCTGTCATCAATGAAAGAGCCTCCACAACGTCGTAGCGTAGCGTGTCCGTCATTATAGCAGTCCTTTTTTTATTTTCTTAGACGTGTTTTGACGCTTGTTTCTGTGGATGATGGAAGTAAGGGCTGCTGATGAAAGGGTGCAGGTGTCGGGTAAGAAAAAAAATCTATGGTCATAAAAATTACCCGGACTTAAAAGTATGAAGTGTTTCTCTCCTTTCCTTCTGAAGACTGACCCCTCTCCATGCCTCATTTCCCTAGATATAGCCTACTAACGCTAATAATAATATGCACACATTTTTTAGCCTATCACTATCATTATGTACTAGGGACGTAAGATGTTTCGAAGATGTTTTTTTCCGTAGAATAATCCTGCGTACAAAAATGCTGCGTGCTAAAGCCACTTGCGAAGTAAAATTTGCGTGGTAATGCCATGCGTGGTACTGGTTAGCGTGGTATAATCATATAACCCTCTAGCCGCCCTCCAGCAGAGATAGCGCCTCTAATACGGGAGATGGGCTGACATCACAGAAACTGAGGCTTAGGTACGGGGGTGGGGGAAGATGGAGGGAATACATGTTTTCCTTATTTACGTGAAACATATGACTGCTACTTAAAAGGTGGTCGGTGTGCCACATGTACTTGTGATGTGGGTAACACTGCAGCGCTGTCACGGTACGAGCCAGCCAGCCACGAGGACTTCCGCCTGCACCGTGAGCAGCCTTCTAAGTTAATTATTTCTGAATTGTAACACGGACCCTATGCATTGGACTACCCGCTTGTATTTTAACCAATGTGTATTTCGTCAAGCACGTTTCAAATAAATAGGCACGATTACCAATGGTTACTCAGGTTCACCAGCGCTCGCTGCTCCTTCACCCGTTGAGGTTGTTTGCAAAACAAGATGACAAAGAACACAGCCTGCAAATGTATAGAGGAGCGCACATAATCAGTCCTTCAATATAGCATCTGAAAAGACAGGCTCGCAGGAGAAAAATTCAAACGTGGGAATAGATGCACCCGAAAGAAAAGTCCAGCAGGAGGCGCTCGAAGCGATGGATCGGTGAAAAGTCCAGCAGGAGGCGCTCGAAGCGATGGATCGGCATGGCACAACACTGGCCACATATACAATAAAACATAACTCTGAACAACAAGATAGTCAGTGCCTGATACAACAAGTAGAATACACAGTATAACAAGCATTTACAATGCAACAGTCTCGCCTTTGCACATGAGGCTAGAAAGCATACGTGGCACCGCCATTCCGCCTCCGATCCGACTCAGGATCTTGCATTACCCACAGGCTACCCACTGCACTAGGGTGACCAACTGGCATTGGTGCAAATTCAGGACGGTGAGTGTAAAAATTCAGGACAAAGGGTCAAAATTCAGGACACAAATTCAGGACAGGAGGTCAAAATTCAGGACAAAACTTCAGGACAATAGGTACGTTTTACAGACACATCAGAGGTCGCGCAATAGTATATAAGTAAGCCCAGCCATTTCCAAACATTTTCAACCATTTGCAAACCTATCCATCATGTATCTTTCCATCTATCATTTCACTCATCCATCCCTTCATCCATCCCCTCATCCATCCCCTCACTCATCTCCATTATCCATCCACCCTTTCACCCTATCCATCTGTACACTTATCCATCCACTCTTCATCCCATTCACTCATCCATTCAGCCATTTACCCTTTCACCAATCCAGCCATGCTTTCACTTACTTATCCTTCCACCCATCCACTTTTTAAGTCATCCATCCATCCTCCCTTTCTCTCTCCATCGACCCTTTCACTTAGCCATCCTTCCTTCCATCCATCCATCCACTCACCCATCCATCCATCTACTCATGACTCCATCCATTGACCCTATCACTCATCCATCTATCATTTCACTCCTTCAAACATCTATTCATCCTTTTGTCCATCTACCCTCCCTTTCACTCACTCATCCATCCTTACATCCACCCTTTCACTCATACGTCCATTCATTCACCCTTGCACTTATCAATCCATCCATCATTTCACTCATCCACCTACCCACCCATCATCCGCCCAACCATCCACCCACCCACCATCCACCCACCCATCCATCCTTTCACCCACCCACCATCCAATCCATCCATCCAATCTTTTCACCCACCCACTATCCACCCACCCACTCATCCATCCATCCATCCTTTCACCCACCCACCCACTCATCATCCATCCATCCTTTCACCCACCCACTCATCCATCCGTGCATCCTTTCACCCACCCACTCATCCATCCATCCATCCTTTCACCCACCGACTCTCCATCCATCCATCCTTTCACCCACCCATCATCCATCCATCCATCCATCCATCCTTCTCCTCTTCCATCCTTCCCCTCATCCATCCATCCTTCCCCTCCATCCATCCTTCTCATCCATCATCCTTCTCCTCATCCATCTTTCCCCTCATCCATCATCCAGCTACCCTTCCACCCATACATCACGCTATTTACATTTTCTCTCCATCCTTCCCCTCACTCATCAATCCATCCATCCTCTCTCATTATCCATTTATTCAATCTTTCATTCATCCATTCACCCTTTCACTAATTCGTCCAGCCATTCACCCATCCCTTCACTTACTTACTCGCACAACTTTCCATATTAATTTTGAGCTGAGCCCTTTTGAGAAGAGGCCCATCAAGAACTTCACCCTCGCTGCAGGGGCCGTTCCAGGACTGGGACAGAAGCCACCCAGGGCAGAGACAGGATCCACCACAGGGGGGACAAGAGCCATCACAGGCGGGGGTGGACTGGAGCCACAACATGGGGAGACAGGAGCCATCACAGGCGGGGTGGACCGGAGCCACCACATGGGGGACAGGAGCCATCACAGGCGGGGGTGGACTGGAGCCTCCACATGGGGGACAGGAGCCATCACAGGCGGGGGTGGACTGGAGCCACAACATGGGGGGACAGGAGCCATCACAGGCGGGGTGGACCGGAGCCACCACATGGGGGACAGGAGCCATCACAGGCGGGGGTGGGCCGGAGCCACCACATGGGGGACAGGAGCCATCACAGGCGGGGGTGGACTGGAGCCACCACATGGGGGGACAGGAGCCATCACTGAGGGGAGGGCAGGAGTCATCATAGGAGAGGGAACGTGATCCACCAGGGTGGGCACAGGGGTGGGCATGCAGTATTCTAGTATCATCTTGGGCTCCTCGCCCCCTCCTGCACAAGACAACAAAAAGACAGGCTCTCTGTCCAAAATGCCATCCCCCACTGTGATGTACAGTACTTACAGGAGATACTCTAAGAGAACTGATTGAACTGATTGTCCTCCATACTTTGTCAATCAGTGTGGGTGCGATTGTGCCATTTCTTTATTTTCTTAAATTATAGACTGCATGTTTGAAGAACCGAGGTTTGCTTACAATTTAGTGACCGTAATTACGCTCTGTGAAGAGAACCACGTGCTGCCTCGGTGTAATCAGGGGTGTAATCTGGCCGAGTCTCGGATGTTTGGGGCCCTGGGTAGAAATGGAACGTGTGAGCCCCCCTCTAAATAGCAGAGACATGACACATTCAGGGCTGTTTGCATGTGAATAGATGTCGCTGCTCCTGAACCTGCAGCCCCTCCCTCTCAGTCACCTTCGAAGCACCTCTTAACAGGTCATCAAGGGCTGGAGGTGTGAGGGTAGCCATCCCGCTGTGCCTCTCCAATGCTGCAGGGCATCTGAGGAGCTTTGGTGCAGCATCGGAGTGAAGAAGGGAGGTGGGTGCAAGCTGTGCCGGCTTTAGGGTGAGGCAACCGGTGCCCTGTTAAAATGACGGACAAATGGCGTCCGTTAGAGATTCCTTCACGGACAACGGACAGACGGCCGAAATTACGGACTGTCCGTGAAATTTACGGACGGGTGGTCACCCTACTGACTGCACACAACTGCTCTGCCCTATGTCGGGCTTCCTCACCGTGTTCAGACGCCCTCTGTGGCTGTCGAATGTCCCGATATCCCCGTTCAATGGCTCTGTGGGATTGTCCAGCTGATGACTCGGGACCAGGAAAAAAGACCGTAGGAGCTGGAGTTCTCGCGGATCCATCGTCGCTCCGGCTCTGTCCGTGCTGAACGCCACCTCCAGCTACGTCCCGATGAAGCTCCGATGCTCCTCCGTCGTCCCAGCGTCGTCCCGCCAAACTTGACCTGCAGGGGGATAAAAGAGAAAATTAAGAAGCCCCGAGCGCGGGGCACGACCGATGTGTGGGGAGCTGTTGTATCTGTACCTTTAATTTCTTTCCTATTTCTTTCATGACATGTATAATGTTCCTTCATGACATGTATAATGTTCTGTGTTCTATGATTGATGTTTGCTGTGGTGTCATTCTGTTCCGTTATCTGGACACGACAGCATCGCTCTTCCTAGCCTCTTCTTGTGAGTTTTCTTATCCTGATTTATTCTGAAATAAATCCTTTTAATATAACTCCTGCCATCTATGTTGTCTTGCTTACAACAGGAGCGTCCAGGCAACAAGGGGGCCCCTGGGCACTCCCCACTCCTTTATTCCCGGAGGGCGTGGGGGGGGGGGGGGCGCCCCCTCACCCTGCCACTCCGCAGCCCCCCCCTCACCCGGAAGTCCACCCAATGTCATCCGGGTCAGGGGGGTGCCAGCCAATCGGTGGTGGGGCGCACTCCCCCGCGTCATCACTGGACGCCGGGAGGTCACGCCCCACCACCGGGAGGCAAAAGGGGGAGAGGGACGGTCACCGCACCGCCATGCGGGCGGGCCTAGAGCCCCCCCTTTTCAGATTAGCACCAGTCCTGGAGGCACACACGTCAGATTAGCACCCCCACTCCAGGCACACAGGCCAGATTAGCACCAGTCCTGGAGGCACACACGTCAGATTAACACCCCCACTCCAGGCACACAGGCCAGATTAGCACCAGCCCCAGAGGCACACAGGTCAAATTAGCCCCAGCCCCCGAGGCACACAGGTCATATTAGCACCAGCCCCTGAGGCACACACGTCAGATTAGCACCAGCCCTGGAGGCACACAGGTCAGATTAGCACCAGCCCCTGAGGTACACAGATCAGATTAGCACCAGCCCTCGAGGCACACAGGTCATATTAGCACCAGCCCTCGAGGCACATAGGTCAGATTAGCACCAGCCCCTGAGGCACACAGGTCAGATTAGCACCAGCCCTCGAGGCACACAGGTCAGATTAGCACAAACCCTCCAGGCACACAGGTCATATTAGCACCAGCCCTCGAGGCACACAGGTCAGATTAGCACCAGCCCTCGAGGCACACAGGTCATATTAGCACCAGCCCTCGAGGCACACAGGTCATATTAGCACCAGCCCTGGAGGCACACAGGTCAGATTAGCACCAGCCCCTGAGGCACACAGATCAGATGAGCACCAGCCCTCGAGGCACACAGGTCATATTAGCACCAGCCCTGGAGGCACACAGATCAGATTAGCCCCAGCCCCCGAGGCACACAGGCCAGATTAGCACCACCCCCCGAGGCACACAGGTCATATTAGCACCAGCCCTGGAGGCACACAGGTCAGATTAGCACCAGCCCCCGAGGCACACAGGTCAGATTAGCACCAGTCCTGGAGGCACACACGTCAGATTAGCACCCCCACTCCAGGCACACAGGTCAGATTAGCACCCCCACTCCAGAAACACAGGTCAGATTAGCACCAGCCCCTGAGGAACACAGATCAGATTAGCACCAGCCCTCCAGGCACACAGGTCAGATTAGCACCAGCCCTGGAGGCACACAGGTCAGATTAGCACCAGCCCTGGAGGCACACAGGTCAGATTAGCACCAGCCCTGGAGGCAGACAGGTCAGATTAGCACCAGCCCTCGAGGCCCACAGGTCAGATTAGCACCCCCACTCCAGGCACACAGGTCAGATTAGCACCAGCCCTGGAGGCTGGTGAGCAGTAGCACCACGCCAAGGTTCTGACCCCTGCTACTGAGCATTCATACCACTCTCCCTGTCAACTGCACCCACAAAGGGACTCGCGGTGCCTCGACTGAGGTGGCCTTGTTTGCCATGTGAAGTTCTCTTGCCCCCAATATAAACCCGAACTCCACAGGCAAAGGCCATGGCTGTTCCCATCCAAATGTCGCGGATGTTCAGAACCACACCACGCCATCCATGTGTGGGCGGTTGATTTTAAACCCTCGGTCAGTCACACCAGGCATATCCCGCAGGCATGCGCATGATGGCAGGCCCCCTCCGGAGCCCCCCAACATATCGCTGGCAGAGCCAGGAGCTGGACTGAGACCCAAAAGCAGAGGACGGGTGCCAAGAGGGGGTTCGGCCCGAACACCTCTACTAGTGGGGGACAAGGCTTCGAGGACATATTTAATACCGCAGACCGGGTATTGCATAGGCTCAAAGACTTGCCCAGTCTGCGCCCTTACTGCCCCAACATCAATCAGAGGTCCACAGTCCTCCTCGGGAATATATAGAGGTGGGGGAGTGACATCACAAAGGGGTGGGGGACAGGCTGTCCAGGCCTGTGGGGGTGACCTTAAAAGGGGAGATGTAAAGGCTTGGAGGAGAGACATCACAAGGGGGGATGTGCCGGACTGGAGGAGTGAGGTCACAAAGGGGGTAGGGGCGGGATGTGCAGGCCTGGAGGAGAGACATCACACAGGGGGTAGGGGCGGGATGTGCAGGCCTGGAGGAGTGACATCACAAAGCAGTCGGGGAGGGGTCTGGGTGTACAAGCCTCGGGAGTCACTACCTAGAAAAAGGGGGACCGGAAGTGCAGCCCCAGGAAGTAACCTCACAGAGGAAGGAAGAGGACAGCATAAGCTGGTCTGGGGAGTCACACCAGGGGCGGGGGCACGGTGTGCAGGTCTCAGGGAGTCACATCACAGATGCAGGGAGCGTGGGATACCCAGGTCTGAGCAGAGACGTCACATGAGGAGTGTTTCATGGAAGAGAGGGCTGCCATAAAAAAAGAAGGACGTGCCCTTCAGCTGAAAGAGAGGGTAAGACATGACAGAGGTGGGCGAGTTAGAGTTATGGGATGCCAGGAGAGGGTGGGCCATTCAATGTCATAAGGGGGCGGGGCATCGAGTGTCAGGACGGGGAGGATTATGGGGCTTCTGGGGAGGGTGGAGTGAAGGGTGCCAGAGGGCATGGAGACTCTGAAGAGCTAAGGGCACAGTGTTAGATGAGAGGGGGAGGTACAGGGTGACTGGGGAGGGAAGAGGGAAGAGTGTCTGGAGAGGGATTAGTGAAGGGTGGAGAGGGAGGGGCGGGCAGTGTAAAAAGATGGCATGAAGCATCAAGAGTGGGAGGGGCATTGTGGGGCCGATTCACAGAACTAATTTAAGATAAAATCCTAAACTTACTACTTTTGGTATTCACAGAAGTTAGGATTTTGTCTTAAAACAAACTTAAGACAGACTTAAGACAAAATCCTAACTTAAGTCTGTCTTAAGTTTGTCTAAAAACAAATTTAAGACAAAATCCTAACTTCTGTGAATACCAAAAGTAGTAAGTTTAGGATTTTGTCTTAAGTTAGTTCTGTGAATCGGGCCCAGAGTGTCTGGAGTGGGAGACGTGTGGTGTGTCAGGAAGGGAGAGTGGTGCAGGGAGTGTATAGAGAGAGAGGTGAGACTCCCAGAAGAGGGTATGGAGAGCCAAAAGAAGGGAGAGTGCAGTGAAAGAGACGTGCCAGGATCGTCAGAGACAAAGGGGGAGGGGCTGACGAGTGTCTGAGAGGGAGGGGTGTCAGAGGGCATGGAGGCTCAGGAGAGCTAAGGGCATGAAGTGTTAGGAGAGGGGGTGGAGTGACTGGAGAGGGAGGGTGGAGAGCAGAGGAGGGGTGAGCAGTGTGAAGAGATGGCATGCAGTTTTCAAGAGAGGGAGGGGCGTGTCAGAGGGTGAGGCGGGCAGCATCAGGATATGCAGTGGTTTGGAAGGTCAGAGAAGAGGCGGCTAGAAGTATCAGAATATGGAGGTCATGAGGTGTAAGGTATAGAAGAGGCAGGAAGTGCAGGAGAGCTGCAAGCAGCATCCGGACAGGGAGGGGATGTTGAGTGTCAATGTTGGAAAGTGGGTTATTAGTAGTGGTAAATGTGCATCTACCACTGGCAATAAGACCACTAACGAGGTTTAGGGCTCAGTATAGGTCTCAATAAATTATTCTCATGCTCAACCCCGGGTAGATTGGCTGCGAGCAGGCAGGATTAATTTAAGAGACAGATTTGTAAAGCAGTTGAAACACTAGTTCAGTAAATAATTAAGATACAGCACACAATACAAATCTCACACAGATTTATAAAAATAAGAAATATTTTTATCTTTAAAATGACACCAAAGCAACAAAAATCCAATGTAGGTATCTGAGATATGAATTTCATAAAACAAAACACTTTCTAGCACTCATTTCATTTTATTTCGGCATGAATACCATAAAAGAACAAATACATTGATACAATAAACATTTCTTTTAAAATGCACAACATGCTATATAAATTCATTCGATTTTCATGTCGATTCTAAAATTAGGGGTCAAGAAGTTTAAAACATTCATAGTAACTATTCAATCTCGGTGAGGACAGTTATGGGCGACAGGAATAGAATTTCGTCAATTATCCCTCAGTTATTAGTAAGCGGCAATTTTGGCATATCAACGTTTTACAATTTATAACCCAATTTTCCTCTTTGGAAAAAGATACTATGCAAGAATCTGCTAACACTAAATACAATAGGTTGGCTAGTGTTAGACAAAAGAATCCTTAAAGCCTGAGAACATGATCTTACACCTAGTGTTAAACATATTGGTTTAATCCATCTTTTTCTAGCCTGAGCATATGCTGGGCAGAAGAAGAGGATATGTAACTCATTTTCTTTTTGATTACATCCACACATGGTACATAATTCATCTTCTACATGGTTCTCCGAGTTTACACCACCAGACCAACGAGCCAATGTTGAGCCGATTTGGAGATTGCCATATCTGAATTTCAGAAATAGGGTCTTTGCTAAGGGTGGTTCTATTTCATCCAAAAAGGTCTCGAAGAATGGATCATCTTTAAAGGTAAGGAACCTTGTTACAAGTGACCCACTAGATGAAGCGTTTTTGATCATGTCCGTAATGTACGACCAAAAACACTTTTTTACCATAGTTTTTGAGTGTGGTGGAAGTAGATCTGGGTGTTCCCAGTAATGCGACAGACCTAGTAAGATAAGCCAGAATTTAACATGTTTAAACCAGGATATCACCTTGAAGCTATCAAGCTCCATGATTTCTATTAGCCCATCTCTATATACTTGCAGCTCGGGTACACGCCACAGCCTGATCCATAACAGTAAAGGACGTAGAATGATATGATGGTCCGTTCTACGAAAGTTTAAATCAAGCTGAAGTGGGACCAGAGGAGTACTTCTAGGGACTCTGACCAAACTTCTCAAGAAGTTATTGTCCAAGACCCTGAAAGTATCTTTAGACCCTGGGCCCCAGATTTCTGAACCGTATAGCACTGCAGGTTGAACCTTAAATTTAAAAAGTTCAACTGAAGGAGACACGGCCTTACTGGTACTTTGGCCTTGCTCTCTAAGAATGGGTTTTGTGTTCTGGCTAAACATCATCTTACATTTTTCCAATTGGGCTTTCCATGTAAAATTGGAGTCCAATGTTACCCCCAGATATCCAAAATGCGGAACTGATTCCAGTTTTGATCCATTTAAAGTTAGACAGCCCTTGTCAATTTTAGTTGGATTTAGGACCATACACTTTGTCTTTTTCCCATTTATCTCCAATCCTTTCTTGTTGCAATAATCGTTGAAGGAATTTAAGAGAGCTTGGAGACCTTTTTTTGTCTGGGAAATCAAAATGGTATCGTCCGCAAACAATAGGGAAGTAACTTTTTCGCCATTCAACTTGGGAGAGTCGTTTTTGCATCCCTTCAAGTATAAAGGAATGTCATTCACAAATAGCGAAAACAGTGTGGGGGCCAGTACACACCCCTGGCGCACACCACGTTTGATGGGGATTTTGGGGGTTAGTTCGCCTTTTGGGCCCCATCGTACTCTGGCAAAGTTACCTCTATGGAGCTCTTTTATTTGCGCTATCAGGGTGGGTGGCATCCCTGCTAAACTCAATGTTTCCCACAATAAATTACGTGGGACTAAATCGAACGCCGCCCTTAAGTCGACGAACGCGACATGTAGTTGGCCCTTTTTAATCTTGATGTATTTCCAATAAAGGCAACAAAAGCGGAAGATTTGATCAATTGTACTAACTTTGGGTCTGAATCCCGCTTGGTATCTAGACAAAATTGCCTTTTCATCCAGCCAATCATTAACACGAAATAGGATATGTCTTGTGTAGATTTTTTGTAGTATATCCATTAGGCTTATTGGACGATAATTTGAGGGGTCCATCCTGTCACCTTTCTTATAAATTAAAACAATTTCAGCCCCCTTCCAGCTCTCTGGGAAGTCTAGATTCCGGGATAACTCGTTACACAGATGGTTAATGTAGGGAGCCCAAATTTTTAATTCGTGTTTGTACAAGTCTCCCGGAATCTTGTCTAACCAAGGGGCTTTACCAGACTTGATCTGGGTTATTGCCAATTCTGTCTCACCTAGAGTAAAATCCAAGGTATCCCTCGGAATGGCATAGCTTGGGGTCCTATCTGTAATGGGTTCCTCATATTCCTTGTAGAGGTTAGAAAAATGGTTTACCCAGGTCTGTTCGTCTAAATAGACGTCCTTGACCACTCTGCCTTGGTGATTCCCATTCGCTATCAACCTCCAGAAGGCTATGTTATCTCGTGTTTTTGCTGCATGGAGCAAATCTGCCCATTTTGCTTCCTCCCATGCCATTTTACATGCCTTTTGGACCAATTTATAAGTATTCCTGGCTGACATAATGTCCGGTTGTGCCTTCGATTTGATCGCAGTTAAAAGTGCCCTCTTGGACTCCCTGCAGTCCTTGTTGTACCAGGGTTTGCTATGGGGCAGATTGTGTGTCTTCTGCTGCCCTTTCTTCGGCATCTTGGTGACTAAGGGCTTTAAAGCATCAAAAAATGTTTGATGTAGTTTCATGAAGTGGCTGTCATTCCCCTCCTTTGGGGTGTCATTTGAATATGCTCCAAAGATGCTAGCAAAGAGCTTATAGATTTCTGCTATGATTTCACCGTTGCCCAATATTAGTGGCCATTTGAGAGAACGTCTATTGTTGCTAATATGAATCTCATTTTGGTCACCGTTGGTTACTTCTCCAGTCAAAGGGGAAACTGTGTCTCCAAATAGGCAATCCTCAATCTGAAGGACTAGGGGGAAATGATCACTTTCTAATCTTTCTATTACCTCCATGTCAAGAAGGAATTCCCATGATGACACTGAGGCAATAATAAAATCTATATTACTTTTGTAGTTCCCTCTATAGAAAGTAGGCTTCTTCACAATATCTGATGGTAGTCGTCCATTGCACGCTCTAGTGCAATATTCTGCACATAGTCTCGTCATTTGGAGGGCCAGGGGCGAACATTTAACTGGTTTGATATTATCTAAAACAGGGATCCCATTTGCCTCATCTTCTTCTAGGAAGATGTCACTAAACCCCACAATGGGCTCAAAATTGCAATTAAAATCGCCTGCCATGATGACATAATTCTCTCTAGTATCCAGGTTACCCAATAGGAGATCTAGATGGATTAATAAAGAAGATTCTCTTGTAATGGGTGTTGGTCTGTTGTAAACGTTCACTAAATAAAGTTTTTTCCCTTTACAAACATTGATTTTCAAAATCAGTATGTCAGGGGAGTTGGTATCCATCACTTCTATGTTCACTTTTAGGTTAACTTTTACCCAGATCAACAACCCTCCCGAGGGTCTTTCACTCCTAGAGGGAATCGCACTGATACCATAAGATTTGTATCCTAGCCTGTGTGTAATTTCAACTGACCAGGTCTCTTGCAACATACAAAAATCAAAGGTGTCAATGAAACTTGCCCATTCCGGGTCCCTTAAGTTTTTTGATACCCCAGCTATGTTCCAGGAAACCAATTTTATGGGCTGACGTGCTTCCGAAGTTTTTTGCATCAGTACATTTCCCACCTCCACAGGCACTATAATATGGCATTCTGGGCTAGTTGCATCAGATTCTAGAGACATCAAATCATTTTGGAGTACAACACTTTCCCTTGGTATTGGGCTATCCCCAATTATTGGTACCAACACAGGCAATAAGCTTACATTCCCCAAAAATTTAGTTTCATTAATGTTAACACCAGCTCTTTGTAAACAAAGTTCACTCCCTACTCCCCCCCCCGACAAATTGGCATTCAACAATTCATTTCCATCAAACCCCTTAGACATTTGGCATCAATCACAGTCGTCTAGACCGCTGAAAATGTCAAATCTGTTAATGGTTTCTAAAGGGGTGAAGGGCTTTAGGTGGTCCATTCTTCTGTTGTTAGGTTTGGTTTGCCTATATGGGACACAATTCCAACCAAAAACATCAGGTGCAGGTACAGGATTTAGGGGGTAAAAGGGCTCCATAGGATTGGGTCTAATAAGTGGTTGCATCATTTGATGTGTATTACCAGCCCTCTGCATAACTGATGGATAGGAACAGGATATAGTTTGAGATGTTATATGAGAGGCTGGTTGTTGCTGAGAGGGGAAAACCATAGACCTAGGATAAAAATATGTCAACGGTCTGGGTATTATGCAGTTACTTGTAATGCCCGGAGGCCAATTTAATACAAATTGGACTGCATTAGGATCCCTAAAGTTTACAACCACCACGTCACCCTCAATATTTTTTGGTCTGCTTTCCAACCATTGGAGGCATCGGACATGGACAATTTCACCATTTATGTGGGGTGCTATTGGCCTGTATAGACTTAGCCAATGCATGATCTTGTTTTTTAATTGTGCGAAACCCTCCCTCTTGCTAGTTTGTAACACCGGGACCCCTGTTAAAACTACCACAAAGGGCACTGCCTCTGGTGGTAATTCTGGGTTTGGGACCGGTTTGGGCCTTCCCCATCTTGGCTTTTGTCCCCTCACCTCCGTCGATTGGCTTTCATTTGGAATGTTAACTATATCATTAGATGGTTTAGTTATAACAGTAGCTGGCTTAGAAGCCGATATGTTTTGTGGGTTTTTTGGGGGTGGAATTAGTTGAACAGTTGTTGTAGTGTTCCCTTTAGGCGCCGAAGTAGAAGGATTCGCCAACAGAGTAGAATTAACTGATGGAGCTGGAGCGGCTGGGCTAGGCTTAGTCACGCTGGATGCTTTGTGCGTTACTAAGTTCAATGTTTTTGGATTCACTTCTCCCTTATTTCCCAGTACACGCTCAAGTGAGCTTAATCTTGATTCTACTTCAATTAGCCTCTCCAAGATCGATGCAGAGTAGGTGTTGATTAAGTTTTCTATGGAATCTAAAGTGGCAGAATCGCGAACTATAAGGGGCGCTTTAGACAGCACAGAAACTTCCATAATATCCTCCATGTCTATGGGCATAACAGGGGGTGGCGGAGATGCAATGGTGATGGGCCCTTCGGTAGCAACTGGAGTAATAACAGTGCTAGCTACAGGAGTCTTTGCCTTTTTTCCGAAGTCTGAATGACTTAATTTTGATTGTGATGGAACCCCCCCTTTCCGTCGTTTTTTACATGGAGGTGGCCCATGTACCCTTGGGGCTAACATAGGTTTCTTTACTCTACTGCGCACTATTTTTGATGGTATAGGAGTGGGAGGTCTTAAAACATTAGGGGTGCTCGTATGTGTAATAACATCAGGACCAATCGTGTCCAGTTGAGGGGAGTTAGTTATACCGGGAGTAATAACAGCTGGTTCCACAGGTTGGCTATCAGTTGTGTGGACGATGTCATCAGCTAGCTGGGAACTTACACTAATGTTCACGGGAGGTATGGACAATGGCGACAAGCGCCGATTTTTTAAACTTTCCACAGAGCAGCGGCGATCAGCACGACGCTCTGCCAAAACAGTTTCCAATGGAATGTCTGGAGAAGCTTTGGTAAAATAGTCATCGAGAGTTTTGTTTAGCAATGCTCCCTGTTTTTCAGACATGATAGGTAAATGTATAAAACCACAAACAATGGTTTGCAAGGGCACAAAAGCACAGAGGTTTAATAACAAGGAATCACAAAATAAGTACCAGGGTTTTATGTCCAGTCCGGTCTCCTCGGTTCTCGGAGGGTCTCAGAGGGTCCGCCCTTAGTCCGGGCTTTGTCCCGGGATATGTCCCGCACACGCGTCCCGCTAATGCGTAATTACTCCGGGTCTTATACGGGCTGTGGAAAGAGGGGGCGGAGTCACGGGAAGAGGCGGCAGGTGTGCTCGATGGGTCACGCACAGCCTGGTGGGCCTCGCAGTCCCGTCCTCCTGCAGCGGCAACTCTCCCCCATGCAGCTTCCAATGCCCAACGGGGCTCCAAGCAGGCAGGCAAACAGCACGGATTTCCAATCTCCTAGGCAAGCGGCACTCAGTCATCTTATGGAGTTTTGTTTTCCAAAGTTGCTCCAAACTTCTCCAATCATCTAGAAATTCTTCCTGAAGTTCCACGTGAGGGTCCAAATTGTTCAAAACACAATACAAGGGTCTAGAAGCTCAAAGATGGTCCTTGAAGGTTGTGACCCCACAATGCACTTGACCAAATTGGTAAAAGTCTACTGGATGCCTACAGGCAGGGTGCTCTCGGTGGAGTTGATGCAGGTGAGTTCTGTTAACCTGTAGCTTTTAGGGTGTTGCAAAGTCATCCTGTGCCCTGGGCAGCCCACAACATTTTGCTGACTGGTACTGGTGGTAACTGACTGACTGACCCTGGGCTCTGCCTAACCAGGCCCAGGGCCAGTGCTACACTGAAGACACACATAGAATACAGTGAAAACGCCTACATACACTAGGGTACGCTATGTGTAAACGTACCCATGTGATGGGTATGACCTCCCCTACAAGGCCCTAGAACATATAGTGCAGGAGGATTGAGACTACCTTTTAATTACCTAGTATAGTATAGGGCAGGGCAGTTTAGAGGCCAGCAGCCTTTTATGCACTTGCATGTGCTCACTGCTGAAGCCAGAGGTCAGCTTAAAATCAGCCCTGTGTTGCAGGACTGCTTTTAAAATACAGATTGTGACCACATTCGACTTTTGTATTTGGGGCACTTAAAGATTGATAAAGTACAATGTTTGGGCATGGTAGGTATCCCAAGGGTCTCCCCTAGGTGTTCCAGGGGTGGGGCGTTAGGTACTTATAAGGAGAATCCTTATAAAAAAGGATTTTACAAGCAAAGGGTAGTAAAATTGCACATTTCACTCCCCACATTGTTGTAAACTGCTTCCTAAAATAGACTTTTGTGCAAGGAGCACTGTGAAATGAGAATTGGCAATATTTTTATATATTCAGCACCTCTAAAATCTTTCTTATGTGTTCCTGGGGTGGGAGGTCCTGTAGGTATAAAATGAGTCTTTCTAAAAACTGTTTTATAAGCCCTGGTACTCGAGAAATTTGCCAGTTAATATTTCCATTGCAGATCCCCAGCCTGTAGGTTAACATTGGAAGAGGTTATTAGTGAATATTCTTTTTTATTTCAAAAGATTTTATTAAAGGAAATTTTTACAAACACAGTACAGAGTAGACAAAACGAAGGCAATACTGGTCGTGATGTCAACACAAGCATATCTATTGATACATTCTGGCTTGCTGAGAAGCTTGAGTGATGGTTGTACATAATCAACTTATATCCTTGGCGTTTCCTAAAGTCGTTCATATGCGTCGCCTCCGTCGGTCGGAAGAGACAGTGTATAGATTTAAGTAGGAGGAAAGACAAGAGGAAGAAAGAGAAACGGACGCAAGTGTGGCGAGTGGTAGGCTGCTTGACTACCAAGTTTGCTGACCGGCTGCACCGGGGGGGGGGGGATGGGTGGGGGGGAGGCCAGTGATGGTGTCTGGCAGTGCGGTGTGTTCATGGCGGTTGCGAGTCACGGTATTTGTCCAGGGAAAGCCACATCTCGTTGCCCAGTCCCACTTGGGGTGTTTGATTTTTTGTTATGTTGTCCGCTCCCCTTAGGAAGGTGACCCAGTTGAACCAGACTTTGAAAGTGGCCTTCCCCGTGTCCTTCCAGTTAGAAAGGATTGTCTTAGTTGTCGCCGTGAAGAGTAGGTCAATGAGGCTCCTGTCGTTAATAGAGTGTATCTCTGGGGCCATGAAATCGTTTGTTATGCTGAGGATGTCTAATTGTGGTATGTACCCCGTTACGTTATAGATGAAATCCCTTACTTTCCCCCAGAATGTCTTTACTTTAGGGCAGTGGATGATCATGTGTGCTAAGTCTCCTTTCTGTTTCTGGCAGTTCCAACCTAAATCGTTGTTTATGAGCCCGACAGCCGCTTGGCGTGCCGGGGTCCAGTATGCTCTGTGTAGGAGCTAGAATTTAGTTTGTGCTAGTATGCTGGTGACTTTGTTCCTGCTCGCTGAGGACCAGAGGTGTGCCCTCTCTTTTTTGCTAAAATGCCAGGAATGCAGCGTTTCCCAGTATTCTATGGCCTTCCTGTTTAACCTAGTTGTCTTTGCACTTAGCAGTTTATATAGGTGTGACGTTTGGTGTCCAGTTTTGTTGAGGTTGGTCAAATATTAGTGGATTGTTGGGACTTCCTTGCTTAGGCTTGCCTTGGTGATTGCTGCCTTTATTTTAAGAAAGTTATATAGCTCTATGTCTGGTAGGTCGTGCGCGCATTGTAGGCTGGCGAAGGTGGTGGGCGACCCGTGTTCCTCTAGTTGGGATGGAGTAGAGATTCCTCGCTTGGGTCAGGAGGCTAAGGTAAGTATGCTGTTTTTGTATTTTCTTTTTGTGTTGAACCAAATGGATTCCCATTTTGTGTTCCTTATGCTCCTTTCCATTCTTTTGTCTACATATAGAAGGGCGTTTTTGGTGTTTTTGAGAATTGTGTTGCTCGCCTCTGGGTGTTTGTTGGCAGTGAGGAGAGCCGCTGGGTTAAGACCACCCACCAGAGCTCTTTCTAGCTCCAGCCAAGTCGGCGTACATCCTTGTTCAGGCGTGAGCCAGTATATGCCTTGTCTGGCTAGGCAGGCTGTCTGGAAGGTCTTAAAGTTTGTGATGTTGAGCCCCCCTAGGTCCTTGCTGAGCCTCAGTTTCTGGAGGCTTATCCTGGCTTTCTTACCCCTCCAGAGGAACGTATTTGTCATGGTGTTTAGTTTTTTGTGGAAGTCTTCCGTGACTATTAGTGGGAGCATTCTTAGCAAGTAGTTAACCATGGGGGTTATCATCATTTTTATTGTTTCTACCCTACCCCACCAGCTGACGTACTTGGGGGACCACGCGTCTAGCCTGTCTTTTATCTTGTTTATTATTGATTTTTCGTTGTGATCCAGCGTTGACTTGAGGTCCCTGTCGAAATAGATACCTAGGTATTTTAGGGCCCCTCTTTGCCAGTGTAGTCCTGAGGAACCTATAACGTCCTTAGTGGTGTGAACGTTGAGTGGCTTACATTCGGACTTGCTTCTATTAAGCTTATACCCGACTACCTTTGCATATTCATCGATGGTGTTCATTAGTGCTTCTATTGAGGGCTCTGGGCTCTCTGTCATCATGAGTATGTCGTCAGCGTATGCCGCTAGTTTGACCGTGTTGCCTTTGACCGTCATCCCTTTTATCCCAGCGTTGTTCCTGATCATGGCCAGTAGGGGTTTTAGGGTCAGTAGGAACAATGCCGGGGAGAGTGGGCAGCCTGTCTTGTTCCTCTTTCCAGGGATAGGGCCTCTGATATGCCCCCATTTACTACTACTCAGGCTTTGGGGTCTTTGTATAGCGCCATCACCATTGTCCTATAGTTCTCACCTAAGCCGAACTTCTGCATGCATTGGTCAAGGAAGGGTCATGACACTCTATCGAAAGCCTATTCTGCTTCCAGCGCTACCATTACCGCTGGTTCCGCGTTGGCAGAGGCGTGGTTTATTACGTGCATAGGAGTCTCGTATCGTCTTGGGATAGTCTATTTTTAAGGTAGCCCACCTGCGTCTTGTGGATGAGGCTTGGAAGCTGTGCGTTGAGTCTCCCCGCTAGTATTTTCGCGTAGATCTTGCAGTCTACGTTAATTAGAGAGATGTGGCAGTAATTCTGCGGGAATTGTGTGTCTTTTCCCTCTTTGGGTATGACTATAATGTTGGTCTCCGCCATTGATTCTGTCATTTTCCCTCTTCTGATACAGTGTGCGAAAACCTCTTTCATTGTGTTCCTGATTAGGGGGAGGAAGTGTTTGTAGAATTTTGGTGTGTAACCGTCCCGGCCCGGCGCTTTGTTTTCCTTTAGCGGTACAAAAGGGGGTGGTGATGGACGGAGCATCTGAACCAATCAAACACTCACACCCAGTCAGCAGATCTGGGTTTAATCCATCACCGTTCTTTAGCCCACTCTGCCACCTCAGTTCAGACATGGCCATATGCAAATCAGTCTGACCCTGTGCCTCATGGGAACAGTCCAGCCCAAACTGCCAAGCCATGCCTTCCCTGGACCGGAAACAAGCTTCCGAGGACCGGTTTCTGGCATTTCTGGCATCTTCAGCTTGGCTTGCTTGAATCCAGTGGCAAAGTGAGCAAGCGACTCTATGGCACCATACTAAGCGTTAGAAGGGTGGGCTGGCTAGGACCTCTCCCAAAAGATATTGCGGGCGATTTGGTACTTGTAAAATTCAGGAATAAATACGTTGTCCCATACCTCCAATCTTGGCAGCCACAAATAGGAGATGGGCCTATATCTATCTGGAGCCTAAGTGAATTCTACCCTAGAACATTATATGTCCCGTCGCAATGCCAAAAAGCACAGAGCAACCACCGGATGGGCAGAAGTGGTCTTGTACCAAATGGTCACATCATCTCCACGTTTAATCAATTTGATCTACTTTCTCCCTCTTCAATGATTAGCTGATTTATTCTATTGATTTAATCTCATTTTAACAGATGTTATTTTTTATGAAATGAAATGTATTGGTGTATATTTATGTACTGTTGTTCCTTTTATGATTTTTATATTGAAATTGAATAAAGCTAATCAAAGAAAGAAAGAGCAAGCGACTCACGTCTGAGCATACTGAGGTTCTGAAAATTATGAACTTGTTCGTACTCAACCTCCATTTTGTGGCCGCCGCCATTTTGTGTTGCCCTCACTCAGGCAGCTTGGTGAACACAATATTTTTGTCGTTTCTGCCTTTGCGTGTCAGGTGGCTTCTCTGCTAATGTTTACTAGTGAGTGTCAGGGTTTGGCAGAGTACACTAATTCCTGTCTGAGCTGATTAATCCCCGTCCGGACAACATGTTGGTTCACACCATTGTTTCCTTTACTTATCTTATCTGCTGTCCTTCGCTACATGTCTCCTGCATTCTCCTGTTTCACGACTGTCCTCCTGCAGCACACACCTGTGTGTTTTCTTTGCTCGTAAACTGAATAATGTGGATTCATTCGTAATTTACTTAAGAGGTCGAGCAACAAATGAGACCGGGAATTTGAGTTGCCTTGGTCTTAAAACATTGTTTCTAACGTTTGCTTATAGCTAATGCTCTTGTAAAATTGCCTTTTTGCATTGTGTTGTGCTGTATATAAACCTGTGCGCCACGGAGTTAAGTGGCAGTCTCTTTTGAACCTTGTTGCATTGACGACTTCTAAGACCACTGTACTAGCTGCAGCTAATGAACACCATCTTCTACGCCAGACGAAGAGTCCGTGTCCCTGCGCCGCCGGGCCTTAAGGCTGCGGTTCTCCGAATGGCGCCCAACATAGGGCGACTTCAGCGGTAGTGGTTGAGCCCGAGGGTCGTGAGGAGCCCTGCAAGAACATTCTGGAGGAAGCGCACCACCTGATCGACCCCTGCATGTCGGAAGTGGACCCAAGGTCTTTGACAGCGCGGCTACTCCTCTCCGACGGCTGCCGACGACTGCTGCCCTGACTGTCGTACTGCCTTTCGCTGGTGTGGAAGGATTCTTAGTTAAGTATTTGGTGGGTCGCTCCCACAGACCTTTGTTTTGTTTTGTTTTGTTTTTTGGTACATTCAGGTAATGCAATCCCTGAAGCCAAGTGGTAAGTACTGTTCCACTGATCTATACCCCTTGTTGTTTGTGATCAGTCTAGAGAAGTAACGATGCCTGGGCTGAGTAAGTTTAAGAGATTTTGTTGTTTAGGTTGCACGAGGGATTCCCAGTTGGAGGAATCATGCCCGAGACCTCCAGTTGGAACTCCCACTTATGAGCTCTATTCGAAACATGGTATTGGCCCCATTACCTTTAACACATCATGGGTCCGATATACGAAGAATAGTGGAGTCTTAAGATGGCCCTAAAACGGTAGCTTTGACCCCACTATACTAGATAATTTAGAAACGATTTTGTTTAAAGGAAAAGCCCAGCCGGCTATGTTTGACTCCTTCCACCTTTGGCGTAAAGTAGCCAAACAGAAAGAAATTAAAAAAGCGAAAAAGGTTAATAAAGCACAAGATATGTCAATTTTACAGGCTGCACAACAGCTTAAAGATAATGAAGAAGAAGGTGGGAGGGAGGTGTCAGAGAGACAACATCGTATGGCGATAGATAGATGCTATCCGGTGTTGCCTACTTACTCTTCAGATAAAATCAAGGAATTCGAAAAAGATGCCCTAATGACTTGTTTGCTGAGTTCCCCTCCGCCCTATGTGCAAAATGCTACCGCACCTCCGTTACCCCCTCCTGTTGCTCAGCAAGTGGTTGCTCAGTTGCCAATTGTTCAGCAACAGGCTCAGCCTGTCAATTCTTCTTTTCCTGCTCCTGCTTCATCCTTGCAGTCTCTGATTCAGCCTCCGTCTTCTCCTGCTCCTATTCCGCAGCCTGCTATGTTTCAATCTCCGCTGCCTTCTACATCTGCCATGTCTCCTATTCTTTTGAAAGACTCCCCTTCCTCGCAGAGGAGGATAGTGGATGCTGTTTCAAGTTTCCTTTCCCCTCTTATTGGGTCTTTCAATTTTTCTCCAGCTTTTTCTAGACGACAATCTCGTTGTCAGCTTCCTCTTACGGACGAGAAAGTACTTTTGGGTTCTCGCTCGAAGATGGATTGAGTGGGGATTAGAATACAGTACTGCAGATATTATGAGTAACTTTTATCAGTGGTCGGAACCTACGCAGAGATATGTTTTTAATATCACGTGTCAAACTCTTATTAAAGGTTGGGATGATATGGAGTCAGATACAGTTCCCTTGGAATTACTGAAGCTACAGGCAGACTTCGATAAAGGCGTTTTCGTAGGAAACGGGGTTGAAGAGGCAGTGAATAAACTCATTGCATTTTGCACTATGTTTCTGTCCTTGTCTGTTTCTGAGGTCAATCCAGCCAATAAACAAGGTAGTAAGAATTATCCTATGCGTGAAGTTCCTCCCGTATGGAGAGAAGCGGTACTTGGTCCACCTGCCATTGCCGCTCATTCCCAGCGTATATGGGTCCATGAGCCATGGAAGAGGTCTTAAGTTTTAGCGCTTAAGAGCACCCTTCCGGACCCTCGTAAGAATCCAGCTGGATACTATAAAGAATTGTCCCAAACAGTCGACGCTTGCATTATGAATTTGGCCGATATTGATATGTTGTTCCGAAATGTGGTTCCGCAAGGTATATGGACACGGATTCGTAAAGAAGATCACTTGGTTGAATTAGGTGGCGATTGGGCTGCTATTAGAGCCGCCGATGCGAATCAGGTAGGCGGTGCGAAGCCTGAGGATTTGATTATGGCTCTTCCAGGGAGAATAATCGAATTGATGAAGACAATGATGCCTGCAGTGTGAGTAAATTGGGATAAGCTGGCCGCGTGCAAGCAAAAGAAAGATGAAAGTGTCTTGGATTTCTTCACTCGTTTCGAAGAGACGTTTATAGATCATAGTGGTCAGGATTTGAGTGTAGAGGGTGGCCAGCGATTATTTGTGGATAAGTTTGTATATAATCTACTTCCTGAGTTGCCGAACAAATTAAAAAGTTCGGAAAGTGCATGGGCTGTCTCTTCCTCTGCAAAAATATTGGCTACTGCACAATATTATGAGAACAGAGATAAGGAAGAAAAGGAGAAACAAGAGAAGAAAAATAGAGATCTAAAATCGAAGGTTCTTTTGCAGCAGGCGTATCCACCTCGCTCGAATCAGAATCAGCAGTCTTCCCAGTTCCAACAGCCCCCACAGTTTCAGAGATTGTTACAAAAGCCTGAGTATTATGCACCGTGACTTTCGTTAGGCCCGAACCAATGTGCATATTGTAGGGAAGAAAGGCATTTTAAGAATAATTGTCCAGTTCTATTACAGCGTAATGGGATGTCTGCTCCTCGAGGTCATGGTAATTTTCAGACAGGATCTAGAGGTAGAGGACGGGGTGCGCCCTCTCACCAGCAGCGATATTTTTCTTCATCCACTTCGAATTATTTTGATCAACAAGCAGTTCCATCCACACAATATTACAATGATGATTATCGTATTGAAAAGGGAGTTGTATCGATTCCAGTAGATCAAAATGGGCCATATGTTACTGTCAATACTATGGGCGTTTTAGAACAGTTTCTTTTGGATACTGGTGCGATGAGAAGTTCCATTATGCATTCTAAACTCCCTGGGGCACCTTTGTCTGGCTTTGTGAATACATCAGTGGGATTTCCTGGCGCCCCAGTTTGTAATCCGGTTTCTTGCCCTTTGCCTGTCTCGATTGGCCTTTATGATTTTGAAACTTCCCTTATCTTGACAACTGGTTGTGGGGAGAATTTGCTGGGTTTGGATTTGTTAAAAAGGCTGCATGCAACATTGTATTGTTCTCCTTCTGGTGTGCATCTTACATTGGGAAAGAAATTGATGACTCCTACGTGTTTGTCTCGAGATCAGTTTCCACCTGAGTTGCTTTCTCTCCCGGAAAGTCTTTGGGCTACGGGTCCGAATGACGTGGGTCGCCTTGCGATCCCGCCGTATGTTGTTACAGTTAGAGAGAATGTTAGGATGCCACATATTCCCCAATATTGTATCTCAAGTGATGGAGAAAGAGCACTATTGGCTATTGTTGATGACTTTATTCGGAAAGGCGTGGTTGAAGAAACGAGAGGCAATGTTTGTAACAGTCCTGTTCTTCCGATTCTTAAAAGAACGGATCCCTCACAGCCTCCTGTTTATCGATTTGTTATTGACCTGAGAGAGGTAAATAAAATAGTGGTACCACAGTTCCCTGTTGTTCCGGACATTACAGCCTTGTTAACGATGATTCCTGCTTCAGCGGCTTGGTTTTCAGTGATCGACCTTAAGAATGCTTTCTTTAGCATTCCTATAGCTGAGGAGAGTAGGGACCTTTTTGGTTTCTCTTTAGGTGGCCGAAGTTTCCGCTTTAAGAGGGCTCCTCAGGGCTATTGTGAAAGTCCTTCCATTTACAGTAATGCTCTTAAATCCCAGCTTGATTCATTTTCTTTGCCTTCAGGCGCTACGCTTATTCAGTATGTGGATGACTTACTGGTGGCTGCTGACACGGAAGATGTGTGTAAAAGTGTGACTGTTGCTTTGTTGCATCATTTGTCTGCTTTGAATCATAAGGTGTCACCCTCTAAGCTGCAATATGCCCGCCAAGAAGTGACCTATTTAGGTCATCTCTTGTCGAAGGAGGGAAGGCGATTGACCTCAGAACGTATTCATGCTATTTCACAGATGTCTGTACCTACCACACAGAGAGAAGTGCGTGCCTTTTCGGGTATCACTTCCTATTGTAAACAATGGATTCCAAATTTTTCCCTTCTAGCGAAACAATTGCTGGCACTAACGTTGAAAGATACGCCCCATCCACTCCCTTGGACGGATGGATGTCAGCAAAGTTTTGTTGATTTACGTACTGCTTTGTGTTCTGCTCTGGTGTTAGGGACTCCAGATTACAACAAGTCCTTCACATTATATGTTCATGAGAGAGAGGGTTGCGCATTGTCAGACCTGACACAGCAATTCGGAGATAAACAAAGGCTGTGTGCCTATTTCCCTGCTACATTAGACCCAGTAGCTAAAGCCTTGCCCAGCTGTCTCAGAGCTACAGCAGCTGCCGCAATATCTATTAGAGAGTCTGCTGGACTAGTATTGGATAACACACTTGTTGTTCTGGTTCCACATGCAGTGGATACCTTGCTGAGCAGAACCAAAACGCAGCATCTCACGAGCGCTCGTTTGTCTGGGTACGAGCTGACACTTCTAGCAAGTCATGTACACATTAGGAGATGTAACACGTTAAATCCAGCTACGTTGTTGCCACTTCCAGATGAGAAAGATGATCAGGAGAAACATGATTGTTTTCTCCGAACGGAGGAAGAAACGAAGGGTAGAATTGATTTAAAGTACACTCCGCTCAAGGACCCGGACGAGATCCTTTGGGTGGACGGTTCCTGTTTTAAGCTCCCGAATGGAGAAACCACTTCTGCCTATGCTGTCACTACCTTATGCACTATTTTTAAGACAGCACGTATTGAATATAATTCAGCCCAAGCAGCTGAATTAATAGCCTTGACTAGAGCGTGTGTGTTGGCAAAGGGAAAGAGAGTGAATGTGTACACAGATAGCCAGTACGCCTTTGGCGTTGCTCATAGCTTTGGCAAGTTGTGGAGGGAGAGAGGATTTTTCACTTCCCATGGAACAAAGATTCAACATGGCCAGTTAGTGACGGATCTTCTAGAGTCTCTTACCCGTACCTACACAAATAGCGATCATAAAGTGTAGCGCACACAAGAAAGTTACAAATGATGTGGTTCGTGGAAATGCATTTGCAGATGAGGTAGCGAAATCAACAGCTAGAAACATTACAAGCCGAATGTATGAGGCAGGCCCTGCAAATTGGGTTAGGGAAGTTGGAATGTGTGAAGACACGATTGAGAGTGTGAAAACGATTCAGGGAGAGGCTACTGAAAAGGAATTGAGTACGTGGAAAGAAAGTACGGGAATGTTAGACCAGATGGGTTGCTGGACAGAATTGTCGGAACATCAGCGATGGTTATTACCGGATGCTTATGTGTTACCGGTTGTGACTATGGCACATGGTCCAGCTCATATTAGTGCGAAGGGCATATGTAAGCTTTTGGCTCCGGTATGGCAGAATGAAGGGATTCCGAAATGTGCAGAAAATGTGGTTAAGCATTGCATTGTTTGTCTAATGCATAATCCAGGAAAGGGTACCCCAACTCCAGCAGTTCATTTTGCCCCTCCGTCATATCCTTTTGAGGTGTTGCAGATTGATTACATTCACATGAAACGCTGCAACAACCTCAAGTATGTTCTGGTGGTGGTATGTGCCATTTCCCGGTGGATAGAGGCCTACCCCTTGAAAGATAACACTGCTTTGTCGACTGCTAAAGTCCTAATAAAGGAATTCTTCCCTAGGTTTGGTTTGCCGCACATTGTCTGGAGTGACAATGGAAGTGAATTTGTGGCCCAGATTATGCAGAAAGTCTGTTCTGGTCTTGGCATCCGGCAAAAATTCCATGCCGCAAACCATCCACAATCAGCAGGCTTGGTTGAGTGTTACAATGGCACACTCAAACTGAAGTTGGCTAAGATTCAAGCTAGCACTGGTCTTGCTTGGCCTGATGCTTTGCCCCTAGCTCTTTTGTCGACCAGAACTATGGTACACTCTTGTATGGGACTTAGCCTCTATGAGGTGGTATTCGGACGCCTGGCAAATGTTTGGGGTTTCCCTCGTCCTAAAAAATATTCTGACATACCGTATCCTTTGTTGATTGACTATCTGCACGATTTGACTACTAAATTGAGTGTTATTCGTCAACCGGTGCAAAGTGTTTTGCCAGAGGCCTCTACAGACCCAGGTCATACGATTCGACCGGGAGACTGGGTCTGTATTAAGAATTTCCAACGGACGAAGAATCTGGAGCCTCGCTGGTCAACACCTACGCAAGTCCTGCTAGTCACCCGCACGGCTGTGAAAGTGGTCGGCAAGCGTAACTGGGTGCATGGCGTGCACTGTAAGAAAGTGCCACTGCCGTTGCCCTTTGACCAGTGGATTCGTAGTGGTATGAGAGAATCGGACACTGAAGCAAATCCTTGTTTTGTTCCCTTCAGTGATGCTCAAATTTATGGCACTCAGTCAGAAAAAGCGGATGATAACATTCTTCAAGCTGCTGTGCCTTTGCATCGTCGGATAGATACTACGAATCCAGAAGCTTTATTCCAGGACCAGACTGTGCCGAGTAAAACGCGTTACGATTTAAGACCCAGAAGCAATAAAGCGAATTGAACTTTTTTTTGTGAACATTCTCCTATTTCAAGACATTTCTTTTTGAACTCTTCGTATTTTTCCTTCCTTGCTGATATAATTTTTTCTTTTAGCTAGCTTTAGACGTGCCATCTGTCTCCGTCGCAGGGTCACGGTAGGAGTCTCAGACTGTAACCTGGTTTTTGACCTTTTAGTAAATTGGCTAGTGCCTCAGGTTTTACAGAAATAAATAGCTGAGTGATTGAGGAAGAGTGCCAGTTCCAATTGTGTTATGCACCTAAGGTCCATTTTTAAGGAGAGAGCAATCAGCCTGGGGCCCTGAATAGGAGGATCCCAGGCCAACTAAGTCAAAAACCAGCTAAACACCAGGCAAAAAGTTTGGGGGTAACCATAGTCAGATATCCACCTTCCTACAGTATTATTTTGTCATTGTCAAATAGGACTCCCTGATCAATGCTGAGCTCATGACGAACTTCACAGAATTTCTTGATATCCTCACTTACAGATTCAGTGGAAGTGGGCAAACCCTGTACCGTGTACATTAAGGGCCCGATTCACAGAATGAACTTAAGACTCAATCTTAAACTTACTACTATTTTGGTATTCACAGAATGCACTTACTACTTTTGGCATTCACAGAAGTTAGGATTTTGTCTTAAGTTTGTCTTTAGACAGACTTAAGACAAAATCCTAACCTAAGTCTGTCTTAAGTTTGTCTTTAGACAAACTTAAGACAAAATCCTAACTTCTGTGAATTCCAAAACTAGTAAGTTCATTCTGTGAATGCCAAAAGTAGTAAGTGCATTCTGTGAATGCCAAAATAGCACTAAGTTTAGGATTGAGTCTTAAGTTCCTTCTGTGAATCGGGCCCATAAAGTTGGGTCATGCTGGTGCCGTTCATACATTCTGATCATTCTTGGGAAGTGAGGGTGGTGTGATTGAGTTGAAGAATGGGGTATTCAGGGGTGTCAAATTGCTCCACCTTATCTAAATGGATTCTTGAAAGAAAGTCTGCTGCAGAATTGTGAGTACCAGGTACATATTCCACCCTAAAGCAGAAATCCTCTAACCCAAGAATCCATTTGTCTATGCGGGGAGTGTTGCAAGAATTATTTTTAGGATCGAACATGAAGATTAGGGGTCTCCTCCACCAAAAATATGTCAGAATGACATTTCCAACAAGTGTATTTCTTTTTTGGATCCATTTCACAGGGGAACAAATGGAAGAAAGGGAGGGAGTCTATATTTCTTGAAGTCATGGTTTTATTAAATGAGGAGCTAGACAGAAAAAAATTGAATAACAGGAAGAAAGGGAGGAGAGGAGCAGGAAAGAAGGAAAAAGAGTCCAGAGTGGCCATGAACGCTGAACCTTATCTGTAGGCCTTGGCTATTTCTGCCATTCTGGGACGTGTTTAAAAAAGTTGGGGAATGGAATCTACTGAATAAGTAGGGGCACCCTGTGCCCTGCCGATCCTGCCCACTTCCACCCCCGAACTCACTCCTGCGGGTGCAGACTTCTCACTCTCAAGGGTGCGGACAACTCACACCTCTGGGTGCAGACTTCTCACTCTCACCTCAGGACTCACTCCCCACACATCTCAGGCCGGCACTCACCTCTCACCCCAGGAGTCACTCTCATCTCAGGAGGCACTCACCTCTCACCCCATGAGTCATTCATCTCAGGAGGCACTCACCTCTCACCCCAGGAGTCACTCATCTCAGGAGGCACTCTCCTATCACCCCAGGAGTCACTCATCTCAGGAGCCCCTCACCTCTCACCCCAGGAGTCGAGTGACATCTCATGAGGCACTCACCTCTCAACCCAGAAGCCACTCTCATCTCAGGAGGCACTCACCTCTCACCCCATGAGTCACTCATCTCAGGAGGCACTCACCTCTCACCCCAGGAGTCACTCTCATCTCAGGATGCACTCACCTCTTATCCCAGGAGTCACTCTCATCTCAGGAGGCATTCACATCTCACTCCAGGAGTCACTCATCTCAGGAGGCACTCACCTCTCGCCACAGGAGGCACTCCCCTCTCACCTCAGCACCCCCACCCCAGGCAGACAGGTCAGATTAGAACCAGCCCCCGGGGCACACAGGTCAGATTAGCAACAGCCGCCGAGGCACACAGGTCAGATTAGCACCAGCCCTGGAGGCACACAGGTCAGATTAGCACCAGCCCTCGAGGCACACAGGTCAGATTAGCACCAGCCCTCGAGGCACACAGGTCAGATTAGCACCAGCGCTCTGGGCACACAGGTCAGATTAGCACCAGCCCCCGAGGCACACAGGTCAGATTAGCACCCCCACTCCAGGCACACAGGTCAGATTAGCACCAGCCCTGGAGGCACACAGGTCAAATTAGCACCAGCCCTGGAGGCACACAGCTCAGATTAGCACCCCCACTCCAGGCACACAGGTCAGATTAGCACCCCCAGTCCAGGTACACAAGTCAGATTAGCACCCCCACTCCAGGCACACAGGTCAGATTAGCACCAGCCCTGGAGGCACACAAGTCAGATTAGCACCAGCCCCTGAGGCGCACAGATCAGAATAGCACCAGCCCTCTAGGCACACAGGTCAGATTAGCACCAGCCCTCGAGGCACACACGTCAGATTAGCACCAGCCCCCGAGGCACACAGGTCACATGGTCAGTGACTGGCTGCCGCCCCCTCCCTATGTAACCACACCAACTCCAAAACACATGGACAAGAAACCTAGTTGTCTTTGGAAGGCGGGGGATCGCAAGACCCCCCGGGCGTATTTATTAAGATATAAAACAATACATTTTTAATTCAACGATAAACATTTATACAAAATCCGCAGGACATTAGATACAATATTGTCAACAGGTATGAGAGACTAGCCTTAACAAAATTCTAATACAGATTGTTTCCTAACCGAATCTAACATCCTCATTTGAATTTTGTATACTAACATTTCTGGCCATATGGCAAGGTCGCTAACCGGTGTCAGGTCCTACTAGCTGCGCCTCACCTAATGATGTGCGCATGCGCAGCCGAGCCCGGTAATTACTCGGTCCACGCCGTGAACTCTATTTACCCACTAAAGGAGGGCCCTTACTCTGCGCCATACGCTGACGTCATGAGTACGCGCGCGCGGGGTGGCTACCAGCCTTAGGAAAGCGTGACTCCCCAACCCGCGCCCCTTTGAAGCACCAGTTACCTTGCCCCTGAGGTTCAATGACCCCTCCCCCTGGGCGGGCACCTCCGAGGATGATGCGCCGCCCCCCGGTCATGACCTTACCGCATGCCCCACTCCTAATAAATACGACGACCTGTGGAAAAAAGTACTAAAGGACAGCTACACTAACTAAATGACACGTCATGACATAACATCGTCAAGCTACAAGGGGAAAAAAGGCCTAAACACAGTTGCCACATCAATATCCAATTTCAATACCATTATCTAAACGGGAAAAAAGGCCTAAAAGAAAACATAAGTCAGCAAAATACACAATACAATATCATTTTCTAAACGGGAAGAAAGGCCTAAGACAAAACCTCATTAGCAAAATCACACTAAATCAGATCAATCACAATGAATACAACACCGCATGGTTCCAGGGATGGTGGGTGGGGAAATTAAGAAGCCCCGAGCGTGGGGCACGACCGATGTGTGGGGAGCGTCCAGGCAACAAGGGGGCCCCTGGGCACTCTCCACTCCTTTATTCCCGAAGGGCGTGGGGGGGGCGGCCCGCCCCCTCACCCTGCCCCTCCGCAGCCCGCCCCCCCGACCCGGAAGTCCACCCAATGTCATCCGGGTCAGGGGGGGTGCCTGCCAATCGGTGGTGGAGCGCACTCCCCCCACGTCATCACTGGACGCCGGGAGGTCACGCCCCACCACCGGGAGGCAAAAGGGGGAGCGGGACGGTCGCCGCACTGCCATGCGGGCGGGGGGGCCCAGAGTCCCCCCTTTTCACATGGTCAGTGACTGGCTGCCGCCCCCTCCCTATGTAACCACACCAACCCCAAAACACATGGACAAGAAACTTAGTTGTCTTTGGAAGGCGGGGGATCGCAAGACCCCCCGGACGTATTTATTAAGATATAAAACAATAAATTTTTAATTCAACGATAAACATTTATACAAAATCCGCAGGACATTAGATACAATATTGTCAACAGGTATGAGAGACTAGCCTTAACAAAATTCTAATACAGGTTGTTTCCTAACCGGTGTCAGGTCCTACTAGCTGCGCCTCACCTAATGATGTGCGCATGCGCAGCCGAGCCCGGTAATTACTCGGTCCACGCCGTGAACTCCATTTACCCATTAAAGGCGGGCCCTTACTCTGCGCCATACGCTGACGTCATGAGTACGCGCGCGCGGGGTGGCTACCAGCCTAAGGAAAGCGTGACTCCCCAACCCGCGCCCCTTTGAAGCACCAGTTACCTTGCCCCTGAAGTTCTAGGAGGGGCCAATGACCCCTCCCCCTGGGCGGGCACCTCCGAGGATGATGCGCCGCCCCCTCAGACCTTAAAATAGCTGCTCACCGGTCATGACCTTACCGCAACAGGCCAGCATTGTTGACCGACGATCTGGCCTCCCCCTCACCTCCTCTAGAAAGGTCATACTCACCCTGCAAACCCTTCCAACCATGCCAGTATATTAGTAGACCAGAGCACATTCCCTGCCTCCATCCAAAGCACCCCATCCTGAAGGTAGAATTGATCCCCCCAAATACATCCCTGTGGGATAGTCTGCAACCGGGAGGCTCAAAATAATTTGTCCAATTGTGTGCTGAACCTCTTTACTGAGTGATCCAACGCCCTGACAGAGTCCCCCCCTCGCCAGTGCAGCAGAGGTGTAAGTCGAGACCCAACTATAGTGCGACCTGGGCAGGTCCTGGCCACCCACCCAGCAGCGGAGATTATCACTTCTATCACTATTCGCCTCCCCAAGTTGGCGAAGTCGTTTCCCCCAGGTGAAGTATCACCACTGACGGGGGTGTGGTATGTTGAGAGAGTGGTTCCTATAATAACTCCTAACTGGCTGACGCATAAGCCTCCCCCTCCCACAGAAGAAAATGGAATACCCGCCCTGCTCTGTCCTTCTCCTACCCGCCCCAGCGGGGCAAACATGTTTGGCGCACTTCGCATACGAGCGGCCCACCCTCCTATGATGTATGCTCCTTACTCCACGCAGAGTTATTCTTAACAAAAGGGGGGGGGGGCGCCTGCAAGCACAGGCGCAACCATCTCAATATCCGTCTTCCCACGGGGAGTTGATGAGACGCCTTGTCCATACTACTCCTGCCCCTGGGCCAACCATGGTAGTATACCCTTAGCACCCCACCTGGATGACAATTCCCACTTCCACCTTAGGGAATGGGTAGCACTTACACCTGCCAGCACCGCTTGAGCCCTTGGGTGTCCTCTTTCTCTTGATCAATCGCCACCACACTTAAAGTCGCTGCTTGCGGTCGCCATGCCTGATATATGCTTCCCTTTTGCCGTCCACCAGTCGCTGATGTTGCGGTGTGGAGTACTTCTCCGATATCCTCCATGGACCCAGCCGTGAATACAAAGATAGACAAACACAACAATTAGTGTTTCTGGCTTTGTTGTGAAAACTGCATTACACAAGCCTGTCTTACATTGCCCGCACAAGCCATGTCTTAGCCAAAATTAACGCCCAATGCATTCCCAGGGACACTTCCCACAGCAATAGCAACAACTTCAATCAGCCTTTGGCTAGCACAATGCTATCCGTGCCAAGCTGTAAAACTGGCCCTTTATCAGTCCAGTCATCGCTTTGGCTCTTAGTTACCTACCGTCAAAACTAATCTGACGTTATTCAAACCACCCCTGGCCTGTGTTCCCTGCCATTACAAACCTTGGTGAAGTACAGCTCTGTCCTAGCCCCAGGGAGCACCCATTCCCTTGCTTAAACACTTGTTTTAGTTCCTTATTAGCAGAGGGTCAGGTTCCAGGGTCTGTGCATTGCGCATAAAGCAAACTTACCACCATCCTGTTAAGTGGACACAGGCAGGCATGCAATGGAGGAATGGGCATGCCTAGAGCTCGCCAGATGAGGCTACAGGCGGCCCCGTGTCATGCTCATGTGAATTTAAATTAAGTGAGGCCGTGGCTGTTTGTCTGACCTGCTTGCAAAGGTGAGTCTATATTGCTCATCATTGTCAGTTCATGCATTGTGTCAAGCATTGACAATGTAGTGGCTAGCCAAGTTTAACATTACTGCCCATTACAGAAATGAGACACTATCATGTAACATTTCAATGATCTTCACCTAAACGAACATACAGCACTGAGGCCCACTCATCTCTAGGATGTTAGGAGTTAATATCACAAACCCATGCTAGCGACTAACCATACCACACCTAATAAAAGATGTGCTTCCCCAAATTGCTATCCGGGAAGCCTAGCACCAATTGAGCAACGGACAGGAGAGGCCTATCGGCGTGGTGGTACCATCTTCTTAACTGCCTTCAAGCCCCTATTTAGGTGCGACCTTCCCTAACAAACAACCCATGGACCACAGTGCCATGATGACGCACCTTGTATGTGGTATTACCAACCGCGGTATCGCATCATAGTACCATCCGCGCTCCCACGGACTGAGCTTTAGGTGGGATGCCATGGGCACTCCCTTAGAGTCAGAACTTTTGGCTTTGCCAAAGCTTGTACCTCTCGCATTCTGTTTGCCTCTGATACGTGCCCAAATGCCACCATTGCCTACGTAAGATTTTTCTTGTGCCTGAGTGTCTAGCATATATTGCAGTATTATACCTCCAATTGTACTTTGTCTTCTCTTGTAATCTGCACACTTGTCACGTTTTCCTCCTGTGCACTATTGCTACCTCATGTATTACGTTTGCTCACCATTGTCACTTTTTCCTCATGCCGCGCAACGTCTGCTTTCACAAAGAGGAGCGTGACACAGGCCCTTACCGTCCTAAATCTGCAAGGTTCCCCAAACCTTCATGGGACCTCATTTATCCCAGGTCCGTGCACATCTTTGAGATATGGGATACTCGGTGCCTCTCATCACATTCTGCAGGGATGGTGGGGGGCATCGTTTTGCGTCACAGCACTGCCGACTGACATTGGAAAAGAGGTTCACCAAATTATTGGTGTGGCCCATGACCTGTTCAATGGGGACGAGAGCTGACCAGCTTGCCCATTGAAAATACCCTGGATGAAAGAACTCGCACCAAATCAACAAACAATAAATAGGCAGCTTATTTATTCTTTTTTGTCGCAAACCACAATATATCGTGCATATTTCATATATAAACCATATGCAGGGATCTAAGAGGTTTAAGATCACATTTTGTTTTGATTAGAGTTTTAGTGGCTGTTTTAACTCTATGCAAAGCAGGTATCCTAAACGGAGATATGGAAAGAACATTTAAGCTATATAACTAATGTAAGTCACATGCATGTTAAACATATATTGAGCGGTTCACCTGGTGAAGTAATTATTCTAAGTTTTAAAACAAGGAATACACTTGCTTGGTGCATTTAAAAAGGGGCAGGTTTCAACACGTAAAGTATATGCTATGCCTTGAATGTTATGTTTGAATAGAGAAATAAGGATTGGCATAAATTGCAGCCTCGTGTGTTATGTTAAAACAAGCATTTACAATGCAATGGTTTTGCCTTTGTTAAAGTTAGAGCTATTGCCATTGCTCTTGACATTATTTTTATTTATGTTTTTTTAACATAAATAAATGGCATTGTCATTTACAATGCCACTAGCTTTATCTATCGCAAATGACACACACAAACACACACAGAGCCGCCCCACACACACCCCCACACAGAGCCCCGCACACACAGCCCCCCACACACACAGCCACACAGAGCCCCCCACACACACAGCCACACAGAGCCCTCCACACACACAGCCACACAAAGCTTCCTACACACACAGCCACACAGAGCCCTCCACACACACCAACACAGCACAAGCAGGCAACAGGGGCAGACGGAGGCACAAGCAGGCAACAGGGGCAGCCGGAGGCACAAGCAGGCAACAGGGGCACACAGAGGCACAAGCAGGCAACAGGGGCCCACAGAGGCACAAGCAGGCAACAGGGGCCCACAGAGGCACAAGCAGGCAACAGGGGCCCACAGAGGCACAAGCAGGCAACAGGGGCCCACAGAGGCACAAGCGGGCAACAGGGGCACACAGAGGCACAAGCGGGCAACAGGGGCACAAGGAGGCACAAGCGGGCAACAGGGGCACAAGCAGGCAACAGGGGCACGAAAACGGAGGCACAAGCAGGCAACAGGGGCAGGTGGAGAAAACACAATTTTCAACAGCCCACTTGGCTCTGCAACAGTTGCCTTTGAAAAGCAATACGGCGTAATGGGCATGATCAAATCCCGTCCCCTGCATTAAAAACAAGCATTAGAAATGCAATAGGTCTCGCAGCATTAGAGTTAGTGCTTTTAGAATTGTTTATGGGTTTTTTTGTAAATCTTTAGCATGAGGTTGAGGGTGAGTGAGGGTGAGGGGTTGAGGGTGAGTGAGGGTGAGGCTGAGGGGTTGAGGGGGTGAGGGGTTGAGGGTGAGTGAGGGTGAGGGGTTGAGGGTGGGTGAGGGGTTGAGGGTGAGGGGTTGAGGGTGAGGGGTTGAGGGTGAGTGAGGGTGGGTGAGGGTGAGTGAGGGTGGGTGAGGGTGAGTGAGGGTGGGTGAGTGTGAGTGAGGGTGAGTGGGGGTGAGTGTGGGTGAGTGGGGGTGAGTGTGGGTGAGTGGGGGTGAGGGTGAGGGATTGAGGGTGAGGGGTTGAGGGTGAGGGGTTGAGGGTGAGTGAGGGTGAGGGGTTGAGGGTGAGTGAGGGTGAGGGAGGGGTTGAGGTTGAGGGGTTGAGGGTGAGTGGGGGTGGGTGAGGGGTTGAGGGTGAGTGAGGGTGAAGGTGAGTGAGGGTGAGTGAGGGTGGGTGAGTGTGAGTGAGGGTGAGGGTGGGTGAGTGTGAGTGAGTGTGAGTGAGTGTGAGTGTGGGATTGAGGGTGAGGCGTTGAGGGTGAGGGGGTGAGGGGTTGAGGGTGAGGGGTTGAGGGTGAGGGGTTGAGGGTGAGGTGTTGAGGGTGAGGTGTTGAGGGTGAGGTGTTGAGGGTGAGGGGTTGTACCTGCGCCCACTTGCCCGGGTGTACCCGTACCGTGTTAGCTACTTTCACCCTGGCACTGGGGCATCCTTGTCTGTAGCACCCCCTTTTCTAGGATCTTTCACTTCCTGAAGCGAGTACCGTCAGGGTTTTTCCGCCAAACAGGAACTAGCTGACTTAGCTTTCACTAATATGCATTGCCCTCTGCCTGGTCCAAGCCCTTTGCAGCAAGAATATTAACCATCTGTCACTTGTGACTGTAGCGTTGCGGGTGTCGGGAAAATATATGAACTCTGCACGAATCCCACCCTTCACTGCTTTTGATGTAACTTCGGAGACTAGTGGTTTTATATAGATCTTTGGAGCGCTTTGCATGAGCCCAGTTACATTATTCATTTTTTGAATCACAGGATGTTGAGCCGAGGCCGGGCTCGAACCTGCTTCCCTGAGCTCCAAAGTCGGCAACTCTAGCTGTTATGTCACAGTCTCCCCCACACTCCTCTGGGCCTCGTCAGACGCATCACCATGGTCGCGCAGAAAAGTGGCTCTCCATGCTCATAAATGGTTTTACACGTGTGGAGTTGAGGAAGCCAGGCATTTTTCTTTATACCTCCATTTTTCGTATTTTTTATGCGGTCGGGCCTGACCCCCCGACATCCCTTAGCGAGCTATCTCACTTATCCTTTTATGAGAACGCAGCTTGGCCTATTCACCTAGTTGCCCGGGTGGTGGCTACCATAGGCATACCTTCCTATCTTGATGAAAGAACGTTGCGCTAGTCCTACCAGGATTTGCTGGTTAATGTAGTAATTAACACGCTCGTGATTTCCCAACCTTACTTCTGTCCTGAAGGTACTTCCGAAATGACAGGGAACCAAGAACCCCTGTACATGGGTAGCTGTCTTAACTGGCGTTATAAAAACGCTCCCTGCAACCCCAACTGTCTCTGTTATATAGCGCGACTCGCCCCGGGGGTATTGGAGCGCTTTACCTGGGCACCGTAATGACCTTACGCCTTCAGGCGCGGGGAGATTAAGTGCTTAGCCCAGAATCACCTAATGACTTTCATTCTGAAAGCATCTAGGTTCTTGCCTGTCGCCTCATGGGCTTTTATAACATGTTTCATTTTCACTGTCTTATTGCCGTAAAATGCATGCCCAGGCATACTGGGGACACTCTCCCGCTCTGGACCTGCTTAGGGCAAGCCCCCACCCCGCGTCTCCCAGTGTAATGGCCGTCTGGGCGGCAGGCACAAGTGCTCCTCTGCTCAAGTTCCCGAAAAACTTTCACTTCCAGCCCTGCATTTTATCGCACACAAAGAGGTCGGGGGAAGGCCAGCAGACAAATATATCCTGAGCTGGAAAACTATCCGCCACTAATCTGGTTGTCCTACAGCAAACTAAGACTCTATACAGCTGACCCTCGACCACCGAATCAGATTGCCCTGCTGCCGGTATGCTGTCGCTAATCTTGTAATTGCGCAGTTCTCAGCTTGCATTCTGAAGGTTTTGGCTTCTTCTCTGAGCCAAACTGGATTCTTGTGCGCAGCTGGGCCAGCACGCAAGGGCTCGGTATCTGTGTCTATTCAGCCGATGCAGCATGGGGGTGTGGTGCGAGGAGTGTTTCTCAAAACACAAGCACGTTTGAGGCGATGGTAGCGCCAGTTTCTAATCCTCATTTCCTGCATGGAAGCGCCCGGGGCATGTATCGTGTAGCATAGTCCTCCGTCTATTGTTAACTACTTTATTTACGCTATTTCCCTGGTGTCTCTTTGCTGAGATCCCATGTTGGCACGAGTGTCTGATGTAAAAGCAGCGCGGAACTGCTCTAAGGCTCTACCCTGACCTCCCCGCCAGGGTCGGCAGCCGCAGCGTGAGATAACCCGACCGGCCTGTGCCAACGGCTACTCTTGCCATTTTTTTTTTTTTTTTTTTTTTTTACTCGCGCCCTTAGGTGGCCCGCCGCCATACTGCGATGTGAGAAACCCTGCCTGAGGTAACATTGCAAACATGTCCTTCTGCGGGTGCGCCGCCATAAGTGCTGCAACATCGATCTCTAGCCTATCGAGGCTGCTAGGTATCGGGCGCATTTTACCTCCCTATTTCCCTGTACCTTGCCTTGCCTTGTCTCTTACCTCCTTTGATGGCTGTGGGGGCACTGTCGCCCGCCCCGGCCTATGTCCTCTCGGGGGCACCACCGCCCGCGCCGACCGCCGCCTGGTACCGACCTGGCTGCTGTGCCTTAGTTGTCCCAGCTGCTTGTGCCACAATCTGCCAGCTGCCCTGGATCGCTTCTTTGTGAGCACCGCCGTTCTGGCCTAAGGTGCATTCGGGTCGCCGTTTTGGCACCCTGCTCCGCCTCGGTCGCCTTCCGACAGCTGGTGGTTGATCACGAACTCCTGCACCCCGGTTTCCGCGAGGTGCCGCCTAGCTCTGTTGTCGTCCTGCTGCTTGCTCTGTCCTGCGAGTCGGAGGGGGTACCTTCGCTTCTGGCTCTTGCTCGGTCGGTTCCTGCGAGTCCCTTCCTCCTTGGAGGCTGCCTGGCGAGGCTGCTGGGCCGTGGGGGACTCGAAATCCGTCGGGTCGTTGCTCCTGGATGAACCCACCCCCGGGGTGCATGGTGCTGCAGAGGAGGCTCCCGCTCGCAGCTGGGCAGCCCAGACAGAGCGGCAGGTTGGAGAGGCACTTCTCCGCTCTCCCCGCGGGCGCCGCCATAGTGCTTTCCGTCTTCCTCTCCTTCTTCCCCGGGCTGCGGGGGCGGGCACTTCCGGCCGGCCGCGCTAGGATTGGCCGGCCGGCCAGTCACGGGGCGGGAAACGGGAAGAAGAGACGCAGTAGTGCCGGCAATGCCGGACCAGACACGGGGGCGTTCCCGGCGTCCCGTGACGTCGGCAAAAGCCAAAGAATGTCGGGAACGCCCCCGTGTCTGGTCCGGCATTGACGGACAGGCCCCTCGTCCAATGGCAAGGCTCCGTTTACGGAGCCAGCCAATCAAGGACGAGGGCCGAACCAAGCCACACTATGTAACTCATCAGGTTTTCGCCTGCGCCGAAAAGATGCGCAGAGCGCATCTTCGCCGAGGCAAAACCTAAAAAGGGGTTTATATAGCGCGCGGCTACTCATGCAGAGTGTCCCGGCGCTGTGCAGATCTGTAGAGAGACGTAGAGCAGAAAACAGGCGCACTAGAGGCTGAAAAGCCAGGTCTTTAGGCCTTTCCTAAAAGACAGAAGGTTGTCAGTTTTTCTCAACGAGAGGGGGAGCTTGTTCCACAGTTGCGGGGCACAAGCTCTGTAGGAGCGACCTCCAATGCGTGAATGCTTTACAGATGGAATGACAGCAAGGGCTTGTGTGGCTGAACGAAGCGATCTGGTAGGATGGTAGAACTGAACATGTTTCCTGAGGTAAGGTGCACCGGTACCGTGTAAGGATTTAAAGGTCAAGGTCAAAGTCTTGAAGATGATACGTTTCCTTACCGGAAGCCAGTGGAGTGCCTCAAGGAGGGACGAGGTATGTGTCTCTGAAAACCCACCTTAGTCCCCTTTAAACTTCTGGTAACTATTTCACCTCTTGTCTTTCTGAAAGTGGCTCATTATAACGTAATGCCTGTGTGCACAGATGCAACCTTGTGAATATTTACGCATATTTACAAACCTTCACGTACTCCTTAACTAATATAAACTGCAGATTTCCCACGGTGGCGAAACTCAACACTCTTAGCGTGAGTGAAGGAAAATGTCATATCAATTATGTCAAAAAATTGAACATTTTTGACTGAGCACAAATCTGTGCATGCTAATATTAAGGCCGGGTGAAATGTTTTCATGGGTTAAAGCTCATGACATTTAAAATGTTATGTTACTCTAATTTCATGGACGCCACGTGTTGCATTACCTCTTTGACGGCATACTAGTAATGAGAGAAAAATTTTATGAAAGCTGTTTACAAGAGGTATTCTCTTCTCAAACCAGTTTCCTGGCAGAAATTTCAGTGACTGATGAAGACAATATATGACCCCATGTTCAATTTTCACACGAAGTAACGGCAAGTACATTTGATAAACTGTGCGTTATTTAGCCGGGAATACCTCAACATTTTGCTACCTCTAGTTAAGAGTACATTGTTTGTGAATCGTACATAACTGTATTCAGTGGCGTACCTGCTGCTGTCGCGGGGGCACCAAATACAGGGACCACCACCACCAGCAGCTGTCGCGGGGTGCCAAATGCAGGGACCACCACCACCAGCAGCTGTCGCGGGGCGCAAAATGCAGGGACCACCACCACCAGCAGCTGTCGCGGGGCGCCAAAGGCAGGGACCGCCACTGGCAACAAAAAGTCTAGCTACGCCACTGCCTCTGCTCTGCAGACAGAACACGACTAAGATGGCGAAAGGTTTCAGGCTTCCCCTGTGGTACTCTAGCCGCCCTCCAGCAGAGATAGCGCCTCTAATACGGGAGATGGGCTGACATCACAGAAACTGAGGCTTAGGTACGGGGGTGGGGGAAGATGGAGGGAATACATGTTTTCCTTATTTACGTGAAACATATGACTGCTGCTTAAAAGGTGGTCAGTGTGCCACATGTACTTGTTAATGTTAATGTTATGGGGATTTGTATAGCGCTGAGCTGCCCCAGCCAAGGGGCGTCCCGGCGCTGTATGGAAGACTGGAGGCAGAAGGGAAGGACACAGAAGAGGGAAAGAGAAAGGTCATTGAAAGAGGTGAGTTTTGATGGCTTTCCTTGTGATGTGGGTAACACTGCAGCGCTGTCACGGTACGAGCCAGCCAGCCACGAGAACTTCCACCTGCACCGAGCAGCCTTCTAAGTTAATTATTTCTGAATTGTAACACGGATCCTATGCATTTGACTACCCGCCTGCATTTTAACCAATGTGTATTTCGTCAAGCACGTTTTAAATAAATAGGCGCGATTACCAATGGTTACTCAGGTTCACCAGCGCTCGCTGCTCCTCCACCCGTTGAGATTTGTGGTGTACGCGTTTTGCAAAACAAGATGGCAAAGAACACAGCCTGCAAATGTATAGAGGAGCGCACATAATCAGTCATTCAATATAGCATCTGAAAAGACAGGCTCGCAGGAGAAAAATTCAAACGTGGGAATAGATGCAACCGAAAGAAAAGTCCAGCAGGAGGCGCTCGAAGCGATGGATCGGCATGGCACAACACTGGCCACATATACAATAAAACATAACTCTGAACAACAAGATAGTCAGTGCCTGATACAACAAGTAGAATACACAGTATAACAAGCATTTACAATGCAACAGTCTCGCCTTTGCACATGGGGCTAGAAAGCATACGTGGCACCGCCATTCCGCCTCCGATCCGACTCAGGATCTTGCATTACCCACAGGCTACCCACTGCACTAGGGTGACCAACTGGCATTGATGCAAATTCAGGACAGGAGGTCAAAATTCAGGACAAAACTTCAGGACAATAGGTACGTTTTACAGACACATCAGAGGTCGCGCAATAGTATATAAGTAAGCCCAGCCATTTCCAAACATTTCAACCATTTGCAAACCTATCCATCATGTATCCTTCCATCTATCATTTCACTCATCCATCCCCTCATCCAACCTTTCACTCATCCTCCATCCATCCACCCTATCCATCTGTACACTTAACCATCCACTCTTCATCCCATTCACTCATCCATTCAGCCATTTACCCTTTCACCAATCCAGCCATGCTTTCACTTACTAATCCTTCCACCCATCCACTTTTTAAGTCATCCATCCATCCTCCCTTTCTCTCTCCATCGACCCTTTCACTTAGCCATCCTTCCTTCCATCCATCCATCCACTCACCCATCCATCCATCTACTCATCCACTCATGACTCCATCCATTGACCCTATCACTCATCCATCTATCATTTCACTCCTTCAAACATCTATTCATCCTTTTGTCCATCTACCCTCCCTTACACTCACTCATCCATCCTTACATCCATCCTTTCACTCATACGTCCATTCATTCACCCTTGCACTTATCAATCCATCCATCATTTCACTCATCCACCTACCCACCCATCATCTGCCCAACCATCCACCCACCCACCATCCACCCACCCATCCATCCTTTCACCCACCCACCATCCAATCCATCCATCCATCTTTTCACCCACCCACTATCCACCCACCCACTCATCCATCCATCCATCCTTTCACCCACCCACCCACTCATCATCCATCCATCCTTTCACCCACCCACTCATCCATCCGTGCATCCTTTCACCCACCCACTCATCCATCCATCCATCCTTTCACCCACCGACTCTCCATCCATCCATCCATCCATCCTTCTCCTCTTCCATCCTTCCCCTCATCCATCCATCCTTCCCCTCCATCCATCCTTCTCCTCATCCATCATCCTTCCACTCATCCATCTTTCCCCTCATCCATCATCCAGCTACCCTTCCACCCATACATCACGCTATTTACATTTTCTCTCCATCCTTCCCCTCACTCATCAATCCATCCATCCTCTCTCATTATCCATTTATTCAATCTTTCATTCATCCATTCACCCTTTCACTAATTCGTCCAGCCATTCACCCATTCACTTACTTACTCGCACAACTTTCCATATTAATTTTGAGCTGAGCCCTTTTGAGAAGAGGCCCATCAAGAACTTCACCCTCGCTGCAGGGGCCGTTCCAGGACTGGGACAGAAGCCACCCAGGGCAGAGACAGGATCCACCACAGGGGGGACAAGAGCCATCACAGGCGGGGGTGGACTGGAGCCACAACATGGGGGGACAGGAGCCATCACAGGCGGGGTGGACCGGAGCCACCACATGGGGGACAGGAGCCATCACAGGCGGGGGTGGACTGGAGCCACAACATGGGGGGACAGGAGCCATCACAGGCGGGGTGGACTGGAGCAACAACATGGGGGGACAGGAGCCATCACAGGCGGGGTGGACCGGAGCCACAACATGGGGGACAGGAGCCATCACAGGCGGGGGTGGACTGGAGCCACCACATGGGGGGACAGGAGCCATCACTGAGGGGAGGGCAGGAGTCATCACAGGAGAGGGAACGTGATCCACCAGGGTGGGCACAGGGGTGGGCATGCAGTATTCTAGTATCATCTTGGGCTCCTCGCCCCCTCCTGCACAAGACAACAAAAAGACAGGCTCTCTGTCCAAAATGCCATCCCCCACTGTGATGTACAGTACTTACAGGAGAGAGATACTCCGAGAGAACTGATTGAACTGATTGTCCTCCATACTTTGTCAATCAGTGTGGGTGCGATTGTGCCATTTCTTTATTTTCTTACATTATAGACTGCATGTTTGAAGAACCGAGGTTTGCTTACAATTTAGTGACGTAATTACGCTCTGTGAAGAGAACCACGTGCTGCCTCGGTGTAATCAGGGGTGTAATCTGGCCGAGTCTCGGATGTTTGGGGCCCTGGGTAGAAATGGAACGTGTGAGCCCCCCTCTAAATAGCAGAGACATGACGCATTCAGGGCTGTTTGCATGTGAATAGATGTCGCTGCTCCTGAACCTGCAGCCCCTGCCTCTCAGTCACCTTCGAAGCACCTCTTAACAGGTCATCAAGGGCTGGAGGTGTGAGGGTAGCCATCCCGCTGTGCCTCTCTAATGCTGCGGGGCATCTGAGGAGCTTTGGTGCAGCATCGGAGTGAAGAAGGGAGGTGGGTGCAAGTTGTGCCGGCTTTAGGGTGAGGCAACCGGTGCCCTGTTAAAATGACGGACAAATGGCGTCCGTTAGAGATTCCTTCACGGACAACGGACAGACGGCCGAAATTACGGACTGTCCGTGAAATTTACGGACGGGTGGTCACCCTACTGACTGCACACAACTGCTCTGCCCTATGTCGGGCTTCCTCACCGTGTTCAGACGCCCTCTGTGGCTGTCGAATGTCCCGATATCCCCATTCAATGGCTCTGTGGGATTGTCCAGCTGATGACTCGGGACCAGGAAAAAAGACCGTCGGAGCTGGAGTTCTCGCGGATCCATCGTCGCTCCGGCTCTGTCCGCGCTGAACACCCCCTCCAGCTACGTCCCGATGAAGCTCCGATGCTCCTCCGTCGTCCCAGCGTCGTCCAGCCAAACTTGACCTGCAGGGGGATAAAAGAGAAAATTAAGAAGCCCCGAGCGCGGGGCACGACCGAGGTGTGGGGAGCTGTTGTATCTGTACCTTTAATTTCTTTCCTATTTCTTTCATGACATGTATAATGTTCCTTCATGACATATATAATGTTCTGTGTTCTATGATTGATGTTTGCTGTCGTGTCATTCTGTTCCGTTATCTGGACACGACAGCGTCACTCTTCCTAGCCTCTTCTTGTGGGTTTTCTTATCCTGATTTATTCTGAAATAAATCCTTTTAATACAACTCTTGCCATCTATGTTGTCTTGTTTACAACAGGAGCGTCCAGGCAACAAGGGGGCCCCTGGGCTCTCCCCACTCCTTTATTCCCGAAGGGCATGGGGGGGGCCCCCTCAGCCCGCCCCCCCCACCCGGAAGTCCACCCAATGTCATCCGGGTCAGGGGGTGCCAGCCAATCGGTGGTGGGGCGCACTCCCCCCGCGTCATCACTGGACGCCGGGAGGTCACGCCCCACCACCGGGAGGCAAAAGGGGGAGAGGGACGGTCACCGCACCGCCATGCGGGCGGGGGGGGGCCCAGAGCCCCCCCTTTTCAGATTAGCACCAGTCCTGGAGGCACACACGTCAGATTAGCACCCCCACTCCAGGCACACAGGCCAGATTAGCACCAGTCCTGGAGGCACACACGTCAGATTAGCACCCCCACTCCAGGCACACAGGCCAGATTAGCACCAGCCCCCGAGGCACACAGGTCAGATTAGCCCCAGCCCCCGAGGCACACAGGTCATATTAGCACCAGCCCCTGAGGCACACAGATCAGATGAGCACCAGCCCTCTAGGCACACAGGTCAGATTAGCACCAGCCCTCGAGGCACACAGGTCAGATTAGCACCAGCCCTCGAGGCACACAGATCAGATTAGCACCAGCCCTCTAGGCACACAGGTCAGATTAGCACCAGCCCTCGAGGCACACAGGTCAGATTAGCACCAGCCCTCGAGGCACACAGGTCAGATTAGCACCAGCCCTGGAGGCACACAGGTCATATTAGCACCAGCCCCTGAGGCACACAGATCAGATGAGCACCAGCCCTCTAGGCACACAGGTCAGATTAGCACCAGCCCTGGAGGCACACAGGTCAGATTAGCACCAGCCCTGGAGGCTGGTGAGCAGTAGCACCACGCCAAGGTTCTGACCCCTGCTACTGAGCATTCATACCACTCTCCCTGTCAACTGCGCCCACAAAGGGACTCGCGGTGCCTCGACTGAGGTGGCCTTGTTTGCCTCTGTGAAGTTCTCTTGCCCCCAATATAAACCCGAACTCCACAGGCAAAGGCCATGGCTGTTCCCATCCAAATGTCGCGGATGTTCAGAGCCACACCGCATCATCCATGTGTGGGCGGTTGATTTTAAACCCTCGGTCAGTCACACCAGGCATATCCCGCAGGCATGCGCATGATGGCAGGCCCCCTCCGGAGCCCCCCCAACATATCGCTGGCAGAGCCAGGAGCTGGACTGAGACCCAAAAGCAGAGGACAGGTGCCAAGAGGGGGTTCGGCCCGAACACCTCTACTAGTGGGGGACAAGGCTTCGAGAACATATTTAATACCGCAGACCGGGTATTGCATAGGCTCAAAGAATTGCCCAGTCTGCGCCCTTACTGCCCCAACATCAATCAGAGGTCTACAGTCCTCCTCGGGAATATATAGAGGTGGGGGAGTGACATCACAAAGGGGGAGCGGGCTGTACAGGCCTGTGGGAGTTACCTTAAAAGGGGAGGTGTAAAGGCCTGGAGGAGTGACATCAAAAGGGGGGGGGCTGTACAGGCCTGTGGGAGTGACCTTAAAAGGGGAGGTGTAAAGGCCTGGAGGAGTGACATCAAAAGGGGGGGGGGGGTGCAGGACTGGAGGAGCGACATCACAGGGGGGGGGGGGGCCGGCCTGGAGGTGTGACATCACAAGGGGGGGGCTGTAGGAGTGGATGAGTGACACCACAAGGAGGGATGTAAAGACCTGGAGGAGTGACATCATAAAGAGGTGGGGGGGCAGGCTGTACAGGCCTAGCAGAGTGACCTCAAAAGGGGAGATGTAAAGGCCTGGAGGAATGACATCACAAGGGGGGATGTGCAAGACGAGAGGAGTGACATCACAAAAGGGGTGGGGGCAGGATGTGCAGGACTGGAGGAGTGATATCACAGGGGGGATGTGCAGGACTGGAGGAGTGACATCACAAGGGTGGATGTGCCGGACTGGAGGAGTGACGTCACAAAGGGGGTAGGGGCGGGATGTGCAGGCCTGGAGGAGTGACATCACAAAGCAGTCGGGGAGGGGTCTGGGTGTACAAGCCTGGGGAGTGACTACCTAGAACAAGCATTTACAATGCAATGGTTTTGCCTTTGTTAAAGTTAGAGCTATTGGCATTGCTTTTAACATTCTGCACTCTGAAGCTCCACTCTGAAGCTCCACTCTGAAGCTCCACTCTGAAGCTCCACTCTGAAGCTCCACTCTGCTATAGAACATAGAATGAGTGCATTTGTTGTATTTTTGTTAAACTAGATTTGCATAGTAACATTTATGTTGTTTGTAAATAATAATGCAAAGACAAAATAATGTTTCTCTTTTTTATTTATTTAAATATATTTATTATTGTAAGCAAATTAAACTGTACTGAAAATACGTTTACATTTTGTATGAAACATAATTTACTTATGTTTTTTTAGTTCAATTTACAGTAAAGTTTTGTGTACTTTTTTTCAACTTATGGAAACATATCTTGTACAAGCCACTTTTAGATGGATGCAGGCAGCTGCTTTGAAACTTCTTTAAACAACATATACAATGATGTGAAGGTCTTAGAATGCAATTGCATGTATTGTTGGAAAACATCAATAAGGCACTTGAGGATGTCACACCGAACCATGCATAAGTACAATATTGCACAGTGACTTTACTAGTTTGAAAAAACCATAACTTCTGAAGAATCCAAAGATTGATGTTAAATGTTGCATGGATGACTGATGGATGTGTGAAAACGTGTGTGTATGTGTAAAGGATGGATGGATGTATGGAAGGATGAAAGTGTGGATGGATGCAGGATGGATTGTTGAAAGTGTGAATGGATGAAATGTTGGACGGAAGGACGGATAAAAGAAAATGTAGGTGGATGGATGTATAAAATGTTGCATGGATGAATGATGTATGGATGTGTGAAAAGGTGGTGTGATGAATGATGGGTGGATGGATGAAAGTGTGGGTGAATTGATGGATGTGTGAAAAGGTGGTGTGATGAATGATGGGTGGATGGATGAAAGTGTGGGTGAATTGATGTATAGATGAAATGATGGATGTATGAAGGATGTATGAAGGATGGGTGGAAGAATGAAAGGATGGATAGTTAAAGTTGCATGGATGTATGATGCATGTGTGAAAAGCTAGGTGGATAAATAATGTGTGGCTGGAAGGATGTGTTGATGTGTGTATAGATTGTGGAATGAAATTTTAAGATTAATGTTGTAAATGTTGCATGGATGAATGATTGATTGATAGTTGAGAAAGTTGTTTGAAAAATGATGAGTGAATGGATAGAAGGGTGGATGTGTAAATGATGTATGGATGGAAAGCTGAAAGTGGATGGATGTATTGTTAGTAGAATGAAATGGTAGATGAATGTGATGGATGGATGTGTTGAAATTTATGTGGCTGTATGATGGGTGTATGGATTGAAGGGTGGATGAGTAAAGGATGGATGTATGGAAATGTGGAAGTGTGGCTGGATGAAGGATGGTTGAATAAAAGTGTGTATGAAAGGATGCATGGCACTGTTAGATGGATGCAGGCAGTTGCTTCGAAACTTCTTTAAACATCATATACAATGAAGTCAAGGTATTAGAAAGTGTTTTCATGTTTTGTTGTAAAACATCAATAAGGCATTTTAGGATGCCACTGAAGTATGCATAGGAACTATATTGCATAGTGACTTTACTAGTTTGAACAATTCCATAACTTTCGAATAATTTGAAGATTGATGTATGAAATGTCGCATGGATGAATGATGGATGTGTGAAAAGGTGTGTTGATGTGTAAAGGATGGATGTATGGATGGAAGGATGAAAGTGTGGTTGGATGCAGGTTGTCGTGTTGAAAGTGTGAATGGATGAAAGGATGCGTGGAATGATGAAAGGGTGGACGGAAGAAGGCCGGATGTAATAAAAGGTGGATGTATAAAATGTTGAATGGATGAATTATGTATGGAGGTGTGAAAAGGTGGTGTGATGAATGATGGGTGGATGGATGAAAGTGTGTGTATTGATGTATAGATGAAAGATTGAATGGATGAAGCATGTAGGATGGATGGAAAAATGAAAGGATGGATAGTTAAAATGTTGCATGGCTGTATGATGTATGAGTGAAAATGTAGGTGGATAAGTATTGTGTGGCTTGATGGATGCGTTGATGTGTGTATAGATTGGGGAATTAATGTTTAAGATAGATGTGAAAAATGTTGCATGGACGAATGATTGATGTATCGGTGAAAATGCTGTTGGACAAATGATGAGTGGATGGATAGAAGTGTGTATGTGTAAAGATGGATGTATGTATGGGAAACTGAAAGTGTGGATGGATGTATTGTTAGTATAATAAATGGTAGATGGATGTATTAATAAAAATGTTGCATGAATGATGGATGTGTGCAAATGTAGGTGGGTGTATGAATTGAAGGGTGGATGTGAAAAGGATGGATGTATGGATAGAAAGATGCAAGTGTGGATGGATGAATAAAAGTGTGGATGAAAGGATGCATGAAAGGATAAAAGGGTGGACGGATGAAGTATGGATGTAAGAAAAGATGGCTGGATGTATGTGTGAAAAGGTGCTGTGGTGAATGATGGGTGGATGCGATGAATGATGTGTGGATGGAGAAAGGGTGGGCGTATGGATGTATAGATGATAGCGTGGATGGATGAAGGATGTATGGATAGGAGGATGAAAGGCTAAATGAAAAGTTGCATGGATGGATGTGTGAAAAGGTAAGTGGATGAATGATGGATGATGAAAGGGTGTGTGGATGGATGTATATTTGGGAGACTGAAATGTTAGATGGATGTTTGGATGGAGAAAATGTTGCATGTATGAATGATGTATGAAAAGGTGGTGGGATGAATGATGGGTGGATGGATGAAAATGTGGGCGTATGAGCATTATCATGGGAGTAGCATTTTTAATGAACGTTGGATATGTTTTTATGTTACCATTTTTTCACAATGTATAAGGCAGATGAATTTGCTACATAACATCGAATGAGTGCACATGTGGTGTAGCTTCTGTAAAAAAAATTTACACATTAACATTTTTGCATGTAGCTCAATTTGCTATAGAATAATTACATTTGTTGTAGTCTTTTTCAAGTAAAATTGTCCATTAACATATCTTATGTACTCTGTAAATAATAATGCAAATACAAGATAAAAAGGTTTAAAAAGTTTTATTTAAGTAAATATATATTTAGTATTATTGTTTGCAAGCAAATTAAACTTTATTTAAAATACTGTATTTTTAGCCTTTTTACTGAAACATAATTTGAATATCTCCCATTTTTAATTAAAGAGAGTCTGTCAAAGAGATAGTGTATCAAAGAGAGAGAGAGTCTGTCAAAGAGAGAGAGTCTGTCAAAGATAGAGTCTGTCAAAGAGAGAGTCTGTCAAAGAGAGAGTCTGTCAAATAGAGAGTCTGTTAAAGAGAGAGAGAGTCTGTCAAAGAGGGAGTCTGTCAAAGAGGGAGAGTCTGTCAAAGAGAGAGTCTGTCAAAGAGGGAGTCTGTCAAAGAGGGAGAGTTTGTCAAAGAGGGAGAGTCTGTCAAATAGAGAGAGAGAGTCTGTCAAAGAGAGAGAGAGTCTGTCAAAGAGAGACAGTCTGTCAAAGAGAGACAGTCTGTCAAAGAGAATACAAGATAAAAAGCTTTAAAAAGTTTTATTTAAGTAAATATATATTTAGTATTATTGTTTGCAAGCAAATTAAACTTTAATTAAAATACTGTATTTTTAGCCTTTTTACTGAAACATAATTTGAATATCTCCCATTTTGTACATTTATTTACAGTCAAGTATTGTGTTGTTTTTCACAACTCATGTATTTTTCGTATGTATCCATTTTGTAATATTACATTGACATTTTTTGGCAAGATTGGCATTAGTGCTTCTTGAATGTCGTCAATGTCCGGTGGTATATGGAAGTAGTCCAGTAGAATATTGTTATCTATTTCGACTGATTGTAAATTTTCTGCATTATTAATATGTACATTTAGTGTACTGTGTTCCTGATTCGCAGTTTCGAGGCCATATATAGTCATATTTATTTCTTCTTCTGGCGGTTCTATTTTCTGTGAAGGAAAAAGAATTTAGTTAATTTCATATTTATGAAGTTATTTTATTTCTTTTCTTGTGTTGACCTACGGACAAATTTCTTGTTATATGCAGTCTTAAATAATGTTAATAAGTAGTGAAGATAGTTTAAGAAAGGATAGATTGTGAGTACGTATAGTGAAAAGGTATAATAGAGGATTATAGACTGTTTTGTAATGTTATAGATACTTTAGTAAAAATACGTTTTAATAAAGTGGAGAGTATAAGTTAGTTTTATAGTAGTGATTAGTATAATACATAGTATAGCTTAATGCATTTAGATAGAGAGTATTAGAAGCGATAGTTTGAGTGAATTGTAATTAGTGAATATAGAGTTTGATGGTGTTTTAAAAAGTAGATAGTATAGATTGAGTAGTAGAGCAAGTTATTAATATTTTCATAATTTGTACTTACTTGAAATTGTGTATTCCTTGTTGTGTTTAACATTTTATTGTTGTTAAATTCATGCACTGTCAAGTGCGTCATCTTAATGTAGGATCCAATTTCAATGGGAAAGTCTGTGGCATCTCTCCAAAGAGTTATTTTTACTGAGTCCGTTGTATCTTTCACAGTTATTGATTTAAGTTTTGTATCTTGTCCGGCAATAACAATTGTTTTTATTTCTTCTTCCTGTAAGACAAAATTGGTAATAGAAATTAAAGAGAGTCTGTCAAAGAGATAGTCTATCAAAGAGAGAGAGTCTGTCAAAGAGATAGAGAGTCTGTCAAAGAGATAGAGAGTCTGTTAAAGAGATAGAGAGTCTGTCAAAGAGATAGAGAGTCTGTCAAAGAGATAGAGAGTCTGTCAAAGAGATAGAGAGTCTGTCAAAGAGATAGAGAGTCTGTCAAAGAGAGAGTCTGTCAAATAGAGAGTCTGTCAAATAGAGAGAGTCTGTCAAAGAGAGAGAGAGAGAGTCTGTCAAAGAGGGAGAGTCTGTCAAAGAGGGAGAGTCTGTCAAAGAGGGAGAGTCTGTCAAAGAGAGAGAGAGTCTGTCAAAGAGAGAGAGAGTCTGTCAAAGAGAGACAGTCTGTCAAAGAGAGACAGTCTGACAGACTCTCTCTCTCTGTTTGACAGACTCTCTCTCTCTTTGACAGACTCTCTCTTTGACAGACTCTCTCTCTTTGCCAGACTGTCTCTCTTTGACAGACTGTCTCTCTTTGACAGACTCTCTCTCTTTGAGACTCTCTCTCTTTGACAGACTCTCTCTCTTTGACAGACTCTCTCTTTTTGACAGACTCTCTCTCTTTGACAGACTCTCTCTCTCTTTGACAAAGAGAGAGAGAGTCTGTCAAAGAAAGAGAGAGTTTGTCAGAGAGACAGTCTGTGAAAGAGAGACAGTCTGTCAAAGAGAGACAGTCTGTTGAAGAAAGTCTGTCAAAGAGAGAGTCTGTCAAAGATAGAGTCAAAGAGAGATAGTCAATGAGAGAGAGTCAGTCAAAGATAGAGAGAGTCTGTCAAAGAGAGAGAGAGTCTGTCAAAGACAGAGAGAGTCTGTCAAAGACAGAGAGAGTCTGTCAAAGACAGAGAGAGTCTGTCAAAGAGAGAGAGAGTCTGTCAAAGAGAGAGAGAGTCTGTCAAAGAGAGAGAGAGTCTGTCAAAGAGAGAGAGAGTTTGTCAAAGAGAGAGAGAGAGTCTGTCAAAGAGAGAGAGTCTGTCAAAGAGAGAGAGAGTCTGTCAAAGAGAGAGAGAGTCTGTCAAAGAGAGAGAGTCTGTCAAAGAGAGAGAGAGTCTGTCAAAGAGATAGAGTCTGTCAAAGAGAGATAGTCTGTCAAAGAGAGAGAGTCTGTCAAAGAGAGAGAGTCTGTCAAAGAGAGAGAGTGAGTCAAAGAGAGAGTCAAAGAGAGATAGTCAAAGAGAGTCTGTCAAAGAAAGAGAGAGTCTGTCAAAGAAAGAGAGAGTGTCAAAGAGAGAGATAGTCTGTCAAAGAGAGAGAGAGTCTGTCAAAGAGAGAAAGTCTGTCAAAGAGAGAGTCTGTCAAAGAGAGGGAGTCAAAGAGAGTTAAAGAGAGTCAAAGAGAGAGAGTCTGCTCAAAGAGAGAGAGAGTCTGTCAAAGAGAGAGAGAGTCTGTCAAAGAGAGAGAGAGGGAGTCAAAGAGAGAGTCAAAGATAGAGTCAAAGAGAGAGTCAAAGAGAGAGTCAAAGAGAGAGTCAAAGAGAGAGTCAAAGAGAGAGTCAAAGAAAGAGTCAAAGAGAGAGTCAAAGAGAAAGTCAAAGAGAGAGTCAAAGAGAGAGAGTCTGTCAAAGAGAGAGAGAGTCTGTCAAAGAGAGAGAGAGTCTGTTAAAGAGAGAGAGAGTCTGTCAAAGAGAGAGAGATGGAGTCAAAGAGAGAGTCTGTCAAAGAGAGAGAGTCTGTCAAAGAGAGTCTGTCAAAGAGAGTCTGTCAAAGAGAGAGAGAGTCTGTCAAAGAGCGAGAGTTTGTCAAAGAGTGATAGTTTGTCAAAGGTGTAAGTATTGTGTGCAAGAGTTTTTGGTACATAGTGTGTGTGTAAAAGGGTGACTTTTTTTTTTTTATAAGCTTACCTCAGCAATAGTCCCAGAAATGCTCATTAATGAGCGTAGTGAAGCTGCTTTTACTGTTTTTATCGGTGATATTGGTGGAGCAGGGGGTTGTAGGATATATTGTGCCTCCTGTATTATTTCTTGAGGTATAGATAAGGGCATCATGCGTGATAGTTTCGTTTGTTTCGTGATGATAATCACATTGTTTTTGGCTAAGAAATTGCGAATCATAATAGCATTTCCTTCTTTAGTTTGCTGGTAAAATGGCTCATTGTAGCACGTTGCTTTAATGCAACTACTTTCATCAGCTAGAGCTAGATGATACATGACTTTGTGCTCTTGTTTAGCATTTGTATAGTTTGTTTTTGTTGAACATTTTATTACGTTGGCTCGGATTGTTTTTTGGTAAGGTTTGTTGTCTTCATGTTTCATTTTTTTGAGGTCTTCTATGGAAATCATCTGAAATGAGAGAAAATGTTAGTACACATTCTGAGCATAAATTTTTCCCCTTTTGCTATTACCTGTAATAAAATAGCATGTTAATGAAGTGGTTGCATTTTAAACTGCCACCCATAATGCTTTGTGATCACTATAATATGATTCTAATGTACCGTAGTGCATGATGTTGTCATTAGTATAGATGTGATCTAGTGTAGAATTGTAGTCTGTTGTGTATTGTTGTATTTTTTGCTGGCATTGAAATTGCTGCAGCATATATTCTAATAGCAAAGTTCTGTTTGGTGACATTTGTGTTAAATCTATATTGAAGTCTCCCATGATGACATATTTTGAATTTGGATACAAGCAAATTATGCTACTTAAAGCTTGTAATAATGTCTGCAAAAGTACATGTGGTGGTTTGTACAGTATAATAAATAAGTATTCTGAATCATTAAGATGCAGAGTGAAAATTAAAAAGTCAATTTCGTGTTGTGTTTGATATATTGGCGATAAAAGCATGTTTTTTTTGTAGTAAATGGCAATACCATGCTTAGTGTGCTGGTTGTGAAATTTATCAAATAATACTAGGTGATATTGTTCTATTAAGAACGTATTCTTATCTGCTTTTCTAGTTGTGTTGATTTCAGTAAGGCATATAATATCACTGTTCATGATATTTTTGTCTGATTTCATAGCAGTGTAATTTCTTTGCAAGGACCGTATGTTATGGACAATTATATTACACTGTTGTCTATAGCTATGTAATTGTGGTACTGATATTTGTAATAGCATGTGTGTTCTTAAACGTGTCATTTCTTCATGCACTTTTGGATGTACAGCTATTTTGTCTTGCTGAAAGTTTCTAATGTATATGTTGTCTAAAGATTTAGCTCTGCTTAAAGCTACATAATGTAGATGATGTACTTTACTGTTGTTAAAGTGAATGTAAATGGGCTCAATTGTTTCTCCTTGTGTTCTATGTATAGTTCTTGCAGATGATTGTCTCAATGGGAATTGTTTGCGTATAATAGTTATAAATTTCTGTGTATATTGGAAATGCCGTGTAATAGCATGAATGGGTGTCCAATGAGGCAAAATATTACTGTGATATATGTGTTTGTTTTCTTGTCTTGTTAATTTGCCTACTGTTTCTTTATCAAAATTAATCCAAATTACATTTGGGCTGTTATTGATAGTTTCCACAAATTCTACTATACCTGTTGCACCATTTGTTAAACCATCATTGACATTTATATTGTTAGTTAAATCATATCTTAATTGCAATGCAATATGTAATATTGATGGCAGGCTCATTGTTTTAGTAGAATCTGTGGGCAACTGTTTGAGTATTTTTTTTTTTACTGCTTCACTTAAGTCTGCTGCAACTGTATCTATTGCTGTAGCTGTGTAAACTGGGTAATGGGTTATATGTTCTAATAAAACTGCATTATTTATGCTATTGACTTCATTGTTAGTTCCCATAATGTAAGGGATCGTTTTGCTAATGTTTTCAGGTGGCTCTATTTCTCGTGTTTTTATCTGTATAATATCCTCATTTGTTTGTTTCCCTTCTCTTAATCTGTTTAGTAGTTGAGCAAATGGCAAGTCATTTTGTTGTCTCATTATTTTAGTCAGCTCAAATAACTTGAAATGTGTCTGCCATAAATTAGTACTTACTGGCCTATATGAATGTTTTGGGTTGTCAAATATGTATGGGTCAAAAACTGGCTTCAATTGGTAAAAGTCTCCAATTGCTAAAATAGATATACCGCCAAAAGGGAGATCAGACATTTTTATCTCTTGCAATCTATTATGTATAAAGTTGAATACATTAGCCCCTACCATTGATATTTCATCAATTATTAGCAATTTAAGATGCATTAGCTGACCTTGTAGTGTGCTTCTATTCTCATGAGTTAGCTGTCTATGAGTTAGTGTTTGTGAAATAGGTATTTTAAAAGTACTATGTAGTGTTTGTCCTTGAATGTTATGTGCTGCTTTGCCAGTTGGAGCTGTAAGCAATACATATATGTTATCTGGGTTTTCTCCTGCTTTTGTATTGTAATAACGTACTAATGTTTGGTAAAGTGCTGTTATAAGGAAACTTTTGCCTACTCCTGCACCACCTGTACAAAATGTGTAGCATGGTGTTTCTTTAGTTTTAACCCAATGCAAATGATGATATATAAAGTTAAGTTGTTCTTCTGTTAGATTTTGCATTATACTATCATATTGTTCTTTTGGCATTATGTTATTGCTTATTGATTCTTCTCTACTTGTACTTCTAATCCCTAAATCAAATGATAGGTCATACAATGGGTTTTCATTATTTTGCACTTCATGGCATATGGTGTTATCTTCTTCTGTATCTATTGGTGGTAGCAATGTATCTAATATACTAGTTTCATTGCTATTAGTTGTTAGTTGTTTATTATGTTTATTATATTTATTATGGTTTGAATCAACTGCATTTTTAAGTTCTAGATAGCGTTCATAATAAGTTCCCTTGTTATTAATTATATTATGTTCATTTCGCCATGGGTAAAAAAGCATGAGCAATTCTCTATAGTAATTTTCTGAGTCATTTTTGATGTTAAATCTGCAATAGCGAATTACTCTTGCTTTTTTTCTTTTTATGCAGTTTGTTTCGTCTACTAAATTTATCTCAAGTTCTTCGTCATCTGAGCTATGAAAGTTATTTTCAATAAGGAAATTGTCATGGCCTGTTTCTTCTTTTCCTTTACATTTTTTCTTTTCATTATACATAGATGCATAGTCAGCTAATGTACATGTTTCTAATTTTACAGGGCGTTTACTATACCTGACTATAATATTATCATATTGTATTTTACAAGACTCATCTGGTAAAGAATTGATAGTTTCGATGTCTTTTAATAAGTATGTACGCTTTTCATTAGGACTTGTATTGATAAATACAAAAGATCTTGAACTTTTCCGTAAAGGAATTTGTAGTATTAGATATGCTGCTTCTTGTGCACTTATTTCTGTACAGTTTAAGAATTTGTTCCCTATATGCTTAAGTTGTTCTTTAATACTTGGATTGGCATGTACTTCTTTAGCAGCTTGGGCAATTAGTTTGCTCATTCCTCGCTGTGATTTACTAATGTATGAAACAATATACACAGCACATGCATATGCATCTAAGATGTATTGTATATCTATGTTTGCTTGCCATGCTTTCAAAATAGTTGGATTGTAGTTATTTATAAAGCATTCAGCTGGTGTCCTTTTCAAGAAAATAGTATTTTTTTGTATAATAGATTGTATACATAAAGTATATTGTTTTAGATCTATGTTCATTGAATGTAAAAACTGTTCAAAAGTATAATTTGAAAATTCTTGGCTATTTATAGTTAGATGTATTAGTTCAATTTGCTGTAAGAGCTCGTTATTTGTTTTGTCTAGCTCTATTGGTTCTAGTATAAAAGTTTCAGGCATTGGATATCTGGGATAATGATATTTGCATGTTCTTTTATGTTTGATACGGCAGTTTTTGGTATGGCCGTGTCTTTGTAGAGGTAGTAAAGACTCTATATCTGGTTCTTCTGTTTTTGCACATGTAACATACTTATTTATGAAAGTAGTGACTTCATCTCTATCAGAAGTTTCATATAGTGGAGCATTTTCTATCCATATTATAGCATGTATATGTGGTGATCCCCGTTGTTGGAATTCCACTCTATAAAAGTAATCAATAATTTTGCCAATTGGATTACTTTCATGCAATAAAACAGAATTAAATAATTTCCGAACTTGGAAGTCAAAATGTCTTGCACATGTAATGGGATTCTGCTGTATTAATTTGCATTTTGTTTCCCATGACATTTTGTTAAATTCTTCTTTTGTGCATTCTGGTCTCTTTTCTGTACGTAATAATATGTTAATTAAGTGATACCATTTCGTTTCTGCAGCAGATAAAGTTAAAAAAAATGTTGGTAATCCTAATTGTCTAATCATAGCAAAGAGGTCTTTTTTGCATTGCTCCCAATATGGTGGTGAACTACGGATAGTTTTAAGTATTTTGTATCCTTCATTATACTGCAAAATTGTATCTAATTTATTCTTTATGTCTTTGGCAGTTATAATGTTTCCATTATTAAAGTATTTCCTAAGAGATATAAATATTTTGCTCTGTAATTGTTTAATGTGTAATGTTTTTAATTTAAAGAAAAGATTAGTAACACACTTTGCTACTCTTAGATCATTACTTCTTACTTCTGATTGACAGATTGTGCTGTAATGTATTGGGACATGCCTTTCTTCATTAGTCGGCCTTCGTTTCCGGCCAAATATAGTTGGGAATGCCAAATATTCTGAATCTTTGTCTTCATACAGGCCTCTTGGTGTGTTATATTCTGCAGGTGCTAAACTTAAAATATTATTTGTTTCTGTAGTAATAGTTTCATTATCTAACATAGTATCTAAATTTCCTGCTGGAATGTTGTCTGAGGAATCTGACGTATTACTTGTATCTGAAGTCTCATCACAAGAATGTATATCTTGTGTTGTATAATCCCAATCTTCATTAATAGTGATTCCATATTCTTGAAACAAAGTGCTTGTAGTGGCTAAATATAAAGCTGCACGTTTAACTTTGTTTGGTCTAACATTTTCATAATGGGTATAAGATTTATAACTTAATTTCCTTTTTAATTTTATTGGAATTGTCATGTTATCATTAATTTGCCTTGGTAAAACAGTTACTGTTGTCATAACGTCTGCAGGGACATTTACTACTGCACCTGATAGAGATTTTTGGAATCCACGTGGTAATGTTCTAATTTGTAAAAAAGGTATTCTTGGCGATACTAATCTTTCTTCTAAGTTATGCAACTGTAAGACTGCTGGGATATCAGGAAATGTCATCCCATTATATACTGAACATGGAGGTATTTTGTCTTTTGATATATATGTGTAACATGTTCTGCATATCTCATTTGTTCTGTATTTGCTAATATTACATTCTATGAATTTAGCTCTCTTACTAATACTGTGTGTATTTTGAAGACTTTGCTTATGCCATAGTTGATTGCAAATAGTGCAAGTGTACTCGGGTCCATATCGTATTTCTTCCTGAAATATCCTAATTATCTCATTTGTTGTTTGACCTGCTATATGTCTATGATTACGTTCATTCTCTTTGTTTTGTGTCCGTTTTCTTTTTCTATTACTGTTTATTTCTAGAATTTCTATATTGGTTGGTTGAATTAGTGATTCAACATTAGCTGTTAATGTGTTTATTATCTCAGTATTGTTAAGAGCTATGTGTGAAGCTAAATAACTGTCTTCTGTTACATGCAGTCTATTGTCCTGACTATTGCTGTTTTGTGTGTTTATTATTGTATTTTCTACTTGTAAGTTATTCGAAGGAATTTCCCCTAATGCATTTATAGATATATGTGTCGTATGAACATATATGCTTTTTCTAGACTTTACATTTCCTTGTTTATGATTCCGTTGTGTTTGGTGTAATCCTTTTTTGCTAATTGTTGTTATGTTCACTGTAGTTAAATCTAAAGTAATACTCTCAGAATTAGTAATTTGTTCTCTATTGCCTAACTTTAGGATGTATTCTATAATAAGATTAATAGAGTCAATGTTGATAGCAATACATGTTCCATTAGGATGTTGTATTGCATTTTCATTTTGGCTATGTGAATCAAATAGAGAGTATGTATGTAGAGTTTTGAAGACTGAAATTATATATCTACCTATAGAGATCAATATACCAGTTTGTGAATTAATTGTAGAAGTTAGTGCAGATATAAATTTACTATGTAAAGTTTGTGCTGATTTTGTTAGTTCTTCGCTAAAGCATTTTTTGAGCTTTGTAGAATAGATTATGTCATTGCTAACTATGTAATTTGGTAACTTTAGAGGTTGCATACGATCTTGTTCACCGACAGAGTGCATTTCAGTGTACAAAGCATCTCCAAGATTCATAATACAGTGCAAGTCTACACTATCCCAAATATATGCTGGTTTACAGTAGTTCTTTAGAATAGCAAATATACTATTTTGAAGACAATGTGTATAGTGACTAGTTTTATCACTATGTGTATTTTTTTCCTGTGGATGTGTGTTATGTAAAAAGGGAATTTCTTGTGGTGTTTGTGTTAAAATATGTGAATCTATATTGGTATTATTTGTGCTACTTTCCTTGTTCTGCAATGTGCTATTGTGTATATTATCATGAAGTAAACTGTCATTACTTCCAGTAATAAGTTTATATGTATTATAGTAATCACTTGAATATGTGTTTGTATGTACATTACTTGTGTTTATTGTTTGTTGTACATTTATGTGTGTGTTATTAATTACATTAGTAGAATATGTGTTGGTATTTAACTTACTTGCTGGTATTGTTTGTTGTACATTTATGTGTGTGCTATTAATATGTTGTCTTTCTGTGTTGCTCTTAAGTGTTTTCTTAAGTATACTTGCATATGTGTCAGTAGGAGTAGTCTCTTCTGGTGTATTAGTATATTGTGTTGTGCTGATCTGCTTGCTGTTCTTTTTAGATTGATTATTAGGCCCTGTTGTAGTGAGAATTGCACAGGAATACGTACTAGTACTAGGAGTATTATCTAAAAATGCTAATGGCTGTTCCTTATTCCAAAAAGTATTTTTTTTAGATTGACATCTCTGAATGATTTTTTTGGCATTTTCTATACGCATTTCAAATGCTTGTGTGAAAAAATTTTCACTACCTTTAGTAGAATACACATAAAATTTTTTCGGTGCTACTGCATTCTTATTTTTTTCATGACGCACCATTGCTTTTTGAAGTGATTCTTTTGTAATCGTACTTATTTGTATTGGAGTTAATTCATACGGCACACAATTCAGGTTTGGTTTCTTAAGATAGTGTGCCAGATTAGTGATGTATTCTAGAAGTTTTTCAAATGTGAACTGTATAGTAATACATGTTCCATTTGGATGAGGCATTCCAGTCTTATCACGACTATGTGAGTCAAATACAAAGTACGAATCATTTTTCTTAAAAATGGAAATAACATAAATTTCCATGCAAAGTATAACACCGGAGTTGGAATCAAGTGCAGGTTTTAATATTTTGTTGAGATTTGGAAACGAAGGGTCACATTGTTGTAATATGTCTCCATAATAAGGTTCTTTAAGTTTAAGAGAATAGATAGTAGTATTGTGTTCAATAAAATTTGGTAACTCATCTGGATGCCTAAGTTGTTCGCTATTAAGTAAATGCATATCTATATATAAAGCATCACCTAATTTCATAATGTAATGCAAGTCTTCTTTAGTCCATGTATGTGCATCTTTGTAATAGTTGTGTATAATTGCAAAAGTACTATTTGGCAAGCATTGATAACCTCTAGAATTGCATGTAAATTTGTCATGACCTTGATGATAATCTGCTGCTAGTATTTGCATCTTAGCTAATCTAATTTATGAAATAATTTGATATCGCTACAGTATTGCTAGATTTTTTTGTTATACGTGAGTCTATTTTCGTTCTCTTATTTAATCTCTCTCTATATATATATATATATATATATATATATCTATTGCTAATTTATATTTTCTTTTGTAGTTAACTATAATGCAAGGCAATTAATTAAACACTATTTTTTTGCTTTGTATTTTAGGTAGCAGATTTAGATGTATTTTGTTTACAATTTTAGTGATGTACTAGCTATAAGTTATACTATTAGCATATATATATATATATATATATATATATTTGGATATATATATATTTGGATATATTTATATGTATATATATATAGTTATTTTACTGTTAAATATATTCCAAGTTACAGGTTGATAGCTTATTTAAAAAACATACTTCTAATTGTATATATTTCCAAACAATTAGCAATTGTCTTTATAAAAGAATTAATTTTTAATGTTAAGTATAAATATATATATAATTTTTTTAATAACTAATTATATATCTGATTTTGTCTAGTTTTTTTTCTCTAAATCCACTCTATTGTTGTTTTGGACTTGTTTTATAGTTGGAGCTGGTAGCAAAAGAAAAAGCAATTACTTTTACTTTTTTGTTAACTATTTTTTTTTCTTAAGATTAATGTTACCTATGGAAATCTTCTATATGATCTTTTCGAATTCTAAGTATATACTATATATATATATATATATATATATATATATATATATATATATATATATATATATATATATGGGTGTGTGTTGATATGTGTCTTGCTTTTTCCCTTCTATTTCTATACTTACAAGTCAATACAGAAGCAAAATAGATACTTTTACCGTGATGATGTTTTCACTGATGTTGTGTCAAACAATTATGAACGTCTGATGTTATTCAATCAATTGGCAATCTAAGGAAGAATGAAACAAGCATTAATATTGAGTTGACATATTAATATAATAAAAGCGGCTCAATACTCAAGACTATGTGTAGAAGTTGTATGTGTAGTATGTGTGTGGACTGAGTGAAGCATATTAGTAGTCGTAAATCGAGTTTTAGAAGTGTATGTAGTATAGAGTAACTAGTAATGTATAGTAGTAAGGAGGATAAAGTGAGCAAGATAGAGAGAGATGGAGGGCAGGAAGAAGAGATGTTAATAAAGAGGGGTTGTTAGGCAATATTGAGAGTAGTGGAAAGATGAAGAGAAAGATAAGGAAAAGAGAGAAGTCTGATAAGGAAGAGAGGATAGAGGTGTAGAATGTAAGCTACAAAAAAATAGAAATGTAAATTACATGAAGTGATTTTTATGAGAAGTTGTAAATAGTGTATTAGATGCATTGTTTGTAATTTTAAGCAAGTACAAAGGAATAGGAGAGGTAGTGAGATTAAGGAACACTTAATCCCTTGTTAAATCTAAATAAACAATAGAAGAGACGTTAAATACATCTGAATTTGCCACAGAGACTGAGTGATGCAACTGGGGAATTGCACACTCACTTTAGGTGGAAAAGAAAGCCCTCACACACCGACCTAGTCAGTGTCATGCTTCATCATTGGGCCCCACCAAAGAGGCCGAATGCCTCTTTGGTGTGCTACGACGCCAGAAGACTGCGGAGCAGGTTTTGTGAAAAAGGCATGTTGTGAGTTTTATAATTAAAACTGCCTAATGTGTAAGTAAAAATCTATAATTCTTGATGCTTAGTACACAAATGAAAGAGTTATGTGTCTGAATTTAATGCCCAAGGTAATGGATTTGTTAATTTAAAATACTAATTAGTCAGTCAACATGTTTCATGTTTTACAGTTGTTTACATTTCCTTAGGCATTTATAATGACAGAATTATACCCCGGCGGTATGGACTCTCTAATCGCCCACCCTGACCTGGGGGCGTGAAAGTGAAAATATCAAAAAAATGATTTAGTGCATAAAAAAAAGGGGGAAGAGCAATTGCTCATTCCAAAAATACTCCTAATTGCGGAGTGTTTGTGCACCTGTAAAAGAAATAACAGACAAACATATAAGGAAAAGAGAGAAGTCTGATAAGGAAGAGAGGATAGAGGTGTAGAATGTAAGCTACAAAAAAATAGAAATGTAAATTACATGAAGTGATTTTTATGAGAAGTTGTAAATAGTGTATTAGATGCATTGTTTGTAATTTTAAGCAAGTACAAAGGAATAGGAGAGGTAGTGAGATTAAGGAACACTTAATCCCTTGTTAAATCTAAATAAACAATAGAAGAGACGTTAAATACATCTGAATTTGCCACAGAGACTGAGTGATGCAACTGGGGAATTGCACACTCACTTTAGGTGGAAAAGAAAGCCCTCACACACCGACCTAGTCAGTGTCATGCTTCATCATTGGGCCCCACCAAAGAGGCCGAATGCCTCTTTGGTGTGCTACGACGCCAGAAGACTGCGGAGCAGGTTTTGTGAAAAAGGCATGTTGTGAGTTTTATAATTAAAACTGCCTAATGTGTAAGTAAAAATCTATAATTCTTGATGCTTAGTACACAAATGAAAGAGTTATGTGTCTGAATTTAATGCCCAAGGTAATGGATTTGTTAATTTAAAATACTAATTAGTCAGTCAACATGTTTCATGTTTTACAGTTGTTTACATTTCCTTAGGCATTTATAATGACAGAATTATACCCCGGCGGTATGGACTCTCTAATCGCCCACCCTGACCTGGGGGCGTGAAAGTGAAAATATCAAAAAAATTATTTAGTGCATAAAAAAAAGGGGGAAGAGCAATTGCTCATTCCAAAAATACTCCTAATTGCGGAGTGTTTGTGCACCTGTAAAAGAAATAACAGACAAACATATAAAACTTTCACACAATTCGTTGTAAATATAAGTCATTGCGTTTGTCCAGGGTGTTCTATAGTTGTTGCATAGTGTTCCTAAATAAACACTATAGTTAACATCATCTATATAGCCTTATAGGGATGCTCACACTAACTTAGTAAAGTAAAGTGGAAAAATGTGTGTAAAGCACACAAAGTAGCTAGAAAGTGTTGATGAACAGAGGAGACACATAAGAGATCAAGAGAGCTAGAAAGCAAGAAGAGAAGTAAGTGCAGAATGGAGTGAGAAGATAGCAAGTAAAAGAAGTGCAAGATAGAAAGTGAAGACAAGATGGAGACGTAGATAGAGAGTGAAGACAGGAAGGAGAGAGGACATGAGAGAGAGAAAAAGGGAGGGTAGGATGTAGGGCATGAGCATGAAGGAGGAATGGATGGAAGAAAGTGCAGGAGCAAGAGGGCCAGCTCAGTGGTGTAAAGACTTTCAGGTAAGCAATGTTGTGTTTTGTAAAGCTGATAATACTGTCACTTTGAATGCGCCGAATGTGACTAAATTTATTTTTCTTTTGTTGCAGTATTTGACAGCAGGGTTGGGCAAGTATTTCTTGTTGCCATTTTGTCTTGAGATCTTTGGCTCGCTGTCAGTGTCCATGGTGCAAGGACCCCTATAGAGATAGATGTAGATGGAGGGGAGTAAAGAAGAGAGCAGTTGGAAGAGTGGGCAAGAGGAAGAGTGATGGCAAAGGGGGAAAAAGCGGAGAGGGAGATAAAGAGAATAATGATAGATAAGAAAGGAGAGAAAGAGTGGATGCAGAGAGTGAGCAAGAGGAAAAAACAGATAAAAGATAGAAAAGAGAGAAAGTTAAAGGCAAAACAGGGAACATGTGCAAGAGAGAAGAATAGTAGATAGGGAGGAAGAGAGGGAGGAAGAGAGAGGGAAGACGAAAAGTAAGTGTACAATTGTGTGAGAAGATTGGAAACAAAGAGTGCAAGATAGTAACTATTTCCAGTCGGCATTTTGTCTTGGGATCCATGGCTCGCTGTCTCCATGGCACAAGGGATTTCAGGTATGCGTTTTAAATTGTAATGTAATTAGTATTGCTCTTACAGGTGTTTAACTATTTTGTTTATATTCTTATAATATGTTTTTTTTTTGGGCTGTTCTCTCTAGTGTTTCCGTGTTGGGTCTCCTCCTTGGCGTAACAACTTTCAGGTAAGCGATGTGTTTTGTAACAAATAAATGACTGTCTCTTTTGAATGACCGTTTTTTTTTTAAGTTTGAAAAGGATTTTTTGACTTCATTCTACCCTTACGTTTCTTTTTGTCTTTTTTTTCTCTTCCTCCCTAGGTACTATTTTTCTCTTGCACTTGCTCCCTCTTTTATCCTTTTAACTTTCTCTTTTTTATCTGTTTTTTCTATTGCTCACTCTCTGCATACTCTCTCTCTTGCCTTATCTATTCTTATTCTTTATCTCCCTCTCCTTTTTGCTTTTTTTTCCCTTTGCCATCACTCTTCCTCTTGCCCCCTCTTCCAACTGCTCTCTTCTTACTGCCCTCCATCTACATCTCTCTCTATGGGGGTCCTTGCACCATGGAGACTGAGACAGTGAGCCAAAGAGTGCAAAATAGAAAGAGAATACAAGATGAGGACAGAGATGGAGAGTGAAGGCAGGAAGGAGATAAAACGCAGGAGTAAGAAGAAAGACAGAATGTTAAGTAAGAGTAAGAAGTAGGGCATGAGCAAGAGGGAGGGAGAGAGAGCAGATGGAAGAGGGTGCAGGAGAGAGGGATGGTAGAGAGAAAAGAAAGCATAAAGGAGATAGAGAGAAGAATGATAGATAGGGAGGAAGAGGAACACGGAGAGTATTAGAAAGAGAAAAAGAAAAGAAAAAGGAGAGTGCAGGACAGAGAAGCATGATAGATAGAAAAGGAGCTAGAAGAAAGGAAAGAGCAGATGTAATAGGGGGCAGGAAGAAGGAAGAGAGCATAAAGGAGAGATATATAGAGAAGAATGAATAAAGAAGTAATTAAAAAAAGGAAGAGAGAGTGCCAAGAAAGAACGGAGTATGCAGAGAGGAGGTGAAAAGAAGTTAAAGAAACATAAGTAAGAAAGAGGAAGAGAGAACCGGAGATAGAAGTATGATAGATAAGAAAGTAGAGAGGATGCAAGATAAATGGAGATCATGAGAGAGAACGTAAAAGGGGCAAAAGACTGCAGAATGGAGGCAGAGATCCAAAAATATAAGGAGTGCCAGATGGAAAGGCAGAACAACATAGGGAAGGATATAGAGAGTGAAAGTCACAGAGTGCAAAAGGAAGAGCAAGAAAGAGAGAAAGCAGGAGTTAAAGGGAGGGTGTCCATGAGCAAGAAAGAATTAAGAAGGGAGCAGTTGGAAGAGGGGGCAAGAGGGAGAGTGATGGCAAAGGGAAAATAGCAGAAGGGAGATAAAAAAAGAATGATGATAGAGAGGGAGGAAGAAGGAAGGAGAGAGAGCAGATGGAATAAGAGTCAAGAGTAAGAAGAAAGAGAGCAAAAAGGAGAGAGAAAAGAGAAGAGAGTGCAGAATGGAGTCAGAGGGCAAGAAAGAGAAGGAGTGCAAGATGGAAATGTAGCACAATATGGGGAAGGAGATAGAAAGTTAAAGTAAGAGAGAGGGCAAAAGGGAGAGCAAGGGAGAGAGAGAAAAAGCATGATGTAAAGAGAGGGATGGAAGAAAGAAGGTGAGAGGGTAGATGAAGAAAAGCACAAGAGTATGAATATAAGATGGAGTGGCCAAAATAAAGAGAAATAAAGAAGGAATACAAGATAGCGACATAAGGAGCAGAGAAAGAAAGGAGAGAGATGGAAAGGGTATGCAAGAAGAAGAGAGGGGCAAAAGGTAAGAGCAACAGGGAGAGAGATAAAGATCGAAGGAATAGGAAGAGAGGGCAGGAGAGATAAGCATGATAGAAAAGGATGGAGAGAGCAAGCAGAAAGGAGAAAGGACGCAGGGCGCAAAGGGAGCAGCTTTTTTGCGCAGGCCAAAACCTAATGAGAACTGTAGTGTGAGTTTGGGTCGGCCCTCGTCATTCATTGTCTGGCTCCATAAATTGAGCCTAGCCATTGGACGAGGGGCCTGTCCGTCAATTTAAAGCAGACTCAGGGGCGTTCAAGATTCTTTGGCTTTTGCCGACAAAACGACGCCGGGAACGCCCCCGATTCTAGCCCGGCATTGCCGGGACCTGCCTTTGATGACGTATCAGGTTTCTTTGTCTGTGGCGGAACAAATTGCAGGTAAGCGATGGTGTCTTTTGTAATATAAATGACTGTCTCTTTTGAATGCCCCAGCTGAAATGTTTAATGACGTATTTTTTTTTGTTGTTCTCTGCAGGTATTTGGCGACGGCACAGTGGGGGTAACAATTTCCGGTCTGTATCCTTGGCTCGCTGTCTGTCTCCGTCTCCATGGTACAAGGGATTTCTTGCAGGTAAGAGATGGTATCTTTTAAGGACAGAGATGGAGAGTGAAGGCAGGAAGGAGATAATACGCAGGAGTAAGAAGAAAGGCAGAAGGTAAAGGAAGAGTAAGAAGTAGGGCATGAGCAAGGAGGGAGGGAGAGAGAGCAGATGGAAGAGGGTGCAGGAGAGAGGTATGGTAGAGAGAAAAGAAAGCATAAAAGAGATAGAGAGAAGAATGAAAGATAGGGAGGAAGAGGAACATGGAGAGTATTAGAAAAGAAGGAGAGTGCAGGACAGAGAAGCATGATAGATAGAAAAGGAGCAAGAAGAAAGGAGAGAGCAGATGGAATAGGGGGCAGTAAGAAGAAGGAAGAGAGCAGAAAGGAGAGATATATAGAGAAGAAAGAATAAAGAAGTAATTTTAAAAAAGAAGAGAGAGTGCAAAAAAAGAACGGAGTACGCAGAGAGGAGGTAAAAAGAAGATAGAGAAAGAGGAAGAGGGTGCAGGAGATAGAAGTATGATTGATAAGGAAGTAAAGAGGACGCAAGATAATGGAGATCATGAGAGAGAACGTAGAAAGGGGAAAAGACTGCAGAATGGAGGCATAGGGCAAAAAATAGAAGGGGTGCAAGATGGAAAGCCAGAACAAGATAGGGAAGGAGATAGAAAGTGAAAGTCACAGAGTGCAAAAGGAAGAGCAAGGAAGAGAGAAAGCAGGAGTTAAAGGGAGGGTGTGCATGAGCAAGAAAGAATTAAGAAGGGAGCAGTTGGAAGAGGGGGCAAGAGGGAGAGTGATGGCAAAGGGAAAATAGCAGAAGGGAGATACAAAAATAATCATGATAGAGAGGGAGGAAGAAGGAAGGAGAGAGAGGAGATGGAATAGGGTGCAGGAGAGAGAAAAAAGAGCAAAAAGGAGAGAGAAGAGAGTGCAGAATGGAGTCAGAGGACAAGAAAGAGAAGGAGTGCAAGATGGAAATGGAGAACAACATAGGGAAGGAGATAGAAAGTGAAAGTAAAAGAGAGGGCAAAAGGGAGAGCAAAGGAGAGAGAAAATGCATGAGGTAAAGAGAGGGTGGGAAGGAGGGCATGAGCAAGAAATAAGTAAGAATGGAGCAGTTGGAAGAGGGTGCAAGAGGGAGATTGATGACAAAGAGAAAAGAGCAGAAAGGAGGGAGATAAAAAGAGAAGCATAAGAGGGAGAGTGATGGCAAAAGGAAAATAGCAGAAGGGAGATACAAAAAGAATCATGATAGAGAGGGAGGAAGAAGGAAGGAGAGAGAGGAGATGGAATAGGGTGCAGGAGAGAGCGATAAAAGAGCAAAAAGGAGAGAGAAGAGAGTGCAGAATGGAGTCAGGACAAGAAAGAGAAGGAGTGCAAGATGGAAATGGAGAACAACATAGGGAAGGAGATAGAAAGTGAAAGTAAAAGAGAGGGCAAAAGGGAGAGCAAAGGAGAGAGAAAATGCATGAGGTAAAGAGAGGGTGGGAAGGAGGGCATGAGCAAGAAATAAGTAAGTATGGAGCAGTTGGAAGAGGGTGCAAGAGGGATATTGATGACAAAGAGAAAAGAGCAGAAAGGAGGGAGATAAAAAGAGAAGCATAATCGAGTGGGAGCAAGAAGGAAAGAGAGCAGTTGAAATAGGGGGTAGTAGGGAGAAGGAGAGAGCAGAAAGGAGAGATATATATAGGAGAGCAATAAAGAGAGCAGGAGGGAACAGATTGTGATGGAAGAAAGAAGGTGAGTATAGATGAAAAAAAGCACAAGATTGTGAATGTAAGATGGAGTGGGCAAAATAAAGAGAAATAAAGAAGGAATACAAGATAGCAACATAAGGAGGAGAGAAAGAAAGGAGAGAGATGGAAAGAGTATGCAAGAAGAAGAGAGGGGCAAAAGGTAAGAGCATGCGGGAGAGAGATAAAGATAGGAATAGGAAAAGAGATGGCAGGAGAGATAAGCATGATAGAAAAGGGAGAGAGGAAGCAGAAAGGAGAAAGGACGCAGGAAATAGAGAGATAAAGAATAAATTCAAGAGACAGCTACATTTAGGAAGTAGAGAAAGAAAGGAGAGAGATGGAAAGGGTATGCAAGAAGAAGAGGGTCAAAAGGTAAGAGAGCAAGAGGGAGAGAGATAAAGATAGAAGGAATAGGAAAAGAGAGGGAAGGAGAGATAAGCATAATAGATAAGTAGGGAGAGAGCAAGCATAAGTAGAGAGAGCAAGCTGAGACGCAAGCTAGAAAGAGCATCAGAGAGAAGGTAAGGAGGAGTAAAAGTGAGAGCAGAATAGAGTGAGTAAAAGAAAGTGCATGATAGAAAGAAAGAGAAGAGGGGAATACAGGAGAGAGTGTAGAAGAGAAAGGATGCAAAAGAGGGAGAGGAAAAAAAAGAAGGAAAGTAGGAGAAAGTGAGGAAAGAATAGAGCAGGAGTAAATAAAATAGAAAGACTGCTGGCAAAATCATGAAGGAGATGCAGAGTAAATGCAAGAGAGAGGAAAGGCAAGAATGCAAAATTGAAAGGGAAGGCAAGAGAAAGAGATGTATATATGTTGCATGTGCTGTCTCAGTATCTAATCATTTGCTCATCTCCAAACTAAATCAAATGTTGTTTATGAGGCAAACTTTTGTGTATATCCAGCAAAGAATGCCCAGTACAGACAGAAAGAACAAAGTCTTAGTTATAAGTTTTCCTTTACCTTTGACCTCTCTCCTGATTACGACCTCACCAGTGCTGCTTTCATCTCCAAACTAAATTAAATGTTGTTTATGAGGCAAACTTTTGTGTATAACTATCTAGCAAAGAATGCCCAGTACAGACAGGAAGTACTACCCAAAAATGTCTAAAGTAAAATAAGTTTTAAGTATTAACGTACCGTGTTGAATGAACGAATTTGAAAGATGTGTCCTCAATGGGGCAGTTGCACCAAATGGCAAATTTTTTGTCCTGTAAAAGTAAAATATACTGTTAGCAAAAGTTTGAAAAGAGTGAGGACATTTGTGTGAAGTATATTAGAAGTTGTAAATAGAGAATTAGAAGCAGTATGTATTATAGAGTAACTAGTATAGTAGTATAAACTATAAAGTAGCAAGGTGGAAAGAGATAGAGGTCAGGAAGAAGAGAGAGATGGATAGAAAGAGGGGAGGATAGGCAAAAAGAAAAGGAGTGAACATAAAAAAGGAGAAGGATGATGAACCGTGCAAGTTAAAAAGAAGCTTGATATGGAGAGAACGCAAAGAAGTGAAAAGACGACAAAAATAAAGACAAAAATAAAGAAGTAAGAGAGTGCAGGAAATCGAAGTATGATAGATAAAGAGTGAAGCATAATAGAGAGGGAGCAAGAAGGAAGGAGAGAGCAGCTGGTAATTGAAAAAAGGAAGAGAGAGTGCAAGAGAGAACATGAGGAACTTGTTTTTGACAAAAGAATGTGAAAAAGGGTATATAAAGAAGAAAACCACAAGAGTGTGAAAGTAAGATGGGTAGAGTGTGCAAAATTGAGAGAAATAAAGAAGGAATACAAAAGAGCGAGATATAAGGAGGAGAGAAAGAAGGAGTGGTGGAAAGTGTCTAAAGAAGAGAGGGGCAAAAGGTTAAGATATCAAGAGAGTGAGAGAAATAAAGATAGAAGGAATAGGAAAAGAGAAGGTAAAAGAGATAAGCATAATAGATAAGTCGAGAAATAGCAAGCAGAAGGGGGAGGACGCAAAAAATAGAGAGCAGGAGAGAGAAGAAAAGGATGGGTAAAAGTGAGAGCTGAATAGAGATGGAGTAAAAGAAAGTGTGCATGATAGAAGGGAAGAAGATTAAAACAGGAGAGAGAAGGTATAAGAGAGGGCATGAAAAAAAGAGGGAGAAGAGAAGAAGAAAGAAAGTAGGTGTAATAGTGAGGGAAGAATAGAGCAGGAGTAAATAAAAGAGAAAGACTGATGGCAAAATGGGAAAGGAGATGCAGAGTAAATGCAAAAGAGATAAAGGCAAAAATGCAAAATTGAAATGGAAGTCAAGAGAGTGAAATGTATGTATGTTGCATGTGCTAGCTTAGTATGTAAGCATTTGCTGCCGGGACCTGTAAAGAAGGTGGGGATGAATATATAGGGTGAGGGCAGAAGAGTGAGGATGCAGGAGAGAGAAGGAGAGCAAAAGAAAGAGAAAGTCGGAGAAAAGGAGAGAAGAATAATGCGAGAGTGAAAGAAAGGACATTGAATGTAAAATTGTGAAGGAGATGCAGAGTAAATGCAGAAGAGAGACATAAGGAAAGGCAAGAAAGAAATTGAAAGGGAAGGCAGGAAATAAAGAGATCTATGTATATTGCGTGTGGTAAATGAGTCAAAGCATTCCCTACAGGGACCTGTAAAAAAAGTGTTTGTTATAAGTTTTACTTCTCTGTTGATTACAACTTTACCAGTGGCGCTCTTGTACAAAAGCATAAGATGTGCTTTATGAGCGAAATTTTGTGTATAAGTATACAGCAAAGAATGCTTAGTACAAACAGCAATTATTAAAAAACGAAATGTATTAAGTAAAATAAATAAAGTATTAACATACCGTGTTTATATAACGAATTTCAAATTGTGTAGTCGATGGGTCAGTTGCAACAAACGTGTACTTTTTTACCCTACAAAACAAAAATAGCATTAGCAAAATATTATGAGTGCAGGCAAAAAAAGCAGTGATTTTCTCATTCAAACTGTGCAAATTGAATCTTAGCTAAAGCTTTGCGTATTAGCGATTAATGCGTTCTAATGTAATAGTATGGCAATTATTTGCGTCACGTTACTGGTTTGTATGTGCCTTTAAAAATATAGAAATCCGCGCATGCACGTTGTGAAAAAAAAAGAAGGAATGTTGTCAGTGTTTTATTTAATTTCTCGCATCGTGCAAAGCAGTTTGTGAACTAAAGTTGTAACTGAACATATATATATATATATATATATATATATATGTATATATATATATATATATGTGTGAAAGATTAGTCTTACCTAAATCACTGAAATAGATTAACAAAAAACATGGTGAAATTGGCCAAATGTATATACAACACAATTGAATTGTAAAGTGATACGTATTCTTACTGCAAATTAGTTTTACAGAAAGGCATACTTACATGCGCAAACATTTTCATCCTAAATGCACAGTTTGCAAACATTTATATCGTAAATGTACCTATTGGCGATGTATGAAAAAGAACTCAAAGGCATTAAACAAAAAAATGGGGAAATTGGGCAAATGTATATGCAAGACAATTTAAATCTAAAGTGATACGTATTATTACTGATTTGTTTGCGCGTATAAAAACTGTAAAATGTGCTCGTAATACCGCTGCTCAAAAGAACAGATTACTTTCACAGAAAGGCCTGAACTTACATGCGCAAACATTTTCATCCTAAATGCAGTTTGCCCATGCATAACTTTGCACTGAAAGTCGTCGTGTGTCACCTTATCCTAACTGTTCTTTATGCTCTCAGTAAATGTAACGGGCCTTCATGCTCTGACTAAATCTAGTGTTGCGACAAACACATGCTTGTGCTCATCTAACTCTCAGCCCTACGATTTGAGCATATTAAATAAAAAAGGGGACAAATTACTTTCACAGAAAGGGCTAAACTTACCTGCGCAAACATTTTCCTCCTTTATGCAGTTTGCCGATGTATAACTTTGTACTGAAAGTCGTCGTGTCTCACCTTATCCTAACTGTTCTTTATGCTCTAAGTAAATGTAACGGGCCTTCATGCTCTGACTAAATCTAGTGTTGCGACAAACACATGCTTGTGCTCATCTAACTCTCAGCCCTACGATTTGAGCATATTAAATAAAAAAGGGGACAAATTACTTTCACAGAAAGGGCTAAACTTACATGCGCAAACATTTTCCTCCTTTATGCAGTTTGCCGATGTATAACTTTGCACTGAAAGTCGTCGTGTCTCACCTTATCCTAACTGTTCTTTATGCTCTCAGTAAATGTAACGGGCCTTCATGCAATGACTAAATTTAGTGTTGCGACAAACACATGCTTGTGCCCATCTAACTCTCAGCCCTACGATTTGAGCATATGAAATAAAATCTGGCATCGCACAAACAAGGCACCCAAAATGTACATAATGACGAATTGCATTAAACAGCAAGGCCTTACAAAGTAAGCATGTGTTCGAATTTTCAAAGGCCATGAATAAAGTAGACATGCGCAAACATTTAAATCGTAAATCTACCTACATTTTTCTCCTAAATGCAGTTTTCCGATGTATAACTTTGCATTGAAACTCGTCGGTCTCACCTTATCCTAACTTCTTTATGCTCTCAGTATAAAATCTGGGACAAATGACTTTCACAGAAAGGGCGAAACTTACATGCGCAAACATTTTCCTCCTAAATGCAGTTTGCCGATGTATAACTTTGCACTGAAAGTCGTCGTGTCTCACCTTATCCTAACTGTTCTTTATGCTCTCAGTAAATGTAACGGGCCTTCATGCTCTGACTAAATCTAGTGTTGCGACAAACACATGCTTGTGCTCATCTAACTCTCAGCCCTACGATTTGAGCATATGAACTAAAAAAGGGGACAAATTACTTTCACAGAAAGGGCTAAACTTACCTGCGCAAACATTTTCCTCCTAAATGCAGTTTGCCGATGTATAAGTTAGCCCTGAAAGTCGTCGTGTCTCACCTTATCCTAACTGTTCTTTATGCTCTCAGTAAATGTAACGGGCCTTCATGCTGTGACTAAATCGAGTGTTGCGACAAACACATGCTTGTGTTCAGTTAACTCAGCTCTACAATTTGAGCATATGAAATAAAATCTGGCATCGCACAAACAAGGCATCCCAAATGTACATAATGACGAATTGGATTAAACAGCAAGGCCTTACAAAGTAAGCATGTGTTCGAATTTTCAAAGGCCATCAATAAAGTAAAAATGCGCAAACATTTATATCGTAAATCTACCTACATTTTCCTCCTACATGCACAGTTTGCCGATGTATAACTTTGCACTGAAAGTCGTCGGTCTCACCTTATCCTAACTGTTCTTTATGCTCTCAGTAAATGTAACAGGCCTTCATGCTTTGACTAAATCTAGTGTTGCGACAAATACATGCTTGTGGTCAGCTAACTCAGCCCCACGATTTCTGCATATTAAATAAAATGTGGCATCGCACAAACAAGGCATCCAAAATGTACATAATGGCGAATTTGAATAAACAGAGGTCCTTACAATGTAAGCATTTGTTTGAATTTGAAAAGTTCATGAATAAAGGAGACATGCGACAACATTTATATCGTAAATGTACCTATTGGCAATGTACCAAAAAGAACTCAAACGCATTAAACAAAAACATGGTGAAATTGGACAAACGTATAGGCAACAAAATTTAATTCTAAAGTGATTCATATTATTACTGCTTTGTTGCGCGTGTAAAACTGAAAATTGTGGTCGTAATACCGCAGCTCAAAAGGACAAATTACTTTCACAGACAGGAAGGAACTTACAGTTTATGTCGAAAGGCTCCAGTCCGCTGTCTCGAAGTATACCTCCTGAGATCGGTCGAGAAATCGAGAGGCTCCAGTCCACTGTCACGAAGTATACCTTCTGAGCTCGCTCGAAGAAATGTTTCTTTCCGTGGCTGTAGTCCTTTACATACTGTGGAAGACCAAAAAAAACGCAGTTAGTTCATTAAATAACAAAAGACTTGCAAAGTTTGTTGTTAAGAACATGTAGGTGAGATGTTGTTTAGGATGTTGCTGTCTCGACATATGTAAATTGCCGATAGGAGGCTGTCTGGCCGAATGAAAAGGTCGTGGATGCTGTGACTCGTTAGAGTACTTAGTGGCTATGTGCGACTTTTGCCGATCTTGAATATCAAAGCTTAGTGGTAGACGAGTTGGCGCCACGCTGCCTGCAAATACAAAAAGAAGTGCTGGTGAATATCATTTTGTTAAAGTAGAAAAACACGATAGCTCTTTGCAATAATTCCCTACACAGAAAGCACACGATATAAAATAACTATTAAAGTAAGCATAATAGAATTACGACACCACGCCGCCGACATATTCCTGCAAATAAAGGGAAAGAAAAGAAGTTAGAAATTACTTTTGAAACGTAACAAAACACTCCGGGTATTCGAAAGTGACAGTAATTGTTTAGTTACAAAAAACATCGCTTACCTGCAAGTCGTCACGCCACGGATGAGACCCGACACGGAAACACTAGAGAGAACAGGCCAAAAAAGAAACATCAGAAGAACATAAACGAAATAGCCCGAAAACATGTTACGTTAAATCTACAACACCTGTAAGAAAATACAAATTACATTTGAATCTATCTACACCGAGTCGCACTAAGACATGACCACAGCGCTTACCTTAAAGTTGGTCGTCCACGGGGAAGGAAACCCGACACGTCACAGCAGGCTACACGGAAACACTAGAGAGAACAGCCCAAAAAAGAAACATTAAAAGAATATAAACCAAAAAGGCTGAACACCTGTAAAAGAAATACTAATTACATTACAATTTAAATCGCGTACCTGAAATCCCTTGGACCAAGGAGACGGAGACAGACAGCCAAAGATCCCATGACAAAATGGCGACCGGAAATCGTTCCCACGCCGCCGCCGTTCAATTCCTGCAAAGAAAGGAAGATACATAAACTCAAAAATACCTTTGCCATGTTAAAAAACTCCCGGGCATTGAAAAGGGACAGTCATTTGTTACAAAACACAACATGGCTTACCTGCAAGTCGTCATGCCACGAATGAGCCCCTACACAAAAACACAAAAGAGAACAGTCCCAAAAAAGAAATACATTACAATATAAACAAAACAGGCTGAACACATAAAAGAAATTACAATGACATAAAAAAGTAAATTACACAACACACCATCGCTTACGTGCAAGTCGTCACGCCATGGAGGAGACCCGACACGGAAACATTAGAGAGAACAGGCCCAAAATATATAAGACCAATAGGAAAAACACTTGTAAACAAAATAAGTATTAGATGAAAATGTAAATTGCGTACCCGACACAAAAACACTATTACAAAACACACAATCGCTTACCTGCAAGTCGTCACGCAACGGAGGAGACCCGACACAAAAACACTAGAGAGAACAGGCCCAAAAAATAAATACATTACAATATAAACAAAATACACTGAACACATCTAAAATAAATTACAATGACATACAAATGCCAATCGCATACCTGAAATCCACCGTACCACGGAGACAGACACCGAGCGCAAAATGGCGACCGGAAACCGCGACCACGCCCACATCCCGGGACCACGCAGCACCGCCGAAAAATACCTGCAAAGAAAGTTAGAAAAATTAATTCTAAAAAACGCTTTTCAAAGTTACAAAAACTCACAGTTATTAAAAAGAGACTGTCAGTTATTAATTCCAAAACACACCATCGCTTACTTGCAAGTCGTCACGCCACGAAGGAGACCCGACACAAAAACACTAGAGAGAACAGGCCCCAAAAATAAATACATAACAATATAAACAAAATAGACTTAATACATATAAAATAAAGTACAATGACATAAAAATGTAAATTAAAAAACACACCATCGCTTACCTGCAAGTCGTCACGCCACGGAGGAGACCCGACACGGAAACATTAGAGAGAACAAGCGCAAAATATATAAAAAAAATAGGCTAAAGACTGTAAAACACATAAAACAAATTACAATTATATACAAATTAAACGCGTACCTGAAATCCATCGTACCACGAAGCCAGACACCGAGCGCAAAATGGCGACCGGAAACCGCGACCACGCCCACATCCCGGGACCACGCAGCGACGCCGAAAAATACCTGCAAAAGAAGTGAGATAAAATTATTTCTAAAACACGTTGCAAAGTTATAAAAAGTAGAACACATAAAACATATTACAATTACATACAAATTTAAATCGCGTACCTGAAATCCATCGTACCACGAAGCCAGACACCGAGCGCAAAATGGCGACCGGAAACCGCGACCACGCCCACATCCCGGGACCACGCAGCGACGCCGAAAAAAACCTGCAACGAAAGTGAGATAAATTAATTCTAAAAAAAGCTTTACAAAGTTACAAAAACTCACAGTCATTAAAAAGAGACAGCCATTTATTAATTACAACACACACCATCGCTTACCTGCAAGTCGTCACGCCACGAAGGCGACCCAACCCGGAAACAATAAAGGAACAGGCCCCAAAAATAAATACATTACAATAAAAACAAAATAGGCTGAACACATAAAAGAAATTACAGCGACATAAAAATGTAAATTAAAAAACACACCATCGCTTACCTGCAAGTCGTCACGCCACGGAGGAGACCCGACACGGAAACATTAGAGAGAACAAGCGCAAAATATATAAAACAAATAGGCTAAAGACTGTAAAACACATAAAACAAATTACAATTATATACAAATTAAACGCGTACCTGAAATCCATCGTACCACGAAGCCAGACACCGAGCGCAAAATGGCGACCGGAAACCGCGACCACGCCCACATCCCGGGACCACGCAGCGACGCCGAAAAATACCTGCAACGAAATGAAGATAAATTAATTTCTAAAACACGTTGCAAAGTTAAAAAAAAGTAGAACACATAAAACAAATTACAATTACATACAAATTTAAATCGCGTACCTGAAATCCATCGTACCACGAAGCCAGACACCGAGCGCAAAATGGCGACCGGAAACCGCGACCACGCCCACATACCGGGACCACGCAGCGACGCCGAAAAAAACCTGCAACGAAAGTGAGATAAATTAATTCTAAAAAAAGCTTTACAAAGTTACAAAAACTCACAGTCATTAAAAAGAGACAGCCATTTATTAATTACAACACACACCATCGCTTACCTGCAAGTCGTCACGCCACGAAGGCCACCCAACCCGGAAACAGTAGAGAGAACAGGCCCCAAAAATAAATACATTACAATAAAAACAAAATAGGCTGAACACATAAAAGAAATTACAGCGACATAAAAATGTAAATTAAAAAACACACCATCGCTTACCTGCAAGTCGTCACGCCACGGAGGAGACCCGACACGGAAACATTAGAGAGAACAAGCGCAAAATATATAAAACAAATAGGCTAAAGACTGTAAAACACATAAAACAAATTACAATTATATACAAATTAAACGCGTACCTGAAATCCATCGTACCACGAAGCCAGACACCGAGCGCAAAATGGCGACCGGAAACCGCGACCACGCCCACATCCCGGGACCACGCAGCGACGCCGAAAAATACCTGCAACGAAATGAAGATAAATTAATTTCTAAAACACGTTGCAAAGTTATAAAAAAGTAGAACACAAAACAAATTACAATTACATACAAATTTAAATCGCGTACCTGAAATCCATCGTACCACGAAGCCAGACACCGAGCGCAAAATGGCGACCGGAAACCGCGACCACGCCCACATCCCGGGACCACGCAGCGACGCCGAAAAAAACCTGCAACGAAAGTGAGATAAATTAATTCTAAAAAAAGCTTTACAAAGTTACAAAAACTCACAGTCATTAAAAAGAGACAGCCATTTATTAATTACAACACACACCATCGCTTACCTGCAAGTCGTCACGCCACGAAGGCCACCCAACCCGGAAACAGTAGAGAGAACAGGCCCCAAAAATAAATACATTACAATAAAAACAAAATAGGCTGAACACATAAAAGAAATTACAGCGACATAAAAATGTAAATTAAAAAACACACCATCGCTTACCTGCAAGTCGTCACGCCACGGAGGAGACCCGACACGGAAACATTAGAGAGAACAAGCGCAAAATATATAAAACAAATAGGCTAAAGACTGTAAAACACATAAAACAAATTACAATTATATACAAATTAAACGCGTACCTGAAATCCACCGTACCACGAAGCCAGACACCGAGCGCAAAATGGCGACCGGAAACCGCGACCACGCCCACATCCCGGGACCACGCAGCGACGCCGAAAAATACCTGCAACGAAATGAAGATAAATTAATTTCTAAAACACGTTGCAAAGTTATAAAAAAGTAGAACACAAAACAAATTACAATTACATACAAATTTAAATCGCGTACCTGAAATCCATCGTACCACGAAGCCAGACACCGAGCGCAAAATGGCGACCGGAAACCGCGACCACGCCCACATCCCGGGACCACGCAGCGACGCCGAAAAAAACCTGCAACGAAAGTGAGATAAATTAATTCTAAAAAAAGCTTTACAAAGTTACAAAAACTCACAGTCATTAAAAAGAGACAGCCATTTATTAATTACAACACACACCATTGCTTACCTGCAAGTCGTCACGCCACGAAGGCGACCCAACCCGGAAACAGTAGAGAGAACAGGCCCAAAAAATAAATACATTACAATAAAAACAGAAGAGGCTGAACACATAAGAGAAATTACAGCGACATAAAAATGTAAATTAAAAAACACACCATCGCTTACCTGCAAGTCATCACGCCACGAAGGAGACCCGACACAAAAACACTAAAGAGAACAGGCCCCAAAAATAAATACATAACAATATAAACAAAATAGACTGAATACATATAAAATAAATTACAAAGACATAAAAATGTACATTAAAAAAAACACCATCGCTTACCTGCAAGTCGTCACGCCACGGAGGAGACCCGACACGGAAACATTAGAGAGAACAAGCGCAAAATATATAAAACAAATAGGCTAAAGACTATAGAACACATAAAACATATTACAATTATATACAAATTAAACGCGTACCTGAAATCCATCGTACCACGAAGCCAGACACCGAGCGCAAAATGGCGACCGGAAACCGCGACCACGCCCACATCCCGGGACCACGCAGCGACGCCGAAAAATACCTGCAACGAAAGTGAGATAAATTAATTTCTAAAACACTTTTCAAAGTTATAAAAAGTAGAACACATAAAACAAATTATAATTATATACAAATTTAAATCGCGTATACTACAAAAGACACCATCGCTTACCTGCAAGAAATCCCTTGGAGCACGGAGACGGAGACAGACAGCGAGCCAAGGATCCCGACCGGAAATTGTTCCCCCCACCGGGCCGTCGCAAAATACCTGCAGAGAACAACAAAAAATACGTAATTAAACCCATCGCTTACCTGCAAGAAATCCCTTGGAGCACGAAGACGGAGACAGACAGCGAGCCAAGGATCCCGACCGGAAATTGTTCCCCCCACCGGGCCGTCGCAAAATACCTGCAGAGAACAAAAAAAAATACGTGATTAAACATTTCGGATGGGGCATTCAAAAAATACAGTCATTTATATTACAAAAGACACCATCGCTTACCTGCAATTTGTTCCGCCACAGACATAGAAACCCGACACGTCACCAAAGGCAGGTCCCGGCAACCTGAAGAGAAAAAACAAAAAAAAAATACGTGATTAAACATTTCGGATGGGGCATTCAAAAAATACAGTCATTTATATTACAAAAGAAAACATCGCTTACCTGCAAGAAATCCCTTGGAGCACGAAGACGGAGACAGACAGCGAGCCAAGGATCCCGACCGGAAATTGTTCCCCCCACCGGGCCGTCGCAAAATACCTGCAGAGAACAAAAAAAAATACGTGATTAAACATTTCGGATGGGGCATTCAAAAAATACAGTCATTTATATTACAAAAGACACCATCGCTTACCTGCAATTTGTTCCGCCACAGACATAGAAACCCGACACGTCACCAAAGGCAGGTCCCGGCAACCTGAAGAGAAAAAACAAAAAAAAAATACGTGATTAAACATTTCGGATGGGGCATTCAAAAAATACAGTCATTTATATTACAAAAGAAAACATCGCTTACCTGCAAGAAATCCCTTGGAGCACGGAGACGGAGACAGACAGCGAGCCAAGGATCCCGACCGGAAATTGTTCCCCCCACCGGGCCGTCGCAAAATAGATGCAGAGAACACGCTTACCTGCAATTTGGACGGAGACAAACAGCGAGCCAAGGATCCCGACCGGAAATTGTTCCCCCCACCGGGCCGTCGCAAAATAGATGCAGAGAACACGCTTACCTGCAATTTGGACGGAGACAAACAGCGAGCCAAGGATCCCGACCGGAAATTGTTCCCCCCACCGGGCCGTCGCAAAATAGATGCAGAGAACACGCTTACCTGCAATTTGGACGGAGACAAACAGCGAGCCAAGGATCCCGACCGGAAATTGTTCCCCCCACCGGGCCGTCGCAAAGTACCTGCAGAGAACAAAAAAAAATACGTGATTAAACATTTCGGATGGGGCATTCAAAAAATACAGTCATTTATATTACAAAAGACATCATCGCTTACCTGCAATTTGTTCCGCCACAGCAAAGAAACCCGACACGTCAGCAAAGGCAGGTCCCGGCAACCTGCAGAGAAAAACAAAAAATAATACGTCATTAAACATTTCGCCTGGGGCATTCAAAAGAGACAGTCATTCAGATTACAAAAGACACCATCGCTTACCTGCAATTTGTTCCGCCACAGACAAAGAAACACGACACTTCAGCAAACGCAGGTCCCGGCAATGCCGGACCAGACTCGGGGGCGTTCCCGGCGTCGCGTGACGTCGGCAAAAGCCAAAGAATGTCAGGAACGCCCCCGTGTCTGGTCCGGCATTGACGGACAGGCCCCTCGTCCAATGGCAAGGCTCCGTTTACGGAGCCAGCCAATCAATGACGAGGGCCGACCCAAAGCACCCTACAGTTCTCAACAGGATTTCGCCTGCGCGAAAAAGCTGCGCAGAGCGCAGCTTTCGCTAGGCAAAACCTAAAAAGGGGGACCGGAAGTGCAGCCCCAGGAAGTAACCTCACAGAGGAAGGAAGAGGACAGCATAAGCTGGTCTGGGGAGTCACACCAGAGGCGGGGGCAGGATGTGCAGGTCTCAGGGAGTCACATCACAGATGCAGGGAGCGTGGGATATCCAGGTCTGAGCAGAGACGTCACATGAGGAGTGTTTCATGGAAGAGAGGGCTGCCATAAAAAAGAAGGTCGTGCCCTTCAGCTGAAAGAGAGGTAAGACATGACAGAGGTGGGCGAGTTAGAGTCATGGGATGCCAGGAGAGGGTGGGCCAGTCAATGTCATAAGGGGGCGGGGCATCGAGTGTCAGGACGGGGAGGATTATGGGGCTTCTGGGGAGGGTGGAGTGAAGGATGCCTGAGGGCATGGAGACTCTGAAGAGCTAAGGCCACAGTGTTAGATGAGAGGGGGAGGTACAGGGTGACTGGGGAGGGAGGAGGGAAGCAATGTTCCCTCTAATTATTTTCCTCTGTATGCGGCAGTGGAGGGTCTCTGTGCGCTGCAACCATGGCTATGTGCGCCAGGAACCGAACCTCGCGTGTCTGCGGCGCCAAATGCCGCTTGTTTTTGGTGCCCTCCTGCCCTCTGCCCCACTCGCTTTTGGTGCCCTTCTGCCCTCTGCCCCACTCACTTTTGGTGCCCTTCTGCCCTCTGTCCCACTCGCTTTTGGTGCCCTCCTGCCCTCTGTCCCACTCGCTTTTGGTGCCCTCCTGCCCTCTGCCCCACTCACTTTTGGTGCCCTTCTGCCCTCTGCCCCACTCACTTTTGGTGCCCTCCTGCCCTCTGTCCCACTCGCTTTTGGTGCCCTCCTGCCCTCTGCCCCACTCACTTTTGGTGCCCTTCTGCCCCACTCACTTTTGGTGCCCTTCTGCCCCACTCACTTTTGGTGCCCTCCTGCCCTCTGTCCCACTCGCTTTTGGTGCCCTCCTGCCCTCAGCCCCACTCACTTTTGGTGCCCTTCTGCCCTCTGCCCCACTCACTTTTGGTGCCCTTCTGCCCTCTGCCCCACTCGCTTTTGGTGCCCTCCTGCCCTCTGCCCCACTCGCTTTTGGTGCCCTCCTGCCCTCTGCCCCACTCACTTTTGGTGCCCTTCTGCCCTCTGTCCCACTCGCTTTTGGTGCCCTCCTGTCCTCTGCCCCACTCGCTTTTGGTGCCCTCCTGCCCTCTGTCCCACTCGCTTTTGGTGCCCTGCACTCTTTGCTCCGCTTGAGCAATCACAATTTCAAGATTCTGCTAGGTTTACTTTTCCATTTCCTTACTTGAATTTCTTGAGGATTAGTTCGGTTTTGAATTTTATTTATTTGAATTTCAGTGCACACAAATGCCCTGCAGGGTTATCGGGGCGCTGTAGTCTTATTTTAACTTTTTTGTTTTGGTACTATGTCTCTCCTGTATGTTTTTGCATGCTGTCGCTAATCAGCAGCACGTCCTTTAATAGTCTCTATGTGCAATAGGAGGCGATTGGTGCTTTGGCTGGAAAAAATCTGTCCCCTGCACTAGTAGGGATGCTGCAGCTTACAACACTGAAGTGTGCTCAGCACAGAATCTCATTTTTGCCAAAAAGCAGCAGTTGAGGAACTTTGTGAATGAAGACCTTTCGTCCTATAGCCAGTTACATTCCAGTTACTGCTGAGAAAGGGAGGTGCATGAGACAAATTGAACTCCGTTTTTGGAAAATTATACCCTTCTGACACCAGCGCTAGACCAGTTGAGTAACAAATATATTAATATTTGTGTGGTAGGGTTTTTTTTTATCACAATCTGCTCAGTAGATTTTAGACCTCCCCCCCCTCTCCAAAAAATCTTTAGTTCCTAGTTGGAAAATACACAGATGTCATACACAAACAGGGCCACTCCCATCAATTGCCTTTATATCCAAACCTCGGAGAGATAACTTGCTTCCCTTCCATGAACCAGTGCTATTGGTTCTCACACCCAAAGCATATTGGCCCTTTGTTGATTCCCCTTAAGAGCTACGGGAAAATCAAAATACTCAGTTGTGCAGCTGGGTGAGATGAGGAGAGAAAACGCCAACTGCTCAGGGAATGGTTGCCATTGCAATTCTACTGGTTGGTGCTGAGGTGCATTTTCATGAAGGCACAGGGCGCCATCCTTTTTTTGATATGTTGGGGCCAGAGGCAAAACGGACATCGATTTGTGGTGAATGGAGGCAAGATGGTGACATGCAGTGGAATTCAACGCTATGGATACAGATACTTCACTGCAGATTGATGGTGGAAGGTATCTGCTTTTAAATGGACGCTGCTGGACCTGAGCAACAGCTCATGACAGTCTTCTTTCTTATATGACGAAAATCTTTCTTTTTTTGTGCTCTTATCACTGTGGAAACCTGGCAGGTCACCAGGCATGGAGGGAATCCCTCTCGATTGGCACTTCTGGCGGAAGCTGCAAGCTGGGTTCCCATAGGCGCTGTATCCTACTTCTGCCTGGAGAATCCATTGACATTCTTCCACTGCATCAGTAGCACCGTATTTTTGTATGGGAGGAAAGTGTTCAATTTGGTTAACACATTAACGCATTTATTTGCTGACGTTTTTGAAATAAAAAAAATAATAAAAACCTGAGAACCACCTAGCATTGACATCTTTGTATTCCTTAGAATGAATCTGGCTGGCATCCACTTCTTCCCTTTGAATGTATGGATAGTTTGAGTTGGTAATGGAACACATTAATGTATTTATTGGGATACCTTAACAGAAAAACATTGTCTCTTTCCTTTATGAAATCTCTAATATTCTACAGCCCTAACCTTCATGCCATGGTAAATACTATTTTGTGATGTTTGGAACATGTAAGTGGAAAAAATTATAAGGAATAACTTTACTGCTAAACCACTGCTAAAAGTTGTTGCATATTTCTGCGTCCCTGCAGTGGAGAATTATGGTAAATTCTCGGAGTGCATGAACTGCTGCTAGCGTGTAAATCAATATATGGTATGATAATGGCTTATATCCATACAAATAATGTTTTATACTAACTATATTTGGTTGTCTGCATCCTTCAAGGAAATGTATGTCCTTCAATATTTTTAGATGTACTCTAACATAGTGCAGAATCCAGGATTCCAAATAATAACAGCATGTTAAGCCCTCCTACATTTATCTATGATGTATTACTCAAGAGCTTTCTTGGACAAGGATTACCACCATCTGTTCATCAGATTTATTTTCCAACCGCAAAATCCACTTCGAATCGGATCTAGTCTCTTTAGGGACCTCTGGCTTACTACAATTATATTGGGATCTACCGTGCATAAGAAACTAGGAGCGCCTCACAAGTAATTTGTTTTCAGCCCCTTGTGGTGCAGTCAGTTAACAAGCTTTCCTAACAAAAGCGTAGGCAGTTTCCAAACACAGCGTGTGTTTGGAAACTGTCTACTCTTTTGTTAGGAAAGCGCGGGGAAGACTCTGGCCTTTTGTTTAAGTATTACTGTTAATCGGAGCCCGTGAAGGGGCTCTGATTAACAGCAATACTTAAACAAAAGGCCAGAGTCTATCCCGCCCTCCCTCATAGCCTCTAGCGCCACAAGCCCTCCCCCACCTCCTTACCTGCACGCCTCACAACCGCTCCGCCGCATTCGCGCCGCTCGCTTCTTTCAAAGCGGCCGGCGGCGCGACTTCCTGACTGTGTGCGCGCTCCACACTAGGTGGTGCGCGGTGAGGTCAGCAGCGGTGAGGTCAGCAGCGGTGCGCGCGCGCGCACGCGCCTTAGAGGGAACGTAGGAGGGAAGAGTGTCTGGAGAGGGATTAGTGAAGGGTGGAGAGGGAGGGGCGGGCAGTGTAAAAAGATGGCATGAAGCATCAAGAGTGGGAGGGGCATTGTGGGGCCGATTCACAGAACTAACTTAAGATAAAATCCTAAACTTACTACTTTTGGTATTCACAGAAGTTAGGATTTTGTCTTAAAACAAACTTAAGACAGACTTAAGACAAAATCCTAACTTAAGTCTGTCTTAAGTTTGTCTAAAAACAAATTTAAGACAAAATCCTAACTTCTGTGAATACCAAAAGTAGTAAGTTTAGGATTTTGTCTTAAGTTAGTTCTGTGAATCGGGCCCAGAGTGTCTGGAGTGGGAGACGTGTGGTGTGTCAGGAAGGGAGAGTGGTGCAGGGAGTGTATAGAGAGAGAGGTGAGACTCCCAGAAGAGGGTGTAGAGAGCCAAGAGAAGGGAGAGTGCAGTGAAAGGGACGTTCCAGGATTGTCAGAGACAAAGGGGGAGGGGCTGAAGAGTGTCTGAGAGGGAGGGGTGTCAGAGGGCATGGAGACTCAGGAGAGCTAAGGGCATGACGTGTTAGGAGAGGGGGGTGGAGTGCCTGGAGAGGGAGGGTGGAGAGCAGAGGAGGGGTGAGCAGTGTAAAGAGATGGCATGCAGTTTTCAAGAGAGGGAGGGGCGTGTCAGGAGAGGGTGAGGCGGGCAGCATCAGGATATGCAGTGGTTTGGAAGGTCAGAGAAGAGGCGGCTAGAAGTATCAAAGTATGGAGGTCATGAGGTGTAAGGTAGAGAAGAGGCAGGAAGTGCAGGAGAGCTGCAAGCAGCATCCGGACAGGGAGGGGATGTTGAGTGTCAATGTTGGAAAGTGGGTTATTAGTAGTGGTAAATATGCATCTACCACTGCAATAAGACCACTAACACGGTTTAGGGCTCAGTATAGGTCTCAATAAATTACTCTCATGCTCAACCCCGGGTAGATTGGCTGCGAGCAGGCAGCATTAACGTAAGGGACAGATTCGTAAAGCAGTTGAAACACTAGTTCAGTAAATAATTAAGATACAGCACACAATACAAATCTCACACAGATTTATAAAAATAAGAAATATTTTTATCTTTAAAATGACACCAAAGCAACAAAAATCCAATGTAGGTATCTGAGATATGAATTTCGTAAAACAAAACAGTTTCTAGCACTTAGTCATCTTATGGAGTTTTGTTTTCCAAAGTTGCTCCAAACTTCTCCAATCATCTGGAAATTCTTCCTGAAGTTCCACGTGAGGGTCCAAATTGTTCAAAACACAATACAAGGGTCTAGAAGCTCAAAGATGGTCCTTGAAGGTTGTGACCCCACAATGCACGTGACCAAATTGCAGCGGCGGTTCTACCATAGGGGCGTTTGGGCGCCGCCCCCCCTGCTTTCTCGCCGTGCGAGAAGAAGGCAGGAACAAATGGTAGTTATTTATTTATAACTACCATTTGTTTCTGCCTGCCCTTCTCGCACGGCGAGAAAGCAGTCAGTAGAACAGAACTTCTCGAGCCTCAGGGCAGGGGGGAGTGGCTTGGGGGAGTGGCTTGACCAATGTTGTTAATAATGTCTGTTTGGACAGCCTGAGAGGCTGTCCAAACAGACATTATTAGCAACAGTGGGCAAGCCGCTCCCCCCAAGCCACCTCCCACTCTCAGTTCTGCAGGATGCAGACTAGGGAAAATGACGAGGTTAGGGCAGCCGGCCGAACCAATCAGCGCCGGCTGCCATGGAGGGGAGGGAGGCTGCCTGCAGCCTCCAGTGATGACGAGAGCCCACACGACCATGTCAGACGCAGCGGCGGCACGGACATTCTAAATCCAGGAAGGCGGGAGTCTGCACTGCAGTCTCGGGACAGGACTCGAGTCGTGAAGCCAAGGTAAGTTTTTTATATTCATTTTTGCCAATGCCAAACATGTGTTTTCCTTAGCTTGCGCGGTGAGGGTGTACAGTGGAGCTGGCATGTTGTCTCTCCTGGTGCTGGCGCACCTTAATGGCAGTTAGTTTGGCAATCGTGGCAGCTGGTGGAGGAGTCGGAGTAATTACAGGGCCATTCCAGTCGGTGGTTCTGCATTGGGAGAGTACACACATTTGTGCTTGCTGCAAGGGATATTTATCGCAATATCTGAGAAATCAACAGTACCTAACCAGTCAACTGCTTAGAGAGGGGCTATCGAGAGATGCGCAGCCCACAAAAAAACTAAAAAACCGTCCCATTCTGATAATCTCACGAGTCCACAGCCACCTAAAGTGTGGTGTGATCGTGCAACCATACCAACAACGATCTTGGGACACTGTTTGGAAATAACTAATGGGATTAAAAGCGCTGGCTCCTGAGTTTCTTGTGTGTGCATCAATGTTCAGTAAATAAGAAAAATGTCAAATTAACTCAGGACACAGCGGGTGACTAACCTTCCTGCTGCCATTCCACTCGTGCCTGGGGGGGGCTCAAAGCTGGGCGCTTCGGTTCATTCATTGAGTGCGGCAGTGCGCCTTCAGTTCTGAGACTGAAATTCATAGAGTGAGTCTGTGGTTGTGAGACTCTTTCCTTGACAGCAGGCCACGCTCCAAATGTGAGACACACAACCAGAGTGAGGTTGCTGGACGCCAGTGTTCATAGCACAGCGAGCTGTTCCTCGCCGGGTGCCAAACTGCTCCACAAATGATGCTTAAAAAAAGCACAAAACACTTTCTTTTTCGGCCGGCAGCCTAGCCTCCCCCGGGCACACGTTTCACGCGCGGCCTTTCACCCTCCCTCCCTCCGGCTCCCCCGTCCCTCCATTCTCTAGCACGATATTTCATTTTTCTATCTGTCACAAGAGATTTGCGCCATTAATCACATGACAGAAAAAATGAACAGAAAGGCGCGGGAGGGGTGAAAGAATGATAATTTAATGTTTCTTCTCAGCGAGCAGGCAGCTGGTGGGGAGGAAGGAGGTGCGTCTGGAAGAAGGGGGGCGGACTTTGTAGTTTGTACTATCATGTATTGGAACGGGAATGGCTGGTGAAACACGTTTCTATTTATTAGTATACACTCGGAGGGATCACTGAAATAATATCGAGGGACAAAATATCGACTTGCCAAAATATCGTGGACAAAATATCGACAGTCAAAATATCGAGTTTGTATCTACAAACAGGTAAGTACAAAAATATCGAGTACAAAATATCGTTAACAATAATATAGATGTAAAAAATATCGACTTTATTAAAAACAGTGTTAAATTAAATTAATATTAAATTTTAATTACTAAAATATACTTAAAAATACTTAAATTAAATTATAATAATTAAATAATAAATGAAAATAATAAAAATAATTTTTTACAATCTTATTTGTTGACCCTGAACCCTAAAAATACCCCTTTACCCAAAAACCCAAAACTGACCCTGAACCCTAAAAATACCCCTTTACCCAAAAACTGAAAACTGACCCTGAACCCTAAAAATGCCCCTTTACCCAAAAACTGAAAACTGACCCTGAACTCTAAAAATACCCCTTTACCCAAGAACTGAAAACTGACCCTGAACCCTAAAAATACCCCTTTACCCATGAACTGAAAACTGACCCTGAACCCTAAAAATACCCCTTTACCCAAGAACTGAAAACTGACCCTGAACCCTAAAAATACCCCTTTACCCATGAACTGAAAACTGACCCTGAACCCTAAAAATACCCCTTTACCCATGAACTGAAAACTGACCCTGAACCCTAAAAATACCCCTTTACCCTAAAACTGAAAACTGACCCTGAACCCTAAAAATGCCCCTTTACCCAAAAACTGAAAACTGACCCTGAACCCCAAAAATACCCCTTTACCCTAAAACTGAAAACTGACCCTGAACCCTAAAAATGCTCCTTTACCCAAAATTTATCAATATTATTTAATTACCAATTAATTATTAATTAACAATAACAAAAAACAGTGTTAAATTAAATTAATATTACATTTTAATTACTAAAATATACTTAAAAATACTTAAATTAAATTATAATAATTAAATAATAAATGAAAATAATAAAAATAATTTTTTACAATCTTATTTGTTGACCCTGAACCCTAAAAATACCCCTTTACCCAAAAACTGAAAACTGACCCTGAACCCTAAAAATGCCCCTTTACCCAAAAACTGAAAACTGACCCTGAACTCTAAAAATACCCCTTTACCCAAGAACTGAAAACTGACCCTGAACCCTAAAAATACCCCTTTACCCATGAACTGAAAACTGACCCTGAACCCTAAAAATACCCCTTTACCCTAAAACTGAAAACTGACCCTGAACCCTAAAAATGCCCCTTTACCCAAAAACTGAAAACTGACCCTGAACCCCAAAAATACCCCTTTACCCTAAAACTGAAAACTGACCCTGAACCCTAAAAATGCTCCTTTACCCAAAATTTATCAATATTATTTAATTACCAATTAATTATTAATTAACAATAACAATAAAGTAAATATATTAGCACATTAGCTGTAATTATTTTAATAATTAATATTATTTTTTCCCAATTAATTACTTAAAAATAACACAAAATTATATATATTAAAAATTTACTCTAATTAATGTAATTAACTAATTACAATTAATTAATTACCAATTAATTACTAATACAAAATATGTTCAAAATTATGTTAATTAATTAACTAATTAATATTAATTAATTATCAAATAATTATTAATTAAAAATATTAACAAACATATATTAATTAATTAATTATTATTAAATTACTTCCCACCCTATTCCCCTATAAACCCACAACCCGCTACAGAATTACATTACGCAAATATTATAAAAACAAAATTCATTTAATAAAATATTTTATAACATTAATACACACTTTTCACACATATTATTACATAAAAATACACTATAAAATATTATATATTATTAAAAATTCGATATTTTTGCTATCTATATTTTATACAGTCGATATTACTTCACTTACCTGAAAAACGATATTTTTGTAGTCGATATTATGTCCAGTCGATATTTTGTCCAGTCTATATTTAAAACTCGATATTATGTCCAGTCGATATTTTGGAGTCGATATTTTGTCTGTATACCCACTCGGAGTACAGAAACAATGTCATTCGCTACCGTCATTCATCCTGAACATTTACTGTAGAAGCCTCTAAGAACGCCTATTAAGGTATTTTTTCAGAAATTTTGCCGCGTGTGTAAATATGCACTTCATTGGAATTGGCACCCATAGAGCAGCGTAGTAATTGACAACAGTTTTTGAGCACGAACCTGTGACTGTGAAACTGACACCGTTTTTTAAACAAGAATCGCAACTTTCTTTAAGAGACCTTGCTCTCATTGTGATTTACAATACACTGCTGGGTGCCTGAATACATGCGCGTAACAAGCGTAGCGCGTATTTGCAGCAAAGATAAATTCCTCGCATGCTACATATTTTAAAGACTATGCTATAATCGCAGAATGTTTGCCGCTTTTTTATCCGTGCGTGCAACCATCTCTGAGAGACCTTAATAACCAGAGTGAACCACATCCCGCTGTAAAGCGTGTAATCACAGCCAGGAGATATTCCCGCTTTGGGACATCTTGCTCTCGATGTAATTAGGAATAGCCTGATGTATTTGACGTTTTGCCACATGCGTGCAAGTACGATATTAACAGGCATCCCCCAGTATCAAGCGCGTAAATGCATAATAACATCCCGCTTTTGTAGAACAGATGCTCGACATTAATAACACCAACGCAGTAATTTGTAGTCTAACTACAGAAGTCTGTCACTACAGGGACCCTGCACTCTTAGCATTCCACTCCTACCCCACCAATAAGCACGAATTACACAAGTAGCCTCCTCTCTGTGTTTAGAGACTTGAAACCTGTTTTCCCCTGCCCTCCTTCCTTCTCACTATTAATGTATCTACAATTTGGTGCATACCTTTTACTAGTAATTCTAGTCTGTGTGCTTTAAGAAAAGTATTATGCCTACTCACCGCATTTAACATACCATAATATAGTGTATTGGTTTGTGTTCCCACATTATAGGTGACTGCATAAGAAATTCCATAATAGCTATAGGAACCTACACAAGTTGTGTAAGTACCTTCTGTGTATGTATTTTTGTCTTTTTGTCCTGACGAAAGCTCTACAGACCCGGCTGGGCTCATAGAGCTGAAACATGTTGACGCATCCATATATATATAGATATATGGTAATCTAGTTGCCCCATTACATATATATCGAATTTTTTAACAACAGTGCCAACCTTTTCATTAAAAATTCTTTTTTGGTGACACACTGTTTTTATATTTTTCCCTTTCCTATTATTTCTGGACACTTCTACCTGGACCAGAGGTAGCCTCGGGTGAGGCAGGCATACCGCACGTTATTTGACTACCCTATGAATATGCCATGAAGCCTGACGGGGCGGATAAAAGATATACCACATCGACTAAATCAGGCTGTCTATGAGGGTTTTCAAAGACTAACCGAAGGTTTAGTAGACACCAGTGTCCATTCCCTTTTGATTAATTCAGTATCTAACTAGGGGAACTGAATGGACCTTGAATCCTCTTCCCTCCTTTTTGATAGAAATCCCAAGGGTCTCCCCTAGGTGTTCCAGGGGTGGGGCGTTAGGTACTTATAAGGAGAATCCTTATAAAAAAGGATTTTACAAGCAAAGGGTAGTAAAATTGCACATTTCACTCCCCACATTGTTGTAAACTGCTTCCTAAAATAGACTTTTGTACAAGGAGCACTGTGAAATGAGCAACAGGAACACGTCCCGGCGAGAACACACGGCGACCAGGTCTCCATTACACGGAGTCGCTGTCGTCATTTGCTAAAGAGTCGTACCCGACTACACATTGTGGGGGGTGTTCAACCACGGGACCCACCCAGAAATACTTGGATTCCTATATTGCAGTGCATAACCACGCAATTACCCAATACGGCTTGAATATTATTTCGGGACTCAACCTACATCACTTTTTTATACTGTTTTGGAAACAATCTAGTGACTCGGTCTCTTCACTAAACCTACGGTCACGGGCCCAGCTGGGTCGGAAGTATCACCAGCAGTGCGACCTTTTTGGTTTAGATACAGCCATTAAAGCCCTGAGGATTCGCATATAGCGATGAAACACGTGTCGGCTGGCTAATCGACATAATAAAGGACTCCTACGGACTACTCTCCCTCTGGAGCATCTGATTGACTTCTGTTGTTTTTGTTGCACTGTACTTTAGAGAGAATTGCTACATAATATATGTGTTACTGTTGCTTGAGTGCATTGGGTAAACCCGTAAGTTTTATATTGGGCAGCTAGTCTACCCTTCATTGAGTGGTTTGGTAGGCTTATCCACTCACCCTTTTGCACCTAATAATTACCGCCCTCTTTTCACACACAGTGCGTTCACTTAGGCTGTGCACCCAGTTGCTCTTCTGACCTAAAAGCCCTTTCGAATCCTTCTTGCACTGTGAAATGAGAATTGGCAATATTTTTATATATTCAGCACCTCTAAAATCTTTCTTATGTGTTCCCGGGGTATGAGGTCCTGTAGGTATAAAATGAGTCTTTATAAAAACTGTTTTATAAGCCCTGGTACTCAAGAAATTTGCCAGTTAATATTTCCATTGCAGATCCCCAGCCTGTAGGTTAACATTGGAAGAGGTGATTAGTAAATTTTCTTTTTTATTTCAAAAGATTTTATTAGAAGGAAATTTTTACACAGTACAGAGTAGACAAAACGAAGGCAATACTGGTCTTGATGTCACTACAAGCATATCTATTGATACATTCTGTCTTGCTGAGAAGCTTGAGTGATGGTTGTACATAATCAACTTATATCCTTGGCGTTTCCTAAAGTCGTTCATATGCGTCGCCTCCGTCGGTCGGAAGAGACAGAGTATAGATTTAAGTAGGAGGAAAGACGAGAGGAAGAAAGAGAAACGGACGCAAGTGTGGCGAGTGGTTATCTGCTTGACTACCAAGTTTGCTGACCGGCTGCACCGGGGGGGGATGGGTAGGGGGGAGGCCAGTGATGGTGTCTGGCAGTGCGGTGTGTTCATGGCGGTTTTTGCGAGTCAAGGTATTTGTCCAGGGAAAGACACATCTCGTTGCCCAGTCCCACTTGGGGTGTTTGATTTTTTGTTATGTTGTCTGCTCCCCTTAGGAAGGTGACCCAGTTGAACCAGACTTTGAAAGTGGCCTTCCCCGTGTCCTTCCAGTTAGAAAGGATTGTCTTAGTTGCCGCCGTGAAGAGTAGGTCAATGAGGCTCCTGTCGTTAATAGAGTGTATCTCTGGGGCCATGAAAGCGTTTGTTATGCTGAGGATGTCTAATTGTGGTATGTACCCCGTTACGTTATAGATGAAATCCCTTACTTTCCCCCAGAATGTCTTTACTTTAGGGCAGTGGATGATCATGTGTGCTAAGTCTCCTTTCTGTTTCTGGCAGTTCCAACCTAAATCGTTGTTTATGAGCCCGACAGCCGCTAGGCGTGCCGGGGTCCAGTACGCTCTGTGTAGGAGCCAGAATTTAGTTTGTGATAGTATGCTGGTGACTTTGTTCCTGCTCGCTGAGGACCAGAGGTGTGCCTTCTCTTTTTTGCTAAAATTCCAGGAATGCAGCGTTTCTCAGTATTCTATGGCCTTCCTGTTTAACCTAGTTGTCTTTGCACTTAGGAGTTTATATAGGTGTGACGTTTGGTGTCCAGTTTTGTTGAGGTTGGTCAAATATTGGTGGATTGTTGGGACTTCCTTGCTTAGGCCTGCCTTGGTGATTGCTGCCTTTATTTTAAGAAAGTTATATAGCTCTATGTCTGGTAGGTCGTGCGCGCATTGTAGGCTGGCGAAGGTGGTGGGCGACCCGTGTTCCTCTAGTTGGGATGGAGTAGAGATTCCTCGCTTGGGTCAGGAGGCTAAGATAAGTATGCTGTTTTTGTATTTTCTTTTTGTGTTGAACCAAATGGATTCCCATTTTGTGTTCCTTATGCTCCTTTCCATTCTTTTGTCTACATATAGAAGGGCGTTTTTGGTGTTTTTGAGAATTGTGTTGCTCGCCTCTGGGTGTTTGTTGGCAGTGAGGAGAGCCGCTGGGTTAAGACCACCCACCAGAGCTCTTTCTAGCTCCAGCCAAGTCGGCGTACATCCTTGTTCAGGCGTGAGCCAGTATATGCCTTGTCTGGAAAGGCAGGCTGTCTGGAAGGTCTTAAAGTTTGTGATGTTGAGCCCCCCTAGGTCCTTGCTGAGCCTCAGTTTCTGGAGGCTTATCCTGGCTTTCTTACCCCTCCAGAGGAACGTATTTGTCATGGTGTTTAGTTTTTTGTGGAAGTCTTCCGTGACTATTAGTGGGAGCATTCTTAGCAAGTAGTTAACCATGGGGGTTATCATCATTTTTATTGTTTCTACCCTACCCCACCAGCTGACGTACTTGGGGGACCACGCGTCTAGCCTGTCTTTTATCTTGTTTATTATTGATTTTTCGTTGTGATCCAGCGTTGACTTGAGGTCCCTGTCGAAATAGATACCTAGGTATTTTAGGGCCCCTCTTTGCCAGTGTAGTCCTGAGGAACCTATAACGTCCTTAGTGGTGTGAACGTTGAGTGGCTTACATTCGGACTTGCTTCTATTAAGCTTATACCCGACTACCTTTGCATATTCATCGATGGTGTTCATTAGTGCTTCTATCGAGGGCTCTGGGCTCTCTGTCATCATGAGTATGTCGTCAGCGTATGCCGCTAGTTTGACCGTGTTGCCTTTGACCGTCATCCCTTTTATCCCGGCGTTGTTCCTGATCATGGCCAGTAGGGGTTCTAGGGTCAGTAGGAACAGTGCCGGGGAGAGTGGGCAGCCTGTCTTGTTCCTCTTTCCAGGGATAGGGCCTCTGTTTTACCTCCATTTACTACTACTCAGGCTTTGGGGTCTTTGTATAGCGCCATCACCATTGTCCTATAGTTCTCACCTAAGCCGAACTTCTGCATGCATTGGTCAAGAAAGGGCCATGACACTCTATCGAAAGCCTTTTCTGCGTCCAGCACTATCATTACCGCTGGTTCCGCGTTGGCTGAGGCGTGGTTTATTACGTGGCATAGGAGTCTCGTATCGTCTTGGGATAGTCTATTTTTAAGGTAGCCCACCTGCGTCTTGTGGATGAGGCTTGGAAGCTGTGCGTTGAGTCTACCCGCTAGTATTTTCGCGTAGATCTTGCAGTCTACGTTAATTAGAGAGATGTGGCAGTAATTCTGCTGGAATTGTGTGTCTTTTCCCTCTTTGGGTATGACTATAATGTTGGCCTCCGCCATTGATTCTGTCATTTTCCCTCTTCTGATACAGTGTGCGAAAACTTCTTTCATTGTGTTCCTGATTAGGGGGAGGAAGTGTTTGTCGAATTTTGGTGTGTAACCGTCCCGGCCCGGCGCTTTGTTTTCCTTTAGCGGTACAAAAGGGGGTGGTGATGGACGGAGCATCTGAACCAATAAAACACTCACACCCAGTCAGCAGATCTGGGTTTAATCCATCACCGTTCTTTAGCCCACTCTGCCACCTCAGTTCAGACATGGCCATGTGCAAATCAGTCTGACCCTGTGCCTCATGGGAACTGTCCAGCCCAAACTGCCAAGCCATGCCTTCCCTGGACCGGAAACAAGCTTCCGAGGACCGGTTCCTGGCATTTCTGGCATCTTCAGCTTGGCTTGCTTGAATCCAGTGGCAAAGTGAGCAAGCGACTCGATGGCCCCATACAAAGCGCTAGAAGGGTGGGCTGGCTAGGACCTCTCCCAAAAGATATTGCGGGCGATTTGGTACTTGTAAAATTCAGGAATAAATACGTTGTCCCATACCTCCAATCTTGGCAGCCACAAATAGGAGATGGGCCTATATCTATCTGGAGCCTAAGTGAATTCTACCCTAGAACATTATATGTCCCGTCGCAATGCCAAAAAGCACAGAGCAACCACCGGATGGGCAGAAGTGGTCTTGTACCGAGTGGTCACATCATCTCCACGTTTAATCAATTTGATCTACTTTCTCGCTCATCAATGATTAGCTGATTTATTCTATTGATTTAATCTCATTTTAACAGATGTTATTTTTTATGAAATGAAATGTATTGGTGTATATTTATGTACTGTTGTTGCTTTTATGATTTTTATATTGAAATCGAATAAAGCTAATCAAAGAAAGAAAGAGCAAGCGACTCACGTCTGAGCATACTGAGGTTCTGAAAATTACGAACTTGTTCGAACTCAACCTCCATTTTGTGACCGCCGCCATTTTGTGTTGCCCTCACTCAGGCAGCTTGGTGAACACGATATTTTTGTTGTTTCTGCCTTTGCGTGTCAGATGGCTTCTCTGCTAATGTTTACTAGTGAGTGTCAGGGTCTGTCAGAGTACACTAATTCCTGTCTGAGCTGATTAATCCCCGTCCGGACTACATGTTGGTTCACACCATTGTTTCCTTTACTTATCTTATCTGCTGTCCTTCGCTACATGTCTCCTGCATTCTCCTGTTTCACGACTGTCCTCCTGCAGCACACACCTGTGTGTTTTCTTTGCTCGTAAACTGAATAATGTGGATTCATTCGTAATTTTCTTAAGAGGTCGAGCTGAGGAAATATAAATTTTATGGTCAAGAAATGTTCCCTAACGTGTACCCCACCGTTTCCATGTACGAACTTAAAGTGCATGTAACTTCCCTCCTGAGCCAGTTATGAAGACGCAAACACATTTGCGTCCAACGTTAACATGTCCTCTCCCAGACCCATCCTGAATGGGTCGAATAGTCCGCTTCTAAGTATGCCATGCCAACGTCTTTTTGTGGTGTACTTTACACGTTTTTCAGCTCTGGCGAAGTAGGCCCTGAATTCTGCCATCAAGCTTTTTCTTGCCTGTTGACTCTGAAAGGCCTCAGCCTGGGTCTGCCTCTGTACCGTGACCTCTGCCTTACTCCCTGCGCGGCTAACGGCGCTTGGCTCAGCCTGTTGCCTGCCAAGACTGTATTCAACCTTCGAATTATCTGCTCCGCTCCTCGAGAATACATTCCTGTCTCGTAGTTCAAGTAAACATCCTTCCAGCTGCAGAGCAAAGGGCCCGGCCTCACTTTCTCCGTGCAAGTAATTCATAGCTCCTGTTTCCATGGTAGGCCCATGCCCCCTCGCATGTAGACACGTAGACGCTTATACACGCACTCACAGTCAGTATAGAATAGCTTCTGTCTGAGAGACCTTTCCCTTCCAGATAATACTGTTCCTTAAACATAAGATATTAGATACGATTCGGGATTAGGTTGATCTGACACTCCAGACTTCTGTCTCCACATGTAGGGCCAAATGTCAAGTCCCCCTTCACCCAACAGTTACACGAAAATCACACGTCATGCTGCTGCGCGCGCATCTCTGCCATGTATTTCTGCTGACACCGTAGGATTCACTTATGGATCCACCTACTTGTGACCTCATGTTAATGACGTTTCTAGTTCACGCCTTTATGCACACCTATTGTAACGCCTTTTTTATTACGTATATGCATTCTTATCTCCCCTCTCAGCTGTTACGCCTTCTGCAATATGACATTACTATAATGCATTGACTATATATATGAATGTCTGTTAATAAAATGTTGTCTGTCAGTCCCTTCCCGAACCTATGTGGTGACGGAATGGTATGCCACCTTGGCTCGAGCCAATTACCCAATTCCTTTTTAAGGAATAAAACCCCTTTTTAAAACCTCAAATATCACGGATTTGAGTTATTCTTATTGAACTTTACCGCATAAATTAAGTATAGGTAATTTAATTTTACCACATAATTGGCGCCCGAATAGGGACCCCTCCCCCATCTCACGCGCCGGAGGTGCGTTGCAGGCCCGGCCCCCTGCCACAGCCGGACGGACCACTACGCGTACCCGCAGGATTTCCTGTATCTCCCTCAGGCCAACGGAGGTGACTGAGGCTGCGATCAACACCCAGACGAGGCGGTGAGGAGTGCGGAGGATCCCGACCAGAGCCTAGCTGAGAGAGCAAGATCCGAGGTATACGGAGGCCCACCAGGTTCCGAAGTTCCGAAGTATCCGCGTCACGAGTCGAGTCCGAATCCAGTCCGGTCCAGTCCAGTCCAGAGTTTCCGAGGCCTTCTGTTTCCGTGCATCCCGGTGAGTACCGTTGCTGGGGTCGCATCTAGACGTGCGCATTAGTTTGTGCCGGTCAAGACGGGTCTGGGTACACAGGCCTGGTCTGCACTGTTTAGCAGTGTATCTGTACTGTTTAGCAGTATATCTCGTCTGCACTGTTTAGCAGTGTATCTGTACTGTTTAGCAGTACATCCAGTATCATGCAGTCAGCTAGTTTTATTCTAATCATTGTGGTTCGTCTTAAAATGTTTTAATGTGTCTTAAAATGTCGTGGTATGAGTGATTGTTCGATCTTCATTATTGTGATTAGTGTATTCATATCTGAATAAGGATCAAGTAGCCTGGTTTTAAGATGCCGTTATTCTCTAAATTAAGACAAATAAACACTAGAAAAGGGATACTCGAGGAAGCCGTTCCCATTCCACCTAGGGACACTCCAGGGTACTTTATGTACCACAAACATGGCCTAGATGCCGTTTTATATCTCGAGTTATGGGTAGACTACACTAAGGATCTAGCGGAGAATCAGAGATGGCCCGCTGCTGGGACATGGGATGCAGATTGCATCATGAGAGTAGAAGAAGCATTATGGAAAAAGAAAGCCAGACAGTCACAGAAAGATGCCATTGAATTATGGCGTAAAGAATCGCATAGGCGCACAGAAAAAGCACACAGAAAGGAAGAGAAAAGGAAAGAGGATTCAGACAAGGCCCAAGAAAACGTATTAGTTGAGGAAGGTATCCGAGTAAAAATAGAACAAGTAGATAGACAACGAAACACACTCATGAATGGTATGTACCCTCTTTTAACCGAAGGTTTACCTAAGGCCACCCCGGAAGTATCAAAAGATCTACCACCTCCAATGCTCCCGACTAAAATACATCAGAAAACCGCAAAGGACATTTTCCTTTCTTCCTATCTAGATGATGTAGCCCCCGAATATGTTAATACTGCACCGCCACACACACCTCCTCCTGGCGGCGCTGCACCCCGAGACAATCCGCCCCCACCTCCGCGACAAGCTACTCCTCCTCCTCTTCCTCCTCCTCTTCTTCCCGTCCCGGCTGTCCCTCCTGGTCTTCCAGCAGTCCTTCCACCTCTTCCTACAACTAACCTTTCTACCTTACACCCATTGAATCCCTTCGGAGACGGTGTATCTGGAGGCGCGTCAGGAGGGGCGACAGGTTTCCAGACACCACCACAAGCACATAGATGGACTTACAGGGATCTAGCAAAACAACGTACCCCTCGGGCAGCCGATTTTGATATAATGAAGGAACGTCTCGGGGATTGTAGATATGATCCAGTACCCGGTAGAAATGATGACAGATTAATACTCGCATCAGTACGACTAAGACGGGTCACCAACTTTTTATTGACACTACCCGGAATGATTGATCATCTAGACAGAATATATCATTTTGTTCAAACAGGGGAAGGCCCTGAGAGTATTGGCCAGGCCATGGCTCACCAGAAAGTTGACACTCAAGCCAAGATATTACGGTTTTTTATAAACTGCTTAATAAGAGAACAAGATAGGCCGGGTGTAGACCCGGAGGAAATGAAAGCACTTCATAGATGGGGTCAGAATATAGCAGACGGGAACCACGATAAACAGAATTGGATAAAAAACATGTATCAAAGAATCAGAAGCGTAGTAATAAAAATACATGAAACAAGACAGTCCGAACCAGAACTGGAATCAGACAAGTTTGAGTCTTCAGGGGAGGAGGAGCAACCAGAAACGGGAACAGGACAAGCACAATTACCAGTTAGAGAAACAATAGCGTATGTAGGTAAAGGAAGACCCTTTAATAATTCAATGCGCCCAGTGCGTCCAGAAAGTAAAAGAATTTTTCAAGAAGCCATGTGTAATCCGAGAACTCCTGAACACTTATTCCAAGCCACTGATAACAGACTTCGAGAACGAATGGGGTACCATGTACTCGATTCGATGGATGAACAAGAATTAGCTAGGTCAGCAGTATAATGGGCTGACGATGCGGGGAAATATAGTGATGATGCGTTAGCACACACATTTTTGAACATGACACCAAGTGAACAGCGTTTAGCTGGTACGTACATGATACAACATCTGCTCTTATTGTATAGAAGTCAACACTCTGATCCAGGGCCCCTGCCGGATATATTAGCAGAACTGCTCATGAATAAATGGAGAGGTCTAGGTACCGATCTAATTAAAGTGATTTTAGAACATCGGCATAGATATAGTGCCTTCCTGTGTCCACAGTCTGATTCAGCACATTCCATGGAAAGAAAAATGTATTACATGGACAGACAGAATCCGTTACGAGAAGTGCACCCAGTTCAGAATCCTGATAATACACTTAGACGTGTGTTTGTGTACACACCCATAACAAAAATAGAATTACTGGAAATGAAAAAACTAGTACCCACCCATGACAAAGATCCCGCAGGTTTTCACCGTGAAATAAAAGACATGTTACTCATGGGTGATTACACTTATCCTGACCTTATGAAAATACTGAAAGTACTACTGCCTGCTGGCATTTACGAGAAACTTAAAGAAAAAGAGTGGGAAGTGGGAAATGCAAAGATTGAGTGGGCAGCATTAGAGAACGAAGAGAATACTCGGGTTCCAGGCCTAGGGCTTGGGGACAAAGTTAAAGCGTTACCGGGATTGTTAGTACAAGTGTTGCCACGTTTATTAAGTACGAAAAAGGAAGACTGGGGTGCAATCTCAGCCTGTAAACAAAAACCCGATGAAGACACTAGTGATTTTTATTCCCGTTTTGAAAAATGTTTTGGTATTAACAGCGGCCTGAAACCAGGTAGTGAATCATATCCACACCTTTTTGTAACGAAATTAGTCGAGAATTCCCTACCACAGGTAAAGAACAGAGTACTGAAAGTCGAGAGTACTTGGCAAGCTAACACCCCTTCACAAATGTTACAAATGTTACAGTATCACCAGAATAGAATCAGAGAAGAACAAGAACATGAACAAAGACGTATGAAAGACACGAAAATGAAAATGTTAGTTGCCCAGTCAGTTCCTGCTGACGGTCACAAGAAGGGTGCGACCCAGCCTAGTAATTCGACGGCTCCTGTTAAAGGAGTCTGTAACTATTGTAAACAACCAGGTCATTATATAAACGATTGTGCAGTCCTGAAACACAATATCGCCACGGGTAAGACCAAGGAGAGACCGCGTCCCCCTAGACAAGATCAGGCCCAGCAACAAGTACCCCAGAATATACAACATATTCCGCCTATGCCAGCTTCATCACAGACTGTAGCAGTACCACAGCAACAGCCCATTACCGCAACACAGAACACGACACAACAGATGTACCAGTATGCCCAAAATGACTATCCCGATTATCAGCGATACACATGAAACATCCTAGAGAGGGAGTTTGGTTTGCCTCTTATTGAGGTTCCTGTAGATCAAGAAGGTCCTTACGTACACAGTCAAGTATTAGGGAAAGACAGAAAGTTTCTCATTGATACAGGGGCAAGCAGGACCACAATAAGTCACGATGAGGTTCCAGGGGCACCCCTCTCAGGCTCACAGAATGTTTCCCTTGGATTTTCAGGAAAGCCTATTATTAATGAAGTATCACAACCCCTTCCTCTTGCAGTTGGTCCTCTGACACGGACTACAGATTTATTGCTTACAAAATCATGTCCGGAAAACTTGCTAGGTATAAAGACTTTGAAGGCTCTAAGAGCTATAATATGCTGTTCTCCGGAAGGAGTGCGATTATTCTTGCGAGATTTTAAAGGACACTATGTATTGAGAGACATGGATCACCGGTTACAGAATGTCCCTGCACACTTGTGGGCGCAAGGCCCCACTGATGTAGGTTGTATGCACATTACACCATATCGAGTCACACTCAAAGCAGGAGTGGTATTACCACGAATTCGACAATACAAGTTACCCCCGGATGCTGTAGTGGCTTTACTGAGAATCATTGATGAGCTCATCGCACAAGGAGTGGTCGTGGAAACCGACTCCAATGTATGTAATTCTCCTATCATTCCAGTTCTTAAACGTACTGATCCAAATGCACCACCTGTATATCGATTAGTTATTGATCTGCGCGAATTGAATAAATGTATTGTACCACAGTATCCTGTGGTTCCAGATATCTCTTCATTATTGACAGCCATTGATTCAGAAGCGACGTTCTTTACTGTAATTGACCTCAAGAACGCCTTCTTTAGCGTCCCAATCGATCCGGAAAGCCAATACTTGTTCGGATTCAGTTTAAATGGACGAAGTTTCAAATTTGCACGCGCACCTCAAGGATTCACAGAAAGCCCCAGCATCTATAGCCAAGCACTGAAAAGACAACTTGACAGTATCCACATGCCTGTTAACACCGCTCTGCTTCAGTATGTCGATGATCTGCTGATCACCGCCCGAAGCGAACCCGAATGTGAAAAAGCATCACTGACGGTCTTAAATTTTCTGGCTGACAAGGGGCACAAGGTATCCCCTTCGAAGCTGCAATTCTGTGTTCAGCAAGTTGTGTACCTGGGTCACTTGCTGTCCAAAGTGGGGAGACAGCTCACTCCTGACCGCATCCAGTTAAATGTAAACATGTCACCACCGAAAACACAAAAGGAGGTGCGGGCTTTCATAGGCCTCACCTCGTACTGCAGACAATGGATTCCCCAATATGCATTCCTAGCAAAACCACTCATTCAGTTGACAACTCAGGAGGCAGCGACATCGACTGTCCTCCCTTGGACTCAGGAACATACACAAGCTTTTGAGGACTTAAAGAAAGCCTTATGTCAAGCACCTGTTTTAGCAACACCATGTTACAGTAAGCCTTTTACACTTTTTGTCACAGAACGTGAAGGTACTGCATTGTCAGTCCTCACTCAGGAACAAGCAGGTTCACACAAACCGTGTGCTTACTTTTCTAGCACATTAGATCCAGTAGCCCAGGCCCTGCCTGCGTGTTTGAAATCAGTCGCTGCGACAGCTTTAGCAATCAGACAAAGTGATTCCATAGTGTTAGGACATCAATTGACAGTACAAGTTCCACACTCCGTGGAAGTTCTTTTAAATCGTACACAGACCCAACACTTGACCATAGCAAGACTGACAGGTTATGAATTGACATTGTTTCAACCACACATAGAAATCAGGCGTTGTAACACATTAAATCCTGCCACACTTTTGCCATTAAATGGTGTAGATCCATTGAAACATGATTGTATTGAAGTCATTACTATTACGACGAAACCCAGACAAGACTTGACCGATGTTCCATTACCAGATCCAGACCTGACACTTTATGTGGATGGTTCATGCATGAGAACCACTACAGGTGAATTAGTGGCGGCCTATGCAGTCACGACAGACACCGAAGTTATAGAAACCAATTGTATCGACACCCTGTCAGCTCAAGCAGCAGAGCTCATCGCTCTGACACAAGCCTGTATTCAAGCCAAAAACAAGAAAGTTAACATATACACTGATTCACGTTATGCATTCGGAGTCGTTCACGACTTTGGAGTCCTCTGGCGAGAGAGAGGTTACTTAACTTCTCACGGTGCCAACATCCAACACGGTCCCCTCATTCAAGCTCTGTTAGATGCAATACATCTACCTACCGCGATATCTATTATGAAGTGTAAGGCACATACAAAAGTCACCGACACCATCTCCCAGGGTAACGACCTGGCAGACCGAACAGCTAAGCAGACTGCCCAGAATCGAATTCATGCAACTGACGTGACAAAGACAATAGTCCCGACTTTGACACACTGCCTGACAGTCAGGGATCCCGCACATGATGTAATAGACATACAGACACATGCCACACCAGACGAAATGAAGAAGTGGACTGAACTAGGAGGGATCCAAACAGATCAAGGATGGATGACGAAGGGAAAATCTACATGGTTTCTCCCCGACTCTATGGTTCAAGTAATCATTAACACAGTACATAGTCCAGCGCACCTAGGAGAAAAGGCCATGCTAGACAGTATTCAACACATATGGTACAATAAAAACTTACGAGCAGCAGCGAAACAAAAAGTGCGTACTTGCATGATTTGTTGCCAGTTCAATCCAGGTAAAAGCATTCCAGTAGAGCAAGGTGGATTTCAGCCTCCCAATCACCCTTTTGAAGTCCTCCAGATGGATTATATCCAGATGGAACGTTGTCGAGGATTCAAGTATGTCCTCGTAGTCGTATGTGCACTTTCCCGTTGGACAGAAGCATATCCAGTCCCAGATTACACTGCTCCGACCACTGCCAAGCAGCTGGTTCGTGAATTCTTCCCACGGTATGGTTTGCCCCGTATCGTGTACTCAGATAACGGTCAGCCATTCTCATCCGAGCTTGTGAAACACATTACACTCCTGTTAGGCTATCAGTGGAAGTTCCACTGTGTTCGGCATCCCGAGGCAGCAGGTCTCGTGGAGCGCCATAATCAGACTCTGAAAATCCGACTTTCGAAAATATGTAGAGAGAAAGGCGTTGACTGGATAGTAGCCTTGCCAGTTGCCCTTTTTTATATGAGGATGGTGGCGCATTCTCGAACCGGGCTATCCCCGTATGAAGTGGTCTTTGGTAGGCCACCAAATATGTGGGGGACGCCTATACCTCGTAAAATCACAGATGTTGACTGTATTATGCTGACAGATTACCTTGCCTCCTTGATGTCTGCACTACAATCTTGTCGTTCACAGGTAGCTGCCGCCTTTCCCGACAACACCGAGGTGAAGCCCCATGAAGTGGTCCCTGGCGACTTTGTCTTCGTTCGCAACTTCGACCGGAGGAGCCCACTGGAGCCCCGCTGGCAAACTCCGAAATTGGTCCTTCTGACGACGAGGACCGCTGTTAAAGTGGAGGGCAGAAAAGGGTGGCTACACTCGAGCCACGTTAAAAAATTCCACGGACTCCCTTCGGACTTGGACTCTAAGCCCTGCCCTCCTCCACAGACTGATTCAAAACTCCCCCTGGTTGAGAAAACCGCCTCTGAGGAATACAGACTCAAGCTACGGTCTAGCAAGTCAGACAGTTTAACTGTTTAAGTCCTCCCCTAGGTGAATCGGTTAAATTAGTTCCTGACATGTATCCCCTAGACCGAGATAGAGAGAGAGATAGACAGAGACAACTCAAGAAACGTGCATATTGTAAATCACTTCGTAGTCACTGTATAGTGACATTATTGATTATGTTTTTTCTAAGCCTTTTGATTATTGCTGCTAGTATATTGCTGCCTATATACTATCCTATCTTCAAGCATGAACAATCTGCTTACAATGTTACTGCCGAACACTCTTTTAGCGAATTACCTCCACATGAACTGTCTTACAGACTTGCGCTGCGCAACAACACATTCATTAGCATGTTACATCACTCCCATCAAACTAATAACGCTACAAACTGTTGGATATGTGGCCGACTCCCTCCTTACCAGAAATACAAGGGAGTTCTGCCCCTCTTTCCGTACCCGTTCACGCACAATGGCTCATGTGGTGCGTGGTTTAGACTGATTAATTCTTTAGATTCTGACATTGCTGTCCTTGACGGGAATTGGGTTTGGGGAAACCTGAACTCAGTTCTACTTAAAGTCTGTTACCCCGACAAGAAGGGACTTCCCACTAGAACAGGAACTGATCTAGAAAATGAAGTATATGGGTTAGGTAATTACACAATTAACCTCATGATCCTAACTGTGGAATCAGAAGCTGCACCAGTATTACCTGCTATGTCAGTATTACCAGTCACGGGTGAATTATGTATCAGAAAGAATGGTTCAGTACACTTGGGTCATAGTAAATGTACTACCATAGTCGAATTCAATGATCAAGGCAAATCTACATTCAGAGCTACGCGACACTCCTACTTCGTTTGTGGTCATACAGCATACATACGCTTACCTTTAGATTGGGATGGTACCTGTTACATTGCATTCCTTCTACCACCTGTTTTTCTAGCTCCTCCTGATTACCACAGAAATACCAATCTAGTAAACAATAGACTTCGAAGAGATCTCCCGATTGTCGACTACACTGAAGCGGCATGGGAACAATACACAGACTTCAATAAAGGCTTCTTCCCCTACTTAGGTGCTGTCTTTAATAGTAAACTGATACGCAAATTAACTAGAACCCTCGAAGCGGTAGTGAATGAAACTACTTCTGCTCTAGGCAACTTAACAGAGGAACAGTCTGCCATGCGGGTTGTTGTTCTTCAAAATCGTTTCGTCATTGACGTCATTCTAGCAGATAGGGGCGGAGCCTGTAAGGTCATCGGGTCGAGTTGCTGTGTTTTCATTCCAGAAAACGCGCCAACGGTATATAAAGCTATAACACGTCTTCATAAGATTGCAAGTTTGATACATCAGAATCCAGGCACCTGGACTTGGTCCGGTTGGTTCTGGACAACATTGACCGCTTGGGGATGGAAGATCCTATCATTCCTAGGCATTGGTCTTCTCATAGTATTCAGTTGCTGCCTGTGTTTACAATGTGGACCAGCGATTTGCGGCTTGTGCGCCACATCATGTTTCCCGCATTCAAATTCAAATTCCCATTCAAAACGAGAAAAGAAGAAAGAAGAGCAAATGATGTTACGTGAACAAATCGATCGATTCATGAGGATCGATATATCATGAAGGGTCCGTAGGGAACAAGGAGGGAATGAGGAAATATAAATTTTATGGTCAAGAAATGTTCCCTAACGTGTACCCCACCGTTTCCATGTACGAACTTAAAGTGCATGTAACTTCCCTCCTGAGCCAGTTATGAAGACGCAAACACATTTGCGTCCAACGTTAACATGTCCTCTCCCAGACCCATCCTGAATGGGTCGAATAGTCCGCTTCTAAGTATGCCATGCCAACGTCTTTTTGTGGTGTACTTTACACGTTTTTCAGCTCTGGCGAAGTAGGCCCTGAATTCTGCCATCAAGCTTTTTCTTGCCTGTTGACTCTGAAAGGCCTCAGCCTGGGTCTGCCTCTGTACCGTGACCTCTGCCTTACTCCCTGCGCGGCTAACGGCGCTTGGCTCAGCCTGTTGCCTGCCAAGACTGTATTCAACCTTCGAATTATCTGCTCCGCTCCTCGAGAATACATTCCTGTCTCGTAGTTCAAGTAAACATCCTTCCAGCTGCAGAGCACAGGGCCCGGCCTCACTGTCTCCGTGCAAGTAATTCATAGCTCCTGTTTCCATGGTAGGCCCATGCCCCCTCGCATGTAGACACGTAGACGCTTATACACGCACTCACAGTCAGTATAGAATAGCTTCTGTCTGAGAGACCTTTCCCTTCCAGATAATACTGTTCCTTAAACATAAGATATTAGATACGATTCGGGATTAGGTTGATCTGACACTCCAGACTTCTGTCTCCACATGTAGGGCCAAATGTCAAGTCCCCCTTCACCCAACAGTTACACGTAAATCACACGTCATGCTGCTGCGCGCGCATCTCTGCCATGTATTTCTGCTGACACCGTAGGATTCACTTATGGATCCACCTACTTGTGACCTCATGTTAATGACGTTTCTAGTTCACGCCTTTATGCACGCCTATTGTAACGCCTTTTTTATTACGTATATGCATTCTTATCTCCCCTCTCAGCTGTTACGCCTTCTGCAATATGACATTACTGTAATGCATTGACTATATATATGAATGTCTGTTAATAAAATGTTGTCTGTCAGTCCCTTCCCGAACCTATGTGGTGACGGAATGGTATGCCACCTTGGCTCGAGCCAAATACCCAATTCCTTTTTAAGGAATAAAACCCCTTTTTAAAACCTCAAATATCACGGATTTTGCCTCTTATTTTTCATGAGTTATTCTTATTGAGCTTTACCGCATAAATTAAGTATAGGTAATTTAATTTTACCACGAGACCGGGAATTTGAGTTGCCTTGGTCTTAAAACATTGTTTCTAACGTTTGCTTATAGCTCATGCTCTTGTAAAATTGCCTTTTTGCATTGTGTTGTGCTGTATATAAACCTGTGCGCCACGGAGTTAAGTGTTCAGAATCAAGTCCAACAAGAACGGCCTAAATGATGACATCCCCTGGGGTCGACTATGATACAATAATGAACAAAAAATCAATTTCCCTGGGAGAAACCAACCGGTCCATATTACTCCCCATACAAATCCTTTTAATTAAAGTCAACCGTACCACCAACCAACCCCCCGGTTTTTCATGGAATACTACCATTGTCCCACAACTGAGAAAATATTTTTCCCAAAATCCTGTATTGTAAATGATAGACAGAGAAAAAAATACTATTTTCATACCAACCAGGAAGTGTTCCAAAAACACGCGGCCATTTTAGGTTAGCAGACTAGTGGTTGGAAAACAGTGCAACAACGATGACACTGCAAAACCGGCTTCCATAAAATGATGAGAGGAAGGTGAAGCCGACGTTTCTCCTCGGAGCGGCACGGGGGTAAGACTAAAGCAGTGCTTGTCAGCGGTTACGTAAGTAAATCGACTGTGAACAACAGCCGAGCACATCAGGTCTTCACAAGAAACGAGGTAAAAAATGCTTTTGTGAACAATGTTGTCTAACGAGAGGATGCGGCTCTATTTATTCTTTCAGTTGACCGCGTTGAAAAACCCTTGTTTTTGCCGGCTCATGAGGCACGCAATCAGAACTGAGAAAGTATGTGTATATGTATATATTTATGCTCCTTCTGAATTATTTACCACTTGCAATCGCAACTCCGACAACGAGTAAACCGATCGCAAAAAAACAATGTCTAGTATCAAGAAATATCGATACATTGATATAATGGGTGTCTGTCTTTATGTCTGAGTCACCAGTGTACGTGTGTCATGTCGAGATTATATGTGTTTTCATAATAGGAAAAAGAAAGCTCCCGAGAATGGAGCCCATTACCTTTAGGTAATAACCTTTGTCTTAATGCAGCTGAGCATTTATTTAAAGTTCAATGACAAGGTCTAAACTAACCATGTGCTACAATTGTATATTTTCATTCTGTTATATACTTTTTTCCTCTTCTCTTTCAGAGACCATTGCGTCTTTTTTTCAATCTTTTGAGCTTCACCCTGGGCCAACTCATGCCCTGAAGCACAAACTGACAGCTTATTTTTGCTATCGGTTTGTAGGACTCTAGGCAAACCTTAGAACTGAGTACCTTCTAGTAGGGACCATCAGAGGTCCTGATGATCAGACAGTAGGGGACTGTCTGTGAAACATGTCGACCTGGTAGGTGCGAGCAGCCCTACCTCACAACCCCTTTTTAACATTCCCAGCCAGGGAAGTGAATAAAATTATTTTTTCCACTAGCCAGGGAATTTTTTTTTTTCTTTGCCCACATCACAAGGTCCCTACACTTCACAAACCTTACTGACACTGCACTAACACATAGTCCTTCATCACAGAAAATAGTGCTCCCGCGTAGCTCGTAGGTCGCAGCATGCCCCGCCCCGTAGAGGGACGGGAAGACCCCAATGATGAAGCATGACACTAAGGGATTCTTAGTGTGTGAGGGGTATTTTAAAAGCACATAGTGCCTTCATCCCACAGGTTTGATGAAGAGCCTCTCTTTACACTCCCTTAAATAAGAAACTGAAAAAATCCAAAATTTAACACTTGCACTTTTTTTGATAGAATCTTTTTGTTTATGTGTGTCAATGCTGTGCCCCTGGGTCCCGCATGGAATCATTAAAAGCCCAAGAGCTAGGGCCAGGATTTAGGTTTATGCTGGGTTGATGTTCAGGCCGATGGTTTCGTGCCCAGTGTGCTTATGGCCTAGTGTTAATGCCCCTGTTAATGGTGGGCATCCCCATGCGTTATACTGCTGAGGCCGACTGCCCCTCTAGGGAAGTGTTAGTCGCCCGAAAAGATATTTAGGGTTGCCCTAATGAAATGTTTATTCCTGCCCAGTGACCAGGTTATAGGAAATGTTTAATTGGTTGTGACCGGTTATTACCGTTACTGATGCCAATGTATATTGATGTTTCACGCCTGCTAGGTGATCCTACGCTGATTCCAGGCAGTTATACAAATAAGGTTGTGGGCCCCTGCGGATGTTATTTACCTGCCTAAGTGAGCCGAATGTACGCACTGGTGAGGTGCGCAATGTGTTGGATGCCCAGGGTATTGCTCAGGAATAATGCGCCAGTGCTGATATGCTTATGGTTAAATGCCTAATGTCACAGCGTAATGTGAATACCTAAGGTTCTATTGCATACAAGGTGCCTACTACCCTGATGAGATGGTCATCTCCCTGGCCTAAGGTGATGAGATCGATATCTAATGTTGATGTGCCCGTTTACTGCAGGTGTCCTGCCCCTGTGCTGGCCTGACGTGTCATTCCAGGCCCCGGTTTACATCTCATGTTTATGAGAAAACCTGCTGCTTTATTACAGGTGCTCCTGTCTGTTGGGATTTGCTGTGATGCCATGAAGTTTTCCTTTACAGGGGTCGTGTTGGAGTTATTCTGCATGGGGTATCCTGATGCTAGTGTTGTACTTTGTAGTTACAGTCTACTGCTAAGGATGAGAGCCTGAGTTGGCCCCGCCATAGTGACCCCAGGTTTAATGACAAGTTTAATCACCTTCTTTATTTCAGCCACGGACTTAAAGACTCAGCCCATACTTCCCATGTAAATAATCCCCCTTGATACACTTGGCTCTGGTGCCAGTTGGCGCCGTGTTGTGATACCACTGTTGATGCATTTTTGCCTTGCAGGTTGGAGATATACTAAACTACTTATTGATTTTCCAACTCAAACTGGTGTCCTGCCTCTTTTGTGGTGTGCCTGGTGTGTCGTCTGTGGCTACTGCGTGAGTGCTTCACATGCCCGCTTCGTTCCATGCTACCCCCCTGGAGATTTGTAAACCCCATTTCTTACACTAGGGTTATGTTAGCCAGCTCTTTTCCCTTTGCTGAAATTTCTGACATATTGAATTTTGGAAGAATATTAGTTTCTGGGTTAGCATTTTGCCATATTTTGGAGGGAGTAGGCATGCGCTGGGGTGGTGCCCTGTACCTCATAGGACAGGAGTACCCTCCTGCTTGACCCCAGAGAGCACGGAATAAGTATCTGAGAGGGGCAGTGCCTCTCACATCTGCTTTTGAAACCTCAGAGAATCAAAAGGGACTACGCTGAAGAGTTTGATGTGCATTCACCAGGCCTGCCCTCTGAAGATTGCGCCTTTTGCACCATCTGAAACTACAGCCCTGCGGATCAAACCTGCTTCCAATGGACTAAAGAGTGGAATCCCTGCAAGCTACAGGTTAACAGAGCTCACCTGGACCATCAGCACCAAGAATCCCTACCTGGAGTACTACCAGTGGATTTGGACGGGTTATGTCCAAGTGGATTGTGGGAATTGAAGTCCCACACTTTCAAGGACCCTCTTTGAGATTCAAGAACTTAGATTGTGTGTTGGACACTTTGGGACCCGCAAGAAGAACTTCAGGCAGGAGTTCTAACAGGATCCAGCCAGCTGGCGGGGGCAGCACAAGACTGGTGAAAGATCCTCCAGAACAATTGCTAAATGTGAATGTGTCCCTGTCAAAGGCAACAAAATGACCAAAAGTGGCACTGTTGGTTTCCAAGCACTAGAAAGAGACTAATCTTTAAATATTCATATCTCCGATTCCCTTAAGAAGATTATTTTCATTTTGGTGTGATTTAATAGATAAAAATAGTTCCTATTTTTATAAATTGGTGTTGAATGTGTATTGTGTGTTATGTCTTAATTATTTACTGAATTTGGTTTTTTAAATGCTTTACATACCTGCTCGCAGCCAAGCTACCAAGGGTTGGTCATGGGAATAATTTTCTAAGACCTATTCTGAGCCCTGTATTAAGTCAGTGGTATTATTGCCAGTGGTAAATGCATATCTGCCTCTACTATTAATCGACTTTCCAACACAGGGAATCCGCTCATTATTCCTCTTGAAGAAAGGTACATCCAAAGGGCTGTAGTTCCAGATAATGCAGCAGACGCAGTCAGTCAGAATTCACGACCTGGCAAATCAAGTTTCCGGCTTGGCAATCCTTCATTTCAAGCAGCAGAGCTGATGGGCTCTGCTTCTCTCACATATTTATTCAAAGTTCTCTGGGGTCCAGCACAAGAGCACTTCTGTCCAATGAGGTGCAGGGCAACACCCCAGAGCATGACCACTTCCTCCAAAGTGTGGCATAATCTTCTCCCAAAAACCACTCTTTCTCCAAAATACAGTGTGGCTGAACTCCCAGCGGAGGAGCAAGAACTAGTTAAACCAACCTCCAGTATGGCTCATTTCCATAGCTCTCCTCCCCCTACCATCTGCAAATTGCTGCCTTAGGCCTGCCACCTGGCAGGGTCAGAGGGACTGGGGATAGGTGGACCTGGCATTCACTGCCTGTCTTACTCACCCTTTGAAGGTCCATGCTTTATGAATCCTCCTCTCTGCTCCGGCATTCCTGTATAGCAGAGCTCTCTCTCCCAGATAACCTCTCACTGGGTGAGCCCCTTATCACTTCATCAAAGCAGCCTGGCTAATCCTGTTAACCCTGACCAATTAGGGAAGAGCACCAGAAGGCTGAATTTAGGCTTACAGACAAGAAAGTGTTATAACTTCTTTTGGGTATACTTTAGGAGAAATTAAACAACGGCATATTGTTGGATTAATCAATATCAATCTCCTAAATCCTTGAACAGTATTTTCATTTAATTCCTAGCAATAGTTATGCATTCATAACTATTGCCATGCCCTATGGGGCTAGCGTTCTACAATGGGGAAACAGCACTGAGCAATATCTCCCTCACGAGGGCATATAAAACATTTTAGAAGGGCCCTGCTTATAGTTACATGACCCCCTCACCCCTGAGACACATCTGGGAGACTTTAGGGTTCCTGAATATACAAACATATTGTAGATCTCCACTAAACAGAGCTACTAGCACCAATGTTGACTTTGGGTGCCACTTTACTTAAATGGGGAAAGTGAAATGTGCAATTTCTCTATCCAGAGGGCTTATAAAACATCTTTTATAAGGACCCTCCTTAGAATGACATGACCTGCACCCCTGGGGCTGTGGGTATCTAACATTCCAGAATATTGTAGTTTATCACTTTGTAGGTGCTCCTGCCACCAAAGAAAGGTATGGGGACAATTTACAGAAGAAGTCTCCCCCCCCCTCGTGAATGGTGCACAGGGCAAAGTGAAGCAGGGACTCAGAAGAGACATTAATGTGATGATTATAATTGTATAAATAGATTTAGCAGTTGGACAGAGAAATATCAGTGAAGTGTGCTATATGCATGTTATGTATTGGAAGACAGAATTGTTAAACGTTGAGGTAACTGTACGAAAATGAATGTAACTAGAAGTCTTAAGATGCTGTTTATATGTCTTTAAATACTGTGAAGGCACCTGATGTGTATATGCAAAATTGTGATGTCTTCCAGTAAACAGATGTATCGTCTACAATTCAATAACAAAATAAAAGATTAAAAAAAAGAAACCCGATCCTTTTAAATTGGAAATGCCAGCCATATGCTCCTCATTTCCATTGTCCATAGGACCATCCAAGGAGAACCTGTGTTTACTTTGATGAAACTGAGATCCAGGTGACGCTGTGCAGCTGCACAGAGATTGCGTCCAGCCACTTGGAACAGTCCTGGTTATGGGCCACTAAGGGACCCATCAACAGTTCGAAATCCAGGGCAGCGTAAGATGGGGTAAAAGACAAATATCCAGGGCCCACTAAATGGGGCACTGGATGCAGTGAAACACATGTTGCACACAGGTGAAGTAAGCATATCGGAAGGTTAGACAAAAGTCAACAATTGGCAATGCAAAATCACTAGGCAACATGTAGGTCACTCAAGAGTTGTAGGAGACCTCAATGGTAACAGTAAACTTAATGTATCAAGCAGTTATAAAAATATCTATTTTTTATAATTACAAAAATATTAAAAAGATGGCTCAAAGTTCATCAATCAATAAATGAGACACGTATTAATAATGACCAAACAATATGCCATCACTATAGCCAGAAATTATATACATATTAGTAAAACTGCAACTACAAATTATCTCGTAATCGCACCAGGTACATATATTCACTTAGGTGCGAGAAACATCACAATAACTGGAAACCGTACATACACATAGACAGATGACAAGCCACACAAATACAAAAGAAAACAAACATTAAATTAAATAGATTAATGTGGCACTGGTTCTTCAAAGTGTTGACTCGTGTTTCGGCGAACATGGCACCTTCATCAGGAAAACCACATTATAAAGCATTATCTACAAAAAAAATAAAGGTACATTTATTAAATAACATCTCTCTTGTATAAGGATATCTGTGAATGAAGTAGACCTCTTTGTAAAACCAACCACTAGAAACACTCTGCTGGATTTCGACCCGGTAGTCAAATACAAAGAATTACTTTCAGGCAGTTTTTAAGACTGTCGAAACTGTTCTAACCTTCAGGACTTTGACTTTCAAGTTACCACTATGACAGAAACATTTCTTGGGAGAGGTTACCTGAAATTTCTCATAAAAGAATCTTTTAAACGAGACAGATTTTACGACAGAGATGCCCTGTTAAGATCACATCCTCATGGAAAAATATAGCATGCTACAATGCATGCAATTACAACTGCGCAGTCGTTACGAAGACCGCGTTGTTACAATGCGATGCCATTACTACGCAAATCATTACACTGACTTGCAGTAGATGGCACTGTAACATTAGGAATGTATAATTTACTTTTCCAACTCCAGCCTACGCAACAGTAGGGAAGGTGTTGCAATAGTAAATTACACTATTCCTTATGTTAGAGCGCCATATACTGCAAGTCGATGTAATGACTTGCATAGTAATGGCATTGTGTTGTAACAACTCGTCGTTATAATAACCGCGTTGTAAAGGCATCGCGGTGTAATGACGATTGTAAAGGTTGTTTCCCTCATTAAACGGTTACTCAACTTGTGTGTCACTAAACATTCGATGATGAACGAAATCGTGAGACAGATTATAAACTCTAATTGGTACATCCGTAACACATCTATGACACAAGAAATTAAACTGCCGAAACATCTATTTGCATGTAGTCGAAATTAAAATATCAAAGACTTGATTGTACCCTCACGCTTTATTAAAAGTCCCAGTTTTGTTCAAAAGACCATTGATGGTCTTTTGAACAAAACTGGGACCTTTAATAAAGCGTGAGTGTACAATCAAGTCTTTGATATTTTAATTTCGACGCAATCAAAGCAAAGCATGTGGGACTGCCATGGAAGGAATCACCTTTTTACATATTGGATATACCATAAATGCCAGCAAATTCACTAATTGCAAAACCAAGAATTTGATGTATCTTCTGCTATGCCCATGTAAGTTAGGTTACGTTGGTGAAACGCCATGTGATCTGTCGATGAATTGAACCGAACACCATTCGGCTATCCACACATTGAAACTAACTGTCTCTCTAGTGAAAGGTTATCTTGAGAAAAACCATAACGCCAGTGATATCAGATGGCACGTCTTGGAAAAAATAGAAATCATGCAAGAACCCAAAAGTACTGAAATACGAAGAAGGCGAGAAGTCTTTTGTATTTTTGTTTTAGATACACACATAAGAGGATTAAACAACTAGATTCCATGGGAGAATGCTATCAGATATTATACCTAGTCCTGTTAGTGCTTCTCCACTTTACACCAAACTCTACTTAAGTTTGGACAATGATTCTTTTATATTGACTTTATAGTCAACATGATAGTGGAGGATCACTTTGTCAGTTATGATTCTCAATTTATATATTATCCCAAATAGGTTAGCCTACATACATCAACATTTTTCTCTTTTGCTTTGTCAGTTTTTAATCCCAGGTGGGAAAAAAAGTAATCAGCTTCTGCATGTTTCCCTTTTTGAGCTTTTACATTTTTTCTAATTCTACTCAAGATGCTTTTCGCCATCGAGCGATAAAGTGAGTCTGTTCTCAGTGCCTACACCCTAGACGTAAAGGTTTTCACCTGACACTTTCCATTTAAATCGCAGAGGTACGAAATTTTGATGTTTGCCATCCGGTATTTAAACCTCTTCCGGTCGGCACAATCTTGAGTCTTACGAAATATCCTTTGTTGTGATTGAGACATCAAGTAAGTAAAATCCGCTCGCATTGCTACGACTGCACTCTTTATTATTAGCGCAACTTGTAGTTTTACTGTTGGCTGAACATGCCTTGTTAGCTCGCCAGTAATTACATTCTTTTCTCATTAGCCGTTATCCACACCTCTTGTGTGCTTGCAAGGCACGTTGAAGGTCTTATCTGTTTTCACTGCCCTCATATTGCATTAGTCTGATCTGAAAGATTTAGGGAAATTATTATTACATAGAGGCGGCAACACTTAGGGTGTTTGTTGTCAGGCTTAATTGCCCCCCAACCATCATGATATGATATAATCCTTTATTAAAGTTAGTATCTATTAGAGTTCCCTCCTAAATACTCATGTATGTAGTATTCCTCTATAATTCTATAAATGTCAGTTTTTCACTTTTACCCCTGGAAAAGGTTCTCGTCTCAATCCATTGATTCTCACCATATGGCAATGTGACCTCCCTCTTGAAGACTGTGATGTTTCTCGCACCTAAGTGAACATGTATGTGTACATGGTGCAATCAAAAATGTATAGTTGCAGTATTACTAATATGTAGATAATTTCTGACTACAGTGATGACATATTGTTTTGTCGTTGTTAATATGTGCCCCATTTATTGATTAATACATTTTGAAACAATGAAAAAGATATTTTTATAACTGCTTGGTACATTGAGTTTACTGTTACCAATGTTCAAATTGAGGTCTGCTACAACTCTTGAGTGACCTACATGTTGCCTAGTGATTTTGTACTGCCAATTGCATTCGCCTTGTCCTAGTAACGTTCATTAGTTACAGGGGGTCCTTATTTTTGCACGATATCAACAAAAGTCAACATCCAGAGCGTCTAAGGGAGCTACACCAAAACGTTATAGCACCCGCACGCTGTACAGCTGCAGCAATGCATGTCCAGGCAGGACAAAAAATGGAGCAGCCATTGCAGAATAGAAGGAACAGGTATGATGATGCCACAAATCAAGACGGGCATTAACAGGAACCCACCGAATAAGGCGGAAAAAATAGAATGCATTCAAGCTGGTATTACTCCAAAAATAGTTTGAAAAGATGTCACGAAGTCGGCGCCCACAAGTTTAAAAAAGTGTGCCAGCCCTGTGGTGTCAGGAGCATTAAATATTTGATGTATCAGTTCCCTGATATGTAGAGGGAGATTTGTGTTTAACAATGACTGTATTTCACTAGACGTTCTCGCCACCTGCAATACGAAGGTCTCAAGTGCTGAAGTGATAGCCACTTTTTGTTGAAACAATAATGCTTTGAGTCTGCTTAGCTTATTGAAACTGTTTTCAGGGTGGAATGGAAGGACACAACCAACTATCTATACCCCCATATGAAGGGGGAAACAGGGTGATGTTGCAACAAGTAACTAACTGGGAAACAGACACCTCATATGGGATTCCCGCACCCACACCGTAACAGTCCTGATTATTGAGGACGAGATAACTACCATTTGAAAGCAGTGTGAGAGTGGGAATAATTGCGGGAACAGGAGTTCCTTTCAAATAACACGCCAAAGTGGGTGCAGACACTTTGCAGGTGCCATGAATCTTCACTTATTGACACACAAGGGAATGACCAGCGGTGGAGTTCCACCCTTCCCCTGTCAGAAACACATCTCTTTTAGCCTTCTCACAATGATATGTAAATGGCAGGTGCCATAATTTATGTAAGTAAATGCTCCCAGTGGGTTCATATCTACCTACTAGTGAGTGTTTCATGCAGACAAAGAGCTGAAACATTGAGATGGGAAACAAGATAACCCTGTGAATTAAACATACAGCTGAATGAGTTTCCGCTACAGTGAATGGAAGTTGTTCAAGTTTCTCCTTATGAAGCATGGCATAACTAGCATCTTTCATAGCCATCGCTTGTTGTTTACATGTCAAATTAAATGGTAAAAACAATGAACTAGATTTAACTAATGCCAAGGACGTGTTCATTCTTAAGGGTTTGCAGTGTCCAGCCAAATTGCATACCTGATCTAAGGAGAAGTGTGGCTCACTGGTTAGAGGAGGCAGACCTGGAAGCAGAGGTCAGCCTGGGACCAGGGTTCAATTCCCGGCTCGGTGGGGTCTTGAGTCCTAAAATATCCATGGACTCGACAATTCTCGCTCCGGTGCCTACTCGATTCACGGGTTCACACTCTGAGACTCTGGGCAATAGCTTGCTTAATCTCCACAACGGCCTCTCGCGGCGGGATGCCGGGCTTTCACCTTGTGGATACCCTGCCGGGGTTATCTCACAGGGGAATACCAGGACGGGTTCCCTAAGCAAGCGCTTAGAAACCGCTTGGTGATTTGCGCTATATAAATTCCTGTACATTTACATTTGATTCTGACCATGATACAAGGTAGACACTTCGGTTTGTACAATATCAATAACAGATGATACTATATTATCTAGAGTATAAATATGAGATGACAATGTATTAATATTTTTCGCGACAACAACAAGCACTTTATCTAAATTATCTTTGTCAATTTGCCTTAAACGTACTGCAGCTTCCAATTGCGATAATTTCCAAATTTCATTATATGCAGCAGCATAAACAAATCGTATCGAATGAGGGGACTTTGGACCCAAAAGGAAATCAGATAGATTGATGTCTTCAGATAGGAGAGAAAGATGTTTCACAACAGACAATGTGAAATGTTCTAGCCATTGTTGACATCATTTGCCTACGGTATAAGTAGTAACAGTGTTGGAATCCAGTGTTTGTGGATAACTTAAATCAGGTCTATTTAATTTAAACCCAGAAGTATTATTTAAGAAACGAAAATGACAAACTTTTGTGTTTAGTGGCCATAGTGACCATGCAGTCAGGTATATCATAGAAGAATTAAAAGTACCATTTTGTGTCATACCCTTTAGTTGGTTTTTAGTATAATTTCATTTGTATAGGATTACCAGTTATCAAAATGAGCCAAGGATGGAACAATGAGAGCATTTAATTCTTTAATCGTTGGCAACCCCAGACAAATATTCTTTTGGACCGTGTCATTAAGAAAGAGAATTTGCATAGGTGTCAGACTTGCACAGATTACAGATTCTGTGTGTTGGACTTGTCATGACTTAGTGCCTCATACTGATTTCAAATCAATATTGTCTTTCCAATAATCATATCCTTTTAGGACTATGTTGTCAATAAAAAAGGATACATATATTAGGTTGGTTTGAGTAAGCATATTTTATTTCGAAAGACTGGTAATTAATTTAAAATAGCATGATGCTGGGTCTGAAAGATTATAACCATTAAAATAAGTGTACTCCATCTTTTGTGTAGTTGAACTACACTGAGATGGAGTCTGGCAATGTTCCCATTGAGTATAATTGAATTGGGGACACTGTCCATTAACTCTATGCAGAATATGGTGTCCATAATGTTGATAACAGAATAAATCAGCATAGTTAGCAGAATTTAAATATACATTTTCAGGATATTATTGCAATTCGGAGAACATAGAATTTACAGCATCAACATCCCAATCATCGAATTGTAACCCGGGCATGATCACATCATATATAGAAAGACGGAACATATATGGTATTTACAGGGTCTTCATGGGACCAAATACATCGAATAGTACTTTATCCCATATAATTCCCTCAGTGACTGGGACCACTGAGATATTAACAAGGGACTGGTCTCTTTTCATTTTCTGCGAGGAGGAGTGTGAGCACCCCGTCAACCAGTTCTACAGCAGAACATTCTGGGAGGTATTGGCCATTAATTAAAAAAAAAACTGTCACAAATCTAATCCACATGAACAAAAATTCCATGGAATACACGATCCAGATATCTATCCAAGATGGAACCAGATAAATGTGTTTCAAACAGGGGATAAAAATACAACTTCATCTGGTCAACAAAGGCCAAAGAACAATTGTCTAAAAAATGTATTTTGATCGATATAGTAAACAAAGGAGCTCAACTGGAACAACGGAGGCTGGGATTCTGGATGTAGACCTGAGGCTTGCACTCCCGGAGGGGTCTTGAGGGGTGGATCAGAATAAACAATTTCCATTGTAGAAGGTGAAGCAGGTACTAGGTCAACTGAAGACTCAACATCCCCCTCTGGCAGCCAGGAAGAATCAGAAGTAACAGAGCTAACAGGCTGTAAAGGAATATCCCGTCTTGGGAAACCCCATGGCGTACTATTGAGTATTGGCCAAATGCTGTAACTTGACATGTTCAATGGATATGTAGCGATTTTCTTTGTATCCTTGAAGCGGAGGTAAAATCACAGTTCGGGTACCCTGAATACCAAGCCCTGGAAAAGGAGCACAGTACGATGGACCGAATTCTTTCTTGATCGCCACCTTTTCACAAACCAGATCTCCGAATTTAGGAAACCAACCAGAAATCAGGACAGCTGAATCCGATGGCAAAGTAGAAGGCAAATGGCTTTTAGCCAATGGTTCCGACAGCAGCCACAACGTCTAGACCATCAACGTCTGGAACATGCATCTTGATGCCAAAGAGCATTTTGTAGGGGGTCCGCCCACCCAGAGATCTTCGAGGGAGGTTATTAAGCACACATTGAACCCCATTTAGGTGAGTTAACCAGCCACAACCCATACCGAATACCCTTGCTGTTAAAGATTGCTTTAAGTCACGGTTCATCCGCTCCACAACAGAATTGCCCTCTGGCCTATATAGAGAAGAGCAATGCACCTGCACTTCCATAGACGTCATTGAATTATGGTATGCCTTGAAGCCGAAAGCCGGACCCTGGCCTGAATGAAAAGTGCCACAGGCTTAAGTCCTAATAAAGACATGCAAATCTTTTATAACAGTACGAGCATCAGCCGAGCTCTGTGGCCAGACCCAGAGGAACCTAGTGCAAGAATCCACTGCAACAAAACAATATTTGAAAGCATTATCAGGTCTAAGACAACTGCAAAAATCAAGATAAATACAGCCAAATGGGGGGGCGCTAGGTGGCGCTTGACCAAGATGGCCGCGCTCCTGTGAGGCTCCTGCCCTCTGAGCATTTCATGATCCTGTAGCCCATCCTTAGGTGCTTTTTAAAGCCTGCAAGTATCACCGCTGCCACCAAGAAGGTGTAAGGATTCTTCCACTGTGTCTACTGTCGGTGCACTCGCCGAGGGAGCCGAGATATAGCCATCAATGCCCGGCTGTGGACCCTGCCGCCCATTCCTGGAGCTCGCTGCCTGGCCACAGCCAACACTCCACACCACGGCGGCTGGGCCTATACAAGACCTGAAGAACGGCATGTGTCGGAAGTCGACCAATGGCCATCCTACCGCACGGGGACATCAGCGGCCCGCCCAGAGCTGAGGTGAGGGAACTGCTTGTGTCCTCCCGCTCCCGCTGCGCTACTCACCCGCGGAGGCGCGCACCTGCAGAGCCTGGACCCTCGATCGTCTGGAAGCGCTACTGTAGGTCGGGGATTCAGGCCTTCTCCCTGTGGTGCCTGCCAGACGGCGCTCACCGCCCATTTGAGCGGCGCGACCAAGCCCATCACCTGCTGGACATTTAAGAGTGACTAAGGCCTTACAGGCCATAGGTCTAGAAGCACCGCCACAGAGCCTTGGTCCCCCTCCTTATAGAAACACGCCTGCTACGATAGTTTGGGACGGCGCGCTTTTCTGGACATAAGATACTGCACCATCAGCCCCCCTCAGTGTGAAAAATTAGTCTCCCATGCCTCGCCACTGATCTGATGCGCTCGACTTACCGACCACCTCATTGTCCCAGGGTCGGCCTCCCTCAGCTCAGATCTGCCACGCTGCTTTGCTTCTGCCCCATTTGAGTGTCTACTGCTGCCTGGAGGACGGGCGATTGACCGAACTGGACCTGTCTCTGTAGCCTCCCCCCATGTTGAAGGGTGAAAGCTGTGTTTGGGGAAGCCTTGACCTGCAGCGGCTTCATCACTGTGGAGGCGTGGGCACACTTTGAGGCCTCCATTTTGAGTCGACAACCATCTTAGACAAGCTTCCTTCTCCGCTGTGGAGTCATCCCGGCAGTCTGTCATGCTCTTGCCCTGCCCAGGCTGGTCGGCGCCTGAAAACGGCATGGTGCTGGTTCTATTACACACCTAGCAAGGACCGCTAACTGTGCACCACCTCCTCACTTTCCTCAAGTCACGAAGGGCCCATCCTTGATCTTCCTCGCCTCCTGCTACCATGCCTCACGGGCCACGACCTGCCACCCTTGATGCCTGCAGCTCGGGGTTAGCCAAGAGTGCCTTACGGTCCTATCATCTCTCGTCTGTATCTCCAGTCTGCCCCCCTCCTCCATAGCACATCCTATCATCTCAGACTCTTCCCCTTCGCTGCTTTCACTGACTCCACGAGGTCAACATCGTTTCCTCAAGTCTATTACTGTACAATGGGACAGAACGATGCCCGACAGTCCAAGCTGCCATATGAAGCCCGGAAAACTCCAGAATCACAACCTACAGAACAGATTGCTTCTGGGGCCGCTGCCCCACCAGATGAAGAATGGAAGTCACTCCTCGTTAGTATGAACCAAACCCTGACCTCGATAGACTTCAAAATCGATGCATTAAACACCAGAATGGGCACTGGTGTGGCAAAGCTGGACCAACATGACACCCGCTTGAAAGCGGCGGAGAGTAGGATCTCCGATCTGGAGGACACCGCCACATCCAATGGCCGCCAGGTCACTCAAATGGACAAGCTACTCAAAATCATAGCAGATAAAAACGAGGACCTTGAAGCCAGGTCACGAAGAAACAACGTGCGCATTTTAGGCCTTGCGGAGACAACCAATACTGGGTGCATGAAGGGCTTCATTGAAAATCTGCTAGCCGACCTATTTGGCAGGGACTCCTTCTCCGTGCACCTCACGATAGAGAAAGCGCACCGTTCTCTAGCGGCCCGTCCTCCCCCAGGGACCCCGCCACGGCCTATCATCGCCCGGATCCTCAATTACCGGGACAGAGACACACTACTGCGACTGGCACAAGAGAAACAACATGTTCCATACGAGAATACCTCGCTGTCCTTTTACCCGGACTTTACAACAGCGGTACAGGAAGCGCACCGAAAATTCACCGGGATAAAGAAAAAGCTGCAATCTCTGGCAATTCCCTATGCCATGCTCTACCCGGCCAAACTAAAAATCACACATTGTGGAAAGTAACACATCTTTGCGTCCCGCAGTTGACTGAGGAGTACCTCAAACAACAGAGACAGGGGACCTCCGGGCCGACGGAATCCGGCATCCACTCCAGATCGCCCTCTCCACTTTCCCAGCACGACTGACTCCAAGGGTTGTGACGAATTCCAGTGAAGAACACTGCCTTCTTAGATATGCAACAACACTTTGAACTGCTTGGTGATGAGGTATAAGACTATCATTCTGTTTGATTATTGCACTCATCACTTTGCTCAGACTTTCATGCCTGTCCCACACTCAGGTGCTTAGCTGCTGGCTGAGCCACCGTTGGGTGAAAGTAGGCAGATGTATGGGCGGATCGAGGGACCCTAGCGTCCTTTCCTCTTGCTACAGAGCGAACCCCTGCACTTCCTCCACTGTGGCCTTGGTGGAGAGGACATTGTTCCTTTGATGGGTTTTTGTTTTGTGGGAGGGACTGTGTTTCCCGGCAAGTTGGGATGCCGGAGTGGTTGGGGGAGGGCTTACTGGACAACGTATCATACTGCATACCGTAGCATTACCTGTATTTGCGCCGCACTCTGAGTCGAACTCACAGGACGAACTGCTTTGTCTCATTTCACAACTAACACATCTACGTTGAATAATCATGGACATGTATAGTTATGGAATCCCTAGGTGAGAATAGGGCACTACAGCACAATAAACTGACCACCTGGAACATACGAGGCCTGAAAGACCCCAGAAAGCGCAGGCAGGTGTTGGGGTACCTTGACAGGCATGGCATAAGCATCGTCCTCCTGCAGGAGACGTATTTGGCCCCGGGTGGGTCCACTCAGTTCGCATCCAGGTGGGCCATGAGCCGCACCTTTTTCTCCTACTCCAGCTACTCCATAGGGGTTACCGTCCTTATCAAGCGCGGGGTGGCGTTCACGCCCAGTGGGGTGGACAGTGATACCGAAGGCAGATTCTGTTTGGTATGGGGGCGACTACAGTCACATGACATCTTCTTTGCCAATTATTACGGTCCCAATGTTGACAACCCCAATGCCTTGCTCGTTCTATGGGGGAAGATCCAAATGTTGGGCATTACAAACATCATCTGGGATGGAGATTTCAACACTGCATTGAATCCCCAGATGGACAGATCGAACACGCTTCCCTCCCACTACACCACCACGCAAAGAACGCTGCTTGACATAGTGGATTATAACTGCTTGATTGACGCCTGGAGATATGCACATCCCAGCCTCAAAGAAGGCACACATTACGCTTCTGTACACTCTACATGGGTACTACTAGACTAAATTTTTATATCGATGGGTCTGGCGCCCTGGCTACTGCAAGCACAACATTTAGCTCTTACTTTAACAGACCATTCTCCTGTCCTCCTGGAGCTGCAGATCCCTCTGACATGCTCGCCTTATTCAAGTTGGCATCTTAACCCGGCGCACCTAAAAGATGTCGTGTTTCACACTGAATTGGAACAGGACATCCAAAACTTTTTTTAACGTAACATGTCCTCGGTAGATAGTGTCACCACAGTCTGGGAGGCCTTTAAAGTTACAGTTAGAGGGTGATGTATAGCCAAAGGCGGAGGTATCCTTAAAACCTTGTGTGCAGACCTGCATACTTTAGAAACAGACCTACGTGAGCTCGAACGTGCCATTAACCAACACCTCGACGATTTTACAGTATAAGCCAGAATGCACAATAAACTAACGGAATACACTCAAGTAGCCGATAGGGAATGCAAATTCCTTGGACGACCGCATATGGCTCGCATTTATGGGGAGGGAGACAGGCCGGGTAAGGCATTGGCGAATTCGGTTAAGCCCCCCAGATTTCACAATTATGTTACTGAAATACAAGACAATGAAGGTAACCTGCATAGGAACCTCCCTATCAGCTTCGCATATTTCAGGAACACTACTTTGCTCTGTATTCCTCACACAGGATAGAACCTCTTGACCTCCCAGCATATTTCGATGATGTCGCATTGGTTTGGCTGGGGGACACCCAGCTAAAATTTCTCCACTTAGAGCTGGAAGTTGACGAAATAACCGAGGCTATTATGGGTGTGCGATCAGGCAAGGCTCCTGGATCTGACGGCCTACCCATAGACTTTTACAAACTCTTCGCTCCCATTTTGGCCCCCATTTTGAAATAAGTATTCTAAGCATCACTGGAGGAAGGCAGTTTCCCCCGCACCATGCGTGAAGCACTCATAACTTCCCTGCTCAAGCCAGGCAAGCCCCCCACTCTAGTTGTCTCTATCGGCCCTTATCGCTTTTAAACTGCAATACTAAAATCCTAACTAAAGTGCTAGCTACGCGCCTCAACCTCCTTATGGAGCGCCTGGTTTTGCCAGACACAGCCGGCTTTGTCCCTAACCAGGCAACATCACATAATCTACGTACCCTACACGCGGTACTTCAAGACGTCGACCCGAAATGCGAGGTTGGAGCTGTATTCTTAGATGCCACTAAAGCTTTCGATTCAATAGAGTGGGACTACCTGCTGGGCACACTGCGGCACATGGGGATGCTGTTCAGCTTCATAGACTGGGTTAGGCTATTATATCATCACTCAACCGCTACAGTGTTGCTCAATGGGGCAAGGTCCACCCCTTTCATTGTTCAGAGAGGCACTCGGCAGGGCTGCCCCCTTTCCCCTATTCCTTTTGCCATTGCGATTGAGCCTCTAGCCACGAAACTCCGTCAGAAGCACAACCACCGCTCCCTCGTCTACCCTGCCCGACAATTGCTCGTACGCTTTACGCGGACGACATGACACTTTACATTAAGAAGCCCCAAGATAATTTGAACCCGGTGTTAAGGGAGATTACCAAATTCGGTGGCATTGCAGGAGTGCAAATCAACTGGGCCAAATCTGCCATTTTCCCATTAACTGATAACACCCACCCGCACCAGCTGGAATTTCCTCTGGTTTGGGAACAAGACGAACTGAAGTACCTGGGTGTCTGTATCTCTAGACAGAAGGAGGCCAAGATGCGTGCCAATTATTGCACTGTAATCAATAAAATCACAGACAGTGTCACTAAATGGATACACCTTCCACTGTCAATGGCTGGGAGGATAGCCCTTGCCAAAATGGTACTACTGCCGAAACTCCTATATCTCTTTGTCAACATTCCATACAGCCCAGGGAAGTTTTTCTTCAGCTCCCTGAAGTCCCAACTTACGAGACTAATATGGGGCGGGAAACAGGCACGCCTCAGCCTTGACACGCTTATTCTCCCCTTCCACTTGGGTGGGTTCGAGGTTGCCAACTTCGAAAGGTACTATGACTGCGCCCAAGCACATTTTGCTGTATATTGGTATCACCCCCCACCATACATGGCACACCTTGCTGTTGAAGATGGCCACATGGCTCCAATAGTCAGAACCGGATATATCCACACTAAGGGGTCGATTAGGATCGCGGACGGACTTGCGTCCGTCCGCGACCCCAGAGCAGGAGGGAACCTCCGCATGGCATGCGGAGTTCCCTCCTGTGCAATTAGGATGTGACCGCAAGGGTTGCGGTCACATCCTCTATTTTTAACATTGCGGCGGGTGGAGCTTCAAGCTGCACCCGCCGCAATGTTAAAAATGCACGCATTGCATTTGCATGCAGTAAGAGGCAGGCACTGCGCGGTGCCTGCCGCTTTCTTCATGCAAATGCAGGGGGGTACCATAGGTACCCCCCATGTGCACCCCCACCCCCCCTTCACCTAGGGGGCCCGCAACGGGCCCCCGCAGTGAAGTTCCGTATGCTTTTCCACGGCGGAAAACCCGCCGCGGAAAAGCATAATTTAAAGGCCATCCTAATATGGTGGACGGAGTCTGGAAGACACCGTCACCATATTAGAGCTTTTCCGCCGCGGTTGTAAGCCGATCGCGGCGGAAAAGCTGCGGACGGAAACCAGGACCCACCAGCCATCCTAATGTGGCGGTGGGTCTTTGGTCAGTCCGCTGCGGTTTTTCCGCATCCTCGGGGCCGGCGGTGGCTTCCGCCGGCCCCGAGGATGCGGAAAAACCGCAATCATAATGACCCCCTTAGGTTGGGCCCAGGGAGCGTGACCCGTCTACAGTGGACTGCACTGTGACTGCATGGAGCCGAATAACACATGCCCTAGACTGTGCCTTTTTATATTCACCCAAACTGCCACTGGATAATGATCCTAGACTTCAGATCTCCTGCGAAGCGATAGGTCGCAAACTGCTCAGAGAACTGGGGTATGCCTTTTTGGGCGATCTATATGTAAATGGGACATTTCGGACCAATGAGCAGTTTTTTAAAGAGAGGTCGCCCTCTGCTATGGACACCTTTTTATTTGCCCGACTGCGACAGAACGTCCGAACTATTACTCCCTCTTTTCCCACTGAGCCTGAAACCTCTGCTCCACTACATGCCTTAGTACACACAGATGCACCACGCCATGTAGTTTCACAGCTTAACAAACATGTGCTGGACGGGCCACGACTCACCACACTGCAGGCCCGACGGGAGTGGGACGGGGACCTCACTGAGCCACTGACGGATGAACAATGGGAGCTCAGCTGCACACAGATGAAAGCGATCACTGGTAACAACAGATTAAGGCTCCTACATTTCAAATTCTTACACAGACTATACCACACCCCCTTTCGGTTACATAAATTCCGCCTGCGCGACTCTGATTGCTGCCTCCGTTGTGGTGCGGCTGGAGCTGACTTCATGCATCTGGCTTGGTACTGCCCCCAAGTTGCCTCGTACTGGAGTCAGGTGTTCGAAGGGCTCTCTTCCATGCTGGGCGTTGTAATTCCCCCCTGTCCGCTGAAGGCGCTATTAGGCCTGACACAACCGGGGGAGACTGTACATAGGAAATTCCTGGCGTTTGGCTCCCTAATAGCCAAACGTCTGGTGGCATGCAGATGGGGGAGGGGTCGATCTCCAAAACTTAAATGTTGGGTCCGTACCATGTCCACATGGCAGGAACGTTTGCATGATTACGCGGATCTACTGCCTTTAAAATCCAAACCTAAAGACATCTGGGCTCCCTTCGTGTCCTTCCTCCTTCAACAGCAAACTGAAGACGGGGACGAGCAGGAAGAAATGCCTGCTGCAGACATCAGCGCGTCACAATCTTCTGGTTAAGGTCACCACATTTAGAGCAGCGCATACCGCTAACCTCCCGACAGCACACCCGATGGGAAGATACCCCTTGGAGAACACACATAGATGCCTGTCAAGCGCAGAGTTCACACACGTTGTCTTGGTGTTGGTCAGGTCATGCCAAACTGCCGAAATCACCTGATGGTCCCTACAACAGCAGTTACACTTATTTCTCAGCTCGCTTCTTTATCTTAGACGCTGGGTGTGTCGCTAACTACAGGAATGCTTATTATTGTACGTTTTAGGGTTGTTATTGGTGGGGGCACAGGGTAAATGTCAAGTTCATTTCGAAACGTTACTTATTCCTATATTACGCTAAGCATGGGAAGATGCTCACAGTTTGTAACATATGACAAACATTTGCTCGAATTCATTGCATTGATGTACCTTGCTTTATCCAGACAATAAAGGTTTTTGGAACTTAACAGCCAAATGGCTGATTAGAAATGAAAAGGTGGGTCTGGGGTGGATGCGACACAGTAGAACTCTTAATTTGTTGGCAAACGTCACAACAAATCACATCTTGTCGAGTCTGCTAGCATAAAGCGTGCCACCAATATCGTTATTATAAAAGAGAAATATTGGCAGCTACTACTGCATGTGCAGGCGCAATACCTTCATGAGCAGCCTCAATCAAAGATTGTCAGCAGTCAAGGTTTGGACTCAGATGATCACCAACACCAGGAATTGTCACAAAGGGAAAGTTGGCAGTAGTTAACTGATAAGTATATTCAAAAGGAAATTGCTGTGGAAAGGGAGTAGCATCCTGAGTTGTGGTGAAATTTAAGAATCCTAGGAGAGACTGCAATTTGTTAAGCGTTGATGGGGGTTGTAATTGAGCACACTTCTCCAAGAAATGGGGAGCTAATCCCTGACCTTCATTTGTTAAATCAGAACCAAGAAGAAGAACAGCAAGAAATGCAATATGTGATTTCGCAAAAATGAATTTGTAGGCTACAGCAGTGAATCACGTAATGATGCGATCCTCTCACGCAAGATGGGTTATTCAAATCAACATTGTTTTATGTAATCGACATAAAAAAGTGTCAGGATCAATCTCATGCAAAAGGGACACAATACATGCTGCAAAGACCTCTGGGCTATTCTTATACCCCCATGGGCAATCTCAAGTATCGCCTCAGCGCCGAGGGCGGAGACGCGGACAGATACCGGGCATTAGAAATGTCTAGTTCAGTTTTAAACTTCTTACACACTATATTATTGACCCATGCTGTACTATATGTGTTTGTACTGCAAAGGTACAGGTATGACTGTTCAAATACTATAATCCAAAACTATGCGATAGGAACCATTCGGTTTCAAAATCAGAAAAAGTGGATTATTCATTGCAGAGACACAGAGTACAAGTACACCCTCATATTCCAATCAAGTAAGAATCTCTTTAACAGACACCTTAGCGTCTCATTTAATTGAATATAGAAGCTGTGCCTGAAGAGTATTGCTTACAGGCACAATATGTTTAGAAGAATGCTTTTCCCAACCGAACTGGTTGTGGTATAAGGCAAGGGTTAAAGCAAGAGCCCATTCAGAAGCATAGGCAAGCTTTGTTACGTCAGGTACGTATTGCGAAAAGGAAGGAATAACCACAACCTCACCTCGAGGACAAGCAAGAACCAACGGGGGAGGCTGCCGGTACCTGACGGAGGAGGAGGTCGTATTGCATGCTGATCTAGGAACCAGGGGATGCTTTAGCTCACTTTATTAAGAGTGCCCAAGTAGGAGGATCAATATATATTTCCCCTACAACAAGCAAATAATAATAGACAGACAGAACCATCATTCCATGCTTACTACCCTGGTTCCAGCACTATTCAATAACTGCCTACGGGCGATAAGCTTCTGGAACTGCTGCAACAGTGTAAGCATTAATTATCAATAACATCCACAGCTGGAAATGTGACTGATGTAGTAAAATAGTTTGGAAGGGTCCGCAGGATCCACCTCGACTACAAAAACAACTGGAGATCCCGCATTGGGGACTCCATGCTACAACAAATGTTGAGTTACCGCTGCGTGGTAATGAGCCAGAATCGCAACCGGTTGAGCCATGAAACCAAACAAAGGGATTCAAACTGTAGCACTACAATGGGCCAAATGCAAGTTTGAAAAACCTACAGTAATAGGTATTTCCTACAAGCTGAGGCAAACCCTTCCCACTACGGACGTCTCCGGGACACGGCGCAAGGGTATTGTGGACAAGCACAAGCCCTAATCAGGGTATAATAAGTAGTAGACCAAACATTAGTGACTTCATGTTGTAAGGAGTCTGTGGCATCACAGACCTATGGTTTGGATGTGAGAGCCTTAGTAGGTAGAGAATGAGTCATCCTACCACCTGAGTACCCATGAGCCCACGACTGACTAGCTATAGTGTCTCACTTGCTCTCCTACTCACTGACAAGTGTTTAGACACCCCAGAACACAACTCTACCGACCCTCTCAGTAATTGCGGTTGCGAGACACACCCTTTTGCTCTCACACTCGTACTAGTCCACAATAAGTTCTAACAGAGACACAAGGAAAGTTTAAAATGTTTAGTGTACTAGTATATGAGCCACAATAAATAAGAAAAAACACAAGATAGTCAGCATAGCAACTACTCCATAAATCATAAAAGGAGCTGTCATTGTATTAAACAGGGGAGCCTAACCTCCCTTCCCTTCTACAGAAGCAAATGATTGTATACCAGAAGATCTCTGGGCATGCACAGATGAAAGTTCAACATCTCAGGTGCTGTCACGATCTCTTCCCTGGAAAGATCCCACTTCAAGTGGGTAGTTACCTGTTTGTGCATATCTATATGGCAAAAGTATGTGTTCCCAAATAACAGCTGCTAGGGCCTGACCAGAACACTATACCAAGAGGCATTGTTATTTGACCTTGTCCGGGGTGTGCAGTCTAAATCCCAGGAAAGAACAGAATACAAAAACAAAAGCGGGTTCTGTGTGAAAATACAGTGTGGCACAAAACAAAATAAGTTTGTGTAGTAAACGTGCACAAAGCAGATGGCAGTCAGCGATGTGTTCATGCTAACTTAGGGAAATCTACAACGGGCCCGCACGGGACGTTTGACACCTACGCACACACACACCACACTCGGAAGCAGACACTCACAGGCTTGCTATGATTTTGATTAGCGATCACATCGGCGTCACCCAATGAATTCTTCTCAGGATACATCTATTAAATGTTAAAGCCTCAGTCCCTGGAGCGCCTTTGAAGTTTATGTTAGTAAACAGTATGAGAGCAGCACCGGATTGGCTAAAGCAGGCAAACCTAGCGCTCCTTAGGAGACTGGTATCTGTGGCTGTGTTGCCCCTGATCTCTAAAACTGAAAAGGTAGGTGAGCCCTAAAGTGTGCATGTTAGGCTGGTCAGAACAAGCCAATGCTCCAACGTGACATGTGCCCTTCACTTTAAGGCTACTTCATTGTACCCTGCTGGTTCGTGAAGCTCCACTCCAACTTCACTCTTCAGGCAGAAAGGCACCCAGCTCGCCTTATTGCCTTATAGCCAAGACGCGGCTAGGGCTCTCGGGGAGAATGGGGCGAGGGTAGAACAAGCTCTGCCGCAAACTGCACCAATACGTGGTTTGGCCGTGTCTGCAGCCAGAACGTTCACCCCAGCAATGCCCTCCTAATGGGATCATAATTGGATAGGATGATGGTAAGCCCTCCTCAGGTGTAGAGATGTCTTCTCTGTTGCCGTTCAGATGCAGCAATAGAGGGCCCTCACTGTCATAGTATCAGGGGCCCAGAGAGGCATCCTCTCCCATCATGTGGTATCCTCCTAGTGTCCATCCCCCAGGGGGCACCTCCAGAATCTGTCTCTCCCTCTGCGCTGCCGTGGCCTTCCCAGCAGGCATACCCCCTAATCCATGGAAGACGGCCCCAGTCATTCACTGCAGCAAGCAACACAGCCCCCCCGGCACACCAAGCTCGGGGAACGTAGCAGGCCCTCTGCCCCTCTGTCGTTGATTTTTTTCCTACCTGTCTGGAGCATGGCCGCCCACCACCACCAGCCGGGCTTTCAGTTGAAGTCTGCACCCGGTCAGTGCCACAACAGGGTCTCAGCTGCGACAGAAGGGACGGCCCCAGACACCCCCATTCATTCAGGCTGCAGGGTAACTGGTGTTCAGGACATCGCACTTGCTCTAACACGAGCACCTGGCCCGACGTCGTCGGTAGCCCAGGTCCCAGTCCACAAGGCCGCACCTCTCCAGGCCTCCACGCTCAGTTCCACCAGCGGCCTCCAGAATGACAAGACTCTCCCAGAATGTGAGTGTGTCCGTTCGGACTTCAATGCATGGGATTGCAAGCGGGTCCCTCAATTTGGATGGCAGGATAACATTGGATGGTGGGTGGCCGCACGGAGCTGCCCTAAAACACGCCCACCATGTTCTGTGTAAAAGCCATGCCCTGCAATTCCTCATTTTAAGGCCAGGTGATTCAGATACTCTAAATGGCCTGAAAACAGACAACTCCTGGATAACCCAAACAACTCCTGCTTGCACTGTAGGGCACTCCAGCCTTAGATGTCCAAGCATGCCTAACAACAAATCCACTGTTGTAAGCCTCTTGTGCACTCTCACAGACTCTGCAAGGGCCAAGAGTCCAAAAGCTTTCTACCCAATTACCCTACCAATGGCTCATAATCCCCAAATACACTTACCATAAAAGGCTATCCTAGACAGTTTTCCTGCTATGGTGACTGCTGACATGTTTCTGTCTATTAACCTAATAATGATATGCACAACATCCTCCCCCCTCTCTAGTAAATCTCCACTCTCATAAACAGATCTTACCACCACTGAAGTCACATTTCTTTCGCAGCTTTCCTATACGATCACCCAGGCGATGATGATGGACTGCTCACTTAAAGTTTCAGCAATATTATTATCCACATGTAGCACGTATTTGGTCCTAAAACAATGTTGTGGTGTAAATAACACACCATAAAGCACTGCAACAATTAGAACAGGTCCAAGTCCTTTATCCTGCTACTGGCTCATTCTTCAAGTTAAGCCTCACACTGGGCTCATTCCCAGCCCCATCATTGCTCCCACACTGAGCTCATTCCCAGCTCTAGCTTTGATCTCACACTGAGCTCATTCCCAGCTGTCTTTGCTCTCACACTGATCTCATTCCCAGCTGTCTTTGATCTCACACTGAGCTCATTCCCAGCTCTAGCTTTGATCTCACACTGAGCTCATTCCCAGCTCTAGCTTTGATCTCACACTGAGCTCATTCCCAGCTCTATCAATGCTCTTGCATTTAGCTCATTCCGAGCTCAATCTTTGTTCTCACACTGACTTTATTCCCAGCTCTATCAGTGCTTTTGTATTGAGCTCATTCCCTGATCTACCTTTGCTCTCACACTGAGCTCATACACCGCTGTCTTTGCTCTCACACTGAGCTCATTCCCAGCACTGTCTTTGCTCTCACACTGAGCTCATTCCCAGCTCTATCTTTGCTCTCGCACTGAGCTCATTCCCAGCTCTGCCTTTGCTCTCACACTGAGCTCATTCCCAGCACTGTCTTTGCTCTCACACTGAGCTCATTCACAGCACTGTCTTTGCTCTCAAACTGAGCTCATTTGCAACTCTATCTTTGCTCACACTGCGCTCATTACCACCTCTGACTTTGCTCTCACACTCAGCTCAGTCTCAGCTCTGCTCTTGCTCTCACACTGAGCTTGTGCCCTGCTCAAGATTTGCTCTCACACTGAGTCCATTCCCAGCGCTGCCTTTGCTAACATTGCTCTCATTCCAAGCATGGTCATTGCTCTCATACTGAGCTCATCCACCTATTTGCTCTCATGCGGAGCTCATCCACCTCTTTGCCCTCATGCGGAGCTCATCCACCTCTTTGCTCTCATACTGAGCTCATCCACCTCTTTGCTCTCATACTGAGCTCATCCACCTCTTTGCTCTCACTCAGAGCTCATTCGGTGTTTCTAAGAGAAAGAACAAGAGGGTTTCCAAACCACGCAATGCTGGTTCTTTTGTTAAAGTTGCCATCACTTGCTTCATGGATTAAAAGCCCACATTATAGCTGTGGTAGCCTGGAGACAGTAGCAGGGTAACAGGGTAGCAGGAATGTGCAGGCACAAGCTGGCTAGCATTGGCACACACTCACCCCCACGCCTCAGATTGCACCCCATTTCTCAAGTACAGTAACACTTGAAAGTCTGAGTTCATTGAATGCAACATTAATCTACATATATTACCTTCCTTTTGCATATATATATAATTTGGTTGACCATCTTCACTACAGTCCAGTGAGAGTGGTAATCTATTAAGACCAATGCGAATCATTTTAAGACTTCTTTGAGATTGAAAGGACCAATTATGTCATGGGCAATCTTCTCCCATGGTTTGTCTGGTACTGATACAGGGGAGATAGGGCTTTCCTACTTACTTTGGATTTATCGCTATTGGCACAAGTTAACTTTTTTACCTTGTCTTCCACAATCGAGTCCATGTTGGGGAACCAGTAACGTTCACGCAGTCTAGCTTTAGTTAAACATCTGCGAGACGACCCTCATGTACAAGATCAACAATTTTGTATCTAAGGGGTTCGGGTGGTATTATTTTGTCATTCCTAAATAGGACTCCCTGATCAATGCTGAGCTCATGACGAACTTCACAGAATTTCTTGATATCCTCACTTACAGAATCAGTGGAAGTGGGCCAACCCTGTACTGTGTACATTAAGGGCCCGATTCACAGAATGAAGTTAGGATTTTGTCTTAAGTTTGTCTTTAGACAGACTCCTAACCTAAGTCTGTCTTAAATCCGTCTTAAGTTTGTCTTAAGACAAACTTAAGACAAAATCCTAACTTCTGTGAATTCCAAAACTAGTAAGTGCATTCTGTGAATGCCAAAAGTTGTAAGTGCATTCTGTGAATACCAAAATAGCACTGAGTTTAGGATTGAGTCTTAAGTTCATTCTATGAATCGGGCCCATAGAGTTTGGTCATGCTGGTGCCGTTCATACATTCTGACCATTCTTGAGAAGTGATGGTGGTGTGATTGAGTTGAAGAATGGGGTATTCAGGGGTGTCAAATTGCTCCACCTTATCTAAATGGCTTCTTGAAAGAAAGTCTGCTGCAGAATTGTGAGTACCAGGTACATATTCTACCCTAAAGCAGAAACCCTCTAACCCAAGAATCCATTTGTCTATGGGGGGAGTGTTGTAAGAATTATTTTTAGGATCGAACATGAAGATTAGGGGTCTCCTCCACCAAAAATGTCAGAAAAAGATGACATTTCCAACAAGTGTATTTCTTTTTTGGATCCATTTCACAGGGGAACAAATAAACGAAAGGAAGAAAGGGAGGGAGTCTATATTTCTTGAAGTCATGGTTTTATTAAATGAGGAGCTAGAAAATGGAATAACAAGAAGAAAAGGAGGAGAGGAGCCTGAAAGAAGGAAAAAGAGTCCAGAGTGGCCATGAACGCTGAACCTTATCTGTAGGCCTTGGCTATTTCTGCCATTCTGGGACGTGTTTAAAAAAGTTGGGGAATGGAATCTACTGAATAAGTAGGGGCACCCTGTGCCCTGCAGATCCTGCCCACTTCCACCACCGAACTCACTCCTGCGGGTGCAGACCTCTCACTCTTAAGGGTGCGGACAACTCACACCTCTGGGTGCAGACTTCTCACTCTCACCTCAGGACTCACTCCCCACACATCTCAGGCGGGCACTCACCTCTCACCCCAGGAGTCACTCTCATCTCAGGAGGCACTCACCTCTCACCCCATGAGTCACTCATCTCAGGAGGCACTCACCTCTCACCCCAGGAGTCACTCTCAACTCAGGAGGCATTCACATCTCACTCCAGGAGTCACTCATCTCAGGAGGCACTCACCTCTCACCCCAGGAGTCACTCCCCTCTCACCTGAGGAGGCACTCACCTCTCACACCAGGAGTCACTCCCCTCTCACCTCAGGAGGCACTCTCCTCAGGAGGCATTCCCCTCTCACCTCAGGATGCAGACCTCACCACAGGAGGCACTCCCCTCTCACCTCAGAGCCACTCCCCTCTCACCTCAGCACCCCCACCCCAGGCAGACAGGTCAGATTAGAACCAGCCCCCGGGGCACACAGGTCAGATTAGCAACAGCCCCCGAGGCACACAGGTCAGATTAGCACCAGCCCTGGAGGCACACAGGTCAGATTAGCACCAGCCCTCGAGGCACACAGGTCAGATTAGCACCAGCCCCCGAGGCACACAGGTCAGATTAGCACCAGCCCCCGAGGCACACAGGTCAGATTAGCACCCCCACTCCAGGCACACAGGTCAGATTAGCACCAGCCCTGGAGGCACACAGGTCAGATTAGCACCAGCCCTGGAGGCACAATCAATCAGTGACACTTATAAAGCGCGCTACATACCCGTAGGGTCTCAAGGCGCTGGGGGGGGGGGGGGGGGGGTGCCGCTACTGCTCGAACAGCCAGGTCTTCAGCTTCTTCCTGAAGGAGAGGTGGTCTTGGGTCAGGCGCAGGTCGGTCGGGAGGGCGTTCCAGGTCTTGGCGGCCAGGTAGGAGAAGGACCTTCCTCCTGTAGTCGCTCTTCGGATGCGGGGGACGGCGGCGAGGGCGTGGTTGGCTGATCGGAGGTGGCGTTTGGGAGCGTAGAAGTTGACTCGGCTGTTGAGGTAGCTCGGGCCTTGGTCGTGTAGGGCTTTGTGTGCGTGGGTGAGGAGGCGGAAGGTGATTCTTTTGTTGACGGGGAGCCAGTGAAGGTCTCTCAGATGTCCGGAGATGTGGCTGGTTCGTGGGATGTCGAGGATGAGTCTGGCTGAGGCGTTCTGGATCCGCTGGAGTCTCTTCTGGAGCTTGGCGGTGGTACCGGCGTAGAGGGCGTTGCCGTAGTCCAGTCGGCTGGTGACGAGGGCCTGGGTGACGGTCTTCCTGGTCTCGGTGGGGATCCACCAGAAGATCTTCCGTAGCATGCGTAGGATGTTGAAGCACGCCGAGGAGACGTTGTTGACTTGCCTGGTCATGGCGAGGGAGGAGTCCAGGATGAAGCCCAGGTTGCGTGCATGGTCTGTCGGTTTGGGTGCGGTGCCCAGGGCGGGAGGCCACCAGGAGTCGTCCCAGGCGGAGGGTGAGGAGCCCAGGATGAGGACCTCCGTCTTGTCCGAGTTCAGTTTCAGGCGGCTGGTCGTCATCCACTCGGCTACCTCTTTCATCCCTTCGTGCAGGTTGGCTCTGGCGGCGGCGGGGTCGTTGGTCAGGGAGAGGATCAGCTGGGTGTCGTCGGCGTAGGAGATTATGCTGAGGTTGTGTTTGCGTACGATGGCCGCGAGGGGGCTCATGTAGACGTTGAAGAGGGTGGGGCTCAGAGATGATCCTTGAGGGACGCCGCAGATGACTTCGGAGGCCTCTGACTTGGCCGGTGGTAGGCGGACTCTCTGTGTTCTTCCGTCGAGGAAGGAGATGATCCATTCCAGCGCCTTGTCCTGGATTCCGATGTTGCTGAGGCGCCGTACTAGGGTGCGGTGGCAGACCGTGTCGAATGCCGCGGAGAGGTCTAGGAGGATGAGGGCCGCTGTTTCTCCATTGTCCATCAGGGCTCGGATGTCATCGGTGGCGGCGATGAGGGCGGTCTCGGTGCTGTGATTGGCTCGGAAGCCGGACTGTGAGGGGTCGAGGGATCCGTTCGTCTCGAGGAAGGCGGCCATCTGCTTGTTGACGGTCTTCTCGATGACTTTGGCTGGAAACGGGAGGAGCGAGATGGGGCGGTAATTCTTGAGGTCGGTGGGGTCCGCTGTTGGTTTCTTGAGTAGAGCGCTGAGTTCGGCGTGTTTCCAGCTCTCAGGGAAGATGGTGGTGTCGAAGGATGTGTTGATGATGTCTTGCAGGTGGGGTGCGATGACAGCGTCGGCCTTGTTGAAGACGTGGTGAGGGCAGGGGTCGGTCGGTGATCCGGAGTGGATGGAGTTCATCGTGCGGATGGTGTCTTCGGTGCTGATCGGGGTCCAGGCGTGGAGGGTGGTGGTGGGGGGTGGTTGTTCGGTCATGGTGTGCGTTGGTTGGTTGTTGAAGCTGTTGTGTATGTCCGCGATCTTGTTGTGGAAGTATGAAGCGAGGGAGTTGCAGAGGTCTTGCGATGGGGTGATGTCGTTGTTTCCTGCGCTGGGGTTGGAAAGCTCTTTCACGATGTTGAAGAGTTCCTTGCAGTTGTGTGCGTTGTTGTCCAACCGCTCCTTGAATGCTGTTTTCTTGGCGGCGCGGATCAGCTGGTGGTGTTTCCGGGTGGCAAGTTTGAAGGAGGTCCTGTTGTCCGGTGTCGGTTCCCTTCTCCAGACTTTCTCGAGGGCTCGGCAGTTCTTCTTGGAGCTCTTGAGTTCGTCGGTGAACCATGGGGCCTTCTTGCTGCCGGGTCTGCTAGGCGGGGTCCTCAGTGGGGCGAGTTCGTCCGCGCAGTTGCTGATCCACTTCGTGAGGTTGTCGGCGGCCTGGCTGGGGTTCGCTGAGCTGGCAGGAGGGTGCTGGCTCAGGGAGGTGGCGAGCTGGTCTGCTGTGATCTTGTTCCAGCTTCTGCGGGCGGCCTGTTGCTGGTGTTGGTGGGTCGTCTTTCTCTTGAAGGTGAAGTGGACGCAGCTGTGGTCCGTCCATTGAAGCTCTGTGGCGTGGCTGAAGTCGATGTCTGTGCTGGAAGAGAAGACTGCGTCGAGTGTGTGTCCGGCGAGGTGGGTGGGGGTGGACACCAGTTGCTTGAGTCCAAGGTTGGCGAGGTTGTCGAGCAGGGTGCTGGTGTTGCGGTCGTTGTTGTTCTCCAGGTGGAAGTTGAGGTCTCCCAGGAGGATGTAGTCAGCGGAGGGGAGGGCATGCGGGCTGACGAAGTCGGCGATGTCCTCGCTGAATTGTGTGCGTGGTCCAGGGGGTCGGTAGATCAGGGTGCCTCTGAGGGTGGTGTTCGGGTTGGTGTGGATCTGGAAATGCAGGTGTTCGGCGCTGGTCAGGGTGTTGTCGGTGCTGGTCGTGAGACGGATAGTGTTCCTGTGGATGAAGGCGATGCCTCCTCCCATCTGGTTGGCGTTTCGGTCCCTCCGGGCACACAGGTCAGATTAGCACCCCCACTCCAGGCACACAGGTCAGATTAGCACCCCCACTCCAGGCACACAGGTCAGATTAGCACCAGCCCTGGAGGCACACAGGTCAGATTAGCACCAGCCCTGGAGGCACACAAGTCAGATTAGCACCCCCACTCCAGGCACACAAGTCAGATTAGCACCCCCACTCCAGGCACACAGGTCAGATTAGCACCAGCCCTGGAGGCACACACGTCAGATTAGCACCCCCACTCCAGGCACACAAGTCAGATTAGCACCCCCACTCTAGGCACACAGGTCAGATTAGCACCAGCCCTGGAGGCACACACGCCAGATTAGCACCCCCACTCCAGGCACACAGGTCATATTAGCACCAGCCCCTGAGGCACACAGATCAGATTAGCACCAGCCCTCGAGGCACACACGTCAGATTAGCACCAGCCCCCGAGGCACACAGGTCACATGGTCAGTGACTGGCTGCCGCCCCCTCCCTATGTAACCACACCAACCCCAAAACACATGGACAAGAAACCTAGTTGTCTTTGGAAGGCTGGGGATCGCAAGACCCCCCGGCCGTATTTATTAAGATATAAAACAATAAATTTTTAATTCAACGATAAACATTTATACAAAATCCGCAGGACATTAGATACAATATTGTCAACAGGTATGAGAGACTAGCCTTAACAAAATTCTGATACAGATTGTTTCCTAACCGAATCTAACATCCTCATCTGAATTTTGTATACTAACATTTCTGGCCATATGGCAAGGTCGCTAACCGGTGTCAGGTCCTACTAGCTGCGCCTCACCTAATGATGTGCGCATGCGCAGCCGAGCCCGGTAATTACTCGGTCCACGCCGTGAACTCCATTTACCCACTAAAGGAGGGCCCTTACTCTGCGCCATACGCTGACGTCATGAGTATGCGCGCGCGGGGTGGCTACCAGCCTAAGGAGAGCGTGACTCCCCAACCCGCGCCCCTTTGAAGCACCAGTTACCTTGCCCCTGAAGTTCTAGGAGGGGCCAATGACCCCTCCCCCTGGGCGGGCACCTCCGAGGATGATGCGCCGCTCCCTCAGACCTTAAAATAGCTGCTCACCGGTCATGACCTTACCGCATGCCCCACTCCTAATAAATACGACAACCTGTGGAAAAAAGTACTAAAGGACAGCTACACTAACTAAATGACACGTCATGACATCGTCAAGCTACAAGGGGAAAAAAGGCCTAAACACAGTTGCCACATCAATATCCAATTTCAATACCATTATCTAAACAGGAAAAAAGGCCTAAAAGAAAACATAGTCAGCAAAATACACAATACAATATCATTTTCTAAACGGGAAGAAAGGCCTAAGACAAAACCTCATTAGTAAAATCACACTAAATCAGATCAATCACAATGCATACAACACCGCATGGTTCCAGGGATGGTGGGTGGGGAAATTAAGAAGCCCCGAGCGTGGGGCACGACCGATGTGTGGGGAGCGTCCAGGCAACAAGGGGGCCCCTGGGCACTCCCCACTCCTTTGTTCCTCAAGGGCGTGGGGGGGGGTAAGCATGGGCGAATTTTGCGGATCTCGCGTTCGCGAATTTTGCGGATTTGCGAACTCACAATCCGTAAAATCCGCGAATTCCCGCGAATTTGCGGATTTTTTTTTTTTTGTGTGTTTGCTACTCTCTGTCACCACTGCCACTCTCTGACTACTCATGCCACCCTCTGGCCCACCCATGCCACCCTCTGTTTCATCACAGCACCCTCTGGTTGTCCAGTCAGTGTACATTATTGTGGCAAAGCAAAGCACACCTTCCCTGCCTCAAGTGACCTGAATTAATTTGGGGCTGATTAATGTGTCACAGAACATTTTTTTAGCTGGCACCTGCTTCCTTAGTGCTTCCTGATTAGTGATCTTTTGCACTTGCTAAGTGCTTTCATTGTTGCAAAATTAGTTACAACACCTGCCCTGCCCCAACTGACAATAATGAATTAGGGGCTGATTAATGGATTTGAACTTCCAGCCTGGCTCCTGCTTGTCTCCCTTAGCTGTAATTCAGGACCTTTGTGGCATATGTGTAACTATTCTGAGGTTCAGAGCAGGGTCACATAATAGTTGCAACTGGCAACTGAACTCTGGAGGGGCCCCTCAGGAAGCACTACAGGAAATGGCTACTAATGATGAGCCTGAACTTTTGAACCTGGTAAGTAGTTTCAGTTTTGCTAAGATCGTACTTCTGCAATTTAGCACTTATTCGCGGGGCGCGAAGTTGTACTGGGAAGCCGCGAACTCACGCGAACAGTGCGAGCAAGCCATAAAATCAACTGCTCGCGGATTTGCGGATTTTGCGGGAGATTCGCGAATCTCGCGGATTGCGAATTTACCGAAAATCCGCAAAATCCGCGAGCGAAACGGATTTTCCGCCCATGCTTAGGGGGGGCGGCCTTAGGGGGGGCGGCCCGCCCCCTCACCCTGCCCCTCCGCAGCCCGCCCCCCGACCCGGAAGTCCACCCAATGTCGTCCGGGTCAGGGGGGGTGCCAGCCAATCGGTGGTGGGGCGCACTCCCCCCGCGTCATCACTGGACGCCGGGAGGTCACGCCCCACCATCGGGAGGCAAAAGGGGGAGAGGGACGGTCGCCGCTCCGCCATGCGGGCGGGGGGGCCCAGAGCCCCCCCCTTTTCACATGGTCACTGACTGGCTGCCGCCCCCTCCCTATGTAACCACACCAACCCCAAAACACATGGACAAGAAACCTAGTTGTCTTTGGAAGGCGGGGGATCGCAAGACCCCGCGGCCGTATTTATTAAGATATAAAACAATACATTTTTAATTCAACGATAAACATTTATACAAAATCCGCAGGACATTAGATACAATATTGTCAACAGGTATGAGAGACTAGCCTTAACAAAATTCTAATACAGATTGTTTCCTAACCGAATCTAACATCCTCATTTGAATTTTGTATACTAACATTTCTGGCCATATGGCAAGGCCTCCATTTACCCACTAAAGGAGGGCCCTTACTCTGCGCCATACGCTGACGTCATGAGTACGCGCGCGCGGGGTGGCTACCAGCCTAAGGAAAGCGTGACTCCCCAACCCGCGCCCCTTTGAAGCACCAGTTAGGTTCCAGGGTCTGTGCATTGCGCATAAAGCAAACTTACCACCATCCTGTTAAGTGGACACAGGCAGGCATGCAATGGAGGAATGGGCATGCCTAGAGCTCGCCAGATGAGGCTACAGGCGGCCCGTGTCATGCTCATGTGAATTTAAATTAAGTGAGGCTGTGGCTGTTTGTCTGACCTGCTTGCAACAGTGAGTCTATATTGCTCATCATTGTCAGTTCATGCATTGTGTCAAGCATTGACCGTGTTGTGGCTAGCCAAGTTTAACATTACTGCCCATTACAGAAATGAGACACTATCATGTAACATTTCAATTATCTTCACCTAAACGAACATACAGCTCTTGTGCCTGAGTGTTTAGCATATATTGCAGTATTATACCTCCAATTGTACTTTGTCTTCTCTTGTAATTTGCACACTTGTCACGTTTTCCTCTTGTGCACTATTGCTACCTCATGTATTACGTTTGCTCACCATTGTCACACGCAACGTCTGCTTTCACAAACAGGAGCGTGACACAGGCCCTTGCCGTCCTAAATCTGCAAGGTTCCCCAAACCTTCATGGGACCTCATTTATCCCAGGTCCGTGTACATCTTTGAGATATGGGATACTCAGTGCCTCTCATCACATTCTGCAGGGATGGTGGGGGGCATCGTTTTGCGTCACAGCACTGCCGACTGACATTGGAAAAGAGGTTCACCAAATGATTGGTGCGGCCCATGACCTGTTCAATGGGGACGAGAGCTGACCAGCTTGCCCTGCAAGATATTGTTGCTCATGTGCATGATTGTCCATTGAAAATACCCCGGATGAAAGAACTCGCACCAAATCAACAAACAATAAATAGGCAGCTTATTTATTCTTTTTTGTAGCAAACCACAATATATTGTGCATATTTCATATATAAACCATATGCAGGGATCTAAGAGGTTTAAGATCACATTTTGTTGTGATTAGAGTTTTAGTGGCTGTTTTAACTCTATGCAAAGTAGGGATCCTAAACGGAGATATGGAAAGAACATTTAAGCTACATAACTAATGTAAGTCACATGCATGTTATTCATAAATTGAGCGGTTCACCTGGTGAAGTAATTATTTTACCTTTTAAAACAAGGAATACACTTGCTTGGTGCATTTAAAAAGGGTCAGGTTTCAACACGTAAAGTGTATGCTATGCCTTGAATGTTATGTTTGAATAGAGAAATAAGAATTGGCATAAATTGCAGCCTCATGTGTCTCTGAAAACCCACCTTAGTCCCCTTTAAACTTCTGGTAACTATTTCACCTCTTGTCTTTCTGAAAGTGGCGCATCCCGGAGCCTGTTCACCCAGTAAACAATGTGAAATGTCCTGGTCCAAGTCCATTATAACGTAATGCCTGTTTGCACAGATGCAACCTTGTGAATATTTACAAACCTTCACGTACTCCTTAACTAATATAAACTGCAGATTTCCCACGGGGGCGAAACTCAACACTCTTAGCGTGAGATGTCAAAAATTGAACATTTTTGACTGAGCACAAATCTGTGCATGCTGATATTAAGGCCGGGTGAAATGTTTTCATGGGTTAAAGCTCATGACATTTAAAATATTATGTTACACTAATTTCATGGACGCCACGTGTTGCATTACCTCTTTGGCGGCATACTAGTATGAGACAGAACACGACTGAGATGGCGAAAGGTTTCAAAGGCTTCCCCTGAGGTACTCTAGCCGCCCTCCAGCAGAGATAGCGCCTCTAATACGGAAGATGGGCTGACATCACAGAAACTGAGGCTTAGGTACGGGGGTGGGGGAAGATGGAGGGAATACATGTTTTCCTTATTTACGTGAAACATATGACTGCTGCTTAAAAGGTGGTCAGTGTGCCACATGTACTTGTTAATGTTAATGTTATGGGGATTTGTATAGCGCTGAGCTGCCCCAGCCAAGGGGCGTCCCGGCGCTGTATGGAAGACTGGAGGCAGAAGGGAAGGACACAGAAGAGGGAAAGAGAAAGGTCATTGAAAGAGGTGAGTTTTGATGGCTTTCCTTGTGATGTGGGTAACACTGCAGCGCTGTCACGGTACGAGCCAGCCAGCCACGAGGACTTCCGCCTGCACCGTGAGCAGCCTTCTAAGTTAATTATTTCTGAATTGTAAAACGGACCCTATGCATTGGACTACCCGCTTGTATTTTAACCAATGTGTATTTCGTCAAGCACGTTTCAAATAAATAGGCACAATTACCAATGGTTACTCAGGTTCACCAGCGCTCGCTGCTCCTTCACCCGTTGAGGTTGTTTGCAAAACAAGATGACAAAGAACACAGCCTGCAAATGTATAGAGGAGCGCACATAATCAGTCATTCAATATAGCATCTGAAAAGACAGGCTCGCAGGAGAAAAATTCAAACGTGGGAATAGATGCACCCGAAAGAAAAGTCCAGCAGGAGGCGCTCGAAGCGATGGATCGGTGAAAAGTCCAGCAGGAGGCGCTCGAAGCGATGGATCGGTGAAAAGTCCAGCAGGAGGCGCTCGAAGCGAAGGGTTCGGCATGGCACAACACTGGCCACATATACAATAAAACATAACTCTGAACAACAAGATAGTCAGTGCCTGATACAACAAGTAGAATACACAGTATAACAAGCATTTACAATGCAACAGCCTCGCCTTTGCAGATGAGGCTAGAAAGCATACGTGGCACCGCCATTCCGCCTCCGATCCGACTCAGGATCTTGCATAACCCACAGGCTACCCACTGCACTAGGGTGACCAACTGGCATTGGTGCAAATTCAGGACGGTGAGTGTAAAAATTCAGGACAAAGGGTCAAAATTCAGGACACAAATTCAGGACAGGAGGTCAAAATTCAGGACAAAACTTCAGGACAATAGGTATGTTTTACAGACACATCAGAGGTCGCGCAATAGTATATAAGTAAGCCCAGCCATTTCCAAACATATTCAACCATTTGCAAACCTATCCATCATGTATCCTTCCATCTATCATTTCACTCATCCATCCCTTCATCCATCCCCTCATCCATCCCCTCACTCATCTCCATTATCCATCCACCCTTTCACCCTATCCATCTGTACACTTATCCATCCACTCTTCATCCCATTCACTCATCCATTCAGCCATTTACCCTTTCACCAATCCAGCCATGCTTTCACTTACTAATCCTTCCACCCATCCACTTTTTAAGTCATCCATCCATCCTCCCTTTCTCTCTCCATCGACCCTTTCACTTAGCCATCCTTCCTTCCATCCATCCATCCACTCACCCATCCATCCATCTACTCATCCACTCATGACTCCATCCATTGACCCTATCACTCATCCATCTATCATTTCACTCCTTCAAACATCTATTCATCCTTTTGTCCATCTACCCTCCCTTTCACTCACTCATCCATCCTTACATCCACCCTTTCACTCATACGTCCATTCATTCACCCTTGCACTTATCAATCCATCCATCATTTCACTCATCCACCTACCCACCCATCATCCGCCCAACCATCCACCCACCCATCCATCCTTTCACCCACCCACCATCCAATCCATCCATCCATCTTTTCACCCACCCACTATCCACCCACCCACTCATCCATCCATCCATCCTTTCACCCACCCACCCACTCATCATCCATCCATCCTTTCACCCACCCACTCATCCATCCGTGCATCCTTTCACCCACCCACTCATCCATCCATCCATCCTTTCACCCACCGACTCTCCATCCATCCATCCTTTCACCCACCCATCATCCATCCATCCATCCTTCTCCTCTTCCATCCTTCCCCTCATCCATCCATCCTTCCCCTCCATCCATCCTTCTCATCCATCATCCTTCTCCTCATCCATCTTTCCCCTCATCCATCATCCAGCTACCCTTCCACCCATACATCACGCTATTTACATTTTCTCTCCATCCTTCCCCTCACTCATCAATCCATCCATCCTCTCTCATTATCCATTTATTCAATCTTTCATTCATCCATTCACCCTTTCACTAATTCGTCCAGCCATTCACCCATCCCTTCACTTACTTACTCGCACAACTTTCCATATTAATTTTGAGCTGAGCCCTTTTGAGAAGAGGCCCATCAAGAACTTCACCCTCGCTGCAGGGGCCGTTCCAGGACTGGGACAGAAGCCACCCAGGGCAGAGACAGGATCCACCACAGGGGGGACAAGAGCCATCACAGGCGGGGGTGGACTGGAGCCACAACATGGGGGGACAGGAGCCATCACAGGCGGGGTGGACCGGAGCCACCACATGGGGGACAGGAGCCATCACAGGCGGGGGTGGACTGGAGCCTCCACATGGGGGACAGGAGCCATCAAAGGCGGGGGTGGACTGGAGCCACAACATGGGGGGGACAGGAGCCATCACAGGCGGGGTGGACCGGAGCCACCACATGGGGGACAGGAGCCATCACAGGCGGGGGTGGACCGGAGCCACCACACGGGGGACAGGAGCCATCACAGGCGGGGGTGGACTGGAGCCACCACATGGGGGGACAGGAGCCATCACTGAGGGGAGGGCAGGAGTCATCATAGGAGAGGGAACGTGATCCACCAGGGTGGGCACAGGGGTGGGCATGCAGTATTCTAGTATCATCTTGTGCTCCTCGCCCCCTCCTGCACAAAACAAAAAGACAGGCTCTCTGTCCAAAATGCCATCCCCCACTGTGATGTACAGTACTTACAGGAGATACTCTAAGAGAACTGATTGAACTGATTGTCCTCCATACTTTGTCAATCAGTGTGGGTGCGATTGTGCCATTTCTTTATTTTCTTAAATTATAGACTGCATGTTTGAAGAACCGAGGTTTGCTTACAATTTAGTGACCGTAATTACGCTCTGTGAAGAGAACCACGTGCTGCCTCGGTGTAATCAGGGGTGTAATCTGGCCGAGTCTCGGATGTTTGGGGCCCTGGGTAGAAATGGAACGTGTGAGCCCCCCTCTAAATAGCAGAGACATGACACATTCAGGGCTGTTTGCATGTGAATAGATGTCGCTGCTCCTGAACCTGCAGCCCCTCCCTCTCAGTCACCTTCGAAGCACCTCTTAACAGGTCATCAAGGGCTGGAGGTGTGAGGGTAGCCATCCCGCTGTGCCTCTCCAATGCTGCGGGGCATCTGAGGAGCTTTGGTGCAGCATCGGAGTGAAGAAGGGAGGTGGGTGCAAGCTGTGCCGGCTTTAGGGTGAGCCAACCGGTGCCCTGTTAAAATGACGGACAAATGGCGTCCGTTAGAGATTCCTTCACGGACAACGGACAGACGGCCGAAATTACGGACTGTCCGTGAAATTTACGGACGGGTGGTCACCCTACTGACTGCACACAACTGCTCTGCCCTATGTCGGGCTTCCTCACCGTGTTCAGACGCCCTGTGTGGCTGTCGAATGTCCCGATATCCCCGTTCAATGGCTCTGTGGGATTGTCCAGCTGATGACTCGGGACCAGGAAAAAAGACCGTCGGAGCTGGAGTTCTCGCGGATCCATCGTCGCTCCGGCTCTGTCCGCGCTGAACGCCCCCTCCAGCTACGTCCCGATGAAGCTCCGATGCTCCTCCGTCGTCCCAGCGTCGTCCCGCCAAACTTGACCTGCAGGGGGATAAAAGAGAAAAATTAAGAAGCCCCGAGCGCGGGGCACGACCGATGTGTGGGGAGCTGTTGTATCTGTACCTTTAATTTCTTTCCTATTTCTTTCATGACATGTATAATGTTCCTTCATGACATGTATAATGTTCTGTGTTCTATGATTGATGTTTGCTGTCGTGTCATTCTGTTCCGTTATCTGGACACGACAGCATCGCTCTTCCTAGCCTCTTCTTGTGAGTTTTCTTATCCTGATTTATTCTGAAATAAATCCTTTTAATATAACTCCTGCCATCTATGTTGTCTTGCTTACAACAGGAGCGTCCAGGCAACAAGGGGGCCCCTGGGCACTCCCCACTCCTTTATTCCCGGAGGGCGTGGGGGGGGGCGCCCCCTCACCCTGCCCCTCCGCAGCCCCCCCCTCACCCGGAAGTCCACCCAATGTCATCCGGGTCAGGGGGGTGCCAGCCAATCGGTGGTGGGGCGCACTCCCCCGCGTCATCACTGGACGCCGGGAGGTCACGCCCCACCACCGGGAGGCAAAAGGGGGAGAGGGACGGTCACCGCATCGCCATGCGGGCGGGGGGCCCAGAGCCCCCCCTTTTCAGATTAGCACCAGTCCTGGAGGCACACACGTCAGATTAGCACCCCCACTCCAGGCACACAGGCCAGATTAGCACCAGTCCTGGAGGCACACACGTCAGATTAGCACCCCCACTCCAGGCACACAGGCCAGATTAGCACCAGCCCCCGAGGCACACAGGTCAAATTAGCCCCAGCCCCCGAGGCACACAGGTCATATTAGCACCAGCCCCTGAGGCACACACGTCAGATTAGCACCAGCCCTGGAGGCACACAGGTCAGATTAGCACCAGCCCCTGAGGCACACAGGTCATATTAGCACCAGCCCTCGAGGCACACAGGTCAGATTAGCACCAGCCCCTGAGGCACACAGGTCAGATTAGCACCAGCCCTCGAGGCACACAGGTCAGATTAGCACAAACCCTCCAGGCACACAGGTCAGATTAGCACAAACCCTCGAGGCACACAGGTCAGATTAGCACCAGCCCTCGAGGCACACACGTCAGATTAGCACCAGCCCTCGAGGCACACAGGTCATATTAGCACCAGCCCTGGAGGCACACAGGTCAGATTAGCACCAGCCCCTGAGGCACACAGATCAGATGAGCACCAGCCCTCGAGGCACACAGGTCATATTAGCACCAGCCCTGGAGGCACACAGATCAGATTAGCCCCAGCCCCCGAGGCACACAGGCCAGATTAGCACCAGCCCCCGAGGCACACAGGTCATATTAGCACCAGCCCCCGAGGAACACAGGTCAGATTAGCACCAGCCCCCGAGGCACACAGGTCAGATTAGCACCAGTCCTGGAGGCACACACGTCAGATTAGCACCCCCACTCCAGGCACACAGGTCAGATTAGCACCCCCACTCCAGAAACACAGGTCAGATTAGCACCAGCCCCTGAGGCACACAGATCAGATTAGCACCAGCCCTCCAGGCACACAGGTCAGATTAGCACCAGCCCTGGAGGCACACAGGTCAGATTAGCACCAGCCCTGGAGGCACACAGGTCAGATTAGCACCAGCCCTCGAGGCCCACAGGTCAGATTAGCACCCCCACTCCAGGCACACAGGTCAGATTAGCACCAGCCCTGGAGGCTGGTGAGCAGTAGCACCACGCCAAGGTTCTGACCCCTGCTACTGAGCATTCATACCACTCTCCCTGTCAACTGCACCCACAAAGGGACTCGCGGTGCCTCGACTGAGGTGGCCTTGTTTGCCATGTGAAGTTCTCTTGCCCCCAATATAAACCCGAACTCCACAGGCAAAGGCCATGGCTGTTCCCATCCAAATGTCGCGGATGTTCAGAACCACACCACGCCATCCATGTGTGGGCGGTTGATTTTAAACCCTCGGTCAGTCACACCAGGCATATCCCGCAGGCATGCGCATGATGGCAGGCCCCCTCCGGAGCCCCCCAACATATCGCTGGCAGAGCCAGGAGCTGGACTGAGACCCAAAAGCAGAGGACGGGTGCCAAGAGGGGGTTCGGCCCGAACACCTCTACTAGTGGGGGACAAGGCTTCGAGGACATATTTAATACCGCAGACCGGGTATTGCATAGGCTCAAAGAATTGCCCAGTCTGCGCCCTTACTGCCCCAACATCAATCAGAGGTCCACAGTCCTCCTCGGGAATATATAGAGGTGGGGGAGTGACATCACAAAGGGGTGGGGGACAGGCTGTCCAGGCCTGTGGGGATGACCTTAAAAGGGGAGATGTAAAGGCTTGGAGGAGAGACATCACAAGGGGGGATGTGCCGGACTGGAGGAGTGACGTCACAAAGGGGGTAGGGGCGGGATGTGCAGGCCTGTAGGAGAGACATCACACAGGGGGTAGGGGCGGGATGTGCAGGCCTGGAGGAGTGACATCACAAAGCAGTCGGGGAGGGGTCTGGGTGTACAAGCCTCGGGAGTGACTACCTAGAAAAAGGGGGACCGGAAGTGCAGCCCCAGGAAGTAACCTCACAGAGGAAGGAAGAGGACAGCATAAGCTGGTCTGGGGAGTCACACCAGAGGCGGGGGCAGGATGTACAGGTCTCAGGGAATCACATCACAGATGCAGGGAGCGTGGGATATCCAGGTCTGAGCAGAGACGTCACATGAGGAGTGTGTCATGGAAGAGAGGGCTGCCATAAAAAAGAAGGACGTGCCCTTCAGCTGAAAGAGAGGTAAGACATGACAGAGGTGGGCGAGTTAGAGTTATGGGATGCCAGGAGAGGGTGGGCCATTCAATGTCATAAGGGGGCGGGGCATCGAGTGTCAGGACAGGGAGGATTATGGGGCTTCTGGGGAGGGTGGAGTGAAGGGTGCCAGAGGGCATGGAGACTCTGAAGAGCTAAGGGCACAGTGTTAGATGAGAGGGGGAGGTACAGGGTGACTGGGGAGGGAGGAGGGAAGAGTGTCTGGAGAGGGATTAGTGAAGGGTGGAGAGGGAGGGGCGGGCAGTGTAAAAAGATGGCATGAAGCATCAAGAGTGGGAGGGGCATTGTGGGGCCGATTCACAGAACTAACTTAAGATAAAATCCTAAACTTACTACTTTTGGTATTCACAGAAGTTAGGATTTTGTCTTAAAACAAACTTAAGACAGATTTAAGACAAAATCCTAACTTAAGTCTGTCTTAAGTTTGTCTAAAAACAAATTTAAGACAAAATCCTAACTTCTGTGAATACCAAAAGTAGTAAATTTAGGATTTTGTCTTAAGTTAGTTCTGTGAATCGGGCCCAGAGTGTCTGGAGTGGGAGACGTGTGGTGTGTCAGGAAGGGAGAGTGGTGCAGGGAGTGTATAGAGAGAGAGGTGAGACTCCCAGAAGAGGGTGTAGAGAGCCAAAAGAAGGGAGAGTGCAGTGAAAGAGATGTGCCAGGATTGTCAGAGGCAAAGGGGGAGGGGCTGAAGAGTGTCTGAGAGGGAGGGGTGTCAGAGGGCATGGAGGCTCAGGAGAGCTAAGGGCATGAAGTGTTAGGAGAGGGGGGTGGAGTGCCTGGAGAGGGAGGGTGGAGAGCAGAGGAGGGGTGAGCAGTGTAAAGAGATGGCATGCAGTTTCAAGAGAGGGAGGGGCATAGAGTGTCAGCAGAGGGTGAAGCGGGCAGGATCAGGATATGCAGTGTTTTGGAAGGTCAGAGAAGAGGCGGCTAGAAGTATCAGAATATGGAGGTCATGAGGTGTAAGGTATAGAAGAGGCAGGAAGTGCAGGAGAGCTGCAAGCAGCATCCGGACAGGGAGGGGATGTTGAGTGTCAATGTTGGAAAGTGGGTTATTAGTAGTGGTAAATGTGCATCTACCACTGGCAATAAGACCACTAACGAGGTTTAGGGCTCAGTATAGGTCTCAATAAATTATTCTCATGCTCAACCCCGGGTAGATTGGCTGCGAGCAGGCAGGATTAATTTAAGAGACAGATTTGTAAAGCAGTTGAAACACTAGTTCAGTAAATAATTAAGATACAGCACACAATACAAATCTCACACAGATTTATAAAAATAAGAAATATTTTTATCTTTAAAATGACACCAAAGCAACAAAAATCCAATGTAGGTATCTGAGATATGAATTTCGTAAAACAAAACACTTTCTAGCACTCATTTCATTTCATTTCAATCTTTATTTCGGCATGAATACCATAAAAGAACAAATACATTGATACAATAAACATTTCTTTTAAAATGCACAACATGCTATATAAATTCATTCGATTTTCATGTCGATTCTAAAATTAAGGGTCAAGAAGTTTAAAACATTCATAGTAACTATTCAATCTCAGTGAGGACAGTTATGGGCGACAGGAATAGAATTTCGTCAATTATCCCTCAGTTATTAGTAAGCGGCAATTTTGGCATATCAACGTTTTACAATTTATAACCCAATTTTCCTCTTTGGAAAAAGATACTATGCAAGAATATGCTAACACTAAATACAATAGGTTGGCTAGTGTTAGACAAAAGAATCCTTAAAGCCTGAGAACATGATCTTACACCTAGTGTTAAACATATTGGTTTAATCCATCTTTTTCTAGCCTGAGCATATGCTGGGCAGAAGAAGAGGATATGTAACTCATTTTCTTTTTGATTACATCCACACATGGTACATAATTCATCTTCTACATGGTTCTCCGAGTTTACACCACCAGACCAACGAGCCAATGTTGAGCCGATTTGGAGATTGCCATATCTGAATTTCAGAAATAGGGTCTTTGCTAAGGGTGGTTCTATTTCATCCAAAAAGGTCTCGAAGAATGGATCATCTTTAAAGGTAAGGAACCTTGTTACAAGTGACCCACTAGATGAAGCGTTTTTGATCATGTCCGTAATGTACGACCAAAAACACTTTTTTACCATAGTTTTTGAGTGTGGTGGAAGTAGATCTGGGTGTTCCCAGTAATGTGACAGACCTAGTAAGATAAGCCAGAATTTAACATGTTTAAACCAGGATATCACCTTGAAGCTATCAAGCTCCATGATTTCTATTAGCCCATCTCTATATACTTGCAGCTCGGGTACACGCCACAGCCTGATCCATAACAGTAAAGGACGTAGAATGATATGATGGTCCGTTCTACGAAAGTTTAAATCAAGCTGAAGTGGGACCAGAGGAGTACTTCTAGGGACTCTGACCAAACTTCTCAAGAAGTTATTGTCCAAGACCCTGAAAGTATCTTTAGACCCTGGGCCCCAGATTTCTGAACCGTATAGCACTGCAGGTTGAACCTTAAATTTAAAAAGTTCAACTGCAGGAGACACGGCCTTACTGGTACTTTGGCCTTGCTCTCTAAGAATGGGTTTTGTGTTCTGGCTAAACATCATCTTACATTTTTCCAATTGGGCTTTCCATGTAAAATTGGAGTCCAATGTTACCCCCAGATATCCAAAATGCGGAACTGATTCCAGTTTTGATCCATTTAAAGTTAGACAGCCCTTGTCAATTTTAGTTGGATTAAGGACCATACACTTTGTCTTTTTCCCATTTATCTCCAATCCTTTCTTGTTGCAATAATCGTTGAAGGAATTTAAGAGAGCTTGGAGACCTTTTTTTGTCTGGGAAATCAAAATGGTATCGTCCGCAAACAATAGGGAAGTAACTTTTTCGCCATTCAACTTGGGAGAGTCGTTTTTGCATCCCTCCAAGTATAAAGGAATGTCATTCACAAATAGCGAAAACAGTGTGGGGGCCAGTACACACCCCTGGCGCACACCACGTTTGATGGGGATTTTGGGGGTTAGTTTGCCTTTTGGGCCCCATCGTACTCTGGCAAAGTTACCTCTATGGAGCTCTTTTATTTGCGCTATCAGGGTGGGTGGCATCCCTGCTAAACTCAATGTTTCCCACAATAAATTACGTGGGACTAAATCGAACGCCGCCCTTAAGTCGGCGAACGCGACATGTAGTTGGCCCTTTTTAATCTTGATGTATTTCCAATAAAGGCAACAAAAGCGGAAGATTTGATCAATTGTACTAACTTTGGGTCTGAATCCCGCTTGGTATCTAGACAAAATTGCCTTTTCATCCAGCCAATCATTAACACGAAATAGGATATGTCTTGTCTAGATTTTTTGTAGTATATCCATTAGGCTTATTGGACGATAATTTGAGGGGTCCATCCTGTCACCTTTCTTATAAATGAAAACAATTTCAGCCCCCTTCCAGCTCTCTGGGAAGTCTAGATTCCGGGATAACTCGTTACACAGATGGTTAATGTAGGGAGCCCAAATTTTTAATTCGTGTTTGTACAAGTCTCCCGGAATCTTGTCTAACCAAGGGGCTTTACCAGACTTGATCTGGGTTATTGCCAATTCTGTCTCACCTAGAGTAAAATCCAAGGTATCCCTCGGAATGGCATAGCTTGGGGTCCTATCTGTAATGGGTTCCTCATATTCCTTGTAGAGGTTAGAAAAATGGTTTACCCAGGTCTGTTCGTCTAAATAGACGTCCTTGACCACTCTGCCTTGGTGATTCCCATTCGCTATCAACCTCCAGAAGGCTATGTTATCTCGTGTTTTTGCTGCATGGAGCAAATCTGCCCATTTTGCTTCCTCCCATGCCATTTTACATGCCTTTTGGACCAATTTATAATTATTCCTGGCTGACATAATGTCCGGTTGTGCCTTCGATTTGATCGCAGTTAAAAGTGCCCTCTTGGACTCCCTGCAGTCCTTGTTGTACCAGGGTTTGCTATGGGGCAGATTGTGTGTCTTCTGCTGCCCTTTCTTCGGCATCTTGGTAACTAAGGGCTTTAAAGCATCAAAAAATGTTTGATGTAGTTTCATGAAGTGGCTGTCATTCCCCTCCTTTGGGGTGTCATTTGAATATGCTCCAAAGATGCTAGCAAAGAGCTTATAGATTTCTGCTATGATTTCACCGTTGCCCAATATTAGTGGCCATTTGAGAGAACGTCTATTGTTGCTAATATGAATCTCATTTTGGTCACCGTTGGTTACTTCTCCAGTCAAAGGGGAAACTGTGTCTCCAAATAGGCAATCCTCAATCTGAAGGACTAGGGGGAAATGATCACTTTCTAATCTTTCTATTACCTCCATGTCAAGAAGGAATTCCCATGATGACACTGAGGCAATAATAAAATCTATATTACTTTTGTAGTTCCCGCTATAGAAAGTAGGCTTCTTCGCAATATCTGATGGTAGCCGTCCATTGCACGCTCTAGTGCAATATTCTGCACATAGTCTCGTCATTTGGAGGGCCAGGGGCGAACATTTAACTGGTTTGATATTATCTAAAACAGGGATCCCATTTGCCTCATCTTCTTCTAGGAAGATGTCACTAAACCCCACAATGGGCTCAAAATTGCAATTAAAATCGCCTGCCATGATGACATAATTCTCTCTAGTATCCAGGTTACCCAATAGGAGATCTAGATGGATTAATAAAGAAGATTCTCTTGTAATGGGTGTTGGTCTGTTGTAAACGTTCACTAAATAAAGTTTTTTCCCTTTACAAACATTGATTTTCAAAATCAGTATGTCAGGGGAGTTGGTATCCATCACTTCTATGTTCACTTTTAGGTTAACTTTTACCCAGATCAACAACCCTCCCGAGGGTCTTCCACTCCTAGAGGGAATCGCACCGATACCATAAGATTTGTATCCTAGCCTGTGTGTAATTTCAACTGACCAGGTCTCTTGCAACATACAACAAGCATTTACAATGCAACGGTCTCGCCTTTGCAAAAGTTAGCGCTTTTGGCATTGTAAATGACAAATGTTTTATTTATGTGTTGGTTTTGGAAACAGATAAATAAATGGCATTGTCATGAGCAGTAGAGAGTGAGTAGTAGAGTGTGAGTAGTAGAGAGAGTAGTAGTGAGTAGTAGAGAGAGTAGTAGTGAGTAGTAGAGAGTGAGTAGAGAGTAGTAAGTGAGTAGTAGAGTGTGTAGTAGAGAGTAGTGAGTGTGTAGTAGAGAGTAGTGAGTGTGTAGTAGAGAGTGTGTAGTAGAGAGTGTGTAGTAGAGAGTGTGTAGTAGAGAGTGTGTAGTAGAGAGTGTGTAGTAGAGAGTGTGTAGTAGAGAGTGAGCAGTAGAGACTAGTGAGTGTGTAGTAGAGTGGTGAGTGTGTAGTAGAGTGGTGAGTGTGTAGTAGAGTGTGTAGGAGAATGTGTAGTAGGGAGTGTAGTAGAGTGTGTAGTAGAGAGTGTGTAGTAGAGAGTAGTGAGTGTGTAGTAGAGAGTGTGTAATACAGAATGTGAAGTAGAGAGATTGAAGTAGAGAGATTGAAGTAGAGAGATTGAGGTAGAGAGATTGAATTCGAGAGATTGAGGTAGAGAGATTGAAGTAGAGAGTGTGGAGTAGAGAGTGGAGAGTAGAGAGTGGAGAGTCTGTAGTAGAGTGTAGTAGAAAGTAGTGAGTGTGTAGTAGAGTAGTAGAGAATGTGTAGTAGAGTAGTAGAGAGTAGTAGAGGGTGTGTAGTAGAGTGTGTAGTAGAGCGTGTGTGTAGCAGAGTGTGTAGTAGAGTGTAGTAGAGTGTGTAGTGTAGAGAGTGTGTAGTAGAGAGTGTGTAATGTAGAGTGTGTAATGTAGAGTGTGTAATGTAGAGTGTGTAATGTAGAGTGTGTAGTAGAGTGTGTAGTAGAGTGTGTAGTAGAGTGTGTAGTAGAGTGTGTAGTAGAGTGTGTAGTAGAGAGTGTAGTAAGTAGTGACTGTAGTAGATAGTGTGTAGTAGAGAGTGTCTAGTATAGAGTGTGTCGAAGAGAGTAGTGGCTGTAGTAGTGAGTGTGTAGTGAGTGTGTAGTAGAGAGTAGTGACTGTAGTAGAGAGTGTGTAGTAGTGTGTAGTAGAGAGTAGTGACTGTAGTAGAGTGTGTAGTACAGTGTGTAGTAGAGAGTAGTGACTGTAGTAGATAGTGTGTAGTAGAGAGTGTCTAGTATAGAGTGTGTCGAAGAGAGTAGTGGCTGTAGTAGTGAGTGTGTAGTGAGTGTGTAGTAGAGAGTAGTGACTGTAGTAGAGAGTGTGTAGTAGTGTGTAGTAGAGAGTAGTGACTGTAGTAGAGTGTGTAGTACAGTGTGTAGTAGAGAGTAGCGACTGTAGTAGAGAGTGTGTAGTAGAGAGTGTGTAGTAGAGTGTGTAGTAGAGAGTAGAGTGCGTAGCAGAGAGTAGTGACTGTAGTAGAGAGTGTGTAGTAGAGTGTGTAGTAGAGAGTGTGTAGTAGAGTGTAGTAGAGAGTAGAGTGCGTAGCAGAGAGTAGTGACTGTAGTAGAGTGTGTAGCAGAATGTGTAGTAGAGAGTAGTGACTGTAGTAGGGAGTGTGTAGTAGAGAGTAGTGACTGTAGTAGAGAGTGTGTAGTAGAGAGTGTGTAGTAGAGAGTGTGCAGTGATTTGAGTTTTACATCAAATTAAACGGGAACGGAACAAACTCATCCTATACATTATTGTGGTAGGTGCCCACGCATATAGGGTTAAATGATGCGTTAGATGCCACAGGTCCCACCAACACGCTTCCTTTATGATAGGAGAATGCCCAACATCGCGGAGATTTGCTCTCTGCTCTTCCCGGATATTTGTATTTTCAAATGTATAATGTTATCCTGCTAAACGAAGACAATGCTCAAACTATAAAAGAAGAGGGTTTCACAGATATGTTAGTCCTTCCGGGCAAACGAAATGACCCAAAGAAAGATCAAGTGACAGTTTAGAGCTCCAAGTGAGTCTTAATAAAATCAGTGTCTGGAACGCATAGCATCAAAAAACGAGCGGGGCATCAAACTGCAGTGTCATTCAATCAAAGCTTCAAGGCTTCTGAGCGCTAGCCGAGAATTATTTTTTGTGAAGCACTAATCACTGTGGAAGGTGCCCCTGCTATCCCAGATGTGAGAAGTCAGTCTGATATGAAAATAAGCAGTATTTGGAATGAATGTATTTGGCAGGGGGAAGGTGGGGCGGCGCAAGACCGTACTGACGAGTGAACAGGAGCCATTTTGTACCGAGTGATTCTGCCTGTGTGCATGTAGACAAACCAGGCAGCAGCATGAGCATGTGATTCGGTAAAATAACAAGCATTTACAATGCAATGGTTTTGCCTTTGTTAAAGTTAGAGCTATTGGCATTGCTCTTGACACTCTGAAGCTCCACTCTGAAGCTCCACTCTGAAGCTCCACTCTGAAGCTCCACTCTGAAGCTCCACTCTGAAGCTCCACTCTGAAGCTCCACTCTGAAGCTCCACTCTGAAGCTCCACTCTGCACTCTGAAGCTCCACTCTGAAGCTCCACTCTGAAGCTCCACTCTGAAGCTCCACTCTGAAGCTCCACTCTGCACTCTGAAGCTCCACTCTGCACTCTGAAGCTCCACTCTGAAGCTCCACTCTGCACTCTGAAGCTCCACTCTGAAGCTCCACTCTGAAGCTCCACTCTGCACTCTGAAGCTCCACTCTGCACTCTGAAGCTCCACTCTGAAGCTCCACTCTGCACTCTGAAGCTCCACTCTGAAGCTCCACTCTGCACTCTGAAGCTCCACTCTGAAGCTCCACTCTGAAGCTCCACTCTGAAGCTCCACTCTGAAGCTCCACTCTGCACTCTGAAGCTCCACTCTGCACTCTGAAGCTCCACTCTGAAGCTCCACTCTGCACTCTGAAGCTCCACTCTGCACTCTGAAGCTCCACTCTGCACTCTGAAGCTCCACTCTGCACTCTGAAGCTCCACTCTGCACTCTGAAGCTCCACTCTGCACTCTGAAGCTCCACTCTGCACTCTGAAGCTCCGCTCTGAAGCTCCACTCTGAATCTGCACTCTGAAGCTCCGCTCTGAAGCTCCGCTCTGAAGCTCCGCTCTGAAGCTGCACTCTGAAGCTCCACTCTGAAGCTCCACTCTGAAGCTCCACTCTGAAGCTCCACTCTGAAGCTCCACTCTGAAGCTCCACTCTGCACTCTGAAGCTCCACTCTGAAGCTCCACTCTGCACTCTGAAGCTCCACTCTGAAGCTCCACTCTGCACTCTGAAGCTCCACTCTGAAGCTCCACTCTGCACTCTGAAGCTCCACTCTGAAGCTCCACTCTGAAGCTCCACTCTGAAGCTCCACTCTGAAGCTCCACTCTGAAGCTCCACTTTGAAGCTCCACTCTGAAGCTCCACTCTGCACTTTGAAGCTCCACTCTGAAGCTCCACTCTGAAGCTCCACTCTGAAGCTCCACTCTGCACTTTGAAGCTCCACTCTGAAGCTCCACTCTGAAGCTCCACTCTGCACTTTGAAGCTCCACTCTGAAGCTCCACTCTGAAGCTCCACTCTGCACTTTGAAGCTCCACTCTGAAGCTCCACTCTGAAGCTCCACTCTGCACTCTGAAGCTCCACTCTGAAGCTCCACTCTGCACTTTGAAGCTCCACTCTGAAGCTCCACTCTGCACTTTGAAGCTCCACTCTGAAGCTCCACTCTGAAGCTCCACTCTGAAGCTCCACTCTGAAGCTCCACTCTGAAGCTCCACTCTGCACTTTGAAGCTCCACTCTGCACTTTGAAGCTCCACTCTGAAGCTCCACTCTGAAGCTCCACTCTGAAGCTCCACTCTGAAGCTCCACTCTGAAGCTCCACTCTGAAGCTCCGCTCTGAAGCTCCGCTCTGAAGCTCCGCTCTGAAGCTCCACTCTTAAGCTCCACTCTGAAGCTCCACTCTGAAGCTCCACTCTGAAGCTCCACTCTGAAGCTCCACTCTGCACTCTGAAGCTCCACTCTGCACTCTGAAGCTCCACTCTGCACTCTGAAGCTCCACTCTGCACTCTGAAGCTCCGCTCTGAAGCTCCGCTCTGAAGCTCCGCTCTGAAGCTCTGAAGCTCCACTCTGAAGCTCCACTCTGCACTCTGAAGCTCCACTCTGCACTCTGAAGCTCCACTCTGCACTCTGAAGCTCCACTCTGCACTCTGAAGCTCCACTCTGAAGCTCCACTCTGAAGCTCCACTCTGAAGCTCCACTCTGAAGCTCCACTCTGAAGCTCCACTCTGAAGCTCCACTCTGAAGCTCCACTCTGAAGCTCCACTCTGCACTCTGCACTCTGAAGCTCCACTCTGAAGCTCCACTCTGCACTCTGAAGCTCCACTCTGAAGCTCCACTCTGAAGCTCCACTCTGAAGCTCCACTCTGAAGCTCCACTCTGCACTCTGAACGGTCAGACTCCAAAAATCGGCCCTAATCACAATAGTATTATTTCACCTGCGTGAATATAAGTCTTTGAAATTCTGGCCAGTGGTAATACACACAAGTAATATAAAATTGTTGTTCCAAAGAGCATTAAATGGAAATAAAACAAGTACCAGACCCATTGACGCCTGCACCTTAAAAGCGAAACTGACTGAAGCAAGCACCCGGGCCACGCTGAAAAAAAAAGCCACACACATTAGATGCAGTCAAGGCGCGCTCACGAACTCAGAAGGCACTCCACATGAACAACTACCAGACACATTGACGCCTGCACTTTGAAATGAAACAAAGTGAAACTGACTAAAGGAAGCGCACGGCCCATTAGATGCAGTCAAGGCGCGCTCACGAGGTCAAATCTCCAAAGGAGAAGCTCGTGACAGCCTGACTACAGCAGAAAAAGCTCGTAACAGTCTGATGTCCACAATATTCCCAGAAAAGTGGCAACATAAGTTGTCTCGCATAGACAGCAAAAGCTTCGCTTTTGCTTTCGTCTAGGCGAGACCTAAAAATCAATGAAACTTGCCCATTCCGGGTCCCTTAAGTTTTTTGATACCCCAGCTATGTTCCAGGAAACCAATTTTATGGGCTGACGTGCTTCCGAAGTTTTTTGCATCAGTACATTTCCCACCTCCACAGGCACTATAATATGGCATTCTGGGCTAGTTGCATCAGATTCTAGAGACATAATTCCAACCAAAAACATCAGGTGCAGGTACAAGATTTAGGGGGTAAAAGGGCTCCATAGGATTGGGTCTAATAAGTGGTTGCATCATTTGATGTGTATTACCAGCCCTCTGCATAACTGATGGATAGGAACAGGATATAGTTTGAGATGTTATATGAGAGGCTGGTTGTTGCTGAGAGGGGAAAACCACAGACCTAGGATAAAAATATGTCAACGGTCTGGGTATTATGCAGTTACTTGTAATGCCCGGAGGCCAATTTAATACAAATTGGACTGCATTAGGATCCCTAAAGTTTACAACCACCACGTCACCCTCAATATTTTTTAGTCTGCTTCCCAACCATTGGAGGCGTCGGACATGGACAATTTCACCATTTATGTGGGGTGCTATTGGCCTGTATAGACTTAGCCAATGCATGATCTTGTTTTTTATTTGTGCGAAACCCTCCCTCTTGCTAGTTTGTAACACCGGGACCCCTGTTAAAACTACCACAAAGGGCACTGCCTCTGGTGGTAATTCTGGGTTTGGGACCGGTTTGGGCCTTCCCCATCTTGGCTTTTGTCCCCTCACCTCCGTCGATTGGCTTTCATTTGGAATGTTAACTATATCATTAGATGGTTTAGTTATAACAGTAGCTGGCTTAGAAGCCGATATGTTTTGTGGGGTTTTTGGGGGTGGAATTAGTTGAACAGTTGTTGTAGTGTTCCCTTTAGGCGCCGAAGTAGAAGGATTCGCCAACAGAGTAGAATTAACTGATGGAGCTGGAGCGTCTGGGCTAGGCTTAGTCACGCTGGATGCTTTGTGCGTTACTAAGTTCAATGTTTTTGGATTCGCTTCTCCCTTATTTCCCAGTACACGCTCAAGTGAGCTTAATCTTGATTCTACTTCAATTAGCCTCTCCAAGATCGATGCAGAGTAGGTGTTGATTAAGTTTTCTATGGAATCTAAAGTGGCAGAATCGCGAACTATAAGGGGCGCTTTAGACAGCACAGAAACTTCCATAATATCCTCCATGTCTATGGGCATAACAGGGGGTGGCGGAGATGCAATGGTGATGGGCCCTTCGGTAGCAACTGGAGTAATAACAGTGCTAGCTACAGGAGTCTTTGCCTTTTTTCCGAAGTCTGAATGACTTAATTTTGATTGTGATGGAACCCCCCCTTTCCGTCGTTTTTTACATGGAGGTGGCCCATGTACCCTTGGGGCTAACATAGGTTTCTTTACTCTACTGCGCACTATTTTTGATGGTATAGGAGTGGGAGGTCTTAAAACATTAGGGGTGCTCGTATGTGTAATAACATCAGGACCAATCGTGTCCAGTTGAGGGGAGTTAGTTATACCGGGAGTAATAACAGCTGGTTCCACAGGTTGGCTATCAGTTGTGTGGACGATGTCATCAGCTAGCTGGGAACTTACACTAATGTTCACGGGAGGTATGGACAATGGCGACAAGCGCCGATTTTTTAAACTTTCCACAGAGCAGCGGCGATCAGCACGACGCTCTGCCAAAACAGTTTCCAATGGAATGTCTGGAGAAGCTTTGGTAAAATAGTCATCGAGAGTTTTGTTTAGCAATGCTCCCTGTTTTTCAGACATGATAGGTAAATGTATAAAACCACAAACAATGGTTTGCAAGGGCACAAAAGCACAGAGGTTTAATAACAAGGAATCACAAAATAAGTACCAGGGTTTTATGTCCAGTCCGGTCTCCTCGGTTCTCGGAGGGTCTCAGAGGGTCCGCCCTTAGTCCGGGCTTTGTCCCGGGATATGTCCCGCACACGCGTCCCGCTAACGCGTAATTACTCCGGGTCTTATACGGGCTGTGGAAAGAGGGGGCGGAGTCACGGGAAGAGGCGGCAGGTGTGCTCGATGGGTCACGCACAGCCTGGTGGGCCTCGCAGTCCCGTCCTCCTGCAGCGGCAACTCTCCCCCATGCAGCTTCCAATGCCCAACGGGGCTCCAAGCAGGCAGGCAAACAGCACGGATTTCCAATCTCCTAGGCAAGCAGCACTCATTCATCTTATGGAGTTTTGTTTTCCAAAGTTGCTCCAAACTTCTCCAATCATCTAGAAATTCTTCCTGAAGTTCCACGTGAGGGTCCAAATTGTTCAAAACACAATACAAGGGTCTAGAAGCTCAAAGATGGTCCTTGAAGGTTGTGACCCCACAATGCACTTGACCAAATTGGTAAAAGTCTACTGGATGCCTACAGGCAGGGTGCTCTCGGTGGAGTTGATGCAGGTGAGTTCTGTTAACCTGTAGCTTTTAGGGTGTTGCAAAGTCATCCTGTGCCCTGGGCAGCCCACAACATTTTGCTGACTGGTACTGGTGGTAACTGACTGACTGACCCTGGGCTCTGCCTAACCAGGCCCAGGGCCAGTGCTACACTGAAGACACACATAGAATACAGTGAAAACGCCTACATACACTAGGGTACGCTATGTGTAAACGTACCCATGTGATGGGTATGACCTCCCCTACAAGGCCCTAGTACATATAGTGCAGGAGGATTGAGACTACCTTTTAATTACCTAGTATAGTATAGGGCAGGGCAGTTTAGAGGCCAGCAGCCTTTTATGCACTTGCATGTGCTCACTACTGAAGCCAGAGGTCAGCTTAAAATCAGCCCTGTGTTGCAGGACTGCTTTTAAAATACAGATTGTGCCCACATTCGACTTTTGTATTTGGGGCACTTAAAGATTAATAAAGTACAATGTTTGGGCATGGTAGGTATCCCAAGGGTCTCCCCTAGGTGTTCCAGGGGTGGGGCGTTAGGTACTTATAAGGAGAATCCTTATAAAAAAGGATTTTACAAGCAAAGGGTAGTAAAATTGCACATTTCACTCCCCACATTGTTGTAAACTGCTTCCTAAAATAGACTTTTGTGCAAGGAGCACTGTGAAATGAGAATTGGCAATATTTTTATATATTCAGCACCTCTAAAATCTTTCTTATGTGTTCCTGGGGTGGGAGGTCCTGTAGGTATAAAATGAGTCTTTCTAAAAACTGTTTTATAAGCCCTGGTACTCGAGAAATTTGCCAGTTAATATTTCCATTGCAGATCCCCAGCCTGTAGGTTAACATTGGAAGAGGTTATTAGTGAATATTCTTTTTTATTTCAAAAGATTTTATTAAAGGAAATTTTTACAAACACAGTACAGAGTAGACAAAACGAAGGCAATACTGGTCGTGATGTCAACACAAGCATATCTATTGATACATTCTGGCTTGCTGAGAAGCTTGAGTGATGGTTGTACATAATCAACTTATATCCTTGGCGTTTCCTAAAGTCGTTCATATGCGTCGCCTCCGTCGGTCGGAAGAGACAGTGTATAGATTTAAGTAGGAGGAAAGACGAGAGGAAGAAAGAGAAACGGACGCAAGTGTGGCGAGTGGTAGGCTGCTTGACTACCAAGTTTGCTGACCGGCTGCACCGGGGGGGGGGAGGCCAGTGATGGTGTCTGGCAGTGCGGTGTGTTCATGGCGGTTGCGAGTCACGGTATTTGTCCAGGGAAAGCCACATCTCGTTGCCCAGTCCCACTTGGGGTGTTTGATTTTTTGTTATGTTGTCCGCTCCCCTTAGGAAGGTGACCCAGTTGAACCAGACTTTGAAAGTGGCCTTCCCCGTGTCCTTCCAGTTAGAAAGGATTGTCTTAGTTGTCGCCGTGAAGAGTAGGTCAATGAGGCTCCTGTCGTTAATAGAGTGTATCGTTTGTTATGCTGAGGATGTCTAATTGTGGTATGTACCCCGTTACGTTATAGATGAAATCCCTTACTTTCCCCCAGAATGTCTTTACTTTAGGGCAGTGGATGATCATGTGTGCTAAGTCTCCTTTCTGTTTCTGGCAGTTCCAACCTAAATCGTTGTTTATGAGCCCGACAGCCGCTTGGCGTGCCGGGGTCCAGTATGCTCTGTGTAGGAGCTAGAATTTAGTTTGTGCTAGTATGCTGGTGACTTTGTTCCTGCTCGCTGAGGACCAGAGGTGTGCCTTCTCTTTTTTGCTAAAATGCCAGGAATGCAGCGTTTCCCAGTATTCTATGGCCTTCCTGTTTAACCTAGTTGTCTTTGCACTTAGCAGTTTATATAGGTGTGACGTTTGGTGTCCAGTTTTGTTGAGGTTGGTCAAATATTAGTGGATTGTTGGGACTTCCTTGCTTAGGCCTGCCTTGGTGATTGCTGCCTTTATTTTAAGAAAGTTATATAGCTCTATGTCTGGTAGGTCGTGCGCGCATTGTAGGCTGGCGAAGGTGGTGGGCGACCCGTGTTCCTCTAGTTGGGATGGAGTAGAGATTCCTCGCTTGGGTCAGGAGGCTAAGGTAAGTATGCTGTTTTTGTATTTTCTTTTTGTGTTGAACCAAATGGATTCCCATTTTGTGTTCCTTATGCTCCTTTCCATTCTTTTGTCTACATATAGAAGGGCGTTTTTGGTGTTTTTGAGAATTGTGTTGCTCGCCTCTGGGTGTTTGTTGGCAGTGAGGAGAGCCGCTGGGTTAAGACCACCCACCAGAGCTCTTTCTAGCTCCAGCCAAGTCGGCGTACATCCTTGTTCAGGCGTGAGCCAGTATATGCCTTGTCTGGCTAGGCAGGCTGTCTGGAAGGTCTTAAAGTTTGTGATGTTGAGCCCCCCTAGGTCCTTGCTGAGCCTCAGTTTCTGGAGGCTTATCCTGGCTTTCTTACCCCTCCAGAGGAACGTATTTGTCATGGTGTTTAGTTTTTTGTGGAAGTCTTCCGTGACTATTAGTGGGAGCATTCTTAGCAAGTAGTTAACCATGGGGGTTATCATCATTTTTATTGTTTCTACCCTACCCCACCAGCTGACGTACTTGGGGGACCACGCGTCTAGCCTGTCTTTTATCTTGTTTATTATTGATTTTTCGTTGTGATCCAGCGTTGACTTGAGGTCCCTGTCGAAATAGATACCTAGGTATTTTAGGGCCCCTCTTTGCCAGTGTAGTGCTGAGGAACCTATAACGTCCTTAGTGGTGTGAACGTTGAGTGGCTTACATTCGGACTTGCTTCTATTAAGCTTATACCCGACTACCTTTGCATATTCATCGATGGTGTTCATTAGTGCTTCTATTGAGGGCTCTGGGCTCTCTGTCATCATGAGTATGTCGTCAGCGTATGCCGCTAGTTTGACCGTGTTGCCTTTGACCGTCATCCCTTTTATCCCAGCGTTGTTCCTGATCATGGCCAGTAGGGGTTTTAGGGTCAGTAGGAACAGTGCCGGGGAGAGTGGGCAGCCTGTCTTGTTCCTCTTTCCAGGGATAGGGCCTCTGATATGCCCCCATTTACTACTACTCAGGCTTTGGGGTCTTTGTATAGCGCCATCACCATTGTCCTATAGTTCTCACCTAAGCCGAACTTCTGCATGCATTGGTCAAGGAAGGGCCATGACACTCTATCGAAAGCCTTTTCTGCGTCCAGCGCTATCATTACCGCTGGTTCCGCGTTGGCAGAGGCGTGGTTTATTACGTGCATAGGAGTCTCGTATCGTCTTGGGATAGTCTATTTTTAAGGTAGCCCACCTGCGTCTTGTGGATGAGGCTTGGAAGCTGTGCGTTGAGTCTCCCCGCTAGTATTTTCGCGTAGATCTTGCAGTCTACGTTAATTAGAGAGATGTGGCAGTAATTCTGCGGGAATTGTGTGTCTTTTCCCTCTTTGGGTATGACTATAATGTTGGTCTCCGCCATTGATTCTGTCATTTTCCCTCTTCTGATACAGTGTGCGAAAACCTCTTTCATTGTGTTCCTGATTAGGGGGAGGAAGTGTTTGTAGAATTTTGGTGTGTAACCGTCCCGGCGCTTTGTTTTCCTTTAGCGGTACAAAAGGGGGTGGTGATGGACGGAGCATCTGAAACAATCAAACACTCACACCCAGTCAGCAGATCTGGGTTTAATCCATCACCGTTCTTTAGCCCACTCTGCCACCTCAGTTCAGACATGGCCATATGCAAATCAGTCTGACCCTGTGCCTCATGGGAACAGTCCAGCCCAAACTGCCAAGCCATGCCTTCCCTGGACCGGAAACAAGCTTCCGAGGACCGGTTTCTGGCATTTCTGGCATCTTCAGCTTGGCTTGCTTGAATCCAGTGGCAAAGTGAGCAAGCGACTCTATGGCACCATACTAAGCATTAGAAGGGTGGGCTGGCTAGGACCTCTCCCAAAAGATATTGCGGGCGATTTGGTACTTGTAAAATTCAGGAATAAATACGTTGTCCCATACCTCCAATCTTGGCAGCCACAAATAGGAGATGGGCCTATATCTATCTGGAGCCTAAGTGAATTCTACCCTAGAACATTATATGTCCCGTCGCAATGCCAAAAAGCACAGAGCAACCACCGGATGGGCAGAAGTGGTCTTGTACCAAATGGTCACATCATCTCCACGTTTAATCAATTTGATCTACTTTCTCCCTCTTCAATGATTAGCTGATTTATTCTATTGATTTAATCTCATTTTAACAGATGTTATTTTTTATGAAATGAAATGTATTGGTGTATATTTATGTACTGTTGTTGCTTTTATGATTTTTATATTGAAATTGAATAAAGCTAATCAAAGAAAGAAAGAGCAAGCGACTCACGTCTGAGCATACTGAGGTTCTGAAAATTATGAACTTGTTCGTACTCAACCTCCATTTTGTGGCCGCCGCCATTTTGTGTTGCCCTCACTCAGGCAGCTTGGTGAACACAATATTTTTGTAGTTTCTGCCTTTGCGTGTCAGGTGGCTTCTCTGCTAATGTTTACTAGTGAGTGTCAGGGTTTGGCAGAGTACACTAATTCCTGTCTGAGCTGATTAATCCCCGTCCGGACAACATGTTGGTTCACACCATTGTTTCCTTTACTTATCTTATCTGCTGTCCTTCGCTACATGTCTCCTGCATTCTCCTGTTTCACGACTGTCCTCCTGCAGCACACACCTGTGTGTTTTCTTTGCTCGTAAACTGAATAATGTGGATTCATTCGTAATTTACTTAAGAGGTCGAGCAACAAACGAGACCGGGAATTTGAGTTGCCTTGGTCTTAAAACATTGTTTCTAACGTTTGCTTATAGCTAATGCTCTTGTAAAATTGCCTTTTTGCATTGTGTTGTGCTGTATATAAACCTGTGCGCCACGGAGTTAAGTGGCAGTCTCTTTTGAACCTTGTTGCAATGACGACTTCTAAGACCACTGTACTAGCTGCAGCTAATGAACACCATCTTCTACGCCAGACGAAGAGTCCGTGTCCCTGCGCCGCCGGGCCTTAAGGCTGCGGTTCTCCGAATGGCGCCCAACATAGGGCGACTTCAGCGGTAGTGGTTGAGCCCGAGGGTCGTGAGGAGCCCTGCAAGAAAATTCTGGAGGAAGCGCACCACCTGATCGACCCCTGCATGTCGGAAGTGGACCCAAGGTCTTTGACAGCGCGGCTACTCCTCTCCGACGGCTGCCGACGACTGCTGCCCTGACTGTCGTACTGCCTTTCGCTGGTGTGGAAGGATTCTTAGTTAAGTATTTGGTGGGTCGCTCCCACAGACCTTTGTTTTGTTTTGTTTTGTTTTTTGGTACATTCAGGTAATGCAATCCCTGAAGCCAAGTGGTAAGTACTGTTCCACTGATCTATACCCCTTGTTGTTTGTGATCAGTCTAGAGAAGTAACGATGCCTGGGCTGAGTAAGTTTAAGAGATTTTGTTGTTTAGGTTGCACGAGGGATTCCCAGTTGGAGGAATCATGCCCGAGACCTCCAGTTGGAACTCCCACTTATGAGCTCTATTCGAAACATGGTATTGGCCCCATTACCTTTAACGCATCATGGGTCCGATATACGAAGAATAGTGGAGTCTTAAGATGGCCCTAAAACGGTAGCTTTGACCCCACTATACTAGATAATTTAGAAACGATTTTGTTTAAAGGAAAAGCCCGGCCGGCTATGTTTGACTCCTTCCACCTTTGGCGTAAAGTAGCCAAACAGAAAGAAATTAAAAAAGCGAAAAAGGTTAATAAAGCACAAGATATGTCAATTTTACAGGCTGCACAACAGCTTAAAGATAATGAAGAAGAAGGTGGGAGGGAGGTGTCAGAGAGACAACATCGTATGGCGATAGATAGATGCTATCCGGTGTTGCCTACTTACTCTTCAGATAAAAATAAGGAATTCGAAAAAGATGCCCTAATGACTTGTTTGCTGAGTTCCCCTCCGCCCTATGTGCAAAATGCTACCGCACCTCCGTTACCCCCTCCTGTTGCTCAGCAAGTGGTTGCTCAGTTGCCAATTGTTCAGCAACAGGCTCAGCCTGTCAATTCTTCTTTTCCTGCTCCTGCTTCATCCTTGCAGTCTCTGATTCAGCCTCCGTCTTCTCCTGCTCCTATTCCGCAGCCTGCTATGTTTCAATCTCCGCTGCCTTCTACATCTGCCATGTCTCCTATTCTTTTGAAAGACTCCCCTTCCTCGCAGAGGAGGATAGTGGATGCTGTTTCAAGTTTCCTTTCCCCTCTTATTGGGTCTTTCAATTTTTCTCCAGCTTTTTCTAGACGACAATCTCGTTGTCAGCTTCCTCTTACGGACGAGAAAGTACTTTTGGGTTCTCGCTCGAAGATGGATTGAGTGGGGATTAGAATACAGTACTGCAGATATTATGAGTAACTTTTATCAGTGGTCGGAACCTACGCAGAGATATGTTTTTAATATCACGTGTCAAACTCTTATTAAAGGTTGGGATGATATGGAGTCAGATACAGTTCCCTTGGAATTACTGAACGAACGTAGGAAACGGGGTTGAAGAGGCAGTGAATAAACTCATTGCATTTTGCACTATGTTTCTGTCCTTGTCTGTTTCTGAGGTCAATCCAGCCAATAAACAAGGTAGTAAGAATTATCCTATGCGTGAAGTTCCTCCCGTATGGAGAGAAGCGGTACTTGGTCCACCTGCCATTGCCGCTCATTCCCAGCGTATATGGGTCCATGAGCCATGGAAGAGGTCTTAAGTTTTAGCGCTTAAGAGCACCCTTCCGGACCCTCGTAAGAATCCAGCTGGATACTATAAAGAATTGTCCCAAACAGTCGGCGCTTGCATTATGAATTTGGCCGATATTGATATGTTGTTCCGAAATGTGGTTCCGCAAGGTATATGGACACGGATTCGTAAAGAAGATCACTTGGTTGAATTAGGTGGCGATTGGGCTGCTATTAGAGCCGCCGATGCGAATCAGGTAGGCGGTGCGAAGCCTGAGGATTTGATTATGGCTCTTCCAGGGAGAATAATCGAATTGATGAAGACAATGATGCCTGCAGTGTGAGTAAATTGGGATAAGCTGGCCGCGTGCAAGCAAAAGAAAGATGAAAGTGTCTTGGATTTCTTCACTCGTTTCGAAGAGACGTTTATAGATCATAGTGGTCAGGATTTGAGTGTAGAGGGTGGCCAGCGATTATTTGTGGATAAGTTTGTATATAATCTACTTCCTGAGTTGCCGAACAAATTAAAAAGTTCGGAAAGTGCATGGGCTGTCTCTTCCTCTGCAAAAATATTGGCTACTGCACAATATTATGAGAACAGAGATAAGGAAGAAAAGGAGAAACAAGAGAAGAAAAATAGAGATCTAAAATCGAAGGTTCTTTTGCAGCAGGCGTATCCACCTCGCTCGAATCAGAATCAGCAGTCTTCCCAGTTCCAACAGCCCCCACAGTTTCAGAGATTGTTACAAAAGCCTGAGTATTATGCACCGTGACTTTCGTTAGGCCCGAACCAATGTGCATATTGTAGGGAAGAAAGGCATTTTAAGAATAATTGTCCAGTTCTTTTACAGCGTAATAATGGGATGTCTGCTCCTCGAGGTCATGGTAATTTTCAGACAGGATCTAGAGGTAGAGGACGGGGTGCGCCCTCTCACCAGCAGCGATATTTTTCTTCATCCACTTCGAATTATTTTGATCAACAAGCAGTTCCGTCCACGCAATATTACAATGATGATTATCGTATTGAAAAGGGAGTTGTATCGATTCCAGTAGATCAAAATGGGCCATATGTTACTGTCAATACTATGGGCGTTTTAGAACAGTTTCTTTTGGATACTGGTGCGATGAGAAGTTCCATTATGCATTCTAAACTCCCTGGGGCACCTTTGTCTGGCTTTGTGAATACATCAGTGGGATTTCCTGGCGCCCCAGTTTGTAATCCGGTTTCTTGCCCTTTGCCTGTCTCGATTGGCCTTTATGATTTTGAAACTTCCCTTATCTTGACAACTGGTTGTGGGGAGAATTTGCTGGGTTTGGATTTGTTAAAAAGGCTGCATGCAACATTGTATTGTTCTCCTTCTGGTGTGCATCTTACATTGGGAAAGAAATTGATGACTCCTACGTGTTTGTCTCGAGATCAGTTTCCACCTGAGTTGCTTTCTCTCCCGGAAAGTCTTTGGGCTACGGGTCCGAATGACGTGGGTCGCCTTGCGATCCCGCCGTATGTTGTTACAGTTAGAGAGAATGTTAGGATGCCACATATTCCCCAATATCGTATCTCAAGTGATGGAGAAAGAGCACTATTGGCTATTGTTGATGACTTTATTCAGAAAGGCGTGGTTGAAGAAACGAGAGGCAATGTTTGTAACAGTCCTGTTCTTCCGATTCTTAAAAGAACGGATCCCTCACAGCCTCCTGTTTATCGATTTGTTATTGACCTGAGAGAGGTAAATAAAATAGTGGTACCACAGTTCCCTGTTGTTCCGGACATTACAGCCTTGTTAACGATGATTCCTGCTTCAGCGGCTTGGTTTTCAGTGATCGACCTTAAGAATGCTTTCTTTAGCATTCCTATAGCTGAGGAGAGTAGGGACCTTTTTGGTTTCTCTTTAGGTGGCCGAAGTTTCCGCTTTAAGAGGGCTCCTCAGGGCTATTGTGAAAGTCCTTCCATTTACAGTAATGCTCTTAAATCCCAGCTTGATTCATTTTCTTTGCCTTCAGGCGCTACGCTTATTCAGTATGTGGATGACTTACTGGTGGCTGCTGACACGGAAGATGTGTGTAAAAGTGTGACTGTTGCTTTGTTGCATCATTTGTCTGCTTTGAATCATAAGGTGTCACCCTCTAAGCTGCAATATGCCCGCCAAGAAGTGACCTATTTAGGTCATCTCTTGTCGAAGGAGGGAAGGCGATTGACCCCAGAACGTATTCATGCTATTTCACAGATGTCTGTACCTACCACACAGAGAGAAGTGCGTGCCTTTTCGGGTATCACTTCCTATTGTAAACAATGGATTCCAAATTTTTCCCTTCTAGCGAAACAATTGCTGGCACTAACGTTGAAAGATACGCCCCATCTACTCCCTTGGACGGATGGATGTCAGCAAAGTTTTGTTGATTTACGTACTGCTTTGTGTTCTGCTCTGGTGTTAGGGACTCCAGATTACAACAAGTCCTTCACATTATATGTTCATGAGAGAGAGGGTTGCGCATTGTCAGTCCTGACACAGCAATTCGGAGATAAACAAAGGCTGTGTGCCTATTTCCCTGCTACATTAGACCCAGTAGCTAAAGCCTTGCCCAGCTGTCTCAGAGCTACAGCAGCTGCCGCAATATCTACTAGAGAGTCTGCTGGACTAGTATTGGATAACACACTTGTTGTTATGGTTCCACATGCAGTGGATACCTTGCTGAGCAGAACCAAAACGCAGCATCTCACGAGCGCTCGTTTGTCTGGGTACGAGCTGACACTTCTAGCAAGTCATGTACACATTAGGAGATGTAACACGTTAAATCCAGCTACGTTGTTGCCACTTCCAGATGAGAAAGATGATCAGGAGAAACATGATTGTTTTCTCCGAACGGAGGAAGAAACGAAGGGTAGAATTGATTTAAAGTACACTCCGCTCAAGGACCCGGACGAGATCCTTTGGGTGGACGGTTCCTGTTTTAAGCTCCCGAATGGAGAAACCACTTCTGCCTATGCTGTCACTACCTTATGCACTATTTTTAAGACAGCACGTATTGAATATAATTCAGCCCAAGCAGCTGAATTAATAGCCTTGACTAGAGCGTGTGTGTTGGCAAAGGGAAAGAGAGTGAATGTGTACACAGATAGCCAGTACGCCTTTGGCGTTGCTCATAGCTTTGGCAAGTTGTGGAGGGAGAGAGGATTTTTCACTTCCCATGGAACAAAGATTCAACATGGCCAGTTAGTGACAGATCTTCTAGAGTCTCTTACCCGTACCTACACAAATAGCGATCATAAAGTGTAGCGCACACAAGAAAGTTACAAATGATGTGGTTCGTGGAAATGCATTTGCAGATGAGGTAGCGAAATCAACAGCTAGAAACATTACAAGCCGAATGTATGAGGCAGGCCCTGCAAATTGGGTTAGGGAAGTTGGAATGTGTGAAGACACGATTGAGAGTGTGAAAACGATTCAGGGAGAGGCTACTGAAAAGGAATTGAGTACGTGGAAAGAAAGTACGGGAATGTTAGACCAGATGGGTTGCTGGACAGAATTGTCGGAACATCAGCGATGGTTATTACCGGACGCTTATGTGTTACCGGTTGTGACTATGGCACGTGGTCCAGCTCATATTAGTGCGAAGGGCATATGTAAGCTTTTGGCTCCGGTATGGCAGAATGAAGGGATTCCGAAATGTGCAGAAAATGTGGTTAAGCATTGCATTGTTTGTCTAATGCATAATCCAGGAAAGGGTACCCCAACTCCAGCAGTTCATTTTGCCCCTCCGTCATATCCTTTTGAGGTGTTGCAGATTGATTACATTCACATGAAACGCTGCAACAACCTCAAGTATGTTCTGGTGGTGGTATGTGCCTTTTCCCGGTGGATAGAGGCCTACCCCTTGAAAGATAACACTGCTTTGTCGACTGCTAAAGTCCTAATAAAGGAATTCTTCCCTAGGTTTGGTTTGCCGCACATTGTCTGGAGTGACAATGGAAGTGAATTTGTGGCCCAGATTATGCAGAAAGTCTGTTCTGGTCTTGGCATCCGGCAAAAATTCCATGCCGCAAACCATCCACAATCAGCAGGCTTGGTTGAGTGTTACAATGGCACACTCAAACTGAAGTTGGCTAAGATTCAAGCTAGCACTGGTCTTGCTTGGCCTGATGCTTTGCCCCTAGCTCTTTTGTCGACCAGAACTATGGTACACTCTTGTATGGGACTTAGCCCCTATGAGGTGGTATTCGGACGCCTGGCAAATGTTTGGGGTTTCCCTCGTCCTAAAAAATATTCTGACATACCGTATCCTTTGTTGATTGACTATCTGCACGATTTGACTACTAAATTGAGTGTTATTCGTCAACCGGTGCAAAGTGTTTTGCCAGAGGCCTCTACAGACCCAGGTCATACGATTCGACCGGGAGACTGGGTCTGTATTAAGAATTTCCAACGGACGAAGAATCTGGAGCCTCGCTGGTCAACACCTACGCAAGTCCTGCTAGTCACCCGCGCGGCTGTGAAAGTGGTCGGCAAGCGTAACTGGGTGCATGGCGTGCACTGTAAGAAAGTGCCACTGCCGTTGCCCTTTGACCAGTGGATTCGTAGTGGTATGAGAGAATCGGACACTGAAGCAAATCCTCGTTTTGTTCCCTTCAGTGATGCTCAAATTTATGGCACTCAGTCAGAAAAAGCGGATGATAACATTCTTCAAGCTGCTGTGCCTTTGCATCGTCGGATAGATACTACGAATCCAGAAGCTTTATTCCAGGACCAGACTGTGCCGAGTAAAACGCGTTACGATTTAAGACCCAGAAGCAATAAAGCGAATTGAACTTTTTTTTGTGAACATTCTCCTATTTCAAGACATTTCTTTTTGAACTCTTCGTATTTTTCCTTCCTTGCTGATATAATTTTTTCTTTTAGCTAGCTTTAGACGTGCCATCTGTCTCCGTCGCAGGGTCACGGTAGGAGTCTCAGACTGTAACCTGGTTTTTGACCTTTTAGTAAATTGGCTAGTGCCTCAGGTTTTACAGAAATAAATAGCTGAGTGATTGAGGAAGAGTGCCAGTTCCAATTGTGTTATGCACCTAAGGTCCATTTTTAAGGAGAGAGCAATCAGCCTGGGGCCCTGAATAGGAGGATCCCAGGCCAACTAAGTCAAAAACCAGCTAAACACCAGGCAAAAAGTTTGGGGGTAACCATAGTCAGATATCCACCTTCCTACAGTATTATTTTGTCATTGTCAAATAGGACTCCCTGATCAATGCTGAGCTCATGACGAACTTCACAGAATTTCTTGATATCCTCACTTACAGATTCAGTGGAAGTGGGCAAACCCTGTACCGTGTACATTAAGGGCCCGATTCACAGAATGAACTTAAGACTCAATCTTAAACTTACTACTATTTTGGTATTCACAGAATGCACTTACTACTTTTGGCATTCACAGAAGTTAGGATTTTGTCTTAAGTTTGTCTTTAGACAGACTTAAGACAAAATCCTAACCTAAGTCTGTCTTAAGTTTGTCTTTAGACAAACTTAAGACAAAATCCTAACTTCTGTGAATTCCAAAACTAGTAAATTCATTCTGTGAATGCCAAAAGTAGTAAGTGCATTCTGTGAATACCAAAATAGCACTAAGTTTAGGATTGAGTCTTAAGTTCATTCTGTGAATCGGGCCCATAAAGTTGGGTCATGCTGGTGCCGTTCATACATTCTGATCATTCTTGGGAAGTGATGGTGGTGTGATTGAGTTGAAGAATGGGGTATTCAGGGGTGTCAAATTGCTCCACCTTATCTAAATGGATTCTTAAAAGAAAGTCTGCTGCAGAATTGTGAGTACCAGGTACATATTCTACCCTAAAGCAGAAATCCTCTAACCCAAGAATCCATTTGTCTATGCGGGGAGTGTTGCAAGAATTATTTTTAGGATCGAACATGAAGATTAGGGGTCTCCTCCACCAAAAATATGTCAGAATGGCATTTCCAACAAGTGTATTTCTTTTTTGGATCCATTTCACAGGGGAACAAATGGAAGAAAGGGAGGGAGTCTATATTTCTTGAAGTCATGGTTTTATTAAATGAGGAGCTAGACAGAAAAAAATTGAATAACAGGAAGAAAGGGAGGAGAGGAGCAGGAAAGAAGGAAAAAGAGTCCAGAGTGGCCATGAACGCTGAACCTTATCTGTAGGCCTTGGCTATTTCTGCCATTCTGGGACGTGTTTAAAAAAGTTGGGGAATGGAATCTACTGAATAAGTAGGGGCACCCTGTGCCCTGCCGATCCTGCCCACTTCCACCCCCGAACTCACTCCTGCGGGTGCAGACCTCTCACTCTCAAGGGTGCGGACAACTCACACCTCTGGGTGCAGACTTCTCACTCTCACCTCAGGACTCACTCCCCACACATCTCAGGCCGGCACTCACCTCTCACCCCAGGAGTCACTCTCATCTCAGGAGGCACTCACCTCTCACCCCATGAGTCATTCATCTCAGGAGGCACTCACCTCTCACCCCAGGAGTCACTCATCTCAGGAGGCACTCTCCTATCACCCCAGGAGTCACTCATCTCAGGAGCCCCTCACCTCTCACCCCAGGAGTCGAGTGACATCTCATGAGGCACTCACCTCTCAACCCAGAAGCCACTCTCATCTCAGGAGGCACTCACCTCTCACCCCATGAGTCACTCATCTCAGGAGGCACTCACCTCTCACCCCAGGAGTCACTCTCATCTCAGGATGCACTCACCTCTTATCCCAGGAGTCACTCTCATCTCAGGAGGCATTCACATCTCACTCCAGGAGTCACTCATCTCAGGAGGCCCTCACCTCTCGCCCCAGGAGTCACTCCCCTCTCACCTGAGGAGGCACTAACCTCTCAGACCAGGAGTCACTCCCCTCTCACCTCAGGAGGCACTCTCCTCAGGATGCAGACCTCACCACAGGAGGCACTCCCCTCTCACCTCAGCACCCCCACCCCAGGCAAACAGGTCAGATTAGAACCAGCCCCCGGGGCACACAGGTCAGATTAGCAACAGCCCCCGAGGCACACAGGTCAGATTAGCACCAGCCCTGGAGGCACACAGGTCAGATTAGCACCAGCCCTCGAGGCACACAGGTCAGATTAGCACCAGCCCTCGAGGCACACAGGTCAGATTAGCACCAGCGCTCTGGGCACACAGGTCAGATTAGCACCAGCCCCCGAGGCACACAGGTCAGATTAGCACCCCCACTCCAGGCACACAGGTCAGATTAGCACCAGCCCTGGAGGCACACAGCTCAGATTAGCACCCCCACTCCAGGCACACAGGTCAGATTAGCACCCCCAGTCCAGGCACACAAGTCAGATTAGCACCCCCACTCCAGGCACACAGGTCAGATTAGCACCAGCCCTGGAGGCACACAAGTCAGATTAGCACCAGCCCCTGAGGCGCACAGATCAGAATAGCACCAGCCCTCTAGGCACACAGGTCAGATTAGCACCAGCCCTCGAGGCACACACGTCAGATTAGCACCAGCCCCCGAGGCACACAGGTCACATGGTCAGTGACTGACTGCCGCCCCCTCCCTATGTAACCACACCAACCCCAAAACACATGGACAAGAAACTTAGTTGTCTTTGGAAGGCGGGGGATCGCAAGACCCCCCGGACGTATTGATTAAGATATAAAACAATAAATTTTTAATTCAACGATAAACATTTATACAAAATCCGCAGGACATTAGATACAATATTGTCAACAGGTATGAGAGACTAGCCTTAACAAAATTCTAATACAGATTGTTTCCTAACCGGTGTCAGGTCCTACTAGCTGCGCCTCACCTAATGATGTGCGCATGCGCAGCCGAGCCCGGTAATTACTCGGTCCACGCCGTGAACTCCATTTACCCACTAAAGGAGGGCCCTTACTCTGGGCCATATGCTGACGTCATGAGTACGCGCGCGCGGGGTGGCTACCAGCCTAAGGAAAGCGTGACTCCCCAACCCGCGCCCCTTTGAAGCACCAGTTACCTTGCCCCTGAAGTTCTAGAAGGGGCTAATGACCCCTCCCCCTGGGTGGGCACCTCCGAGGATGATGCGCCGCCCCCTCAGACCTTAAAATAGCTGCTCACCGGTCATGACCTTACCGCCACAGGCCAGCATTGTTGACCGACGATCTGGCCTCCCCCTCACCTCCTCTAGAAAGGTCATACTCACCCTGCAAACCCTTCTAACCATGCCAGTATATTAGTAGACCAGAGCACATTCCCTGCCTCCATCCAAAGCACCCCATCCTGAAGGTAGAATTGATCCCCCCAAATACATCCCTGTGGGATAGTCTGCAACCGGGAGGCTCAAAATAATAATAGCGGAGATTATCACTTCTATCACTATTCGCCTCCCCAAGTTGGCGAAGTCGTTTCCCCCAGGTGAAGTATCACCACTGACGGGGGTGTGGTATGTTGAGAGAGAGGTTCCTATAATAACTCCTAACTGGCTGACGCATAAGCCTCCCCCTCCCACAGAAGGAAATGGAATACCCGCCCTGCTCTGTCCTTCTCCTACCCGCCCCAGCGGGGCAAACATGTTTGGCGCACTTCGCATACGAGCGGCCCACCCTCCTATGATGTATGCTCCTTACTCCACGCAGAGTTATTCTTAACAAAAGGGGGGGGGCGCCTGCAAGCACAGGCGCAACCATCTCAATATCCGTCTTCCCACGGGGGAGTTGATGAGACGCCTTGTCCATACTACTCCTGCCCCTGGGCCAACCATGTTAGTATACCCTTAGCACCCCACCTGGATGACAATTCCCACTTCCACCTTGGGGAATGGGTAGCACTTACACCTGCCAGCACCGCTTGAGCCCTTGGGTGTCCTCTTTCTCTTGATCAATCGCCACCACACTTAAAGTCGCTGCTTGCGGTCGCCATGCCTGATGTATGCTTCCCTTTTGCCGTCCACCAGTCGCTGATGTTGCGGTGTGGAGCACTTCTCCGATATCCTCCATGGACCCAGCCGTGAATACAAAGATAGACAAACACAACAATCAGTGTTCCTGGCTTTGTTGTGAAAACTGCATTACACAAGCCTGTCTTACATTGCCCGCACAAGCCATGTCTTAGCCAAATTTAACGCCCAATGCATTCCCAGGGACACTTCCCACAGCAATAGCAACAACTTCAATCAGCCTGAGGCCCACTCATCTCTAGGATGTTAGGAGTTAATATCACAAACCCATGCTAGCGACTAACCATACCACACCTAATAAAAGATGTGCTTCCCCAAATTGCTATCCGGGAAGCCTAGCACCAATTGAGCAACGGACAGGAGAGGCCTATCGGCGTGGTGATACCATCTTCTTAACTGCCTTCAAGCCCCTATTTAGGTGCGACCTTCCCTAACAAACAACCCATGGACCACAGTGCCATGATGACGCACCTTGTATGTGGTATTACCAACCGCGGTATCGCATCATAGTACCATCCGCGCTCCCACGGACTGAGCTTTAGGTGGGATGCTATGGTCACTCCCCTAGAGTCAGAACTTTCGGCTTTGCCAAAGCTTGTACCTCTCGCATTCTGTTTGCCTCTGATACGTGCCCAAATGCCACCATTGCCTACGTAAGATTTTTCTTGTGCCTGAGTGTCTAGCATATATTGCAGTATTATACCTCCAATTGTACTTTGTCTTCTCTTGTAATCTGCACACTTGTCACGTTTTCCTCCTGTGCACTATTGCTACCTCATGTATTACGTTTGCTCACCATTGTCACTTTTTCCTCATGCCGCGCAACGTCTGCTTTCACAAAGAGGAGCGTGACACAGGCCCTTACCGTCCTAAATCTGCAAGGTTCCCCAAACCTTCATGGGACCTCATTTATCCCAGGTCCGTGTACATCTTTGAGATATGGGATACTCGGTGCCTCTCATCACATTCTGCAGGGATGGTGGGGGGCATCGTTTTGCGTCACAGCACTGCCGACTGACATTGGAAAAGAGGTTCACCAAATGATTGGTGCGGCCCATGACCTGTTCAATGGGGACGAGAGCTGACCAGCTTGCCCATTGAAAATACCCTGGATGAAAGAACTCGCACCAAATCAACAAACAATAAATAGGCAGCTTATTTATTCTTTTTTGTCGCAAACCACAATATATCGTGCATATTTCATATATAAACCATATGCAGGGATCTAATAGGTTTTAGATCACATTTTGTTTTGATTAGAGTTTTAGTGGCTGTTTTAACTCTATGCAAAGTAGGTATCCTAAACGGAGATATGGAAAGAACATTTAAGCTATATAACTAATGTAAGTCACATGTATGTTATTCATATATTGAGCGGTTCACCTGGTGAAGTAATTATTCTAAGTTTTAAAACAAGGAATACACTTGCTTGGTGCATTTAAAAAGGGGCAGGTTTCAACACGTAAAGTATATGCTATGCCTTGAATGTTATGTTTGAATAGAGAAATAAGGATTGGCATAAATTGCAGCCTCATGTGTTATGTTAAAAAAAGGGGTTTATATAGCGCGCGGCTACTCATGCAGAGTGTCCCGGCGCTGTGCAGATCTGTAGAGAGACGTAGAGCAGAAAACAGGCGCACTAGAGGCTGAAAAGCCAGGTCTTTAGGCCTTTCCTAAAAGACAGAAGGTTGTCAGTTTTTCTCAACGAGAGGGGGAGCTTGTTCCACAGTTGCGGGGCACAAGCTCTGTAGGAGCGACCTCCAATGCGTGAATGCTTTACAGATGGAATGACAGCAAGGGCTTGTGTGGCTGAACGAAGCGATCTGGTAGGATGGTAGAACTGAACATGTTTTCTGAGGTAAGGTGCACCGGTACCGTGTAAGGATTTAAAGGTCAAGGTCAAAGTCTTGAAGATAATACGTTTCCTTACCGGAAGCCAGTGGAGTGCCTCAAGGAGGGACGAGGTATGTGTCTCTGAAAACCCACCTTAGTCCCCTTTAAACTTCTGGTAACTATTTCACCTCTTGTCTTTCTGAAAGTGGCTCATCCTGGAGCCTGTTCACCCAGTAAACAATGTGAAATGTCCTGGTCCAAACCTTGTGCCCATTTTTTACAAGTCCATTATAACGTAATGCCTGTGTGCACAGATGCAACCTTGTGAATATTTACGCATATTTACAAACCTTCACGTACTCCTTAACTAATATAAACTGCAGATTTCCCACGGTGGCGAAACTCAACACTCTTAGCGTGAGTGAAGGAAAATGTCATATCAATTATGTCAAAAAATTGAACATTTTTGACTGAGCACAAATCTGTGCATGCTAATATTAAGGCCGGGTGAAATGTTTTCATGGGTTAAAGCTCATGACATTTAAAATGTTATGTTACTCTAATTTCATGGACGCCACGTGTTGCATTACCTCTTTGACGGCATACTAGTAATGAGAGAAAAATTTTATGGAAGCTGTTTACAAGAGGTATTCTCTTCTCAAACCAGTTTCCTGGCAGAAATTTCAGTGACTGATGAAGACAATATATGACCCCATGTTCAATTTTCACACGAAGTAACGGCAAGTACATTTGATAAACTGTGCGTTATTTAGCCGGGAATACCTCAACATTTTGCTACCTCTAGTTAAGAGTACATTGTTTGTGAATCGTACATAACTGTATTCAGTGGCGTACCTGCTGCTGTCGCGGGGGCACCAAATACAGGGACCACCACCACCAGCAGCTGTCGCGGGGTGCCAAAGGCAGGGACCACCACCACCAACAGCTGTCGGGGGGTGCAAAATGCAGGGACCACCACCACCAGCAGCTGTCGCGGGGCGCCAAAGGCAGGGACCGCCACTGGCAACAAAAAGTCTAGCTACGCCACTGCCTCTGCTCTGCAGACAGAACACGACTAAGATGGCGAAAGGTTTCAGGCTTCCCCTGTGGTACTCTAGCCGCCCTCCAGCAGAGATAGCGCCTCTAATACGGAAGATGGGCTGACATCACAGAAACTGAGGCTTAGGTACGGGGGTGGGGGAAGATGGAGGGAATACATGTTTTCCTTATTTACGTGAAACATATGACTGCTGCTTAAAAGGTGGTCAGTGTGCCACATGTACTTGTTAATGTTAATGTTATGGGGATTTGTATAGCGCTGAGCTGCCCCAGCCAAGGGGCGTCCCGGCGCTGTATGGAAGACTGGAGGCAGAAGGGAAGGACACAGAAGAGGGAAAGAGAAAGGTCATTGAAAGAGGTGAGTTTTGATGGCTTTCCTTGTGATGTGGGTAACACTGCAGCGCTGTCACGGTACGAGCCAGCCAGCCACGAGGACTTCCACCTGCACCGTGAGCAGCCTTCTAAGTTAATTATTTCTGAATTGTAACACGGACCCTATGCATTTGACTACCCGCCTGCATTTTAACCAATGTGTATTTCGTCAAGCACGTTTTAAATAAATAGGCGCGATTACCAATGGTTACTCAGGTTCACCAGCGCTCGCTGCTCCTTCACCCGTTGAGGTTGTTTGCAAAACAAGATGGCAAAGAACACAGCCTGCAAATGTATAGAGGAGCGCACACAATCAGTCATTCAATATAGCATCTGAAAAGACAGGCTCGCAGGAGAAAAATTCAAACGTGGGAATAGATGCACCCGAAAGAAAAGTCCAGCAGGAGGCGCTCGAAGCGATGGATCGGTGAAAAGTCCAGCAGGAGGCGCTCGAAGCGATGGATCGGCATGGCACAACACTGGCCACATATACAATAAAACATAACTCTGAACAACAAGATAGTCAGTGCCTGATACAACAAGTAGAATACACAGTATAACAAGCATTTACAATGCAACAGTCTCGCCTTTGCACATGGGGCTAGAAAGCATACGTGGCACCGCCATTCCGCCTCCGATCCGACTCAGGATCTTGCATTACCCACAGGCTACCCACTGCACTAGGGTGACCAACTGGCACTGGTGCAAATTCAGGACGGTGAGTGTAAAAATTCAGGACAAAGGGTCAAAAATCAGGTCACAAATTCAGGACAGGAGGTCAAACTTCAGGACAAAACTTCAGGACAATAGGTACGTTTTACAGACACATCAGAGGTCGCGCAATAGTATATAAGTAAGCCCAGCCATTTCCAAACATTTCAACCATTTGCAAACCTATCCATCATGTATCCTTCCATCTATCATTTCACTCATCCATCCCCTCATCCAACCTTTCACTCATCCTCCATCCATCCACCCTATCCATCTGTACACTTAACCATCCACTCTTCATCCCATTCACTCATCCATTCAGCCATTTACCCTTTCACCAATCCAGCCATGCTTTCACTTACTAATCCTTCCACCCATCCACTTTTTAAGTCATCCATCCATCCTCCCTTTCTCTCTCCATCGACCCTTTCACTTAGCCATCCTTCCTTCCATCCATCCATCCACTCACCCATCCATCCATCTACTCATCCACTCATGACTCCATCCATTGACCCTATCACTCATCCATCTATCATTTCACTCCTTCAAACATCTATTCATCCTTTTGTCCATCTACCCTCCCTTACACTCACTCATCCATCCTTACATCCATCCTTTCACTCATACGTCCATTCATTCACCCTTGCACTTATCAATCCATCCATCATTTCACTCATCCACCTACCCACCCATCATCCGCCCAACCATCCACCCACCCACCATCCACCCACCCATCCATCCTTTCACCCACCCACCATCCAATCCATCCATCCATCTTTTCACCCACCCACTATCCACCCACCCACTCATCCATCCATCCATCCTTTCACCCACCCACCCACTCATCATCCATCCATCCTTTCACCCACCCACTCATCCATCCGTACATCCTTTCACCCACCCACTCATTCATCCATCCATCCTTTCACCCACCGACTCTCCATCCATCCATCCATCCATCCTTCTCCTCTTCCATCCTTCCCCTCCTCCATCCATCCTTCCCCTCCATCCATCCTTCTCCTCATCCATCATCCTTCCACTCATCCATCTTTCCCCTCATCCATCATCCAGCTACCCTTCCACCCATACATCACGCTATTTACATTTTCTCTCCATCCTTCCCCTCACTCATCAATCCATCCATCCTCTCTCATTATCCATTTATTCAATCTTTCATTCATCCATTCACCCTTTCACTAATTCGTCCAGCCATTCACCCATTCACTTACTTACTCGCACAACTTTCCATATTAATTTTGAGCTGAGCCCTTTTGAGAAGAGGCCCATCAAGAACTTCACCCTCGCTGCAGGGGCCGTTCCAGGACTGGGACAGAAGCCACCCAGGGCAGAGACAGGATCCACCACAGGGGGGACAGGAGCCATCACAGGCGGGGGTGGACTGGAGCCACAACATGGGGGGACAGGAGCCATCACAGGCGGGGTGGACCGGAGCCACCACATGGGGGACAGGAGCCATCACAGGCGGGGGTGGACTGGAGCCTTCACATGGGGGACAGGAGCCATCACAGGCGGGGGTGGACTGGAGCCACAACATGGGGGGACAGGAGCCATCACAGGCGGGGTGGACCGGAGCCACCACATGGGGGACAGAAGCCATCACAGGCGGGGGTGGACTGGAGCCTCCACATGGGGGACAGGAGCCATCACAGGCGGGGGTGGACTGGAGCCACAACATGGGGGGACAGGAGCCGTCACAGGCGGGGTGGACCGGAGCCACCACATGGGGGACAGGAGCCATCACAGGCGGGGGTGGACCGGAGCCACCACATGGGGGACAGGAGCCATCACAGGCGGGGGTGGACTGGAGCCTCCACATGGGGGACAGGAGCCATCACAGGCGGGGGTGGACTGGAGCCACAACATGGGGGTACAGGAGCCATCACAGGCGGGGTGGACCGGAGCCACCACATGGGGGACAGGAGCCATCACAGGCGGGGGTGGACCGGAGCCACCACATGGGGGACAGGAGCCATCACAGGCGGGGGTGGACTGGAGCCACCACATGGGGGGACAGGAGCCATCACTGAGGGGAGGGCAGGAGTCATCATAGGAGAGGGAACGTGATCCACCAGGGTGGGCACAGGGGTGGGCATGCAGTATTCTAGTATCATCTTGGGCTCCTCGCCCCCTCCTGCACAAGACAACAAAAAGACAGGCTCTCTGTCCAAAATGCCATCCCCCACTGTGATGTACAGTACTTACAGGAGAGAGATACTCTTAAGAACTGATTGAACTGATTGAACTGATTGTCCTCCATACTTTGTCAATCAGTGTGGGTGCGATTGTGCCATTTCTTTATTTTCTTACATTATAGACTGCATGTTTGAAGAACCGAGGTTTGCTTACAATTTAGTGACCGTAATTACGCTCTGTGAAGAGAACCACGTGCTGCCTCGGTGTAATCCGGGGTGTAATCTGGCCGAGTCTCGGATGTTTGGGGCCCTGGGTAGAAATGGATCGTGTGAGCCCCCCTCTAAATATCAGAGACATGACGCATTCAGGGCTGTTTGCATGTGAATAGATGTCGCTGCTCCTGAACCTGCAGCCCCCCCTCCCTCTCAGTCACCTTCGAAGCACCTCTTAACAGGTCATCAAGGGCTGGAGGTGTGAGGGTAGCCATCCTGCTGTGCCTCTCCAATGCTGCGGGGCATCTGAGGAGCTTTGGTGCAGCATCGCAGTGAAGAAAAGAGGTGGGTGCAAGCTGTGCCGGCTTTAGGATGGAGCAACCGGTGCCCTGTTAAAATGACGGACAAATGGCGTCCGTTAAAGATTCCTTCACGGACAACGGACAGACGGCCGAAATTACGGACTGTCCGTGAAATTTACGGACGGGTGGTCACCCTACTGACTGCACACAACTGCTCTGCCCTATGTCGGGCTTCCTCACCGTGTTCAGACGCCCTCTGTGGCTGTCGAATGTCCCGATATCCCCATTCAATGGCTCTGTGGGATTGTCCAGCTGATGACTCGGGACCAGGAAAAAAGACCGTCGGAGCTGGAGTTCTCGCGGATCCATCGTCGCTCCGGCTCTGTCCGCGCTGAACACCCCCTCCAGCTACGTCCCGATGAAGCTCCGATGCTCCTCCGTCGTCCCAGCGTCGTCAAGCCAAACTTGACCTGCAGGGGGATAAAAGAGAAAATTAAGAAGCCCCGAGCGCGGGGCACGACCGATGTGTGGGGAGCTGTTGTATCTGTACCTTTAATTTCTTTCCTATTTCTTTCATGACATGTATAATGTTCCTTCATGACATATATAATGTTCTGTGTTCTATGATTGATGTTTGCTGTCGTGTCATTCTGTTCCGTTATCTGGACACGACAGCGTCACTCTTCCTAGCCTCTTCTTGTGGGTTTTCTTATCCTGATTTATTCTGAAATAAATCCTTTTAATACAACTCCTGCCATCTATGTTGTCTTGTTTACAACAGGAGCGTCCAGGCAACAAGGGGGCCCCTGGGCTCTCCCCACTCCTTTATTCCAGAAGGGCATGGGGGGGGCCCCCTCAGCCCGCCCCCCCCACCCGGAAGTCCACCCAATGTCATCCGGGTCAGGGGGTGCCAGCCAATCGGTGGTGGGGCGCACTCCCCCCGCGTCATCACTGGACGCCGGGAGGTCACGCCCCACCACCGGGAGGCAAAAGGGGGAGAGGGACGGTCACCGCACCGCCATGCGGGCGGGGGGGGGCCAGAGCCCCCCCTTTTCAGATTAGCACCAGTCCTGGAGGCACACACGTCAGATTAGCACCCCCACTCCAGGCACACAGGCCAGATTAGTACCAGTCCTGGAGGCACACACGTCAGATTAGCACCCCCACTCCAGGCACACAGGCCAGATTAGCACCAGCCCCCGAGGCACACAGGTCAGATTAGCCCCAGCCCCCGAGGCACACAGGTCATATTAGCACCAGCCCCTGAGGCACACAGATCAGATGAGCACCAGCCCTCTAGGCACACAGGTCAGATTAGCACCAGCCCTGGAGGCACACAGGTCAGATTAGCACCAGCCCTCGAGGCACACAGGTCAGATTAGCACCAGCCCTCGAGGCACACAGATCAGATTAGCACCAGCCCTCTAGGCACACAGGTCAGATTAGCACCAGCCCTCGAGGCACACAGGTCAGATTAGCACCAGCCCTGGAGGCACACAGGTCATATTAGCACCAGCCCCTGAGGCACACAGATCAGATGAGCACCAGCCCTCTAGGCACACAGGTCAGATTAGCACCAGCCCTGGAGGCACACAGGTCAGATTAGCACCAGCCCTGGAGGCTGGTGAGCAGTAGCACCACGCCAAGGTTCTGACCCCTGCTACTGAGCATTCATACCACTCTCCCTGTCAACTGCGCCCACAAAGGGACTCGCGGTGCCTCGACTGAGGTGGCCTTGTTTGCCTCTGTGAAGTTCTCTTGCCCCCAATATAAACCCGAACTCCACAGGCAAAGGCCATGGCTGTTCCCATCCAAATGTCGCGGATGTTCAGAGCCACACCGCGTCATCCATGTGTGGGCGGTTGATTTTAAACCCTCGGTCAGTCACACCAGGCATATCCCGCAGGCATGCGCATGATGGCAGGCCCCCTCCGGAGCCCCCCAACATATCGCTGGCAGAGCCAGGAGCTGGACTGAGACCCAAAAGCAGAGGACGGGTGCCAAGAGGGGGTTCGGCCCGAACACCTCTACTAGTGGGGGACAAGGCTTCGAGAACATATTTAATACCGCAGACCGGGTATTGCATAGGCTCAAAGAATTGCCCAGTCTGCGCCCTTACTGCCCCAACATCAATCAGAGGTCTACAGTCCTCCTCGGGAATATATAGAGGTGGGGGAGTGACATCACAAAGGGGGAGGGGGCTGTACAGGCCTGTGGGAGTTACCTTAAAAGGGGAGGTGTAAAAGCCTGGAGGAGTGACATCAAAAGGGGGGGGGGCTGTACAGGCCTGTGGGAGTGACCTTAAAAGGGGAGGTGTAAAGGCCTGGAGGAGTGACATCAAAAGGGGGGGGGGGTGCAGGACTGGAGGAGCGACATCACAGGGGGGGGGGGGGCGGCCTGGAGGTGTGACATCACAAAGGGGGAGGGGGTGGACCGGCCTGGAGGTGTGACATCACAAGGGGGGGGCTGTAGGAGTGGATGAGTGACACCACAAGGAGGGATGTAAAGACCTGGAGGAGTGACATCATAAAGAGGTGGGGGGGCAGGCTGTACAGGCCTAGCAGAGTGACCTCAAAAGGGGAGATGTAAAGGCCTGGAGGAATGACATCACAAGGGGGGATGTGCAAGACGAGAGGAGTGACATCACAAAAGGGGTGGGGGCAGGATGTGCAGGACTGGAGGAGTGATATCACAGGGGGGATGTGCAGGACTGGAGGAGTGACATCACAAGGGCGGATGTGCCGGACTGGAGGAGTGACGTCACAAAGGGGGTAGGGGCGGGATGTGCAGGCCTGGAGGAGTGACATCACAAAGCAGTCGGGGAGGGGTTTGGGTGTACAAGCCTGGGGAGTGACTACCTAGAAAAAGGGGGACCGGAAGTGCAGCCCCAGGAAGTAACCTCACAGAGGAAGGAAGAGGACAGCATAAGCTGGTCTGGGGAGTCACACCAGAGGCGGGGGCAGGATGTGCAGGTCTCAGGGAGTCACATCACAGATGCAGGGAGCGTGGGATATCCAGGTCTGAGCAGAGACGTCACATGAGGAGTGTTTCATGGAAGAGAGGGCTGCCATAAAAAAGAAGGTCGTGCCCTTCAGCTGAAAGAGAGGTAAGACATGACAGAGGTGGGCGAGTTAGAGTCATGGGATGCCAGGAGAGGGTGGGCCAGTCAATGTCATAAGGGGGCGGGGCATCGAGCGTCAGGACGGGGAGGATTATGGGGCTTCTGGGGAGGGTGGAGTGAAGGATGCCTGAGGGCATGGAGACTCTGAAGAGCTAAGGCCACAGTGTTAGATGAGAGGGGGAGGTACAGGGTGACTGGGGAGGGAGGAGGGAAGCAATGTTCCCTCTAATTATTTTCCTCTGTATGCGGCAGTGGAGGGTCTCTGTGCGCTGCAACCATGGCTATGTGCGCCAGGAACCGAACCTCGCGTGTCTGCGGCGCCAAATGCCGCTTGTTTTTGGTGCCCTCCTGCCCTCTGCCCCACTCGCTTTTGGTGCCCTTCTGCCCTCTGCCCCACTCGCTTTTGGTGCCCTCCTGCCCTCTGTCCCACTCGCTTTTGGTGCCCTCCTGCCCTCTGTCCCACTCACTTTTGGTGCCCTTCTGCCCTCTGCCCCACTCGCTTTTGGTGCCCTCCTGCCCTCTGTCCCACTCGCTTTTGGTGCCCTCCTGCCCTCTGCCCCACTCACTTTTGGTGCCCTTCTGCCCCACTCACTTTTGGTGCCCTTCTGCCCCACTCACTTTTGGTGCCCTCCTGCCCTCTGTCCCACTCGCTTTTGGTGCCCTCCTGCCCTCTGCCCCACTCACTTTTGGTGCCCTTCTGCCCTCTGCCCCACTCGCTTTTGGTGCCCTCCTGCCCTCTGTCCCACTCGCTTTTGGTGCCCTCCTGCCCTCTGCCCCACTCACTTTTGGTGCCCTTCTGCCCCACTCACTTTTGGTGCCCTTCTGCCCCACTCACTTTTGGTGCCCTCCTGCCCTCTGTCCCACTCGCTTTTGGTGCCCTCCTGCCCTCTGCCCCACTCACTTTTGGTGCCCTCTGCCCTCTGCCCCACTCGCTTTTGGTGCCCTTCTGCCCTCTGCCCCACTCGCTTTTGGTGCCCTCCTGCCCTCTGCCCCACTCGCTTTTGGTGCCCTTCTGCCCTCTGCCCCACTCGCTTTTGGTGCCCTTCTGCCCTCTGCCCCACTCGCTTTTGGTGCCCTCCTGCCCTCTGCCCCACTCACTTTTGGTGCCCTTCTGCCCTCTGTCCCACTCGCTTTTGGTGCCCTTCTGCCCTCTGCCCCACTCGCTTTTGGTGCCCTCCTGCCCTCTGTCCCACTCGCTTTTGGTGCCCTGCACTCTTTGCTCCGCTTGAGCAATCACAATTTCAAGATTCTGCTAGGTTTACTTTTCCATTTCCTTACTTGAATTTCTTGAGGATTAGTTCGGTTTTGAATTTTATTTATTTGAATTTCAGTGCACACAAATGCCCTGCAGGGTTATCGGGGCGCTGTAGTCTTATTTTAACTTTTTTGTTTTGGTACTATGTCTCTCCTGTATGTTTTTGCATGCTGTCGCTAATCAGCAGCACGTCCTTTAATAGTCTCTATGTGCAATAGGAGGCGATTGGTGCTTTGGCTGGAAAAAATCTGTCCCCTGCACTAGTAGGGATGCTGCAGCTTACAACACTGAAGTGTGCTCAGCACAGAATCTCATAATTGCCAAAAAGCAGCAGTTGAGGAACTTTGTGAATGAAGACCTTTCGTCCTATAGCCAGTTACATTCCAGTTACTGCTGAGAAAGGGAGGTGCATGAGACAAATTGAACTCCGTTTTTGGAAAATTATACCCTTCTGACACCAGCGCTAGACCAGTTGAGTAACAAATATATTAATATTTGTGTGGTAGGGTTTTTTTTATCACAATCTGCTCAGTAGATTTTAGACCTCCCCCCCTCTCCAAAAAATCTTTAGTTCCTAGTTGGAAAATACACAGATGTCATACACAAACAGGGCCACTCCCATCAATTGCCTTTATATCCAAACCTCGGAGAGATAACTTGCTTCCCTTCCATGAACCAGTGCTATTGGTTCTCACACCCAAAGCATATTGGCCCTTTGTTGATTCCCCTTAAGAGCTACGGGAAAATCAAAATACTCAGTTGTGCAGCTGAGTGAGATGAGGAGAGAAAACGCCAACTGCTCAGGGAATGGTTGCCATTGCAATTCTACTGGTTGGTGCTGAGGTGCATTTCCATGAAGGCACAGGGCGCCATCCTTTTTTTGATATGTTGGGGCCAGAGGCAAAACGGACATCGATTTGTGGTGAATGGAGGCAAGATGGTGACATGCAGTGGAATTCAACGCTATGGATACAGATACTTCACTGCAGATTGATGGTGGAAGGTATCTGCTTTTAAATGGACGCTGCTGGACCTGAGCAACAGCTCATGACAGTCTTCTTTCTTATATGACGAAAATCTTTCTTTTTTTGTGCTCTTATCACTGTGGAAACCTGGCAGGTCACCAGGCATGGAGGGAATCCCTCTCGATTGGCACTTCTGGCGGAAGCTGCAAGCTGGGTTCCCATAGGCGCTGTATCCTACTTCTGCCTGGAGAATCCATTGACATTCTTCCACTGCATCAGTAGCACCGTACTTTTGTATGGAAGGAAAGTGTTCAATTTGGTTAACACATTAACGCATTTATTTGCTGACGTTTTTGAAATAAAAAAAAAAATAAAAACCTGAGAACCACCTAGCATTCAAAAAGACAAGGTGGGCAATGCACTGCGTAGTTGCGTGAACGTTTTTTAGGTTTTCTCAAAGTGTTTGTTTTTTAAAGGTGCTCCAACTGGTGGCGTAACCGTCCGTTTACGCCAAAGTATAAGCTATGAGTACGTGTGAACAAATCAATGCGCACATCCCAGTGTTTGGGCACACCCTCTGGTTCAAAGATATAGACTCCGATGAATTTCAAAAATTTATTTGAATTAAATTGATTTTCTCATGTTTTCATAAGTCTTTCATTAATGGATTATTTGCATCCAGTTAATTAGGCTCTACACAAAATCAACGTTGCTCCAATGCATTTCGGGTCCATTACCCTTTTTCAAGGAGCTCTGTAAGAAATGAGACCTCAGGGCAGGGGGGAGTGGCTTGGGGGAGTGGCTTGACCAATGTTGTTAATACTGACTGTTTGGACAGCCTGAGAGGCTGTCCAAACAGACATTATTAGCAACAGTGGGCAAGCCGCTCCCCCCAAGCCACCTCCCACTCTCAGTTCTGCAGGATGCAGACTAGGGAAAATGACGAGGTTAGGGCAGCCGGCCGAACCAATCAGCGCCGGCTGCCATGGAGGGGAAGGAGGCTGCCTGCAGCCTCCAGTGACGACGAGAGCCCACACGACCACGTCAGACGCAGCGGCGGCACGGACATTCTAAATCCAGGAAGGCGGGAGTCTGCACTGCAGTCTCGGGACGGGACTCGAGTCGTGAAGCCAAGGTAAGTTTTTTATATTCGCCAATGCCAAACATGTGTTTTCCTTAGCTTGCGCGGTGAGGGTGTACAGTGGAGCTGGCATGTTGTCTCTCCTGGCGCTGGCGCACCTTAATGGCAGTTAGTTTGGCAATCGTGGCAGCTGGTGGAGGAGTCGGAGTAATTACAGGGCCATTCCAGTCGGCTGTTCTGCATTGGGAGAGTACACACATTTGTGCTTGCTGCAAGGGATATTTATCGCAATATCTGAGAAATCAACAGTACCTAACCAGTCAACTGCTTAGAGAGGGGCTATCGAGAGATGCGCAGCCCACAAAAAAACTATAAAACCGTCCCATACTGATAATCTCACGAGTCCACAGCCACCTAAAGTGTGGTGTGATTGTGCAACCATACCAACAACGATCTTGGGACACTGTTTGGAAATAACTAATGGGATTAAAAGCGCTGGCTCCTGAGTTTCTTGTGTGTGCATCAATGTTCAGTAAATAAGAAAAATGTCAAATTAACTCAGGGCACAGCGGGTGACTAACCTTCCTGCTGCCATTCCACTCGTGCCTAGGGGGGGATCAAAGCTGGGCGCTTCGGTTCATTCATTCAGTGCGGCAGTGCGCCTTCAGTTCTGAGACTGAAATTCATAGAGTGCGTCTGTGGTTGTGAGACTCTTTCCTTGACAGCAGGCCACGCTCCAAATGTGAGACACACAACCAGAGTGAGGTTGCTGGACGCCAGTGTTCATAGCACAGCGAGCTGTTCCTCGCCGGGTGCCAAACTGCTCCACAAATGATGCTTAAAAAAAGCACAAAACACTTTCTTTTTCGGCCGGCAGCCTGGCCTCCCCCGGGCACACGTTTCACACGCGGCCTTTCACCCTCCCTCCCTCCCTCCGGCTCCCCAGTCCCTCCATTCTCTAGCACGATATTTCATTTTTCTATCTGTCACAAGAGATTTGTGCCATTAATCACACGACAGAAAAAATGAACAGAAAGGAGGCGCGGGAGGGGTGAAAGAATGAGAATTTAATGTTTCTTCTCAGCGAGCAGGCAGCTGGTGGGGAGGAATGGGGTGCGTCTGGAAGAAGGGGGGGGGCTTTGTAGTTTGTACTATCATGTATTGGAACGGGAATGGCTGGTGAAACACGTTTCTATTTATTAGTATACACTCGGAGTACAGAAACAATGTAATTCGCTACCAGTCATTCATCCTGAACATTTACGCCCTACCACTTTCAAATGTCACCAGCCGCCACTGCCAAATTGGTAAAAGTCTACTGGATGCCTACAGGCAGGGTGCTCTCGGTGGAGTTGATGCAGGTGAGTTCTGTTAACCTGTAGCTTTTAGGGTGTTGCAAATTCATCCTGTGCCCTGGGCACCCCAAAACATTTTGCTGACTGGTACTGGTGGTAACTGACGCTGACTGACCCTGGGTCCTGCCTAACCAGGCCCAGGGCCAGTGCTACACTGGAGACACACATAGAATACAGTGAAAACGCCAACATACACTAGGGTACGCTATGTGTAAACGTACCCATGTGATGGGTATGACCTCCCCTACAAGGCCCTAGTACATATAGGGCAGGAGGATTGAGACTACCTTTTAATTCCCTAGTATAGTATAGGGCAGGGCAGTTTAGAGGCCAGCAGCCTTTTATGCACTTGCATGTGCTCAATGCTGAAGCCAGAGGTCAGCTTAAAATCAGCCCTGTGTTGCAGGACTGCTTTTAAACTACAGATTGTGCCCACATTCGACTTTTGTATTTGGGGCACTTAAAGATTGATAAAGTACAATGTTTGGGCATGGTAGGTATCCCAAGGGTCTCTGAATTAATCAAAAGGGAATGGACACTGGTGTCTACTAAACCTTCGGTTAGTCTTTGAAAACCCTCGTAGACAGCCTGATTTAGTCGATGCGGTATATCTTTTATCCGCCCCGTCAGGCGCCATGGCATATTCATAGGGTAGTCAAATAACGTGCGGTATGCCTGCCTCACCCGAGGCTACCTCTGGTCCAGGTAGAAGTGTCCAGAAATAATAGGAAAGGGAAAAATATAAAAACAGTGTGTCACCAAAAAAGAATTTTTAATGAAAAAGTTGGCACTGTTGTTAAAAAATTCGATATATATGTAATCGGGCAACTAGATTACCATATATCTATATATATATATATGGATGCGTCAACATGTTTCAGCTCTATGAGCCCAGCCGGGTCTGTAGAGCTTTCGTCAGGACAAAAAGATAAAAATACATACACAGAAGGTACTTACACAACTTGTGTAGGTTCCTATAGCTAATATGGAATTTCTTATACAGTCACCTATATTGTGGGAACACAAACCAATACACTATATTATGGTATGTTAAATGCGGTGAGTAGGCATAATACCTTTCTTAAAGCACACAGACTAGAATTACTAGTAAAAGGTAGGCACCAAATTGTAGATACATTAATAGTGAGAAGGAAGGAGGGCAGAGGAAAACAGGTTTCAAGTCTCTAAACACAGAGAGGAGGCTACTTGTGCAATCCGTGCTTATTGGTGGGGTAGGAATGGAATGCTAAGAGTGCAGGGTCCCTGTAGTGACAGACTTCTGTAGTTAGACTACAAATCACTGCGTTGGTGTTATTAATGTCGAGCATCTGTTCTACAAAAGCGGGATGTTATTATGCATTTACGCGCTTGATACTGCGGGATGCCTGTTAATATCGTACTTGCACGCATGTGGCAAAACGTCAAATACATCAGGCTATTCCTAATTACATCGACAGCAAGATGTCCCAAAGCGGGGAATATCTCCTTGCTGTGATTACACGCTTTACAGCGGGATGTGGTTCACTCTGGTTATTAAGGTCTCTCAGAGATGGTTGCACGCACGGATAAAAAAGCGGCAAACATTCTGCGATCAGAGCATAGTCTTTAAAATATGTAGCATACGGGGAATTTATCTTTACTGCAAATACGCGCTACACTTGTTACGCGCATGTATTCAGGCGCCCAGCAGTGTATTGTAAATCACAATGAGAGCAAGGTCTCTTAAAGAAAGTTGCGATTCTTGTTTAAAAAACGGTGTCAGTGTCACAGTCACAGGTTCGTGCTCAAAAACTGTTGTCAATTACGCTGCTCTATGGGTGCCAATTCCAATGAAGTGCATATTTACACACGCGGCAAAATTTCAGAAAAAATACCTTAATATGCGTTCTTAGAGGCTTCTACAGGAGTGAAGAGTCGCTAGGAGTGGTCTTTGCTAGAAAAATGTACCAACTCGGTTAGAATATAATAGGTAGGACTTCTTACATGAGTAAAGTCGTCTTCAAACATAATTCTTACCCACGAGGACCAGCTTTCAGTCCCTGTGCTGACTCTGCCCCTGGTTACAGGCGGGGCTCTGCCTACCAGTCTTTAGGCAGGAGTCTAGACACTAAAAAAGGACTAAAATACAAACAAGTTAGTCCCTCCAAGATGGTTCCCTCCACCAGTTCAAAAAAACAAAATGCTTTATTTATATTTTTTAAACATAAAGGCTCAAGGAACTGGTGTTTACTTGAAAGGGGTGCAATATTAACCAACTTAAACATAATTCTTACCCACGAGGACCAGCTTTCAGTCCCTGTGCTGACTCTGCCCCTGGTTACAGGCGGGGCTCTGCCTGATAGTCTTTAGGTAGGAGTCTAGACACTAAAGAAGGACTAAAATACAAACAAGTTAGTCCCTCCAAGATGGTTCCCTCCACCAGTACAAAAAACGAAATGCTTTATTTATATTTTTTAAACATAAAGGCTCAAGGACCTGGTGTTTACTTGAAAGGGGTGCAATATTAACCAACTCAAAAGCGGGCATGGACACAGTCCTGCTACTATGGTTAGCTTAAGTTCCTGACAAACAGAGTTCGTCAGTGGATTTAAGAGTATCAATATATATTTACATTATGGTAGTCGTACTCCACTTAGACATTGGGGAAAAGGGTGACAGACATCCGTGGGATGATGCCAATTTTATATCACAGTTACCAAACTGGATAAGTTGTTCTTGCCATCATCAGAATGGTTTGCAAGTCTGATATTCAGGTGCATGTTTTAGATGTTTTTAATAGAGATGTTTTCAATAAAACTGACTTGATTTTTCTGCAGGTCATACCTATATATTGATGTCTGCAGGGGCAGGTGACCATGTAGATTAGATGTGTCGAGTTGCAATTAGTATGTTGCTTTTGGGTCCATTTTAGAGTATCGGTCAATTGTAAGGTTTTAGTTGGTTTTGTGAATTTACATACTCCGCAAGTGCCACATGGATAGTGGCCAACTACAGGTTCCATCCTGACATCTCTAGTGATGGACTGGATTTGTTTTCTCTTTGGTCTTGTATGGACCAGAACGTCTTTGATGTTTTTCGTTCTCTTATTAGCAAATCTCGGCTTTGGCCAGTCGAATTTTCCAGAAGTAATTATCTGCCAGTTTTTTCTGATGAGTTTCTGTACATCGTAAGTAGCCGGACAATAGGTGGTGACACATGTTACCAGATCTTTTATTGGTTCTTTTCTGTTGGTCTGCAGGAGACATTCACGTGGTTGATGTCTGGCCCTTTTCATGCATCCACTCCATCACTAGAGATGTCAGGATGGAACCTGTAGTTGGCCACTATCCACCTGCCCCTGCAGACGTCAATATATAGGTATGACCTGCAGAAAAATCAAGTTACGAATTGGAGAACACAGGAGCAATGTCAGAATGAAGAAAAACACCACGAAGCTCTGCACACACTTCGTGGAAGCAGGACATACCTGTGATGAGTTGAGCTGGACAGTACTAGAAATGCTACAAGACAAGAACAACAACGCAGAGCAAGTTCTTTTTAAAAAAGAACAAAGGTGGGTGGACCGTCTTGGCACCCATATATCAGGGATGAATGATAATATTCCCTGGAGTCAGTTTTATTGAAAACATCTCTATTAAAAACATCTAAAGCATGCACCTGAATATCAGACTTGCAAACCTTTCTGATGATGGCAAGAACAACTCATCCAGTTTGGTAACTGTGATATAAAATTGGCATCATCCCACGGATGTCTGTCACTCTTTTCCCCAATGTCTAAGTGGAGTACGACTACCATAATGTAAATATATATTGATACTCTTAAATCCACCGACGAACTCTGTTTGTCAGGAACTTAAGCTAACCATAGTAGCAGGACTGTGTCCATGCCCGCTTTTGAGTTGGTTAATATTGCACCCCTTTCAAGTAAACACCAGGTCCTTGAGCCTTTATGTTTAAAAAATATAAATAAAGCATTTCGTTTTTTGAACTGGTGGAGGGAACCATCTTGGAGGGACTAACTTGTTTGTATTTTAGTCCTTTTTTAGTGTCTAGACTCCTACCTAAAGACTGGTAGGCAGAGCCCCACCTGTAACCAGGGGCAGAGTCAGCACAGGGACTGAAAGCTGGTCCTCGTGGGTAAGAATTATGTTTAAGTTGGTTAATATTGCACCCCTTTCAAGTAAACACCAGGTCCTTGAGCCTTTATGTTTAAAAAATATAAATAAAGCATTTCGTTTTTTGAACTGGTGGAGGAACCATTTTGGAGGGACTAACTTGTTTGTATTTTAGTCCTTTTTTAGTGTCTAGACTCCAGCCTAAAGACTGGTAGGCAGAGCCCCGCCTGTAACCAGGGGCAGAGTCAGCACAGGGACTGAAAGCTGGTCCTCGTGGGTAAGAATTATGTTTGAAGACGACTTTACTCGGGTAAGAAGTCCTACCTATTATATTCTAACCGAGTTGGTAAATTTTTCTAGCAAAGACCACTCCTAGCGACTCTTCACTCCTGTAGAAGCCTCTAAGAACGCCTATTAAGGTATTTTTTCAGAAATTTTGCCGCGTGTGTAAATATGCACTTTATTGGAATTGGCACCCATAGAGCAGCGTAGTAATTGACAAGTTTTTGAGCACGAACCTGTGACTGTGAAACTGACACCGTTTTTTAAACAAGAATCGCAACTTTCTTTAAGAGACCTTGCTCTTATTGTGATTTACAATACACTGCTGGGCGCCTGAATACATGCGCGTAACAAGCGTAGCGCGTATTTGCAGCAAAGATAAATTCCCCGCATGCTACATATTTTAAAGACTATGCTATAATCGCAGAATGTTTGCCGCTTTTTTATCCGTGCGTGCAACCATCTCTGAGAGACCCTAATAACTAGAGTGAACCACATCCCGCTGTAAAGCGTGTAATCACAGCCAGGAGATATTCCCGCTTTGGGACATCTTGCTCTCGATGTAATTAGGAATACCCTGATGTATTTGACGTTTTGCCACATGCGTGCAAGTCCGATATTAACAGGCATCCCCCAGTATCAAGCGCGTAAATGCATAATAACATCCCGCTTTTGTAGAACAGATGCTCGACATTATTAACACCAACGCAGTGATTTGTAGTCTAACTACAGAAGTCTGTCACTACAGAGACCCTGCTCTCTTAGCATTCCACTCCTACCCCACCAATACGCACGAATTGAACAAGTATCCTCCTCTCTGTGTTTAGAGACTTGAAACCTGTTTTCCCCTGCCCTCCTTCCTTCTCACTATTAATGTATCTACAATTTGGTGCATACCTTTTACTAGTAATTCTAGTCTGTGTGCTTTAAGAAAAGTATTATGCCTACTCACCGCATTTAACATACCATAATATAGTGTATTGGTTTGTGTTCCCACATTATAGGTGACTGTATAAGAAATTCCATAATAGCTATAGGAACCTACACAAGTTGTGTAAGTACCTTCTGTGTATGTATTTTTGTCTTTTTGTCCTGACAAAAGCTCTACAGACCCGGCTGGGCTCATAGAGCTGAAACATGTTGACGCATCCATATATATATAGATATATGGTAATCTAGTTGCCGATTACATATATATCGAATTTTTTAACAACAGTGCCAACCTTTTCATTAAAAATTCTTTTTTGGTGACACACTGTTTTTATATTTTTCCCTTTCCTATTATTTCTGGCCACTTCTACCTGGACCAGAGGTAGCCTCGGGTGAGGCAGGCATACCGCACGTTATTTGACTACCCTATGAATATGCCATGAAGCCTGACGGGGCGGATAAAAGATATTCCGCATCGACTAAATCAGGCTGTCTATGAGGGTTTTCAAAGACTAACCAAAGGTTAAGTAGACACCAGTGTCCATTCCCTTTTGATTAATTCAGTATCTAACTAGGGGAACTGAATGGACCTTGAATCCTCTTCCCTCCTTTTTGATAGAAATCCCAAGGGTCTCCCCTAGGTGTTCCAGGGGTGGGGCGTTAGGTACTTATAAGGAGAATCCTTATAAAAAAGGATTTTACAAGCAAAGGGTAGTAAAATTGCACATTTCACTCCCCACATTGTTGTAAACTGCTTCCTAAAATAGACTTTTGTACAAGGAGCACTGTGAAATGAGAATTGGCAATATTTTTATATATTCAGCACCTCTAAAATCTTTCTTATGTGTTCCCGGGGTGGGAGGTCCTGTAGGTATAAAATGAGTCTTTATAAAAACTGTTTTATAAGCCCTGGTACTCGAGAAATTTGCCAGTTAATATTTCCATTGCAGATCCCCAGCCTGTAGGTTAACATTGGAAGAGGTTATTAGTAAATTTTCTTTTTTATTTCAAAAGATTTTATTAGAAGGAAATTTTTACACAGTACAGAGTAGACAAAACGAAGGCAATACTGGTCTTGATGTCACTACAAGCATATCTATTGATACATTCTGTCTTGCTGAGAAGCTTGAGTGATGGTTGTACATAATCAACTTATATCCTTGGCGTTTCCTAAAGTCGTTCATATGCGTCGCCTCCGTCGGTCGGAAGAGACAGTGTATAGATTTAAGTAGGAGGAAAGACGAGAGGAAGAAAGAGAAACGGACGCAAGTGTGGCGAGTGGTAGGCTGCTTGACTACCAAGTTTGCTGACCGGCTGCACCGGGGGGGGGATGGGTGGGGGGGAGGCCAGTGATGGTGTCTGGCAGTGCGGTGTGTTCATGGCAGTTTTTGCGAGTCAAGGTATTTGTCCAGGGAAAGACACATCTCGTTGCCCAGTCCCACTTGGGGTGTTTGATTTTTTGTTATGTTGTCTGCTCCCCTTAGGAAGGTGACCCAGTTGAACCAGACTTTGAAAGTGGCCTTCCCCGTGTCCTTCCAGTTAGAAAGGATTGTCTTAGTTGCCGCCGTGAAGAGTAGGTCAATGAGGCTCCTGTCGTTAATAGAGTGTATCTCTGGGGCCATGAAAGCGTTTGTTATGCTGAGGATGTCTAATTGTGGTATGTACCCCGTTACGTTATAGATGAAATCCCTTACTTTCCCCCAGAATGTCTTTACTTTAGGGCAGTGGATGATCATGTGTGCTAAGTCTCCTTTCTGTTTCTGGCAGTTCTAACCTAAATCGTTGTTTATGAGCCCGACAGCCGCTAGGCGTGCCGGGGTCCAGTACGCTCTGTGTAGGAGCCAGAATTTAGTTTGTGCTAGTATGCTGGTGACTTTGTTCCTGCTCGCTGAGGACCAGAGGTATGCCTTCTCTTTTTTGCTAAAATGCCAGGAATGCAGCGTTTCCCAGTATTCTATGGCCTTCCTGTTTAACCTAGTTGTCTTTGCACTTAGGAGTTTATATAGGTGTGACGTTTGGTGTCCAGTTTTGTTGAGGTTGGTCAAATATTAGTGGATTGTTGGGACTTCCTTGCTTAGGCCTGCCTTGGTGATTGCTGCCTTTATTTTAAGAAAGTTATATAGCTCTATGTCTGGTAGGTCGTGCGCGCATTGTAGGCTGGCGAAGGTGGTGGGCGACCCGTGTTCCTCTAGTTGGGATGGAGTAGAGATTCCTCGCTTGGGTCAGGAGGCTAAGGTAAGTATGCTGTTTTTGTACTTTATTTTTGTATTGAACCAAAATGGATTCCCATTTTGTGTTCCTTATGCTCCTTTCCATTCTTTTGTCTACATATAGAAGGGCGTTTTTGGTGTTTTTGAGAATCGTGTTGCTCGCCTCTGGGTGTTGGTTGGCAGTGAGGAGAACCGCTGGGTTAAGACCACCCACCAGAGCTCTTTCTAGCTCCAGCCAAGCCGGCGTCTATCCTTGTTCAGGCGCAAGCCAGTATATGCCTTGTCTGGCTAGGCAGGCTGTCTGGAAGGTCTTAAAGTTTGTGACGTTGAGCCCCCCTAGGTCCTGGCTAAGCCTTAGTTTCTGGAGGCTTATCCTGGCTTTCTTACCCCTCCAGAGGAACGTATTTGTCATAGTGTTTAGTTTTTTGTGGAAGTCTTCCGTGACTATTAGTGGGAGCATTCTTAGCAAGTAGTTAACCATGGGGGTTATCATCATTTTTATTGTTTCTACCCTACCCCACCAGCTGACCTACTTGGGGGACCACGCGTCTAGCCTGTCTTTTATCTTGTTTATTATTGATTTTTGGTTGTGATCCAGCGTTGACTTGAGTCCCTGTCGAAATAGATACCTAGGTATTTTAGGGCCCCTCTTTGCCAGTGTAGTCCTGAGGAACCTATAACGTCCTTAGTGGTGTGAAAGTTGAGTGGCTTACATTCGGACTTGCTTCTATTAAGCTTATACCCGGCTACCTTTGCATATTCATCAATGGTGTTCATTAGTGCTTCTATCGAGGGCTCTGGGCTCTCTGTCATCATGAGTATGTCGTCAGCGTGTGCCGCTAGTTTGAACCTGTTGCCATTGACCGTCATCCCTTTTATCCCGGCGTTGTTCCTGATCATGGCCAGAAGGGATTCTAGGGTCAGTAGGAACAGTGCCGGGGAGAGTGGGCAGCCTTGTCTGGTTCCTCTTTCCAGGGATAGGGCCTCTGATGTGCCCCCATTTACTACTACTCGGGCTTTGGGGTCTTTGTATAGCGCCATCACCATTGTCCTATGGTTTTCACCTAGGCCGAACTTCTGCATGCATCGGTCAAGGAAGGGCCATGACACTCTATCAAAAGCCTTTTCTGCGTCCAGCGCGATCATTACCGCTGGTTCCGCGTTGGCAGAGGCGTGGTTTATTATGTGGCATAGGAGTCTCGTATTGTCTTGGGATAGTCTATTTTTGAGGTAGCCCACCTGCGTCTTGTGGATGAGGCTTGGAAGCTGTGCGTTGAGTCTCCCCGCTAGTATTTTCGCATAGATCTTGCAGTCTACGTTAATTAGAGAAATGGGGCAGTAATTCTTCGGGAATTGTGTGTCTTTTCCCTCTTTGGGTATGACTATAATGTTGGCCTCCGCCATTGAGTCTGTCATTTTCCCTCTTCTGATACAGTGTGCGAAAACCTCTTTTTTTTATTGTGTTCCTGACTAGAGGGAGGAAGTGTTTGTAGAATTTTGTTGTTTAACCGTCCGGGCCCGACGCTTTGTTTTCCTTTAGCAGTACAAAAGGGGGTAGTGATGGACGGAGCATCTGAACCAATCAAACACTCACACCCAGTCAGCAGATCTGGGTTTAATCCATCACCGTTCTTTAGCCCACTCTGCCACCCCAGTTCAGACATGGCCATATGCAAATCAGATCAGTCTGACCCTGTGCCTCATGGGAACAGTCCAGCCTTAACTGCCAAGCCATGCCTTCCCTGGACCGGAAACATGCTTCCGAGGACCGGTTTCTAGCATTTCAGCCGTCATCAGCTTGGCTTGCGTGAATCCAGTGGCAAAGTGAGCAAGGGACTGACGTCTGAGCATAGCCTGCCAACTTATGGCGAACAAAGCGGTACTAAAGGGGGTGGTGAGGGACGAAGCATCTGAACCAATCAAACACTCACACCCAGTCAACAGATCTGGATTTAATCCATCACCATTCTTTAGCCCACTCGGCCGCCCCAGTTCAGACATGGCCATATGCAAATCAGTCTGACCCTGTGCCTCATGAGAACAGTCCAGCCCGAACTGCCAAGCCATGCCTTCCCTGGACCGGAAACAAGCTTCCGAGGACCGGTTTCTGGCATTTCAGTCCTCTTCAGCCCGGCTTGCTTGAATCCAGTGGCAAAGTGGGCAAGGGACTCACGTCTGAGCATACCCTGCCAACTTATGGCAGCCACAGCCATGTCTATCTCTGCTTCTGTTATGTCTAGTTCTAGGGTTGCACGTTGAGCCTCTGTTAGCTTGGGCAGGTTCAGCTTGTCTAGGAGGGCAGCTCCCATATCTGGGTTAGATCTTTGTCCTCTTTGTACAGCTCCTCATAAAATTCTTATAGACCCTTAGGATCTGAATGAATGAATGAAAATTTATACCGCGCAGACAATAACCCGAAGGCATCAAAGCGCCTAACAAAGCAAATCATAAATGTAAGCAATACACCACTACAGATACGCCTGCGCAAAGAGATGTGTTTTCAGAGCCCTTCTGAATGCCTGAAGAGTGGGTAGGGATCTTATTTCCAGCGGGAGGGCATTCCACCACTTGGGCGCCAAGGTGGAGAAGGCCCTACCTCCTTATTGACTGTTTGGGATGTCTTGTTAGAGTCTGTCATGGCAGCAATGGTGTGTTGCCTCTGCTTACTTTTAAGATATGAGTCAAGGGCTCTACCTGCTTTATTTGATATACAGAGGTTTATGGCTTTGTACCTGTTTATCCACGTGCCGGCCCTCTCGCTTAATATCTTAATAAGTTCATATTTTTTCCTCGTTAGTGTCATCAGTGTGTTTTTGTCGGCTAGATTGACGCTGTGGTGCAAATCCAGGTCTTTGATCTGCCTCTCTAGTTCTAGTATTGTTTTGTTTCCGTCTCTGTTCATTCTTGACTTGATGCTTATTATTTTCCCTCTAATTGTGGCCTTCACGGCGTCCCAGAGAACTCCTTTGTCTGTGCCTGGCTTGTCGTTGATTTCTAGGTAGTCTTTACTGGCCTCCTCTATGGCAGCTGCATTCGCTGGGTCCCGAATGACATCGCTGTTGAATCTCCATCTACGGCTTTTTTGTTCGTTGTGACGACCGCTAAGTGTTAGGCTGATGAGGGAGTGATCTGACACTGTTCTCGGTGCAATCTCTGTGTGCTCTATGAGGTGGGTGTGTGTGGCTGAGATAAGGATGTAGTCTATTCTGATGTACGAGTTATGGGGGTGGGAGTAGAAAGTGTAGCCTCTAGCGTCTGGGTGTTGGAGTCTCCATGGGTCGCTGAGGTGGAGCTTGGTGCATAGGTTCTTAAGCGTGTGTTGTGCCTGGGTTTGGTGGCTGGCTCTTTGTGGGTGTCTGTCTATGGCTTGATCTAGCACCTGATTGAGGTCCCCGGCTACTATCAGGATCTCATCTTGGGAGAGATTGCCCAGTCGGTTCCCCGCCTCTCTCCAAAAGTACTCGTCCTCTGTATTAGGGCCGTAAATGTTGGCAATGTGTACTGTTTCCTCCCCCGCTTGAGACTGGTTTTTAGCAGTCTCCCATCCTCGTCCGCATAGCACTTGTGTAGGGTTAGTCTGGATTTCTTATTTATTCGTGTTATTATACCTCTCTTTTTGTGTATGGCTGGTGAGCAGAGGGTTAGAACTATCCAGTTCGCCTTCAGGCGTTGTGCGTCCTCTTCGGAAAGTTTTATTTCCTGAAGGACGCACACATCACTTTTTAGTTTTGTTAGGTAGTCTATTACCTTCCTTCTCTTGATCGGGTGGTTAAGCCCTTTAACGTTAAGTGAGGTTATTTTTAGATCTGAGAGTAGCTGGGAGTGCCTATGTTGTGTCATGGTTTGTGCTTATTGTCGCCCTTTCTTGGTGTGGTCTTGGGGGAGTTGGCCCCTTTGCATTTGGTCCGCCCCGCCCTCCCCTGGGGCTTCCATGTGTCCCCAGTCGGGTTGGTCTGATAGTCGTGCTGGTTGAGTGTGTATGTCCGTTAAGAATGCGAGTGTTAGAAAAAGAGAGAAATAAAAGTGTATGATCTGTACTGGAACGCCCTCCCCACCCCCCCTGCCCCCGGCCCCTCCTCCCCCCTCCCCCAGCATTTTGAAAAAATGGGCGTGCGTCAGCAAAGTTCCCTCCCCCGAGGATTTCTTAGTGAGCCATTTTGGGTTTCGGCCCCGGGCTTTATCAATGATCACTAGTAAAGGATATGCTTGTGGAGCATATACGGAAATGTCTCTGTTGTTGCAGTTCCCCCTGTCCCTGGGTGGATGAGGTAGGCGTGCCTGCTCTGAGGTAGATTCAGTACGATGAGGTAGTGTCAGGATCCACCCCGGGACTGAGGTACGTTCCCTGGTTGCAGACTGATGTTCACGGTAGAGCTATAAATTGAGGTAATTTGGTTGCTTGAGGTAGAGTTGTTGTTCCAGTGATTGGCGTTCCCTTGTGTCTGCATTAGTGACCTTGGCAGGAATGGCCCGTTGCGCCTGTGTTGTCCAGTGCAATCGGTCTCGCATTAGGAAAGTTTGAGCTATTAGTATTGTAAATGACAAATATTTTATTCATGTGTTGGTTTTGAAAATAGCGAAATTAATAGCTTTGTCATTTACAATGCCAATAGTTTTAACTTTCGCAAATGTGACACCTATAGCATTTGCAATGCAATATGTGTTGTATGTACGTGACATAGATGTATTGATATTACAAATAACAATGGCTTTTAATTTTTTAAAAATAATTAATACTTAAATAAAAGTTATTGTAATTTATAATGACAATAGCTTAAACATTTGTAAATAACTTTTGTGAAGATTATGTTCAGTGTATCATAGAATAGTGATGACACCAGACCTGTCCAACGTGCCTCTGCAGCATTTGAAGGGCCAAAAGGAACATAGATGACTGTCAGGAGGGTACACGTAAATACTACAATACCGAAAAAAGGCAAGCCTTATTGTGTGTACCAACAGCCAGACAGCACAGCATCAACACCAAGACTCAAAATGGGCGTAATTAGTGGGAGCGGTATTTATTTATACAAGGCAGGCGTCCATGTGTTTCCCCCTCCACGGCTGGAGACTGGTTTATCGATTAGAGGGGTCAATTCCAGCAGCAGTTGGCCAATCACCCGGGCTGGTCTGGCTCAGAGGCCCAGAAATAGAGACCAGCTATGCCTGTCCTTTACAGCCTTGAGTAAAATGCTCACGTGGAACAGGGCTGTGTGCCGTAGATGGTGGAGGGCGATGGGCAAGGTAGGTAGGTGTGTACACAGAAATGCCAAGTACACAGAAAGGAGAAGTTCGCAAGCCTTTGGTATACAGCACAGCTGAGAAGACGAGCAGGGAGGGGCGAAAGGAGGAAACGAGGGGTGTGTGGAGGTTCCTGGCATTGATGAGGCTCTTCTGAAACTGCCCCCTCCCCACCCCCTTCAAGGGTGCACAGCGCTATGAAGTTGTCATGCTTAGGGCACATGGAGCGACGCTAGCAGTAATGCTATACTTAAGAGCCAACAGATCACCTCGCCATCCCACCCCTATCGACACACTTCTTAAGCGTGAATTCCCAAAAACCAACACAAAGCTTACCAGTGGCTGAACGGGCCGCCATTATCGGCGCCTTGGATCAGGGCCAGACGGTAATGAGTGCACGCTCTGGCCTAGGCTCGGGTTTCATTTCATTTTTCGACATACTGATTTGGCATTCCTCACAGATGGATCGCATATCGGACCTACACTGGCAGCAAAAAAAAAACACCTTTCACAAGGCCTCAGGCTAAACCCAAGTAAAAGCTTCTCTGCTCAACGCCCAGTCTGTTGTTTTTGAGGGGAGGGAGGACGCACGCAGGCACGCACACACGCGCTCTCTCCCCAGTCCGATCTCCTGATTTCATTTAAGCGAAATAACAAAATACGAAAATTAAATCTTGGTCGTGCCTTTTAGCACTGTTCTGCGTGACCGAGTTAATAGCTGTGTATGTAGACAAAATTTAATTTGAAACAAGCACTAAGGGGTGTAAAAAATCCCTTGGGAGGCAGGCGCCGCCGCGCTGCCCGCAGCGACCCGGAAGCTCATGGCCGGCCGGCCAATCCGCTCGCGGCCGACCGGAAGTCCCGCCTCCCGAGGTCCGCGAGCTGCCGGCGCATGGAGCGCCCTGCCGTCCGGTGTAGCCCGGGTCCCCAGGAGGGGGCCGGGGAGAAGGAGGAGTTTGGCGCCTGATGCGGGGCTCCTCTGACCTGAGGGAGCCCCGATTTAGATGAGGAGACGCCGCGCCGTGAGGAGCCCCGCCGGAAGAGCGCAGTTGGTAAGTGGGGCCCAGGGCTGATGTAAAGTGCGTGCGTGCCTGTGTGTATGCCTGGGAGGGGGGGGGGGGAGTGTGTGCGCGCGTGTGTGCATGTGTGCGCGAGGGAACGTGTGTGCGCATGCGTGACTGTGTGTGATTGAGAGAGAATGCGAGGTAGGGGATAGTGTGCCTGTATGTGTGCCGTATGCCTGCGTGTGCATGCGCGCGCCTGTGTGTGTGTGTGGGTACGTGCATGCATGCAGAGGGGTGGGGGCTGCCTGTGTCTGTGTGTGAGAAAGGGCTTTGCGCATGCGCAGCTACCAGACCCTCGCTCCCGAGGTGAAATCTGACCTCGTCAAAGCGCGTGTCTGGTAGCTGTCCACATTCCTAAATACGGGCCACAAAAGGTCTGAAGCAGACACTCTCAATGCTCACGCATTGAGAGTAGGTCTGCTCGACCTAAAAACAAAAGCGGGTTCTGTGTGAAAATACAGTGTGGCACAAAACAAAATAAGTTTGTATAGTAAACGTGCGCAAAGCAGATGGCAGTCTGTGATGTGTTCATGCTAACTCTGGGAAATCTACAACGAGCCCGCACAGGACGTTTGACACATCACATCGGCGTCACCCAATGAATTCTTCTCAGGATACATCTATTAAATGTTAAAGCCTCAGTCCCTGGAGCGCCCTTCATGTTTATGTTAGTAAACAGTATGAGAGCAGCACAGGATTGCCTAAAGCAGGCAAACCTAGCGCTCCTTAGGAGACTAGTATCTGTGGCTGTGTTGCCCCTGATCTCTAAAACTGCAAAGGTAGCTGAGCCCTAAAGTGTGCGTGTTAGGCTGGTCAGAACAAGCCAGCGCTCCAACGTGACATGTGCCCTTCACTTTAAGGCTACTTCATTGTACCCTGCTGGTTCGTGAAGCTCCACTCCAACCTCACTCTTCAGGCAGAAAGGCACCCAGCTCGCCTTATTGCCTTATAGCCAAGACGCGGCTAGGGCTCTCGGGAAGAATGGGGCGGGGGTAGAAACAAGCTCTGCCGCAAACTCCACCAATACGTGGTTTGGCCGTGTCTGCAGCCAGAACGTTCACCCCAGCAATGCCCACCTAAAGGGATCATAATTGGATAGGATGATGGTAACCCTCCTCAGGTGCAGAGATGTCTTCTCTGTTGCCGTTCAGATGCAGCAATAGAGGGCCCTCACTGTCATAGTATCAGGGGCCCAGAGAGGCATCCTCTCCCATCATGTGGTATCCTCCTAGTGTCCATCCCCCAGGGGGCACCTCCAGAATCTGTCTCTCCCTCTGCGCTGCCGTGGCCTTCCCAGCAGGCATACCCCCTAATCCATGGAAGACGGCCCCAGTCATTCACTGCAGCAAGCAACACAGCCCCCCCCCCCACGGGCACACCAAGCTCGGGTACCGTAGCAGGTACTCTGCCCCTCTGTCAATGATTTCTTCCCACCTGTCTGGAGCATGGCCGCCCCGCCACCACCAGCCAGACCTTCAGTTGAAGTCTGCACCCGGTCAGTGCCACAGCAGGGTCTCAGCTGCGACAGAAGGGACGGCCCCAGACACCCCCATTCAATCAGGCTGCAGGGTAACTGGTGTTCAGGACATCGCACATGCTCTAACACGAGCACCTGGCCCGACGTCGTCGGTAGCCCAGGTCCCAGTCCACTAGGCCGCACCTCTCCAGGCCTCCACGCTCAGTTCCACCAGCGGCCTCCAGAATGACAAGACTCTCCCAGAATGTGAGTTTGTCCGTTCGGACTTCAATGCACGGGATTGCAAGCGGGTCCCTCAATTTGGATGGCAGGATAACATTGGATGGTGGGTGGCGGCACGGAGCTGCCCTAAAACACGCCCACCGTGTTCTGTGTACAAGCCATGCCCTGCCATTCCTCATTTTAAGGCCAGGTGATTCAGATACTCTAAATGGCCTAAAAACAGCCAACTCCTGGATAACCCAAACAACTCCTGCTTGCTCTGTAGGGCACTCCAGCCTTAGATGTCCAAGCATGCCTAAAAACAAATCCACTGTTGTAAGCCTCTTGTGCACTCTCACAGACTGCAAGGACCAAGAGTCCAAAAGCTTTCTACCCAATTACCCTACCAATGCTCATAATCCCCAAATACACTTACCATAAAAGGCTATCCTAGACAGTTTTCCTGCTATGGTGACTGCTGACATGTTTCTGCCGGATGTACCATGTTACTCCGCATACTATTACAACTACCTACCGTTACAACGCGACCATTACAACGCATACCATTACAACGCATAGCGCTTTGAGGTGCTGGATAGTGGTAAGTATAATTTACTATTCTAACTCCAGTCCCCGTGGACCCTAGGGAAGGTGTTGGATAGTAAATTATACTTATTCCCTATCCTAGAGCGCCCCCCAGCGCAATGCGTTGTAATGGTATGCGTTGTAAAAGTCGCGTTGTAACGGTAGTGCGTTGTAACAAATGCGTTGTAACAGGTGTATACCGTTTCTGCCAATTAACCTAATAATGATATGCACAACATCCTACCCCCTCTCTAGTAAATTTCCACTCTCATAACCAGATTTTACCACCACAGAAGTCACATTTCTTTCGCAGCTTTCCTATACGATCTCCCAGGCGATGATGATAGACTGCTCACTTAAAGTTTCAGCAATATAATTATCCACATATAGCACATATTTGGTCCTAAAACAATGTTGTGATGTAAATAACACACCATAAAGCACTGCAACAATTACAACAGGTCCAAGTCCTTTATCCTGCTACTGACTCATTCTTCAAGTTAAGCCTCACACTGGGCTCATTCCCAGCTCCATCTTTGCTCCCACACTGAGCTCATTCCCAGCTGTCTTTGCTCTCACACTGAGCTCATTCCCAGCTGTCTTTGCTCCCACACTGAGCTCATTCCCAGCTGTCTTTGCGCTCACACTGAGATCATTCCGAGCTCAATCTTTGTTCTCACACTGACTTTATTCCCAGCTCTATCAGTGCTTTTGTATTGAGCTCATTCCCTGATCTACCTTGGCTCTCACACTGAGCTCATTCCCAGCACTGTCTTTGCTCTCACACTGAGCTCATTTGCAACTCTATCTTTGCTCTCAAGTTGAGCTCATTCCCAGCCTATCTTCGCTCACACTGAGCTCATTCCCACCTCTGACTTTGCTCTCACACTCAGCTCAGTCTCAGCTCTGCTCTTGCTCTCACACTGAGTCCATTCCCAGCACTGCCTTTGCTAACATTGCTCTCATGCGGAGCTCATCCACCTCCTTGCTCTCATGCGGAGCTCATCCACCTCTTTGCTCTCATGCGGAGCTCATCCACCTCTTTGCTCTCATGCGGAGCTCATCCACCTCTTTGCTCTCATACTGAGCTCATCCACCTCCTTGCTCTCATGCGGAGCTCATCCACCTCTTTGCTCTCATGCGGAGCTCATCCACCTCTTTGCTCTCATACTGAGCTCATCCACCTCTTTGCTCTCATACTGAGCTCATCCACCTCTTTGCTCTCATACTGAGCTCATCCACCTCTTTGCTCTCATACTGAGCTCATCCACCTCCTTGCTCTCATACTGAGCTCATCCACCTCCTTGCTCTCATGCGGAGCTCATCCACCTCTTTGCTCTCATGCGGAGCTCATCCACCTCTTTGCTCTCATACTGAGCTCATCCACCTCCTTGCTCTCATGCGGAGCTCATCCACCTCTTTGCTCTCATGCGGAGCTCATCCACCTCTTTGCTCTCATGCGGAGCTCATCCACCTCTTTGCTCTCATACTGAGCTCATCCACCTCTTTGCTCTCATACTGAGCTCATCCACCTCTTTGCTCTCACTCAGAGCTCCTTCAGTGTTTGTAAGAGAAAGAACAAGAGGGTTTCCAAACTACTCAATGCTGGTTCTTTTGTTAAAGTTGCCATCACTTGCTTCATGGATTAAAAGCCCACATTATAGCTGTGGTAGCCAGGAGACAGTAGCAGGGTAACAGGGGAGCAGGAATGTGCAGGCACACGCTGGCCAGCATTGGCACACACTCACCCCCACGCCTCAGATTGCACCCCATTTCTCAAGTACAGTAACACTTGAAAGTCTGAGTTCATTGAATGCAACATTAATCTACATATATTACCTTCCTTTTGCATATATATAATTTGGTTGACCATCTTCACTACAGTCCAGTGAGAGTGGTAATCTATTAAGACCAATGTGAATCGTTTTTAAAACTTCTTTGAGATTGAAAGGACCAATTATGTCATGGGCAATCTTCTCCCATGGTTTGTCTGGTACTGATACAGGGGAGATGGGGTTGTCATAGTTACTTTGGATTTATCACTTTTACAGTTTTTTACCTTGTCTTCCACAATCGAGTCAATGTTGGGGAACCAGTAACGTTCACGCAGTCTAGCTTTAGTTAAACATCTGCGAGGTGACCCTCATGTACAAGATCAACAATTTTGCATCTAAGGGGTTCGGGTGGTATTATTTTGCCATTCCTAAATAGGACTCCCTGATCAATGCTGAGCTCATGACGAACTTCACAGAATTTCTTGATATCCTCACTTACAGATTCAGTGGAAGTGGGAAAACCCTGTACTGTGCACATTAAGGGCTCGATTCACAGAATGAACTTAAGACTCAATCTTAAACTTACTACTATTTTGGTATTCACAGAATGCACTTACTACTTTTGGTATTCACAGAAGTTAGGATTTTGTCAAAATCCTAACCTAAGTCTGTCTTAAGTCTGTCTTAAGTTTGTCTTAAGACAAACTTGAGACAAAATCCTAACTTCTGTGAATTCCAAAACTAGTAAGTGCATTCTGTGAATGCCAAAAGTTGTAAGTGCCTTCTGTGAATTCCAAAAGTAGTAAGTGCATTCTGTGAATACCAAAATAGCACTAAGTTTAGGATTGAGTCTTAAGTTCATTCTGTGAATCGGGCCCATAGAGTTGGGTCATGCTGGTGCCGTTCATACACTCTGATCATTCTTGGGAAGTGATGGTGGTGTGATTGAGTTGAAGAATGGGGTATTCAGGGGTGTCAAATTGCTCCACCTTATCTAAAGGGCTTCTTGAAAGAAAGTCTGCTGCAGAATTGTGAGTACCAGGTACATATTCTACCCTAAAGCAGAAACCCTCTAACCAAAGAATCCATTTGTCTATGCGGGGAGTGTTGCAAGAATTATTTTTAGGATCGAACATGAAGATTAGGGGTCTCCTCCACCATAAATATGTCAGAAAAAGATGACATTTCCAACAAGTGTATTTCTTTTTTGGATCCATTTCACAGGGGAACAAATAAACGAAAAGAAGAATGGGAGGGAGTCTATATTTCTTGAAGTCGTGGTTTTATTAAATGAGGAGCTAGACAGAACAAAATGGAATAACAAGAAGAAAAGGAGGAGAGGAGCCTGAAAGAAGGAAAAAGAGTCCAGAGTGGCCATGAACGCTGAACCTTATCTGTAGGCCTTGGCTATTTCTGCCATTCTGGGACGTGTTTAAAAAAGTTGGGGATTGGAATCTACTGAATAAGTAGGGGCACCCTGTGCCCTGCCGATCCTGCCCACTTCCACCACCGAACTCACTCCTGCGGGTGCAGACCTCTCACTCTTAAGGGTGCGGACAACTCACACCACTGGGTGCAGACTTCTCACTCTCACCTCAGGACTCACTCCCCACACATCTCAGGCGGGCACTCACCTCTCACCCCAGGAGTCACTCTCATCTCAGGAGGCACTCACCTCTCACCCCATGAGTCACTCATCTCAGCAGGCACTCACCTCTCACCTCAGGAGGCACTCACCTCTCACCCCAGGAGTCACTCATCTCAGGAGGAACTCACCTCTCAACCCAGGAGCCACTCTCATCTCAGGAGTCACTCACCTCTCACCCCAGGAGTCACTCATCTCAGGAGGCACTCACCTCTCACTCCAGGAGTCACTCATCTCAGGAGGCACTCACCTCTCACCCCAGGAGTCACTCATCTCAGGAACCACTCACCTCTCACCCTAGGAGTCGAGTGACATCTCATGAGGCACTCACCTCTCAACCCATGAGTCACTCATCTCAGGAGGCACTCACCTCTCACCCCAGGAGTCACTCTCATCTCAGGAGGCACTCACCTCTTATCCCAGGAGTCACTCTCATATCAGGAGGCACTCACCTCTCATCCCAGGAGTCACTCTCATCTCAGGAGGCATTCACATCTCACTCCAGGAGTCACTCATCTCAGGAGGCATTCACCTCTCACCCCAGGAGTCACTCTCCTCTCACCTGAGGAGGCACTCTCCTCAGGAGGCATTCCCCTCTCACCTCAGGATGCAGACCTCACCACAGGAGGCACTCCCCTCTCACCTCAGAGCCACTCTCCTCTCACCTCAGCACCCCCACCCCAGGCAGACAGGTCAGATTAGAACCAGCCCCCGGGGCACACAGGTCAGATTAGCAACAGCCCCCGAGGCACACAGGTCAGATTAGCACCAGCCACACAGGTCAGATTAGCACCAGCCCTCTTGGCACACAGGTCAGATTAGCACCAGCCCCCGAGGCACACAGGTCAGATTAGCACCCCCACTCCAGGCACACAGGTCAGATTAGCACCAGCCCTGGAGGCACACAGGTCAGATTAGCACCAGCCCTGGAGGCACACAGGTCAGATTAGCACCCCCACTCCAGGCACACAGGTCAGATTAGCACCAGCCCTGGAGGCACACAGGTCAGATTAGCACCAGCCCTGGAGGCACACAGGTCAGATTAGCACCAGCCCCCCGAGGCACACAGGTCAGATTAGCACCAGCCCTGGAGGCACACAAGTCAGATTAGCACCCCCACTCCAGACACACAGGTCAGATTAGCACCAGCCCTGGAGGAACCCACGTCAGATTAGCACCCCCACTCCAGGCACACAGGTCATATTAGCACCAGCCCCCGAGGCACGCAGGTCATATTAGCACCAGCCCCTGAGGCACACAGATCAGATTAGCACCAGCCCCCGAGCCACACAGGTCACATGGTCAGTGACTGGCTGCCGCCCCCTCCCTATGTAACCGCACCAACCCCAAAACACATGGACAAGAAACCAAGTTGTCTTTGGAAGGCTGGGGATGGCAAGACCCCCCGGCCGTATTTATTAAGATATAAAACAATACATTTTTAATTCAACAATAAACATTTATAAAAAATCCGCAGGACATTAGATACAATATTGTCAACAGGTATGAGAGAGTAGCCTTAACAAAATTCTAATACAGATTGTTTCCTAACCGAATCTAACATCCTCATCTGAATTTTGTATACTAACATTTCTGGCCATATGGCAAGGTCGCTAACCGGTGTCAGGTCCTACTAGCTGCGCTTCACCCACGTCAGCGTATGGCGCAGAGTAAGGGCCCTCCTTTAGTGGGTAAATGGAGTTCACGGCGTAGACCGAGTAATTACCGGGTTTGGCTGTGCGCATGCGCAGCCGAGCCTGGTAATTACTCGGTCTACGCCGTGAACTCCATTTACCCACTAAAGGAGGGCCCTTACTCTGCGCCATACGCTGACGTCATGAGTACGCGCGGGGTGGCTACCAGCCTAAGGAAAGCGTGACTCCCCAACCCGCGCCCCTTTGAAGCACCAGTTACCTTGCCCCTGAAGTTCTAGGAGGGGCCAATGACCCCTCCCCCTGGGCGGGCACCTCCGAGGATGATGCGCCGCCCCCCAGTCATGACCTTACCGCATGCCCCACTCCTAATAAATACGACGACCTGTGGAAAAAAGTACTAAAGGACAGCTACACTAACTAAATGACACGTCATGACATAACATCGTCAAGCTACAAGGGGAAACAAGCATTAGAAATGCAATAGGTCTCGCAGCATTAGAGTTAGTGCTTTTAGAATTGTTTATGGGTTTTTTTGTAAATCTTTAGCATGAGGTTGAGGGTGAGTGAGGGTGAGTGAGGGTGAGGGGTTGAGGGTGAGTGAGGGTGAGGCTGAGGGTGAGTGAGGGTGAGTGTGAGTGAGGGTGGGTGAGTGTGGGTGAGTGTGGGTGAGGGTGAGGGATTGAGGGTGAGGGGTTGAGGGTGAGTGAGGGTGAGGGGTTGAGGGTGAGTGAGGGTGAGGGGTTGAGGGTGAATGAGGGTGAGGGAGGGTGAGGGGTTGAGGGTGAGGGGTTGAGGGTGAGTGGGGATGAGTGAGGGTGAGGGGTTGAGGGTGAGTGAGGGTGAAGGTGAGTGAGGGTGAGGGTGAGTGAGGGTGGGTGAGTGAGGGTGAGTGTGGGTGAGTGTGGGTGAGTGAGGGTGAGGGATTGAGGGTGAGGGGTTGAGGGTGGGTGAGGGGTTGAGGGTGAGTGAGGGGTTGAGGGTGAGGGTGAGTGAGGGTGAGGGGTTGAGGGTGAGTGGGGGTGAGTGAGGGTGAGGGGTTGAGGGTGAGTGAGGGTGAGGGGTTGAGGGTGAGTGAGGATGAGGGGTTGAGGGTGAGTGAGGATGAGGGGTTGAGGGTGAGTGAGGATGAGGGTTTGAGGGTGGGTGAGGGTGAGTGTGAGTGAGGGTGAGTGAGGGTGAGGGTGAGTGAAGGTGGGTGAGGGTGAGGGGTTGAGGGTGATTGAGGGTGAGGCATTGAGGGTGAGTGAGGGTGAGGGGTTGAGGGTGAGGGTGAGTGAGGGTGAGTGAGGGGTTGAGGGTGAGTGAGGATGAGTGAGAGTGAGGGTGAGTGAGGGGTTGAGGGTGAGGGGTTGAGGGTGAGTGAGGGTTTGAGGGTGAGGGGTTGAGGGTGAGTGAGGGTGAGTGAGGGTGAGGGTGAGGGGTTGAGGGGGAGGGGTCGAGGGGGAGGGGTTGAGGGTGAGTGAGTGAGGGTGAGGGGTTGAGTGTGAGTGAGTGAGGGTGAGGGGTTGAGGGTTGGTGAGTGAGGGTGAGGGGTTGAGGGTGAGTGAGGGTGAGGCTGAGGGTGAGTGAGGGTGAGTGAGGGGTTGAGGGTGAGGAGTTGAGGGTGAGTGAGGGTGAGGGGTTGAGGGTGGGTGAGGGGTTGAGGGTGGGTGAGGGGTTGAGGGTGAGTGAGGGTGAGGGGTTGAGGGTGAGTGAGGGTGAGGGTGAGTGAGGGTGAGTGAGGGTGAGGGTGAGTGAGGGTGGGTGAGTGTGAGTGTGAGTGTGAGTGTGGGTGAGTGTGAGTGAGGGTGGGTGAGTGTGGGTGAGTGTGGGTGAGGGTGGGTGAGTGTGGGTGAGGGTGAGGGATTGAGGGTGAGGGGTTGAGGGTGAGTGAGGGTGAGGGGTTGAGGGTGAGTGAGGGTGAGGGGTTGAGGGTGTATGAGGGTGAGGGAGGGTGAGGGGTTGAGGGTGAGGGGTTGAGGGTGAGTGGGGGTGAGTGAGGGTGAGGGGTTGAGGGTGAGTGAGGGTGAAGGTGAGTGAGGGTGAGGGTGAGTGAGGGAGGGTGGGTGAGTGTGGGTGAGTGTGGGTGAGTGAGGGTGAGGGATTGAGGGTGAGGGGTTGAGGGTGGGTGAGGGGTTGAGGTTGAGTGAGGGGTTGAGGGTGAGGGTGAGTGAGGGTGAGGGGTTGAGGGTGAGTGGGGGTGAGTGAGGGTGAGGGGTTGAGGGTGAGTGAGGGTGAGGGGTTGAGGGTGAGTGAGGATGAGGGGTTGAGGGTGAGTGAGGATGAGGGGTTGAGGGTGAGTGGGGATGAGGGGTTGAGGGTGGGTGAGGGTGAGTGAGGGTGAGGGTGAGTGAAGGTGGGTGAGGGTGAGGGGTTGAGGGTGATTGAGGGTGAGGCGTTGAGGGTGAGTGAGGGTGAGGGGTTGAGGGTGAGGGTGAGGGGTTGAGGGTGAGGGGTTGAGGGTGAGTGAGGGGTTGAGGGTGAGTGAGGATGAGTGAGAGTGAGGGTGAGTGAGGGGTTGAGGGTGAGGGGTTGAGGGTGAGTGAGGGTTTGAGGGTGAGGGGTTGAGGGTGAGTGAGGGTGAGTGAGGGTGAGGGGTTGAGGTGGAGGGGTGGAGGGGGAGGGGTTGAGGGTGAGTGAGTGAGGATGAGGGGTTGAGGGTGAGTGAGGATGAGGGGTTGAGGGTGAGTGAGGATGAGGGGTTGAGGGTGGGTGAGGGTGAGTGTGAGTGAGGGTGAGTGAGGGTGAGGGTGAGTGAAGGTGGGTGAGGGTGAGGGGTTGAGGGTGATTGAGGGTGAGGCATTGAGGGTGAGTGAGGGTGAGGGGTTGAGGGTGAGGGTGAGTGAGGGTGAGGGGTTGAGGGTGAGTGAGGGTGAGGGGTTGAGGGTGAGTGAGGGTGAGTGAGGGGTTGAGGGTGAGTGAGGATGAGTGAGAGTGAGGGTGAGTGAGGGGTTGAGGGTGAGGGGTTGAGGGTGAGTGAGGGTTTGAGGGTGAGGGGTTGAGGGTGAGTGAGGGTGAGGGTGAGGGGTTGAGGGGGAGGGGTCGAGGGGGAGGGGTTGAGGGTGAGTGAGTGAGCAATTTATTGTACCGTATGTTTCTGCTGAAATACCTTCGGGCCGTGTTTGCGCTGTAAAAAAATGCAAACCAGACGGCTCCTCACTTGGTGTCAATGTCGCTCGAAATGAAATCTGTTTTGTCTCATCAGCAGAAACATCTAAGTTATTGGGGACAATTTGCCACTCAATACTCATCTAAAAAGAGCGCCCTCCATATACAATGGATACCTTTGCCTTCACCAAAATGCTGACCCCGTTATGCCTGTAATTAATTAGCACGGGTGGAGGGGTCAGGCAGAACAGGGCAATGACGAGGATCCCGATGTAATGGCTGGAGCGAGCGTCTTTGAAGCGAGGGAACCGGTTGCGAGCGAGCGCTGTGATACCTTTGGAGTGCCGGTACAAAAGTAAAAAAAAAAAAAAGTTTTAAAAAGTCGTGCATAAAACATGAAAGGAACAAGCAATTACTGAAAGCTACGGAAAAGCGTGTTCCCCATATTTGTTTCCCCACATCGTAATGTAAACTTGGTTTTCAAAATATCAGTGGAATGAAATGGTTTATTATCATCAAGGCATATTTTTGGACAACTGGCGTACAGCAAGACGAGCGGCCGCCATGACTGGTTGTTAAAACAAAAAAAAGAGTAGTTTGTGCGCTGTAAGGAAAAAAAAACAGCAATTACGGTGGGGTTGTGGGGGCGGTCAAACACGGGACAGGGAGACAAGCCTAACATTTATTTAACAAAAGAGAACATGCAGCGTGCGCATCCTTGCACGTTCCTGTCACAAAACTAGTCGCCCTGCTTTTAAATAAATATGTTCTGTGCAGTCAAGATCGAGTTAGGCGAGCTGCACAGTAAACGGGGCGAGGAGAGAGGCGGGGAGGAAAACAAGAATCAACAAGGCTAGCGGCAGGCAGGCAGGGGAAGAGAGGGGAGGGGGGAGGAGAAATGCGACACGGCGGGAAGGGGAGGGGGCGGAACGGGGGCGGAGAGGGGAGAGAGAGAGTAGGCAAGGGTAAACAAACACGGCCATGACTGGTTGTTAAAACAAAAAAAAGAGTAGTTTGTGCGCTGTAAGGAAAAAAAAACAGCAATTACGGTGGGGTTGTGGGGGCGGTCAAACACGGGACAGGGAGACAAGCCTAACATTTATTTAACAAAAGAGAACATGCAGCGTGCGCATCCTTGCACGTTCCTGTCACAAAACTAGTCGCCCTGCTTTTAAATAAATATGTTCTGTGCAGTCAAGATCGAGTTAGGCGAGCTGCACAGTAAACGGGGCGAGGAGAGAGGCGGGGAGGAAAACAAGCATCAACAAGGCTAGCGGCAGGCAGGCAGGGGAAGAGAGGGGAGGGGGGAGGAGAAATGCGACACGGCGGGAAGGGGAGGGGGCGGAACGGGGGCGGAGAGGGGAGAGAGAGAGTAGGCAAGGGTAAACAAACACGGACGTGCACGCGCCCGTGACTTTTAAGGTCAATGCGCATGCGCATAAGCTTAATGCGCATGCGCATTGACCTTAAAAGTCACGGGCACTGCAAGGAATCGCCACGATTCCTTGCAGTTAGATAAAGAGTGGATGAGCCCCTATAGTCTCGCTTGCTCGATGCGCATGCGCATCGACAGGCGAGACCTAAAAAGGCCTAAACACAGTTGCCACATCAATATCCAATTTCAATACCATTATCTAAACGGGAAAAAAGGCCTAAAAGAAAACATAGTCAGCAAAATACACAATACAATATCATTTTCTAAACGGGAAGAAAGGCCTAAGACAAAACCTCATTAGCAAAATCACACTAAATCAGATCAATCACAATGCATACAACACCGCATGGTTCCAGGGATGGTGGGTGGGGAAATTAAGAAGCCCCGAGCGCGGGGCACGACCGATGTGTGGGGAGCGTCTAGGCACCAAGGGGGCCCCTGGGCACTCCCCACTCTTTATTCCCGAAGGGCGTGGAGGGCGGGGTGGCGGCCCGCCCCCTCACCCTGCCCCTCCGCAGCCCGCCCCCCGACCCGGATGTCCACCCAATGTCATCCGGGTCAAGGGGGGTACCAGCCAATCGGTGGTGGGGCGCACTCCCCCCGCGTCATCACTGGACGTCGGGAGGTCACGCCCCACCACCGGGAGGCAAAAGGGGGAGAGGGACGGTCGCCGCACCGCCATGCGGGCGGGGGGGCCCAGAGCCCCCCCCTTTTCTCATGGTCAGTGACTGGCTGCCGCCCCCTCCCTATGTAACCACACCAACCCCAAAACACATGGACAAGAAACCTAGTTGTCTTTGGAAGGCGGGGGATCGCAAGACCCCCCGGCCGTATTTATTAAGATATAAAACAATACATTTTTAATTCAACGATAAACATTTATACAAAATCCGCAGGACATTAGATACAATATTGTCAACAGGTATGAGAGACTAGCCTTAACAAAATTCTAATACAGATTGTTTCCTAACCGAATCCAACATCCTCATTTGAATTTTGTATACTAAAATTTCTGGCCATATGGCAAGGTCGCTAACCGGTGTCAGGTCCTACTAGCTGCGCCTCACCTAATGATGTGTGCATGCGCAGCTGAGCCCGGTAATTACTCGGTCCACGGCGTGAACTCCATTTACCCACTAAAGGAAGGCCCTTACTCTGCGCCATACGCTGACGTCATGAGTACGCGCGCGCGGGGTGGCTACCAGCCTAAGGAAAGCATGACTCCCCAACCCGCGCCCCTTTTAAGCACCAGTTACCTTGCCCCTGAAGTTCTAGGAGGGGCCAATGACCCCTCCCCCTGGGCGGGCACCTCCGAGGATGATGCGCCGCCCCCTCATACCTTAAAGTAGCTGCTCACCGGTCATGACCTTACCGCCACAGGCCAGCATTGTTGACCAACGATCTGGCCTCCCCCTCACCTCCTCTAGAAAGGTCATACTCACCCTGCAAACCCTTCCAACCATGCCAGTATATTAGTAGACCAGAGCACATTCCCTGCCTCCATCCAAAGCACCCCATCCTGAAGGTAGAATTGATCCCCCCAAATACATCCCTGTGGGATAGTCTGCAACCGGGGGGCTCAAAATAATTTGTCCAATTGTGTGTTGATCCTCTTTACTGAGTGATCCAACACCCTGACCTAGTCCCCCCCTCGCCACTGCAGCAGAGGTATAAGTCGAGACCCAACTATAGTGCGACCTGGGCACGTCCTGGCCACCCACCCAGCAGCGGAGATGATCACTTCTATCACTATTCGCCTCCCCAAGTTGGCGAAGTCGTTTCCCCCAGGTGAAGTATCACCACTGACGGGGGTGTGGTATGTTGAGAGAGTGGTTCCTATAATAACTCCTAACTGGCTGACGCATAAGCCTCCCCCTCCCACAGAAGGAAATGGAATACCTGCCCTGCTCTGTCCTTCTCCTACCCGCCCCAGCGGGGCAAACATGTTTGGCGCACTTCGCATACGAGCGGCCCACAATCCAAGTTAAAAGTGTCCAGTTACGTGCTGCCTACCCTCCTATGATGTATGCTCCTTACTCCACGCAGAGTTATTCTTAACAAAAAGGGGTAGGGGGGGCGCCTGCAAGCACAGGCGCAACCATCTCAATATCCGTCTTCCCACGGGGGAGTTGATGAGACGCCTTGTCCATACTACTCCTGCCCCTGGTCCAACCATGGTAGTATACCCTTAGCACCCCACCTGGATGACAATTCCCACTTCCACCTTAGGGAATGGGTAGCACTTACACCTGCCAGCACCGCTTGAGCCCTTGGGTGTCCTCTTTCTCTTGATCAATCGCCACAACACTTAAAGTCGCTGCTTGCGGTCGCCGTGCCTGATGTATGCTTCCCTTTTGCCGTCCACCAGTCGCTGATGTTGCTGTGTGGAGCACTTCTCCGATATCCGCCATGGACCCAGCCGTGAAACAAAGATAGACAAACACAACAATTAGTGTTTCTGGCTTCGTTGTGAAAACTGCATTACACAAGCCTGTCTTACATTGCCCGCACAAGCCATGTCTTAGCCAAAATTAACGCCCAATGTACTCCCAGGGACACTTCCCACTGCAATAGCGCCTTGACGCCCATTGGGCATAGTTGCGCGTTACAAATTCCACTTCATTCATTCAACTTCATTCAGCCTTTGGCTAGCACAATGCTATCTGTGCCGGGCTGTAAAACTGGCCCTTTATCAGTCCAGTCATCGCTTTGGCTCTTAGTTACCTACCGTCCAAACTAATCTGACGTTATTCAAACCACCCCTGGCCTGTGTTCCCTGCCATTACAAACCTTGGTGAAGTACAGCTCTGTCCTAGCCCCAGGGAGTATCCATTCCCTTGCTTAAACACTTGTTTTAGTTCCTTATTAGGCAGAGGGTCAGGTTCCAGGGTCTGTGCATTGCGCATAAAGCAAACTTACCACCATCCTGTTAAGTGGACACAGGCCGGCATGCAATGGAGGAATGGGCATGCCTAGAGCTCGCCAGATGAGGCTACAGGCGGCCCCGTGTCATGCTCATGTGAATTTAAATTAAGTGAGGCTGTGGCTGTTTGTCTGACCTGCTTGCAAAGGTGAGTCTATATTGCTCATCGTTGTCAGTTCATGCATTGTGTCAAGCAGTGACAATGTTGTGGCTAGCCAAGTTTAACATTACTGCCCATTACAGAAATGAGACACTATCATGTAACATTTCAATTATCTTCACCTAAACGAACATACAGCACTGAGGCCCACTCATCTCTAGGATGTTAGGAGTTAATATCACAAACCCATGCTAGCGACTAACCATACCACACCTAATAAAAGATGTGCTTCCCCAAATTGCTATCCGGGAAGCCTAGCACCAAATGAGCAACGGACAGGAGAGGCCTATCGGCGTGGTGATACCATCTTCTTAACTGCCTTCAAGGCCCTATTTAGGTGCGACCTTCCCTAACAAACAACCCATGGACCACAGTGCCATGATGACGCACCTTGGATGTGGTATTACCAACCGGGGTATCGCATCATAGTACCATCCGCGCTCCCACGGACTGAGCTTTAGGTGGGATGCCATGGTCACTCCCTTAGAGTCAGAACTTTCGGCTTTGCCAAAGCTCGTACCTCTCGCATTCTGTTTGCCTCTGATACGTGCCCAAATGCCACCATTGCCTACGTAAGATTTTTCTTGTGCCTGAGTGTCTAGCATATATTGCAGTATTATACCTCCAATTGTACTTTGTCTTCTCTTGTAATCTGCACACTTGTCACGTTTTCCTCCTGTGCACTATTGCTACCTCATGTATTACGTTTGCTCACCATTGTCACTTTTCCTCATGCCGCGCAACGTCTGCTTTCACAAAGAGGAGCGTGACACAGGCCCTTGCCGTCCTAAATCTGCAAGGTTCCCCAAACCTTCATGGGACCTCATTTATCCCAGGTCCGTGCACATCTTTGAGATATGGGATACTCGGTGCCTCTCGTCACATTCTGCAGGGATGGTGGGGGGCATCGTTTTGCGTCACAGCACTGCCGACTGACATTGGAAAAGAGGTTCACCAAATTATTGGTGTGGCCCATGACCTGTTCAATGGGGACGAGAGCTGACCAGCTTGTCCTGCCAGATATTGTTGCTCATGTGCATGATTGTGCATTGAAAATACCCTGGATGAAAGAACTCGCACCAAATCAACAAACAATAAATAGGCAGCTTATTTATTCTTTTTTGTAGCAAACCACAATATATCGTGCATATTTCATATATAAACCATATGCAGGGATCTAAGAGGTTTAAGATCACATTTTGTTTTGATTAGAGTTTTAGTGGCTGTTTTAACTCTATGCAAAGTAGGTATCCTAAACGGAGATATGGAAAGAACATTTAAGCTATATAACTAATGTAAGTCACATGCATGTTATTCATAAATTGAGCGGTTCACCTGGTGAAGTAATTATTTTACGTTTTAAAACAAGGAATACGCTTGCTTGGTGCATTTAAAAAGGGGCAGGTTTCAACACGTAAAGTATATGCTATGCCTTGAATGTTATGTTTGAATCGAGAAATAAGGATTGGCATAAATTGCAGCCTCACGTGTCTCTGAAAACCCACCTTAGTCCCCTTTAAAATTCTGGTAACTATTTCACCTCTTGTCTTTCTGAAAGTGGCTCATCCCGGAGCATGTTCACCCAGTAAACAATGTGAAATGTCCTGGTCCAAACCTTGTGCCCATTTTTTACAAGTCCATTATAACGTAATGCCTGTCTGCACAGATGCAACCTTGTGAATATTTACAAACCTTCACGTACTCCTTAACTAATATAATCTGCAGATTTCCCACGGTGGCGAAACTCAACCCTCTTAGCGTGAGTGCAGGAAAATGTCAGATCAATTATGTCAAAAATTGAACATTTTTGACTGAGCACAAATCTGTGCATGCTGATATTAAGGCCGGGTGAAATGTTTTCATGGGTTAAAGCTCATGACATTTAAAATGTTATGTTACTCTAATTTCATGGACGCCACGTGTTGCGTTACCTCTTTGACGGCATACTAGAATGCGAGAAAAATTTCATGAAAGCTGTTTACAAGAGGTATTCTCTTCTCAAACCAGTTTCCTGGCAGAAATTTCAGTGACTGATGAAGACAATATATGACCCCATGTTCAATTTTCACACGAAGTAACGGCAAGTACATTTGATAAACTGTGCGTTATTTAGCCGGGAATACCTCAACATTTTGCTAACTCTAGTTAAGAGTACATTGTTTGTGAATCGTACATAACTGTATTCAGTGGCGTACCTGCTGCTGTCGCGGGGGCACCAAATGCAGGGACCACCACCACCAGCAGCTGTCGCGGGGTGCCAAATGCAGGGACCACCACCACCAGCAGCTGTCGCGGGGCGCAAAATGCAGGGACCACCACCACCAGCAGCTGTCGCTGGGCGCCAAAGGCAGGAACCACCACCACCAGCAGCTGTCGCGGGGTGCCAAATGCAGGGACCACCACCACCAGCAGCTGTCGCGGGGTGCCAAAGGCAGGGACCACCACCACCAGCAGCTGTCGCGGGGGCACCAAATGCAGGGACCACCACCACCACCAGCAGCTGTCGCGGGGCGCCAAAGGCAGGGACCGCCACTGGCAACAAAAAGTCTAGCTACGCCACTGCCTCTGCTCTGCAGACAGAACACGACTGAGATGGCGAAAGGTTTCAGGCTTCCCCTGATGAAAGGGTGCAGGTGTCGGGTAAGAAAAAGAATCTATGATCATAAAAATTACCCTGACTTAAAAGTATGAAGTGTTTCTCTCCTTTCCTTCTGAAGACTGACCCCTCTCCATGCCTCATTTCCCTAGATATAGCCTACTAACGCTAATAATAATATGCACACATTTTTTAGCCTATCACTATCATTATGTACTAGGGACGTAAGATGTTTCGAAGATGGTTTTTTCCGTAGAATAATCCTGCGTGCAAAAATGCTGCGTGCTAAAGCCACTTGCGAAGTAAAATTCGCGTGGTAATGCCATGCGTGGTACTGGTTAGCATGGTATAATCATATAATGGGAAACAGCCACTACAACGAAGCCGTTTCCACGAATGCAGTAACCACGCATGCTTTACAACGCATGCGTGGTTACCACCATAACCTTTACCACGCATTCCTTTACTACGAAATACGTAGTAAAGGATTGTGAGTTAAAGGTCAAATAAAGAAGAGGGGGCTTGGGGGGGCCGGGGGGGGGTCTCCCCCCCCCCCCAAAAAAACCAAAAAAACGAGCGGAAATAAAAAAAGAAAACTTACATTAAAACGGACTTCAGTGCCCCTGTCATCAATGAAAGAGCCTCCACAACGTCGTAGCGTAGCGTGTCCGTCATTATAGCAGTCCTTTTTTTATTTTCTTAGACGTGTTTTGACGCTTGTTTCTGTGGATGATGGAAGTAAGGGCTGCTGATGAAAGGGTGCAGGTGTCGGGTAAGAAAAAAAATCTATGGTCATAAAAATTACCCTGACTTAAAAGTATGAAGTGTTTCTCTCCTTTCCTTCTGAAGACTGACCCCTCTCCATGCCTCATTTCCCTAGATATAGCCTACTAACGCTAATAATAATATGCACACATTTTTTAGCCTATCACTATCATTATGTACTAGGGACGTAAGATGTTTCGAAGATGTTTTTTTCCGTAGAATAATCCTGCGTACAAAAATGCTGCGTGCTAAAGCCACTTGCGAAGTAAAATTCGCGTGGTAATGCCATGCGTGGTACTGGTTAGCGTGGTATAATCATATAACCCTCTAGCCGCCCTCCAGCAGAGATAGTGCCTCTAATACGGGAGATGGGCTGACATCACAGAAACTGAGGCTTAGGTACGGGGGTGGGGGAAGATGGAGGGAATACATGTTTTCCTTATTTACGTGAAACATATGACTGCTACTTAAAAGGTGGTCGGTGTGCCACATGTACTTGTGATGTGGGTAACACTGCAGCGCTGTCACGGTACGAGCCAGCCAGCCACGAGGACTTCCACCTGCACCGAGCAGCCTTCTAAGTTAATTATTTCTGAATTGTAACACGGACCCTATGCATTGGACTACCCGCTTGTATTTTAACCAATGTGTATTTCGTCAAGCACGTTTCAAATAAATAGGCGCGATTACCAATGGTTACTCAGGTTCACCAGCGCTCGCTGCTCCTTCACCCGTTGAGGTTGTTTGCAAAACAAAATGACAAAAAACACAGCCTGCAAATGTATAGAGGAGCGCACATAATCAGTCATTCAATATAGCATCTGAAAAGACAGGCTCGCAGGAGAAAAATTCAAACGTGGGAATAGATGCACCCGAAAGAAAAGTCCAGCAGGAGGCGCTCGAAGCGATGGATCGGTGAAAAGTCCAGCAGGAGGCGCTCGAAGCGATGGATCGGCATGGCACAACACTGGCCACATATACAATAAAACATAACTCTGAACAACAAGATAGTCAGTGCCTGATACAACAAGTAGAATACACAGTATAACAAGCATTTGCAATGCAAGTCTCGCCTTTGCACATGGGGCTAGAAAGCATACGTGGCACCGCCATTCCGCCTCCGATCCGACTCAGGATCTTGCATTACCCACAGGCTACCCACTGCACTAGGGTGACCAACTGGCATTGGTGCAAATTCAGGACGGTGAGTGTAAAAATTCAGGACAAAGGGTCAAAATTCAGGACACAAATTCAGGACAGGAGGTCAAAATTCAGGACAAAACTTCAGGACAATAGGTACGTTTTACAGACACATCAGAGGTCGCGCAATAGTATATAAGTAAGCCCAGCCATTTCCAAACATTTTCAACCATTTGCAAACCTATCCATCATGTATCTTTCCATCTATCATTTCACTCATCCATCCCTTCATCCATCCCCTCATCCATCCCCTCACTCATCTCCATTATCCATCCACCCTTTCACCCTATCCATCTGTACACTTATCCATCCACTCTTCATCCCATTCACTCATCCATTCAGCCATTTACCCTTTCACCAATCCAGCCATGCTTTCACTTACTAATCCTTCCACCCATCCACTTTTTAAGTCATCCATCCATCCTCCCTTTCTCTCTCCATCGACCCTTTCACTTAGCCATCCTTCCTTCCATCCATCCATCCACTCACCCATCCATCCATCTACTCATGACTCCATCCATTGACCCTATCACTCATCCATCTATCATTTCACTCCTTCAAACATCTATTCATCCTTTTGTCCATCTACCCTCCCTTTCACTCACTCATCCATCCTTACATCCACCCTTTCACTCATACGTCCATTCATTCACCCTTGCACTTATCAATCCATCCATCATTTCACTCATCCACCTACCCACCCATCATCCGCCCAACCATCCACCCACCCACCATCCACCCACCCATCCATCCTTTCACCCACCCACCATCCAATCCATCCATCCAATCTTTTAACCCACCCACTATCCACCCACCCACTCATCCATCCATCCATCCTTTCACCCACCCACCCACTCATCATCCATCCATCCTTTCACCCACCCACTCATCCATCCGTGCATCCTTTCACCCACCCACTCATCCATCCATCCATCCTTTCACCCACCGACTCTCCATCCATCCATCCTTTCACCCACCTATCATCCATCCATCCATCCATCCAATCTTC